>NW_027556402.1:213965193-214565193 GCF_003287225.1 Phascolarctos cinereus
TACCTCCTATTAGGCATCTCCCAGATTATTCTGGTTTTAGGTCTGAAAAAATAGAAAGAAGGAGGGAAAGAAGGAAGGAAGGGAGGGAGGGAGGAAGGAAGGAAGGAAAGAAAGAAAGAAAGAAAGAAAGAAAGAAAGAAAGAAAGAAAGAAAGAAAGAAAGAAAGAAGAGAGAGAGAGAAAAAAAGGAAGGGAGGGAGGAAGGAAGAAAGAGAGAAAGAGAGAAAGAGAAAGAAAGAAAGAAAGAAAGAAAGAAAGAAAGAAAGAAAGAGAAAGAAAGAAAGAAAGAAAGGAAAGAAAGAAAGAAAGAAGAAGAGAGAGAGAGAAAGAAAGAAGAGAGGAAGAAAGAGAGAAAGAGAGAAAGAAAGAAAGAAAGAAAGAAAGAAAGAAAGAAAGAAAGAAAGAAAGAAAGAAAGAAAGAAAGAAAGAAAAAGAAGGAAAGAAAGAAAACTAACACAGCAAGTTAAAAAAAGCCTTGTTCACTCTGGGAAGAGAGTAACTTTTTGGAGCTCCTGGCTGGCCACAGGGAGGCAGCAGAGCATTCGATTGCAGTTGAAGTGAGAACAAGGTAGGGAAAGCAGTATAAGGGTGCTGATGCTTAGAGGTGAAGGTATTTGTCTAGAGTCACAGAGCTAATAAATAATAGTAATAAAAATCACAATAGTTTAAATACAAGTATTTATGCTATAAATAGCCTTCTATGTGCCAGGCACTGTGTTGAGTGCTACCTAATAACAATGAGCACTTTAAAAGTGCTTTAAAGTTTACAAAATAGCTTACACACCTTATTTGAATTTCACAGCCACCCAGTGACCCCAAGGCCAGGACTTCCGAATCCCAATCCAGGACTCTTTCCCTGACATGTTGCTGTGCTACCTCTCCTATTTGAAATTCCGGGAGAGTTCTTGGGAAGTTGGGGAGATTTAAGCCTTGAAGAATGGGTAGACTTAGTGGGCAGGTGAGGAGGAGTGGGGAGGACAGCCCAACTGAGGAGAAGAAGATGGCCACATCTTAGAAGCTAGAATGAATATGGCTTGTAAGAAAAATAGTGAGATATGTACATATTTGCATCCTTTGGTAAACTAACTCTACCTAACCTGGGAAGCTCAGCACGGATTTATTGCCTTTTCTCCCTTCTGTCCCCATAATGGTCTGTGGCTGTCCAATTACAAAACTTCACAGAGCTTCGAGGGCCCTAGAGCATCACTTAAAATGACCCTCCCCATTTTACAGATAGGTAAACCAAAGTCCTGGAAGAGGAAGGAATCTCTCAGAAACTTTCACAGGACAATTGGCTACCCTATTTGTCTCCTCTATGGCCCAAATGCCTGGTACTACCTACCAACTCTGTGTAATCACCTATGTCTTCCACCAGTGGGCACTACATGGACCATCTGGCCCTATTATCAGCAGATGTACATAGGGTTAGAGCTGGAAGAAACCTAAAACCTGTAATATCTGAGCAGAGAGGACTCCTGGAGCTCACAGAAGCCAAAGGGCCCGGCCTCTGTAGTTACAGAAATTGAGGGAGTCCAGAGCTCTAAAAAAGGAGAGAGCTCCTCAAGTCTTGTTTCTCCCAAGTACAGTCAGCAGCTGGCTCTGGCTCCTTTCCTACTAAGAGGGAGGGAGAGGGGGGACAAGG
The DNA here is from genome assembly GCF_003287225.1 of Phascolarctos cinereus. Lineage (NCBI taxonomy): Eukaryota > Metazoa > Chordata > Mammalia > Diprotodontia > Phascolarctidae > Phascolarctos > Phascolarctos cinereus. The sequence continues at coordinate 213,966,835 of NW_027556402.1, forward strand.
ACAGCTCCTACCTCACAACTTGCTGTAGGCTACAATGGCTTTGTGAAGCTTTGCTTCACTTAAATCCAATTCACAGCAAGTAAAGACATCACCCATGAAGCCATTGGCCAAACAAACAAGGACAAAAAAAAATGAGGAGGTCAGACGTATAACTTTATGTGCCCCTGGATAAGTCTCTACTCCCTCCTTAGCTTCTCCTTTCCTTGGTCTGTGAAATAAGTGTTTCTAGATTAAGCTCTTAGGTACCTTTTAGCTCTCAAGTTTTGGAATCCCCCTTATGCAAATTAGTTGTACCTCTCCAGGTCCATTTATTTCCTCTTTGCTGTGAAGTCAGGAGAACCTGAATTCAAATCAGACCTCACACACTAGCTGTGTGACCCTGGGCAAGTTAATTAACCCTAATCTCAGCGCCCCCCTCCAAAAAAAGAATTGATTGAAAATACTGAAGATAATAATTAGCCTAGAGAAGAAAAGACTGGGCCAGGGAGCATAACAGCAGTCTTAACTATCTGAAGGGCAGTGGAATAGAAGAAAGATTAGATTTGGAGCTATGGGTGGGACTTGCATAGAGGTAGATTAGATTTGATAGAAGGAAAGATTTCTGACACTGAATGGACCCCCGAAAAAGCCTGAAAAAGGTCTTGGTTATTAATCTCCTGGGATGCTCTGCACCTTCACTGTAACATGTGTGACTTGACCATTCACAAAGACAATCTCTCCCAAAGCCAGGGAGGGCAGGGTCTTCTCTCTCTCTCTCTCTCTCTCTCTCTCTCTCTCTGCATATGTATACATATATATATATATATATATATATATATATATATATATATGTGTGTGTGTGTGTGTGTGTGTGTGTGTGTGTGTATGTATGTATTAGCACATTCCCTCCCAAATTACCTTATATTTAACACATTTATATATAATTTATAAACCTTATATTTATGCTGTATATATTTTTATATGTACCTGCAGTCTCCCCCGTCAGAACGTAAGCTCGCTGGGAGTACAGATTGCTTCATTCTTTGTACTTGTATCCCTGTTGCCTAGCACTGTACCTGACACGTGTTATTGTTCAGTTGTTTTAATTGTGTCCAACTCTCTGTGATGCCATATGGGGTTTTCTTGGCAAAGATACTGGAATGGTTTTACCATTTTCTTCTCCTGATCATTTTACAGATGAGGAAACTGAGGCAAATAAGTCTAAGTGACTTGCCCAAGGTCACACAGCTAGCAAGTGTATGAGGCTGGATTTGAACTCAGGTCTTCCTGACTCCAGGCCTGGTGTTCTATCCACTGGGCCACTTAGCTGCCCCACCTGACACATAGTAGGTATTTAACAAATACTTGTTGATCTACTGATATGAATGGGAAGTTTGGGGAGATCATTTGGCTCCAGGGGAAATGATGAATTGGAACAGAAAAACTGGAAGCATCTGAAGGTAATGGGGTCACAGATCTGGGTGGAGAAGGGAGCACAGAAGCCAAGTAATCCGATCCCTTTATGCCACATATCAGGAAACTGAGGCTCAGAGAGGCTGAATAGCTTAACCAAGATCATATAGGGAGTAAGTGGTAGTTGCTATGACTTATCTGCCCTACAGAGAATGTGAGCGCATTGGGGGAAGCCCTGAATATCTAATGATATCTCCAACCCCAGCATGCTTCTCAAGAAACATAATGAGTCATCTCCACTAGTCAGAGGAACTCTAAGAGCCTTCTTGAAGAGTTTCTCAGCAAGGTGTCCTTTATGACCTAGGGCACAACTTTGCCACATCTGGTAGTTAATATCAACCAGATCTGCCTGTTGATTTCTCCAGTCAGTTCTTAAATCTGGTTTCTGTGCCTTACCCTTAATTCTTTGTCTAGACTTGAGCTCTTGACTAGCCCATTGGCTCATGATGGGCTTTTGGTCTCATCCAACATGGTACCATGGAAAGAGCTTGGGTTCTGGAATAACAGGACCTTGATTAGATTCTGCTTCCAGTATTTACTACCTGTATGACCTTGGACAAATCATTTCATTTTCTTGGGTCTCAGTTTCCTCTTCTGTAAAATGAGTGAGTTGAACTAGCCAGTATTGAAGATTTATTCTATTCTATTCATTAGTTAGTTTGTTAGTTTCATGATACCCTACTTTCCTGACTTTAACATTAATGGTTTTCATTCCAGTGTTTGACAAAAGGAATGGGGCTGTGATCTCACTAGGGCATTTTCTTCCATTCTCCCCATCTTCTCCCCTCCACCACTGGCCTTGGTTATTTAAAACACAAAACATTACGGGCAGCTAGGTGGCTCAGTGGATAGAGTGCTAGCCCTGAAATCAGGAGAACCTGAGTTCAAATCCAGCCTCACACCAAACACTTGATGCTTAGTAGCTGTGACACCCTGGGCAAGTCATTTAACCCCAATTGCCTAAAAAAAAAAAGCAAAAAAAAATCATGGAACATTAGAGTCAGGAGAAACCTTAGATTTCAGCTAGTCGTCCCCACCTTATTTTACAGACAAGTGAATGGGCCAGAGATGAGAAGGGATGTGTCCAAGTTAGTAACAGAGCTGGGACTGAAACCAGATTTCCTGCATAGTCTACGGCAGGGTGCGGAACCTGCAGCCTTGAGGCTACATACATGTGGCTCTTGGGGTCCTCAAAGGTGGCCCTTTGACGGAATCCAAACTTCACAGAACAAATCCTTTTATTAAGGCCACAGGTTCCGCATCCCTGGATAGGGCCATTTCTACCCCACCAAGTTGTTTCCACATATTCAGTCACATCTGTATGGCCTCTATATTGCTTCTGAGGACTCATTTGTACAAAATTACTACGTGCAATCTTAGAATCCATACCATGGCTGACATACAAATTGCTTCATTTTTTGGGTCTTCATTTTTCCATCTGCAAAACAGAGACGCTAAACCTCATCTTTTTTTGCCTCCATGACTATTAAAAAGACAAAGAAAATCTCTGTAATCAGTTCTGAACTTTTAAAAAAATTTTAAATTAAAAAAAAATTTTACTTTTATTTTTTAAATTCTGAACTCTTTAGGAGAAATGTGCAGTGTCTTGGCCAGGTATCATTATCACAATCCCAGAAAGTAAGGAGAATAAGAAAGGAAAAATCCCATTTGGAGTGGTAACTATAAACGGCTACTATGTTTTAAAAGCAGCTGGGACCAAGGAGGAAGGTATAAAAATAGGACAAGTAGAGATGTCAGTGGAAGGCCCTGATAAGGTCATCTTGTTTGTCTCTTAACTTTGGGGTAATGGACTGAAGGCAGCAGGGATGGTGGCTGTGACATTGACCAGGTTTGCTTCAGAAGAACAGAAAGGGAAGTCTGGGATACAGGGGGATATGGGCGAAAAGGGGGGGGGACCAAATCATACCACCGTTTTTCCCTCTTCTCTTGGCAGTCTGAAATCTTACATGCTTCATACTCATCTCTCAATCCCACCCACGTGAGGACAGGTCATTCTAGTTATTACAGGGAGAATTGGAGGTGGGGAGAATATTTTATCATTTATTATTTTTTACTATTGTTTAAACCTAGCTTTACTTGACTGGATATTGTTTAACCCAGAATGTGAGGATTGGGTCCTGTGACCTCAAAGATCCTCCAAGGGAGGTCTCTGCAAGGAATGATTGAAACCCCCTCCCCATCTTGGGTCCACCCAAAACACTTTTGTTTTGACTTTATTCAAATTTTATCGAATATTTATACTTAATTGCTGATATATATCTCAAGCAAGCTACTCAGCTTCTACTCTTGTTTGAACCCTATATCATGTAAAACTCACAGAGATTTGAGAGGGAGCCATACCTTTTTTGGTTCTTTCTGCTATCAAATGACTTAATAAAATTCTTTATAAAAACCTTTTTTTTTTCCAGTGAGGCAATCAGGGTTAAGTGACTTGCCCAGGGTCACACAGGTAATAAGTGTCATATGTCTGAGACTGGATTTGAACTCATGTCCTTCTCACTCCAAGGCCAGAGCTCTAAAAACCTTTTTTAAGTTTGGGGTTTGTTCTCAACCAATGAGGGAAATGCCACCTTTCCTTCTTACTCTATATCTATGGTCCTATGTGCCTGACAATTTGCTAGCACTTCAACAAATGCCAGCCTTGGTGACCTGGGAATACTATTTACAGAGGGGGAGCCAAGCCCCCCTGATAAGCATTAAGGTGTGCATGGGAATAGATAACAGTTAGAATTTATATGGCATATTAAGGTTTGCAAACCACTTTACATATGTTATCTCATTTGATTCTTACAACAACCCTATGAAGGAGGTACTATTATTATCCCCGTTTTATAGATGAGGAAACTGAGGCCGAGAGAGGTCAAGTGATTTGCCCAGGGTCACATAGCTAGTAAGTGTCTGAGGCAAGATTCAAACTCAGGTCTTCCTGACTCCAACTCTAGTGCTCTATTCACTGTGCATGTATCCCATGCCCTACTGTAGGACTCTAGACGTAAACTCTCTCTCTCTCTCTCTCTCTCCTCTCTCTCTCTCTCTCTCTCTCTCTCTCTCTCTCTCTCTCTTCCCAATATGCAGACCATCTTGGACTTTAGGCAAGAGACATTCTGGGCCCTCCCACCAGTTTGGTGAAGAATCAGACCTAGTGCTATATGAGCTATATGCCATAAATATGGAAGATACAACCCATCCCTTGTATTTCATACTTGAAGGTGGCCTTAATTAGTTTCTCTGGAAGAGAGAGATCAAGGGCCATTAGACAGCAATGCTGCCAGTACCCAGCACCCAAGTTGTGTCCAGAGAGCCGAGTTAGCACTGTGGAATGGAATAGTACCCAGCTGCCCACAGCTCAGGTGGAGGACCCTGTTATCAAAGGTGGAAGATATTGGAGTGTAGTGGAGAATTTAAGGGAAAAAAGCATGATGCAAAATACCAGCAGTAATAGATTGGTGACCACAGTGAAGGTCTGGGGGGTTTTAGGCACTTTTTGGAAAGTGACTCAGATTCAGGTGAGAGGTGTGTGTGTGTGTGTGTGTGTGTGTGTGTGTGTGTTCATGAGCATGTATACACACATTTGAATTTCTCTTTCTCTGGGCATCTGGACCGTCACCTCAACAGCCAGGTTAGTCACAGGGAGGGAAGTGAAGTGAGACAGCAGTTGGTATGTCCTTTCTAGGGATGGTAGTGTAAATTTGGTTATTATTCTCAGAGTTAATGGTGGAATGGGGAGAGGTGTTATTCTATGAGGCACTATGATATGGCCATTGTAGGGGAACAGGAGCATGGGTGGGTAGGGGGCTGATGAAGTCTTACTGATCAGAAGCTTAAAGACCGGGCAGGAGCTGGAGTGGCAGACCTGAGGGAGAGGTTGAGGCACAGGAACAGAGCAGAAAAATGAAGGCTTATGAGGTCTTCCTCTCCTCCATCAATCCTCATCCATCATAAGGTATAAGACAAAAGAGATAGGATCCTTACCACTTTACCACCCTGTTCAAATGTCATCCCCTCCATAGGATTTTTCCCATCCAAAACATATCTCTCCTCCTCTGAATACTTAAGCAGCTTTGTTTGTACTTAAGATACTTATCTAACCGAAATCCACATCTATAATAACTTGCATTCCCATAGAATGTGAAGGGTAACAAAGCATTTTCCTTTGATCAAAGTCATAACTGAGAGGCAGTTTGGGTTCGTGAATATTGCCCTGGGCTTAGAGATGGTGGGGGTTCTTAACCATTTCTGTGTCAGAGACTCCTTGACCATCTAGTGAAGCCTATCAGAATAATGCTTTTAATAAAGGATTACAAAGGAAATCAATTAGGTTGAAATATAGTTATCAAAATGTATTTTTAAAAAATTAATAGACCCAAGGTTAAGAAGCCCTAGCTTAGAGTCAAGAACCAAGTTCAAATCCTGCCTCACGTATATGAGCTATGTGACTGGGCAAATTACTTCAGCCTATTTCTTCATCTGTAAAATGGGGTTAAACAACATCTCCACTTTACCCCCACAGTTGTTGAGCTCAAGTGAGATAACATACAATGCAGGAAACACCTTGACAGTGTTAAACTGCTGTGTAAATGTTAGCTGTTATTATAATTCTAAACACGCAATTCAACTAGATCAGTAAAAGCCAGTAAATTCTAAAGCAGTAAGCAGGTGCAGAGAAGGTGTTCTTTCCATTCCCATCCTTAGCGCCAACCCTCTGAGGCTGGAAAAGGCCATGTCCTGTTGCCTTTGGTTTCCCCCACTCACCATTTCAAGACTGGGAGCCCTGTCTTTCCTGAGGCCTTTTCTTTCCTTGCAGATCTGGGGGGAGGAGATGCCCTATCAGGCACTATGGCTTCTGCAAAATAATCCAGATGGCCAGTCCCTGGCAGTGCCTCTGGGTCTCCTTAGCAACACTGATCCTCTGAGATGGTTCATCACTCAGGACATACACTTAGGCACCAGGGCCAAATGAAGACGTGAACCATCACATTTCTAACTAGGAAAACAGCATTAACACCAGGAACAATCATACACAAAACCAAGGTTTATTCTCTGACCCATTTTTCTTCCAGGCATTTTTTTTTTACAGATACAGAGAGATAGTTTGGGGTCGTGGGAAGGACATTGGACTTTGAGAGAGTGATTTGGGTTCAAAACTTGCCTCTAATATCAATGAATTATATATTGGAGGCCTGGATCTAATGCCAGCTCCTTAGTTGAGATTCAACATGGGGGCAAAATGAGGCACTGCAGTCATTGAACATTTAACAAAGGACGTTTACTTTGCTCTGACACAGCAAGTATGCTACAAGGATACAATGGTGATTACTTTTTGAGACATGGCTCTCCTTGTCTCTATCTGGATATGTCTGGTCAGTAAGTTGGCAGGATACGGTAACTCATGTGGTCTTTAAGAACCCACCAAATCTCTGGGCCCAGATTCCCATATTGGGACTTTGCTTTTATTTTTCTTTCTCTTTTTTAAAAGTTTTTAAATTTAAATTTAAATACAAAATAAGGGGAAAAAAAACATTGCCATGTACGCAGCAGAACATAAGAGAGGATTCAATATAAAGCAATAAATTTCCATTTCAAGAAAACCTATATAAAGGAATACTACACATTAATTTCAAAGCTGTATATCTTTTCTTTGTTTCCTTGTGTGTTTTCTTTCATCCTCTGTTGTGCACTTTTTGCTTTATTTTCCCTTTCCTCTCCCTCCTCCACCTCCCAAGAAGGGATGTGTATATGTGTGTGTGTGTGTGTGTGTGTGTGTGTGTACACACACACACACAGCTATCCATAAACATATATGCACAAATACAAACAAATGTATATGTGTAAGACTGAATTATGCTTATTTCCACTTGTCAATGTTTCTCTGAAGGTGGACGACATCTTCCTTCAAACATCCAAGTCTTTCCATATTTTTCTAAATCTACCAGCTCATCATTTCCTGCACCCAACAACATTCCGACCCAATCTATCTGGGAGATTGTCTGTGAGAGTTTTTTCCTGATTTTTTGCATTCCTTCTATTCTTTACTACATAGTCTTTATTTGTACAGGGAAATGTTTATTTAAAATAATCAAAATTATCCATTATACACTTTAATACTGCTCTCACCTTATAATATGGTTTAAGGTCTGATACTACTGAGTCTAGTTCACATCTTTTCCCCCTGGTTTCTTGAAGTTCCTGACTCTTTGTTCCCCAAATGGATCCTATTATTATTATTTCTGAGTTAGTAAGATAATTTTTTAGTAATTTCATTGGGATGGCATTACATAAATAGATTATTGAGGTAAAATTGTCAATTTGTAAAAATTATATTAGCTTTACCTACCCAGGCTCAATAAATATTACTTCAATTATTTAGATCTAACTTTATATAAAAGGTGTTTTGTGTTTATATTCATATAGTTCCTGTGTCTGTTTTGGCAAGTACAGTCTCATATTTTTTATACTGCCTAGTTATTTTATATGGTCTAAAACTATTAATTAATATGGCTGACACATAGTATAGTTTCCCTATTTTTCTCTTTTGATTAAATCTGATTTTTGCTTTAACTCTGCCTGAGATCGTGATTACTATCCCTGTTCTTTTACATAATGATTTTACTCCTGATCTTTATTTTATGTCTGTGTGTATCTCTCATTTTTATAGCATTTCCTGAAAGCAACATACTGTTTAATTCAAATTTTTAATTGGTTATCGGTTTCCATTTTATAGCAAATTCATTCCATTCACATTCTAAACTATAATTAGTTGTTACATATTTTCCTCCTTCCTCAGTATCCTTCTCACCCTATTCTTATCCCTCCTCATTAATCTGCTTTACTTCTATCTGCTACCTTGCTCTCCTATTCCTTAACCTATCCTACCTCCAAGAATCCCTCCCTTATCCTCTCTCTCTACCCTATCCCCTTACTCTCATTTCTTTCTGAATTTAGATTTTTATACCCTTCTAAATATATGTGTTGTTCCCTCTTTGTTCCATTTTCATTAACCTATACGCTATTCTATACCCCCACCTTATCCTATTCCCTATCCCTCCCTTATCCTCTTCCCCCTCCCTATCCCCTTACCTCTTATTTCTTTCTGAATTTAGAAGACTTTTATACTCTTCTAAATACATAGGCATTGTTCCCTCTTTAACCCATTCCCAAAGAGTAGAGTTCCAAAACTACCCTCCCTTCTCCCCTAATTCCCCTGTTATCAGTTCTTCCTCTTGCACTTCATTTGTATGAGAAAATTACATTTTTTTTATCTTTTCCTATATAATTTTATTTTTTAGAATCATGTTATACTCAGCTTTACCCTACTCTTTCTTTTGAACTACCTAATTACTAATGACAATCGTAGACATATGGTTCTATTTCTACATATAAAATATAAATAATTTGTCCTTATTGAGTCTTTTGTAATTAGTCTTTGATGTTACCTTATATTTCACTTGGATTTTGTGTGTCAAATTTTCTATTAAGTTCTGGTCTTTTTGCAATAAAATCCTGAAAGTCTGCCAATTCATTGAATATCCATTTTTTTTCCATTCAGGATTATACTTAACTTTGCTGGGTATGATATTTTCAGATGTAGCCCCAGTTTTTTTGCTTTTTGATATATAGTGTTCCAAAACCTATGGTCTTTTAGTGTAGCTGCTGCTAGGTCTTGTGTGATTCTTACTGTAGCTCGGCCATATTTGAATTGTTTTTTTTTTCTTGTTGCTTGAAATATTTTCTCCTTGAGCTGGGGGTTTTGGAATTTAGTTATGATATTCCTGTAGGTTTTTCTCCAAGGATCTCTTTCAGGTGATGATAAGTGGATTTTTTCTATTTCTACTTTTCTGTCTTGTTCTAACACCTCTGGACAATTTTCTTTAATTATTTCTTGTATTATTGTATCAAGATTCTTTTTTTTTATAATAGTTTTCAGGGAGTCCAATTATTCTTATGTTTTCTCTTCTTGATCTGTTCTCCAGATCAGTTGTTTTTCTTATGAGATATTTCACATTTTCTTCTATATTTCCATTCTTTGTTTTTTTTTTTTAATTTCCTGGTTTCTTATAACTTCACTAGTTCCCTTTGCCCAATTCTAATTTTCATTCTTTTTATTTAATTTTTTTTGAAAGCAATTGGGGTTAAGTGGCTTGCCCAGGTCACACAGCTAGTAATTATCAAGTGTCTGAGGCTGAATTTGAACTCAGGTCCTCCTGACTCCAGGGCCAGTTCCCTATCTACTGCGCCATCTAGCTGCCCTCCAATTCTAATTTTCAAGGAATCATTTTCTTCCTTAAGATTCTGGATCTCCTTTTCTAGTTGGTTGACTTTCTTTTCATTACCTTGTTTTTCTTGAATTATTCTTACTTTCAAAAAAATTTTTCCCTCAGTCTCTCTTATTTGACTTTTAAAGTCTTTTTTGAGTTCTTCTATGAGTTCTTTTTTTTTGGGGGGGAGGAGTGACCATTTGACATTATTCTGGGGTAGAAGAGGCTTTTTTTGCTCTTCTAACAACAAACCCCAGTCTTCTCTAGTCCCACAGTAACTGTCTATGGTTGGGTTCTTTCTCCTTTGCCTGCTCATTTTATTTTTTAATTTTTAGCAGCTTGTTATTATAATCACCTCTAATCCTGGGGTGTGGGGGATGGTGCTTCTGACCTCAAGTTCTTCTTGCTATTATTTTTTGAGCTTTGTTCTTGGCCCAACCTCTGCGCTCCTTTCCCCCTCCAAGCCACAGCTAGGGGCCCCCAGCACACTCTGCTGGAAATGTTCTTGCTCCTTGAGAACCCTCCAGTGGCTCTGACCTTCAATTCTGCTCTCTAGCCTGGAACGAAGACCAAGAACTCAACTCTCCTGTGGCTGAAACTCCATCCTGGGATCTTTCTTCAGATATTCTCCAGCTGTCCCAGGAGGACCACTGTTCTGCCCCAACTCTTGTTTATTCTAATTAATTAAATTTTTGGTTTTTGACATTCACTTTTATAAGATTTTGAGTTTTACATTTTCTCCCTCCCCTGAGCATGCATGCAATGCTCCCTCCCCAAGACAGCATACAATCTAATATAGGCTATACATGTACCATCATATTAAACGTATTTCCACATTAGTCATGTTGTAAAGAAGAATCAGAACCTTGAGGTACTATTCTGTCTTGTTGGTGGAGGAAATCTGGAGAGCTTAGAATTTTCTGCCACCTTCCCAGAATCCTCTCGCTGGCTGGAATTTTGTATGACTGTAGAAATTTAGGAAGCTGTATCTGGAAAGCTGGAGCCAATCAGGCCTTGGGGGCACCTTTGTTTTCTTCCTGGGAAAGCCTTCCCATGCTGTGAATGAGATAATAATAGTACTTGTACAGCCTTCCGCGGGACGATCACAAGGATCAGATGAGCTGATGGATACAAAGCATGATATAAATATAGACAGCTAGGTGGTAGGAGACTCATCTTGCTGAGTTCAAATCCAGCTTCAGACACTTATTAGCTGTGTGACCCTGGACAAATCATTTTACCCTGTTTGCCTCAATTTCCTCATCTGTAAAATGAGCTAGAGAAGGAAATGGAAAACCACTCCAGTCTCTTTGCCAAGAAAACCTCAAATGGGGGCATGAAGAGTTAGACATGACTGAAAAGGACTGAACAACAACATTATTAAATTTCTTGTAAAATGGGAATGTAAATTGAATTCTGGTGCTAATCATATAAGGATTCCATCTCATTGAGTACCTTCAACAACAACACTGTCTACTATTACACTGGGAAATGAGACATCCCATTGGCCTCTGTTTATAAAAGCATAAAAGTAGCAAAGAAATATTTGACAAGCTCTCCTAGAATTCCACAGCAAAGACTCTAGGAGGGGTGGAATGGCCATAGCCTGGGAGGTTAGAATCCTGCTGCCTTCTACCCTGGCCAAGCCACATCTGGAATGCTGTGGTCAGTTTCAGGCATGAAGGAAGGACACTGACAGACTGTAAAGGCTTCAGTGGAAGATGTGTGAAGACCTTCAAGATCATGACATATAAGGGTCAGCTGGAGGAAGGCAGTGCAATAGGAGGAATGCTCTAGAGTCAGGGAAGGTTCAAGTTCCATCTCTGAAGCTTACTATTTGTATGACTTCAGACAAGTCACTTAACCAATCTGGACCTCAGTTTCTTCATCTGCAAAATGAGAAGGTTGGACTAGAAGACCACTTCTAGGTCTAAGACCACCAATTCTAACTGTTTAACATTGTGAAGAGAACACGGATCAAGTATTTGAAGGGCTGTGACATGGAAGGAGAATTTGGCTTGTATTGACTTCAGAGGGCAGACTCAGGAACAATGGGAAGAAGTCAAGGAGAAATAGAATTAGGCTGAAGGTGTGGAAAAGGAAAAAAACATGCGAACAGTAGAATTCCTATTCAATGTGGAATGGATTGCCTCGGGAAGTAGGGAGGCTTCCCCTCACTGGAAGTCTTCAGGCAAAGGTTGGATGGTGACTTGTCCAGTGCATCATGGAGTATGTGTTCTTCTGTTCACTTTTTTTGTTTTGTCTGGTTCATTATGGTGTGGGGGGAAGGAGCCTGACACCTGGGCCCAAGCTCCTGCTGAATGACCTTAGACAAATTTCTTCTCTCTGGTTCTCAGTTTCTTCAGTCATAAAAACAAGAGCTTTGGACTAGAAGCCGCTTCCAGGAGTAGCTAGGTGGCGCAGTGGATAGAGGGTCAGGCCTAGAGTCATTAAGACCTGAGTCCAAATGTGGCTCCTGACTCTCTGGACTTTTCCAGCATGCCTCCCACACACATCCCTTAGCTTTTTGGCTTCCTTTTGTGTACTGTCTTCATCACTGTCAGGAGCATCTTCATCAACTCCCTCCCTAGCAATTAGCACAGTGTTCTGCACACAGTAAGTGCTTAATAAATGCTTATCAACCTTTCAATACTGGTTGTGTGTTTCTGGGAAAGTCACTAAACATCTCAGTGCTCTAGGAAACTCTCTGAGGCTATGAATTGCAGAGAAGGTGCTGATCTGTATTGGTGGAGGGAGCTTCCAAACCTGGGAGTCCCCTATACTAATGAAATCACAGGTACAGTCCCTATTCTCTATTCCAATTGATTTGTACTTATGTCTATACATTTTCTCTCTCCTGATAGACACTAAGCTCCTTGAGGACAGGGACTATTTTTTTGTCTTTGTATCCCACACACCTAGCACATAGTTGGCATTTAATAAATGTTTGTAGCTTGCTTGATTAATTGAAGGAATATTCTTGTTCCATAAGAAATAACAAATGTTAAGAATTCACAGAAACCTGGGAGGACTTGTGAGAACTGATGCCAAGCAAGTAGAACTAAGAAAAAATTTACCCAATAACCACCATCATTTGAAGGAAAAGAACAGTGAAATACATCAGAACTCTGGTCAATGTGATGACTAAATGTAATTTTGATGGCTGGTTCATGACATATGCCTCCCTCTTTTCATCAGAGAATTCAAATATGAGTCTTTCAACCTAGAATGTATACATCAAGGGCAGAGACTATGACTTATTTCCTTAGTTACTCTATACATAGTCATATTCTGCATTCCCCACACAGGAGAAATACTCAGTCAGTGGTGACTCTTGAAAAGCCAGAGGGAACTCCCTTCACAAATAGCTTAGATTAATCAGACTCAAAAAATGTTAGAGTATTTTTTGCATTATTGAACTTCTGTATTTGTTTTATTTATATAATATCTTCCCCAATTACATGTAAAAACAATTTTAACATTCTTTTTTTAAAAATTGTTTCAAATTCTCTCCCTCTGTCCCTTCCCTCCTTGAGAAGGCAAAAAAAAATGTTAGATTTTTTAAATCAAAAAATTGAGTACCTAGTTGATCCTATAAGTCAAGAAAATTGGATTCTATCATGATTCTGCCAATTCAGTTTGGTAATTCCTTAGTGCTGGGTACAAAAGGGTACAAAGACAAAAACAAAAAGTCCCCGACCTCAAGGAGACTATACTCATAGATGTGTACTGACAAGTTAATCTAAAACATATTCAAAGTTATCCAAAGTAAATTCAAAAAGGAGAAAGTGATAACTGGTGAAATTAGCAAAGGCTTCATAAAGAAGGAGGTACCCAAGTTGTGCCTTAAAGGAATCTAGGGATCCTAACAGGCAGAGGTAAGTAAGACATGCATCTGAGACAAGGGGGATGGCTTGTGCAAAGGCAAGGAGGTGGTAGATGGAATGTAATAATAATAATAACTGACATTTACATAGTACCTTAAAGATCTGAAAATGTTTTACATATATTATCTATACAGATCTTCCTCTGAAACAAAGTACAGCTAAGGAAAAACAACCGTTAAATTCAGCGAGTCTAAGAATATGTGATTTATTCTGTACCTACAGTCCACCATCTCTACAATTAGAGGGTAGAAGGGTACTTTGTTAACATTTAGTTACAACTAGTCACTGCATTGACCAACAATGTTGTTTTCCTTTACATTATTGTGTTCCTTGTACATATTGTTTTCCTGGGACTGCATCAGTTCATACAAGTTCCTCTGAGTTCTTCATATTTGCTCTTTCTCAATGCGCAATAATTTTCATTTTAATTACATATGAAAATGTCTAGACATTTTGCAATTGACAAGCAACCAGCCATCAGTTTCAGCTGTCTCTAGAGATATGTAATAGGCATGGTAGCATGCTGGAATTTGCCCTATAGTGCATGTGAAATCTATCTGGTTTAAATCTACCATGAAGAATTTAGATAGTCTACTTCTGTCCACACCTGACTAATGGGCTTTGTAATATATGAAGATACGTAATGTATGAAGAGTCCTCTAATTGGCTGCTGAGCCAGAAGAACTGATGATTCAGAGGCTGTGGAACCGAAACTTGGCACACGGTTGTCTCCATCTTTTTGTGTTTTCTCTTTCCTGATCTTAGGCAAGCTAGTATCCTAAGATGCAAACGTTCAGACACCAACCTTATGAGTTCCTAAAGGCCTAGAGATTTGTACATGCAGAGGCACCAACAGTATCTACTGGCATTGCAGCAGCAAATAGCAGAGGAATCATTCACATTAGGAGCAAAGAAAACACAAAGGACAAATGGCTTCAGTGAGCATGATGCCTCCTGGTGGAGAATTGTGCCAGCTATGGACTCTGTAAAGACACAAGCCTTGAGAGACCAGCAGATAACTACAATTAAGGTGAGTTACTTATGGACTGTAAGAAAGGATAAAGGGTTTCTAGTTTCATGAATTCTGAGTTAATCCTTTACCACATGTGTTCTTCACTATAATTGTGCTCTAAGTTTTTACATGCACATAACTTTCCATGGATCCTTTGTGTATTTGTAGGAGAGTGTACTGCAGGCTTGGGGTGAAATGTTTTATACCCACTGTTCTTAACTATCTAAATTAAAGCCATCATTTAACACTAATTGAGGCTACTGGCTGATTGTTAATTTTGAGCCTACCAATGGGGGCTCAGGAGCTTCAGTATTAAGCATAGCTAACATTGTATATAGCAATTTAATGTTGTAGAACATTTTACATATACAATCTCATTTGATTCTCACAACACTCCTGTGAGGAAGGTGCTATTATTAATCTTTTGTTCCTCCAGATTAATTTTGTCATTATTTTGTTTAGTTCCCCGTAGTTTGATTGGCAGGACACTAAACCTGCAAATTAATTTTGGTAGTAGTTTCCTCAATCTCTCTCATTTGATTGTTAAAGTCTTTTTAAAGTTCTTCTATAAATTCTTTTTGGGCAGGTGACCATTATCAGCAAAGTTTCCCTCAATCTTCCCTTGCTCAGCTGCCCAACTCCCCACACTGTCCAGAAGGTGAAAATTTCTGTGGCTGGGGCCAAGGCTACCTCCCAACCCAGCTAGCCCCAGGGCTTAAGGCATGTAGTTTCAGCAGAACTAACCTGGAGGTATTTATTCTTCACAGGGACCAAACCTCAGTCCTGGGATTTTTCTTCCAATTGTCCCAGGAGGACTACTGTTCTGCCCCAACTCTTGTTTATTTTTACTGCTCTATATTTGCCCTGAGGTGCAAATATATTGTTTATGTATATATTGTTTGTGGGGGAAATCTGGAGCGCTTGGGATTTTCTGACCTACTCCATCATCTTCCCAGAATCATCTATTATAAACAGTTTTCTTAGTAACAATCCTGGAATGTAGGTACCGCCAGGGGCACCATCCCCATTTTATTTAAAGATGTTCAATAAGCTGCCCATGAACATACTGTCAGCAAATGCCAGAGTCTGAACCTGTGTCTCCTGACTTTCTTTCCAGTAAAGTTTCTTTCTTTCTTTTTTTTTTTAATTTTCAGGCAATTGGGGTTACGTGACTTGCACAGGGTCACAAAGCTAGTAAGTGTCAAGTGTTTGGTCTGAGGTCAGATTTGAACTCAGGTCTTCCTGACTTCAGGGCCAGTGCTCTATCCACTGCACCACCTAGCTGCCCCTCCAGTAGTCTTTCTACCACATATATGACACTGCTTCATTTTCATTCATATCAGTCCTATTCCTGTAAACTTGAAGCATTTTATAATAGGCAGAATGTCTATTTCTGGGCAAGAGCAATCTTCTTATGAATTTCATAGCCCTTCTGTTCTCAAGGAGCAGATGTACCATGTGTTGTGTGTACACATCCATCCATCCACTCATTTATCCATCCATCCATCTATCCATCTATCTATACATCTAGCAAGCAGACAGCAAGACCTAAGCTGAGGCCCTCTGAGCTTGGTGATAAACCTACCTATTTTTGTCTCTTCTCCTGTTTGTGTTTCGTAATGTGGGTGAAAGATGTAATTCCTTCCTTAGGGATTGGAGCACCAGATGCCAAATCCTTTAAGAATGGCTATTTCCATGAAATTATCCTTTTAGCACAATTTACCCATCTCTCTATGTGCTTGGATTCCAACTTCCTCCTCCACACCACCCCCTTCCCCAAAATAGTTTATCTTCTTTGCTGGTAGTATAACTCTTTTCTCTTTTCCTAACCAATGGGCTTTTATTTTTAGGTCTTGCTATATGTTCTAGTTTTAATGCCCTATCTTTCCAGACACCCCTATGACAGAAGATCAAACCAAGAAGCAGCCATTTATCCACTGTCAAAAAGGGAATTTCTGCTGGGCCCCCATGAGGGAAACTAAAAACAGTGGATGGAACACGGCAGATTTGGAGACACAGAATCTGGATTTTGAATCTAGTACCTGCTACATACCATAAGGGTATGACCTCAAGCAAGTCGCTTAACCTCATGCTCCTCAACTGTTGAATTAGATAACCTCTTAGGTCCCATCCGGCTTCAAATCTATAAAGAATATGAAGTTCCAGAAGATATATCTTGACACAATATGAAGAGGCCTAGTTGGAAAAAACAAAAACAAAAACACTGGATTAAGAGGTAGATGGATTAGATGATCTCTAAGGTCCTTTCTACCTCTATGTCATCTAGACAGGAGCAGCTAGGTGGCACAATGGGCCTGGAGGCAGGAAGTCCTAAGTCAAATCTAGCCTCAGACACTTACTAGCTGTGTGACCTTGAGCAAATCATTTAACCCTGTTTGCCTCAGCTCCTCATCTGTAAAATGAGCTGGAAAAGAAAATGGCAAACCACTCCAATACCTTTGCCAAAAAAACCCCAAATGGGGTCATGAAGAGTCAGATATGACTGGAAAACAACTGAACAACAAAACATAGGTTTGACCTCTGGTTCTGCCTTTCTCTTTGTATTGCTCTTGGACAAATCGTTTCAGCTCTCTTATTTGAGCTCCCAATTTCCTCACCTGTCAATAAGGGGGATTAGCAGTGGCCTCCTCCCAAGGCCCGGCCAGAAGTCAAGTCACAAAAGAAGCAAATTCAGCTGGATGCTGGATAATGGGAGCTCTAGGATAATTTAGGTGTCCGCTGCCTGCATCTACTCCAGGCTCAGGGTTGAATGGCAAGTCAGGCATCATCCTACTACCGGGAGCTGGGAAACTGCCAAATGGACCTTGTCCCACCCTGGTGTGTTATCTGTTCGGGGAATGTTTTATGGTTTTGTAAAACAGGTCTCTGCCTGGGCAGGAGGACTCAGCATCACAGACTCACCAGATGGCAGAGCTGTCAAAAACCTAAGAGGTCAGCTACTCCAACTCCTCTGTTTTATAAAGAAAGAAATTGAGACCCAGAATCATGCAACTAGTGAGCTTCAGAGCTGAGACTATAACCCCAAGAGCTGATTCCCAGTCCAGGGTTGTTCTGGGGGAGAGAAGCCAAAAAGGATGGCAGGTGCAATCGATTCCTATCGTCGCACTTTGCAGATGAGAAAACAGAGGACCAGAGCAGGTAAACGGCAAGGGAAGTAGCAGTGGTAGAGCTGATATTCAAGCCTAAGTCACAGAATTAGTTTTAGAGCTGGAAGGGACCTTAGAAACCTCCATGTTTGATTCCATTTTACAGATGAGGAAACTGATTTGACCAGGATCACATAGCTAGGAGGCACCATGGAACATAGAGTGCTGGGCCTGGAGTCAGGATGACTCATCTTCAGCTCTGGCCTCAGATACTTAGTAGCTGTGTGACCCTGGACAAGTCACTTAATCCTGTTTGCCTCCGTTTTCTTATCTGTAAAATGAGCTGGAGAAGGAAATGGCAAATCACTTCAGTATCACTGCCAAGAAAACCCCAAATGTGGGCATGAAGATGTTGATGACAATATCATAGCTAATAAAGTCCTGAGGCTGGATATGAAGCCATATATAACTCCAGATCCAATGCCCCCTCTATGCTGCAGCTCATCCACAAATCTAATGTTTTTTCCATGGTCCCATACTGCCTCAAAGGGTTTTTTAAAAATTTCCACCAAACTTCATTAACTCAGTTGGTTTGCATGATGTCATGGGAGGTCAAGGAGTCAGAAGACATGAATTTGAGTCCTGGAAGCTCACTAGCCGGGTGTCTTAGGACAAGTCATTTCATGCCTTGGTTTCCTCATCTGCAAAATGGGGCTATTAATATGCACTGTTTACCTCACAGATAAACATTTGAAGGGGCACCTAGGTGGCGCAGTAGATAGAGCACCAGCCCTGGAGTCAGGAGGACCTGAGTTCAAATCCGACCTCAGATACATAATACATCCTAGCTGTGTGAGTCTGGGCAAGTCACTTAATCCCAATTGCCTCACTTAAAAAAAAAAAAAGGAAAAAACAATTTGAGGTTTTCTTGGCAAAGATACTGGAGTGGTTTGCCATTTCTTCCTTACAGGGTTGTTGTGAAGAAAGTACATTGTAAACTTTAACATATTATAGAAATGAAAACTATTACTGTAATTAATTTATGCTCTGAAAATTCACTTTCCAGATGATCAAATGTAAGGTGAAATACATTTACATACAGTAGGGAGGATTGGGTCACTTCCCGATGGAGCTGGGAATGTGCTCAAGCCCCTTTCTATGGGGAAACAGTCTCTGGCTCCCCGCTAAAGCACATTCATGAGCTGGCAGCCTCTGATTGGGCCTCCTGATTGGGTTTCTTAGAAGGTCATAGAGTCAGGAGGAAACTCCTCAGTAGGCTATAAGACTTGCAGAGTTTTTGATTTTCTTTTTTCACATTGATGTGGGTCTCAGTCTAGGACTGAAGCCCCTGTGGAAAAGGGGAAACTTTAGATCACAGGTGACACTATTAAGGACCCCAGAGCAAAAAAATAAGTCAAAGGTCACACCCAAGTAGAAATCAATTGACAACTAAATTTATCAGTTGGGTAGATACACTAACCTAGTATGCAATGCACTCAAAGCTTATCACATACATTCCTCCACTGCTGTTGTGCTTGAAATATTCAAATATTCCATTTGGCCAATGGAAATTTCATTCTGCAATCTTCCCCTCTAATCCTATTTGAACTCACATGGTAAGACAGCTGAAGATCTAAGCTGAGAACCTACAACTCGTAGTCTTTCTACTTAGGAACCTCAGTAGATCTGTTCCCTGGTCCCTGCTTCCTCCCAAATAGGCATGATGCCCTGCTCCCCAGACTCCCCGGGGCCAGCTCCTTCTCTGCAGCCCCAACTCCCAGTGATAGCCTGGCACCTAATGGAGCCTCTTAGAACCTGGAGTCAGCATTCAGGACTCTTCTCCACCCCACCTTCTTCTCCTTACCCAGGGGGGCCCTGCACCCCATCCCTGGTGTCACTGCTGCCAGCTCTCTTTCCCTTCACGCATAGACCAAGACTGCCCCCCCCCCTTGGAAGTTCACTTCTGACTGCTGGTCTAAGGACAGACACTCCTAAGATGAGGACAAACAAACACCCCTGTGTCCACTGTGGAGAGGTGAATCTGATCAAGAGCTTTCCCTCAAAGGCCACACAGACATACTCCGTGGATTTCTTGGTCTCAATGCCAACGTGTAGGGAGCCTGTTTTACCTGAGTGTTTTGCTTCTCAAGCACAGAGTTTAAAAATAGGATTGGTTTGCTGCCCAAAAGTACATGGATGTGAATGGGGCTAGAAAAGGGGAGGCTAACTGTACCAGACTCACACACCTGCAGAGACACATTTAGGCACTCTGAGCTGAATCCTTGGCTCAGGCTGTCAGAGTTGAGAGGGTCCCTGAACATTATTTAGCTCAGGGGTTAGTCACCAGTTTTTTTCCCTTGTTTTTGTTGTTTCATGGACCCCTTCAGCAGTCTGGGGAAGCCTATGGATTCCTTCTCAAAATAATCTTTTAAAATATTTGTAGGAAATGCTAAATTTCAGAGGTTAGTGAAAATACAGATGATTTTTTTTTCCCATCCAAGTTCACAGACCTCCTGAAATCTAGCTGTGGAGGTTCTGTGAACCCCAGGTAAAGAATCTCTGATTTAATTCATCCCCTTCATTTTGGGAAACTGAGTCCCAAATAGGAGAAGGGACCTGCCCAAGGGAGCAGTAAATTAATGGTAGAATCAGGAACTCAGGCCTCCTGATTCTCTGCTCCAGTATGAGTCCCCAGGGTCAGGGAAGGGAGCTGGTGATTAAGAGATGCTGCCCAGAGAGACTGGCTTGTGAGGTCTTTAGGTCTAAGTCTGGCCCTAAAACAGTCTCTGCCAGGTGGGGTGGGGTGGTGCTGAGAGTGTCCCAGAAAGTTTCAAGAACTACTTCATTCCTTCACCCAGGCTCCTTATTTGCATTTTTGGCTTCAGATCTTTTCAGTACCAAACCCTGATAATATCAGGAGACACAAATACATATTGTCTCATTTGATCCCAGCCAACCTGGGAAACTGGGAGTAAAATGCTTTAGGTCTCATCTTACAGGTGAAGAAACTGAGAAAGGAAGTCACTTCCTCAAGCTCCCACAGCTGGTAAGTGGCAGGGTATCCCCTTCATATTGATCTGGGTCTCAGAATAGGACGGAAGCCCCTGTGGAAAAGGGGAAACTTTAGATCCCAGGTGACATTAGTAAGGATCCCAGAGGAAAAAATAAGTCAAAGGTCACACCCAACTAGGCATGAGGAACCTCTGGCCTCGAGGCCACATGTGGAACAAACCCCCAGTTTGGATTCAGTCAAAGGGCCACCCTTGAGGATCTAGAGGGCCACATGTGGCCTCGAGGCCAGAGGTTCCTCACCTCTGCCTTAGCCTTTATCATGGAACATAGGTATTCTGAGTTCAAGTCCAGAGATCTTTTTAAAGATTAAATGACTTTTTTTCAATGAACAACAATCTATTTTGCTTCCTCCCACCTCTGTGCCCCCATGGCTGGAGGAAACAAAACCCTTGTAACAAGTATGCATAGTCAAACAAAAGACCAGAATTCAGGACAGAAGTTAGGTTCCATAGATATGTAGATTTTGGAGTCTTCTGCACTTCCAGTTAAGATGACCAAGACAGAGTGTTAGAGAGGCAAGAGGGCACAGGCCAAAGCCCACGGGGTCATCCACCTTTAGGCAGTAGGAGATAATTGTGTTCCAGCAGGTCACATTTCTTGGGCTTAAAGATCACTGCAGATGGTGACTGCAGCCATGAAATTAAAAGATGCTAGCTCCTTGGAAGAAAAGCTATGGCAAATTTGGCCAGCATACCAAAAAGCAGAGACATCACCTTGCTGACAAAGGTCCGTGTAGTCAAAGCTATGGTTTCTCTAGTAGCAATGTATGGCTGTGGGAGTTGGACTATAAGGAAAGCTTCCAGAACTGATGCTTTTGAATTGTTCTGGAGAAGACTTTTGCTCCTATTGCTCTCCAGAATGGTTGGATCAGTTCACAACTCCACCAACAATGCATTAATATTCCAACTTTCCCACATCTTCTCCAGCATTTGTTATTTTCCTGTTTTGTCATATTAGCTAATCTGATAGATGTGATGTGGTACCTCAGAGTTGTTTTGATTCGCATTTCTCTAATTAATAGTGCTAATCAGCTATGCCCAAAGGGCTAAAAAAATGTGCATACCCTTTGACCCAGCAATAGCACTTCTAGGGCTGTATCCCAAAGAGATCATAAACATGGGAAAAGGACGCATGTGTACAAAAATATTTATAGCAGCTCTTTCTGTGGTGGCAAAGAATTGGAAATTGAGGGGATGCCCATCAATTGGGGAATGGCTGAGCAAGTTGTGGTATATGCATGTAATGGACTACTATTGCACTAGAAGAAATGATTAGCAGGGGCAGCTAGGTGGTGCAGTGGATAGAGTACTGGCCCTGGAGTCAAGAGGACCTTAGTTCAAATCTGGCTTCAGACACTTGATACTTACTAGCTGTGTGACCCTGGGCAAGTCACTTAACCCTATTGCCTAACAAAAAAAAAAAGAAAGAAAGAAAAATGAAAGAAATGATTAGCAGGCAGACTTCAGAAAAACCTAGAAAGACTTGTATGGATGCTGAGTGAAGTGAGTAGAGCCAGGAGAACATTGTACATAGTAAGAGCCACATTGTGCGATGATTAATGTTGATGGACTTAGCCCTTCTCAGCAATGCAAGGATCTAAGACATCTCCAAAGATTTCATGATGGAAAATACTATCTATATCCAAAGAAAGAACTATGGAGTTTAAATGCAGATCGAAGCATACTGTTTGCTCTTTTTTTTTCATTTTGTTTTCTCTTTCTGGTGGTTCCTCCTATTGGTTCTAATTCTTCCTTAGAACATGACTAATGTGAAATTATGTTTAATAAGAATATATATGTAGAGCCTATATCAAATTGTGTGCCACCTTGGGGAGGGAGGAAGAGAAAAATTTAAAACTCAAAAACTTATGGAAGTGATTGTTAATAAATTAAAATAAATTAATAAAAAAATAGTGCAAATCAGCCAATTCTTAAAGAAATTAATTCAGGCTACTCACTGGAAAGACAAATGCTGTAGCTTAAATACTTTGGCCACATAATGAGAAGATGGTACTCATTGGAAAAATCCTGATGTTGGGAAAGACTGCAGGCAAAAGGAAAAGGGGTCAGCAGAGGATGAGATGGATAGATAGTGTCATGGAAACAATGACTGTGAACTTAGACAGACTTTGAGAGATGGTGGAGGATAGAAGGGTCTGGCGTACTATGGTCCAAAGGTCAGATATGACTGAATGACTCAGCAAAAACTGCCACAAAGAAGAAGACTTCAATGGATTAGTCAGATAGTTGGGAGGGGAGCTAGGAGACAGCACTGCTATGGAAACCGAAGGAAGAGACGAGCTTGTAGAAAGGTCAAGAAAAGGCTATTAGAATCAGCAGTCAAAAGTTTGCTGGTAACCTTGAAGACAAATGCTTTAATCTAAACCAATCCACAGCATTAATGATGCTTTGGGGAGGACAGATGACTTGTCTAAGGTCACACAGGTCAAAATAACAGTTAAGAAATGATTCCAAATCTCACGATCTGTCTACAACACTTTCTTAACAGACTCCAGGAGTTAGGCTGCAATCTCTCTCTCCACAATGTTCAGCTCCCCCATCCCTCAATCTTAGACTCACAGAATGCTAGAGCTGGGAGGAAACTTAACGATGAATGAAGGGCACTGGGGGCTGCAGAGGCACACTAGGAATGTTTCCTCCCTACAGAAGTTCAGAGACCACAGAGATCACGTAACCCCCTGAGGATCCATTAACCTTTGCCCCCACGACCACGGAAGGAAAGGTGGGCCGTAGCAAAGGATGATGGAATGAGTCATGGGCTATGAAGAGGACAGGAGTTGGGGGAGATGGGGGATGGACTACTCCCCTCCCCCCTCCCATTGCACTTATACTGGGACTGTTCTCTGAGTTTGTCAGCACCCCCCAAGCCCCAATCTCTTTTCTCTGTGGCCACCAGCACCACCCTCAACAAGTTTTGTCCTAAGTGAGAAAACCTCCTAGTCACATCTCTGATGGGTAGGCAGTCCATGCCCCAAAGATCAGGCTGCTTTCAGTTACCAGCCTCTCCCAAGGTCCTCCTGGACCCTGCCTCTTAGCCACTTTGCTGCTTATAGCTCTTTCCCACAAAGGGGGATCAAAAGATGGGAGAAATTTCTTTCAGTAGCTCCAGTTTAGATCAATGATCAGCCATGGCAGTGTGACCCTGGCTACGTCTCTTCCCCTCTCCCCGATTCAGTTTCCTCACCCATAAAATGAAGGAGTTGGATCAGTACTCTGTCTAAGACCCTTTTGTCCTAAGAGTCTAAATTTAAAACATAAGGTGGAAATGAGGATTTGGTCTTGTGGAGCTCTACCCTCCCTCCCTTGTCCATAACTGCAGGTTATCTTACCTCCTGTAGTTTGTTCTTATACATAAACTGGACTGCCTCTCCTAGACCCTAGGCTATTGCCCAGTTGTGTTATCAGGGCTGGCTCTAGGTCACCCTAGGAATTTCAGAAGAAAGAGAAGAGGGCAACTGTGTACAACTGAGTAAGCAGCATGTAAATGAGGGAGATGGAGAAAATGGGGGTGGTGGTGGATTGTGGGATTCACTGGCTGCCAAATGCTGACCTTGAGGGAGAGCAGGCTTATGAGAGAGATGGATGGTCAGGTTTCAGAACCTGAATGTGCTTAAGCTTGACCTCTTTCCTTCAGTGAGAATGTCAATGTTTATTCATAATCTACAGTTGGGAGTGTGGTGGAGCCTCGGTGTTTGGACAGAGGGAAAAACTGGAGACTCATTTAGGGTGGAAGAGAAGGAGGAGCTGATAGCATTTCCTCCTCCATCCTCCAATTTCAAATTTTATCATTAGGACAGAAAACAAATTTAATTTAGCAGCAGTCCAGATTAAGCTCCTATTGTGTGCAAACACAAACCTGGGTTAGGCTCTGGAGGAGAAATATATATGTATATGTATGTATATGCATATATACACATGTATAGTTTTTTATTACTAATATTATATATGTATATGTGTGTATATATACATACATATAGATACATATAGACATATAGACATACACATATACATATACATATATAAAAATAATAACTCCTAAAGCAGGTGCTAGGAACCTAGGAATCCTGGATAGATTTCAGGGGGGTCCATGAACTTGATGGGACAAAAATTTCATCTTTCCTTGTACTAACCTCTAACTGACATTTAGCATTTCCTTCAGTCAGGAATGTAGGCGACAAACCCAAACAGTATTCCGCTTGACCAGACTGCCAAAGGAGATTGTGGTAAGAGTTTCAGGATCCATCTTCTGGAGGCAGCGTGTAGCCCACTGGACCTGGAGTCAAGAAGATCCAGTTCAAATCCTATCTCATCCTTATAGGCTATGTGACCCTGGACAAGTCACTCCACCTCTCTGGGCCTCAGTTTCCTCATCTATGAAATAAAGAAGTTGTATTCACTGGCTTGTAAGGTTCCTTCCAGCGTGAAATCTCTGTGAAAATACCTTGGAGAATTCAACCAATAAATTGTACTGGAATCAAATCATCTTCACAGACAGAACTCACAACTGTGTGGTCATAATACAGACCCATAAAAATTAAAAAGCAATGTTTTGGACAGATGTCACCATCTTGAATGGTCATATTCTCCAATCTACATGGACCCCAAAGCTTTCAAAACAGAGACCCAGCAAAGGAGATCTAAAGTACTTGGGAACAGGATGAGGTGCATGCCGTGATGTTGGCCTTACAACTGAAGTTGTAAGCTTTCAGTGAGCATACAGAGTATGAGCTCACGTCCTAATACTTTTATTCACCTAGGAAATAGCAGGTAGAACATTAAATATAAAGGAATAAAAGCAGAACAGCAGCTTATCCCTGAGCCGTTTCTATTTGACCTCTATCAGAAAAAAAATGAGAATGAAATTGATGAGGTAGAAAAGAGTGCTTGAGGTAGATGGAGAAAGCAGATGAAATAGGAAATAAGATGCCAAGATGTAACCAGCCAGTGATCAAAGAAGACTATGCATTGAAGCACCTTTGTGGCCTTGTCTGCGTGCTTTCACAAAACACCCTCAATTCCAGAACAACTCCTCCCCTATCCGGTTCTCTTTGCTCATCACCTGCAGACTACCTGATATCCCAGGCATTTTAGAGCCAGGCTTGCTCCTTCCATTCTCTTGTTCCCTTCCCCCTATTCAACAGAATTGTATTTAAACCATACCTTTCACCTAGCTATCCACCTTTGCCTCCTATGGGAAGCAGGGGCTGCTCTGCTCCCTTAGGGGAGCAGGGCCTATAGCCTATGCTCTGCCTCCCACATGGAGTAGAGCCTACTGGGGCTCTGCCTCATGGGGAGGAGGCCCACTTGGCTGCATCACCCTAACAAATGCCTTTCTTTAACTTGGAGACTGAGTGAATTCTTTCAGGACCCACATATCTATTCCTCATCATTTTGGGTATCACCCCAACATTCTTGGGGTCCGCCCTGAACTCATCAGCAATGGTTACAAAGAAGATCTAAGTGAATTTTTTCACACCTGAACCACTCTCCCAACTCTGACCTCAATGAGATGATGACAGTGATGATAATAATCACAGCATAGGAAAAACTTTTCCAGGATTTACATCTCAAACTTAAATTTGTCCTGGTGTAAAAAGCCGATCATTAGAGATTTCCATACACTTGCAAATTCTCAGCAAGCCACACATAACCCAAACAAGCTTTTTGGCTGGTTTACACATTAAAACAATAACCAACAATAGCTAAATTATTTTAGCAGTGACCAAATGATGAAAAGTTGCTTGACGTAATTCCCTGATGCCAAACAATTAGCTCTCAACTTTATCCCACACTTCTGGGGGAACATGGGGAGCCCTGGTGCATAGAGGGAAAAGGGAGGAGGCTTAACTAGAGAATATTGGCTCCCCAAATTCACCATCAGGTCCCTTCCCAGCAAAGGGGCAGGGCAAGAGGAGGGCATAAAGAAGGAGTGTTCAAAAACAGATCCTCAAGTAGGCAAGGGAGAGGGTATGTCTCTTGACATCCCTTATTTTTCCCTTCAATACCTGTGACCTGACAGGTTGAAGGGCAAGTGGGGTCAGAGTAATTAGTTAAAATAGAGAACAGAGAACACAGCCATGATAAAGTGGGTAACCTTATCTTCAGCCTCGATTTTTGCCCAGGGCTCCAAGAGAGAGATGGAGAAAGCTGAGTGCTACCAAGCCCAAGGCTCCCTTGTCATTCCCAGTCTTGAGAAGACTGGAGGATGTGGTACTGGGGGGCGACTCCACCACTTTTCCAACCTTGAGGACAATCCTTCCTCCACTGTCCCTCCTGGTCACATCTTGGGTACAGTCCCTGAGGCATTGGTCTCGGGGGCTCCCTCTGGGGACCCCTCCCCTGGAGGGGCATTCCTTGGGCCAGCAGGCCTCCTTGTGGCCCTCACTGCTCAGGTTGACAGGCTTCCTCCGAGGAGATGCCCTGTAGGGGCACTTCTTGGACCAGTGACCCTCCTGGTAGCATCAAAAGCAGCCAAGAATTGAGCACGTTCTCTGTCTCTAGTCCTTTCCCTTCTTTTTCTTTCCTCTGCTACTACTAAGTCTCTGTTGTTAAAAACTCCAAAGGCCATCTCCAGTAATTGGGCCTGAGGTGTTTGGGGTCCCATTGCCAATTTCTGCAATTTCCTCCTAATATCTAGGGCAGACTGATTAATGAAATACATGCTAAGGATTGTTGCCCCTTCTATAGAGTCGGGATCTAAATTTGCATACTTTTTTCATAGCTTCTACTCGCCTGTCTTGGGAAAGGGCAGGGTTTTCCTTTTCTCCCTGAGTAATTTCCTTGATGTTTTGAAAATTTTCTTGCTTTTGAAATGCAGTTCTTAGTCCTTCTAACAGGCAAATTACCATGTGGACTCTCTTTACCCTATCCTCACTCTTCTGAAAATCCCATCCTGGGTCAGTAGTGGGAACAGCAACTAGTCCTGGGGGGTATTTTGTGGGGTCATCAGTAGCAAAATGATCCCTAAATTTTTGGGTCTGTTCCAGATTCTCCTCTTCTCTTCAGTGGTATAACAGGTGGAGAAGAGGGTCATGGGAAAGTTATACAAAAGTCATTATGTAGGGAATCACCCATGTTCCTTCTCTGCTACAATATCTTTCTAACTCTGAGAGTGTATTTTGCTGTAATGTCCCCAAAATGGGCCATGCCTCGTAATTTTCCAGGTGATACTGAGGCCAAATGGTGTTGCAAAAGAACACCAGCTTTGTCTTTTTTAGTTCTTTAGAGAAACTAAATTTTTCCCAATTTTGTAAAAGACAGCCCAAAGGTGAATCTTCAGGAATTGAAGATGATTGACCCTTTGGTTGGGGGCTGGAAGTGACTCCCTCTTTAAAGGAGGATTTGGGAATAAGCCTGGGGAACAAACAAAAAAACCAAAAGCCAAAAGAAATACCTTAAGTTTTCCCAAGTGCTTAGCACTGAGAGAATTGAGATGATTGGGTCCATGTTTCCGGATAGAGTCCCAAAGTATGCCCAGGTCCATGATCGAACAGAATCACTGCACCAAGAGCCTGAGAGTGTCAAGCTGAGTTCCAGACAACCTCGTAGCTGTCTGACCTAAAGGGGCCTGAGAGGTCAGGCCAAAAAAGTACTTCTAAACCAAGCCTTCCTAGTTCCTTGTAAATCTACCCAGTTGCAGGGCAAAAAAGGGATTGGGGAAGAGGGGAGGCTTATGTACCTTCCAGTCCCGGCTGGTGAAGAGCTTGGTATTGGGCAGTTTTTCCCAGTGCAGGGAACCATATGATGAGGTCTAGAGGTTAGGAGTGCTGGAGCCCCAAGATCACCACACGCAGGTCCTGTCCGAAAGAATTCAACCCAAGCCTTCTTTCAACTAAAGACAAGGTTTATTAAAGATCCGTCATGTTGGCTAGACTCTTAATGAATCTGAGCACCTGTGAGCTAGTGGCCAGATTGCAAACATCTCAGCAGTGGCTAGATTATAAGAATCAAAAGCATCTTAATGGAGACAAGATAGACCTTATATACAGAAAGACTATGGGAGGGATCTAGGAATGGTCAAGTAGTCTATGAGGTGATAGAACACCAGAGGTGGCCTGGGGAAGAATGGAGCCTAGATAGGATTAAGGGTGGGAAGTGGCCTGGGGACATAGGGAGATTAGGCTGGGTTAAGGGTAACAGATCAGGCATAGCCACAGTGAAAGGCCAGTAGATGGGACTCCTTTTTGGGGTCTAGGTCCTATCCTCACCATAGGGCCCTAGAAAACCCTTGGACTGTCCTTGAATTCTCTTACTTGATTAAGGAAGTCTCTGGTGGTTGCCTGAAGCTATAGACCCATCAACTGGCCTTTTCTTATCACCCATGCCCAATCACCCAATTCTTTGTTACCCTAATTGAGCCTAGCCCTCCATTGTCTACAGCCAGATGCACCCCCCCCTTCCCATCCTTGATCCCATCTAGATTCCATTCAACCTCCCAGTCCCTCCCATGAAGATACCCCTTCTCCTAGACTCCTCCTCTAGTCACCCCAAACTACTTGGCCACATGGTCTAGGTCCCTGGTGTTCGGTTCACCCCAGACTACTGGCCACTCCTAGATCTTCCCACAGTCTTTCTGTATATAAGGTCCATCTTGTCCCCCATTAATTGCTTAGATTCCTTAAGAATCTGGCCAATATGGCAGCAGCAGCAGGAACAGCAACATGTGCTGGTTTGAATTATGGAAGAACTTGGTTTGAGAGACACTATGATACTGCGTAACCTGGGGCAAGTCACTTAACTTCTCAGTGTTCTGGTCAATTCTCTAGAATTTAGAAATGCTATGGTGGAGGAAATTCCCACACTGGCAAGATCACTGATCCCTAACCTATTTTGGTATTCTCTGTAAGAAAGGTAGGAAGGGGATCCAGTAACTGGTTCTTGTTTACAGTCCTAGTGTTATTTATATCACAAATTCCACGAAGCCATTGTTGAATCAGGAGGAAGCTTTATTAACAACCTAGGAAGGCTGGGCGTCCCACATGTGTGAGAGCACACATGTGAGAATACATGAGTCGACAGATGCATACCTTTTTATTCCCTATTCCTGATTCTAATTTCCTTCCCCTTTTTCCCCATTGGCTGGGTACCATAGAGGTTGCAGCCTATCTGAACTACCTAATTTCTTCACATGAGTCTCTGCCCCTAATTACATCTCCCACTCCCCACAACTGTGACCCGGGCTCGTATTTGGGAACACTTCTTTTGATGTTAATCTACATCTAACCTCAGAGCTGGTTTTCTGCCCTTTAGTCTATTTACCACCAACTCCACTTTAAGCTTCCTTTGTTCAACTTCCACATTCCTTCCCAGTTTAAACTGACTCCAGTATTGTCACACTGGCACCCAATCCCTGATTGAATGATATGCAGAAGCAACATCCCCAACCACATTTCCCACACTAGGACCTGCCTAGCTAAATTAGGAGAATTCCTCACTAGTAAGACAAATTTTTCATCCTCAGCAACTCTGGAAGAACTATCAAATCGAATTCTACACTGTAAAAAATGTGGATTCTTTAAGTTTTGAAATATAAGGAGAAAATCCAGTGCCAAATGAGGAAGAGACCATTTACAGCTGTGTGGTGAGGGGAGATGGAAAGTAAGGATCATTTAATAGTAGGATTCAGACCTTGGAGATCATCTAGTCACCCTCTTCATTTTATAACTGGGGAAATCAAGGCCCCCCAAAAGTTAGTTGGTACCACGCCTTGTAGCTGGCACTTTGAATCAACCATATCTTTATGGAGACACAAAGACACAGACAGTAAGTAGCTAAAGCTGGGATTTGACCCAAATGCAGGGATTTGGAAAGCTTCTTGGAGGGAGTAGTATTTGATCTAGACTTTGGAGGATGGGTTAGGATGTCGACAGACCTCAGTTGGAACATAACAGTTTCTTTGATGGATAAAGAACTTGAAGAGCCAATATCTAATTCATAAATGGTCAAAGGTTATGAATTGGCAGTTTTCGGACAAAGAAATTCAAGCCACACGAAAAATCCTTTTAAATCACCAATAATTAGAAAAATGAAAAATTTTCTGGTATTTTTAAAATTAATTTATTTTGAATTATCAACAATCACTTCCATAAGCTTTTGAGTTTTAAATTTTTCTCCTTCTCCCCAAGATGGAATGCAATCTGATATAGGCTATACATATACATTCCTATTAAACATATTTTTACATTAGTGATGTTGTAAGTAAGAATTAGAACCAATAGGAGGAACCACCAGAAAGAGGAAACAAAAGACAACAGAAGAAAAAAAAATAGCAAATAGTATGCTTCAATCTGCATTCAAACTCCATAGTTCTTTCTTTGGATGTGGATAGCATTTTCCATCATGAGGCCTTTGGAGACGTCTTAGATCCTTGTATTGATGAGAAGGTTTAAGTCTATCGATATCAGTCATTGCACAATGTAGCTGTTAACTGTGTACAACATTCTCCTGGATCAGCTCATTTCACTCAGCATCAGAGCACACAAGTCTTTCCAGGTTAGAAAAATAAAAATTAAAAGTACCTTGAGGTTATACTTTGTACCAATCAAATGGGAAAAGTTTTCAAAAAAGAAAAATGATAAATGCTGGACAGGCTGTGGGAAAATAGGTACATTAATGCACTGTTGGTAGAGCTGTGTCAATGAACTTACAAGCCACCTGATCATCATTCTGAACATCAGTTCCCATTGTAAGCTCAATGAACTTAGACCATACCTTAGAATTCTGCACATAGTAGGTGCTGAATAAATATGCTTGAATTGACTTATATTGTACTTTTAGATGTAGATTCAGAATCAATCAACAAGTATTTATTCAGCACCTACTATCTACCAGGAACTGAGATAGTCCCTGTGGAGACAAAGACAAAGACAGAAATTCCTTTCTTCAGGAAACTTACATCCTGTTTGGGAGATACAGCACATTCACAGATGAATAAATGCAAACTTTTTTTGTGTGTGAGGCAATCGAGGGTTAAGTGACTTATCCAGAGTCTCACAGCTAGTGTTATGTGTCTCAAGCCGCATAATAAATACAAACTTCACAGTATTTTCCCTTGATGCAGATCCTTCCCATAATGTAGATCACACACCATTTTCTCCCTGCCCATCTTGTGGAACTGTCCGTGTTCTCCCTCAGTTTTATCACAGAGGGTCCACTCAGTATGCAGGAAGGCCTTCTTCATTTTCTCCTTGGAGTGGAGCAGAATACATATTCACTTGTCATCCTAGGTCCTTGACACAGCCCATCTTTCCTCCCTATCATACAATTTCCTTTATTCCTCTTCTTCTCTGAAGTATGAACCCATGGGGTGTCCCAAATGTCTTAAGGTAGTTCTAAGCTTAAATAGTGTGACATTTAAAAAGTTTGAGAGACATCATTTCTGGGTAATTAATCACTTTATTAATAATGCTGGCACATTACCAATAAAATGGGTCAGTGACACTCTCGGATGCCAAAGGTGAATCATGGTAGTGGACTTACAGTTTATATGCCCTTGGAAGAGTGGGTATTCTTGAGAGTGGCAACTCAGATTGGTTAACAATTAATGAGAAGAGTGAATATTACAATAGGGGGACCTATTCTAATGAGGGGCTGGGGAAATGTGACTTTGATTATGTCATTTACTTCTAAGTTGCCCAATCAGATCAAAGAATTTATCCTCACCCAAACTTGTGTAGAGCCCAGGCTTCTCCACCTGGGTGGGGTCTGAACAAGATGGAGGAGAAAGTTAATTCAATCTCATTAACAGCAATGTCCTTCAGAGACTGAACAACGTATAGGCTTCTGAAAAATATCCTGGTCTCAGGGGCAGCTAGGTGGCACAGTGAATAGAGTACTGGCCCTGGAGTCAGAGTGAGCTGAGTTCAAATTCAGGCTCAGATACATAACACTTATTAGCTGTGTGACTCTGGGCAAGTCACTTACTCCCAATTGCCTCACACAAAAAAAGTCCTGGTCCTAATTTAAATAATTGATGATTAATATGAGAGAGATAATTATTTCTCTCACTAGCTCTAAGACTTTTAGAACATGAGGCATATTGCAACCTGTTCACATTGTGTGTTGTCTGTGTGACAATCATTTTTATTTCTTCAAACACTGTTGGGTTCCATGTTTCACTGCCATGTAACAGTGAAATGTTGATATTTCAAAGACAGGTCTGTTATGGAAAACTTGCGATCCTTCAAAGAGTTTTGCAGTTTCCAGAAGGCAATCTGACTTGTTCTCCTCTAATTTAATTCTGTTCCCAATCCATCATCTATGTCTTTGCCTCGATACACACACTTTTTGCTGGTCTATGTCAATGTATGTTTTTAATTTAGGCAATTGACATTTTTCTTCCTCTTTCTTGGTTGTTACTCTGTAGATAGTTAGATTTGACTGATTCCAGATCTTCTCGGGAGGTCCTGCAATGTCCCAGGACTTGATTCAATCAGAACAATGTCATCCACAAATACGAGCGCCTGGAGGACCTCACTATCCCCAGGAAATTCCTCCTCAGC
This sequence comes from Phascolarctos cinereus, assembly GCF_003287225.1. NCBI lineage: Eukaryota > Metazoa > Chordata > Mammalia > Diprotodontia > Phascolarctidae > Phascolarctos > Phascolarctos cinereus. The sequence goes on from NW_027556402.1 coordinate 214,000,161, forward strand.
ATGGACTGTGCTTTGGATCGCCTCCATCCTAATGGCTTTTCCTATTTGTTCTCTTTCTTGATATTTCTACTTCCTATGTGGGCACCTCAGGGCCTGTGATATTAAGTCCCAGTGTGGTGATGCTTCCGTTATCTTTGATGGAGACCTATGTCCATCTTTCTTCTGTATGTAAGTAACCCTTTTCCTGTTTTCATCCTTGAATGCCCTGGGGATGGCTTTGCTTAATTGGATGTCTTGCCAAGGTTTCTTTGGACTAGCTTTCCCCTCCTCTGCTTCTCTCTGCTTTATGAGAGGATACTGTTCATCATCATGAATCATTCTTTTTTCACAAAATTTCATAATTAGTTTATTTTAAATATTTAATCATAATTTTATTGTATTATTTATTTTATTTTATTTTAAAATTATAATTAGTTTCATAAATTAGTTTATCTATCATTCACGCACTATCTTTGGCAGTCATTTCTTACAGGAGATATTCAAAACCAATAGCAATTTGGGGAAGGATCACTAAAACTAAGGGAACCAGGAATGTAGATAGTGTAATTGATTATTCTGGGCCCATGAGAAAACTTTGGAAGGTTGTGTTGATTTTCAAATAAATCCATGACATGAATTCGATTAGTTGTCATTTGCTTCTTTTTCCTCAAAGAGTGGTGGGTTAAAAAAAAATCCTAAGTTAACAGAATATTCCAACTAATCAAAGTTTTTCTGGCTCCAACTTCATATTTTCCCCATTCAAACACTCTTATGTTTCAGCCCAACTGAGCTGCAATGTCCCATTTCCCGCCTCTACACATTTGTACAAGCCATTCTCCACATGTGAACCTACTTCCTCATCTCTGCCTCTTAGAATCTTTACCTCCCTTCAAAGCTCAGCTCAGGTACTCCTTCTACCAGGAAGCCCTTTTCTGATCCCCTCCCCCACCTCAATTGTAAGTGCTCTCTCTTCAAATCACCTTTTATCTGTTTATTTGTAGATGTTTCTAAAGCTCTGAAGGATAAGTTCCCTGAGGGCAGGAATTGTTTGTTTTTTACTTTAGAGTCCCAAGTACCTAGTAGCATGCCTTATCCATGGCTGGCACATAATAAACATGTGCAAAATTTAATTTAATAATACAGAATCAATCAAACACATCTGTATGGGGACACATGAGCACCAAGGAAGTGAGACAATGAAATATTTAAATAGCGGTGTGTGGCACAGCGACCCCAACCCAAATTAAACTCAGAGACTTCTCAAGGTGGAAAGTAAAGGTTACCTTTATTACAATCTTGCAAGATGGCTGTCTGCTCCTTTGATACACAGGAGAGAGAGAGGGAGACTGCCTAACAGGGGCCACCTTATAAAAGCAAATCTCCACCCACCATGAAAACAAGTCTCCACCCACCACTATCCCTTACCCCCTTAACTGGGGGTGGGCTTACATTCTAAGCTCAAGAGTTTCTTCCTATCCCCTTAACCGGGAGGTGGGGCTTACATTCCAGGTGAAATTCAAAGCCAAGGACAAACGGCTCAGGTTGGGGGTGGGGCAGGGCTTATTCTTTCTGTTAAGTGCTTAAAAACAGGGTCTGAGTGGGGGAGGATTTTGAAAGTAGTAATCAAGAATTATTTGACCCTTTGAGGAATCTTCACTTCTGAGAGTTCATTTCTCACACTACCTTCTGAACTCATTACCTTAATTACACTGAGAAGTCTTCACTGGGACATCCCATTCAGCGGGAAAAGCCTTCTACTGAAAGACAGAAGACTTGGGTTCTAATCCCACTCCACCACTAAACAACAAATAATCACTGGGCCTCTCTAGGTCTCAGTTTCCACATCTATAAAAATGAAGAGTTTGGATTAAGTTCTTTTTTTATTTAATTAATTTTTTGTTTTCAACAATCACTTCCGTAAGCTTTTGAGTTTTAAATTTTCTCCTCTTCCCTGTTTGCCTCCTTCCCCAAGATGGTGTGCAATCTGATATAGGCTCTACATATACATTTGGATTAAATTCTTTCTAAATTCCCTTCAGGTTCTAAAATCTGTGATTCTATTACAGGCACCATTTTATGACTGGGATTATCTGTGCTTCCAACACCCACTCCCTACTACCTATTACTGTATGTTCCTTGAAGGCAGGAAATTGAAGACAGTTCCTTCTTTCCTCCTTCCTTCCTCTTCCTCTGTCCACAGAGGGCATTATACCCTTGCCTGTGGGTGTTCTGCCCAAGGGAATATACATTTTGATGGCTGAAACCTCACAAGATATTTTGGGGTTTACTCGCTAGATGTTTTTTTTTCCTCTTCTCTATTTATTTATTCTATCATTAAAAAAAACTGGGATAATTTTTGCCCCATGTAGTTTCATTTGTGATTTCTCGAAATAGAGCTCAGGAAAACCAGGCTTTGATAAATCCCATTGGGATTTAAATGGAGCTACCTGTGTGGGATGCTACTCAAATTAAAAAAAAACACACAGAGGTATCCAAGGAGAAACAGAAAGTTAATTTATTATTATTATATCAAACCTCGAGATTTGGGTGTCCCTCCACCAGAATACTCTGATGAAAGGAGACACAGACAGAAGCAAAGGACCTGATTATATTCCTTAATGGGCAAATTCCCATAAATCAATTGATTTCTAGTAAATCGAAACTTAGGCCTGTCAGGCTGCTATGCCTGCCTTGAGTCTAAAACAATTTCTATTTATTCTTCTAAGAAGTTTTCACAGGACCCTCATCCCACTCAGCCTTATCCCAAACCTTAATTACACTGAGGAGTCTTCACTGCAACATCCCATTCGCAGTGACCAAGTCTTAGACCCAAATCACTCTGGCTCTCTCTGCTTGGCCAACAGTAGGTCCCAGCCGAGCCTCACTTGGTCATTGTTTGGGTTTTGATGGCTCAGTGAATGTAAATAGAAATTATTTCTATTCTGGCCAGAAATCCTTAGGGTCTTCCCCTCCCAGATTAATTTTTTTTTTCAGTAGGTAAGGAGCCATTTTTTGCCTCATTTCTTACCTATTTTTTACCTACATTTCTTACTCATTCACTGAATGAGTGTTGTCTCAGACAAACTGAGATCTGGGAAAGACCTTAGCTTAAAAGGACCAAGGTCCCTCTGATGCGGTTTAGGGGTTCAGGGGTCCTGGGACCCCAAAATCACAACATGCGGGTACTGTCCGAAAGAATTCAGCCCAAGCGTTCTTTCAGCCAAAGACAAGGTTTATTAGAATATCTATCATATTGGTCAGACTCTTAAGGAGTTTGAACATTAGTAAACTATTGGCAGGTTATAAGAATCTAAGCAGTGGCTAGATTGTAAGAATCTAAGCATTTTAATGGAGACAAGATGGACCTTATATACAGAAAAACTGTGGGAGGGATCTAGGAGTGGCCAGTAAGCTGGGGTGAACAGAACTCCTGGGACCTAAGGGCAGGAAATGGTTGGGGCCATACATAGGGAGGCAAGACAATGGAGGGGATATTGGGTGTAGCCACCATGAAAGGCCAGTTGATGGGATTATAGCCTCAGGCCAATGCCAGACATTTGGCCATGTGGGAAAGTCCAGGCTTTTTCCTTTCTGGGGCCTAGATCCCAACCCCATCACCTCCACTGGGGGCACCTCCCATGTCCTGATCTATATCTTGCCACTGGACCCAGATGGCTCTGCAGAAGAGAGTGAGGTTGGTGAATTTGCATAGCCCTGGCCCACTTAAATCCAATTAACTTACAAGTCAAGAATACAAGTCACCTTTCTGATGTCATTGGTCCTCTTTGAAAACAAAAATAAAGGACAAAAAACAACAGGGCCTTGAATATAATATTAGGCACTCAATAAATGTTTGTTGACTGAATGAAGGCAGTGTGATGAGGAAGATCTTGGAAGACTTGGGTTAGAATCTATTGGAATCACATGTACTGACTGTGTGGCCAAGGACAAGTCATTCAGTGCCCCAGGTACTCTCTAAGACTATAAAATGTCAATGGGACTAATATTTTGAATCCAATCTCACAGGGTTTTGTAAAAATCAACTTTTACAAACTTTAAAGCATATATAAATATTAAGTAATATTATTATCCCCTGAAGGATTTCCTATTTCTCTTGGAAATCATGGGGTATTGTTTATGAAGTAAACTATAAGCCCCGTGAGGGCGCACAGTTTTAAGCAACCTGGAGCTGAAGCACCACATTTGCAGGACTCCCCTCATTGCTGGAGAGAAAAATTTCTTCATGTTCCATGTCTGTGTGAGGAACAGAGTTGGAAAGGGGAGATCTTTCTGGTCTTCTGGCTTTGAGAGAGGACACATGGAGTGCCAGCTCTCTTCAGGGATAAGTCTCTGGAGGGAGAGAAAGAATGAAGAAGGTGACATGTAAAAGAGCCAGCACTTCAAACATGTCTCTAGCACCAATTACCACTCTAGAGACTTAAAAGAATTTCCCCTTGGCTTAGATGGAGGGACATTCTCTTATGGCTGAGCTGTTGAGCAAGCCTAGATAATGTCCTATCTTCATCTTCTATTACTTCATCAAGCAATAGGCTTCTATCATATATAGTACACCTTTACTAACTGCGCATTGAATGAAGGCAGAAATGTGGCCCAAGATATTGTGGAAGAATTTTCAGCAAAAGGATTGAAACAAAATGAAAATTTCTCATTAACCAGATGATTCAGCTTTCTTTTTCTTCAGTTTTTACCCCCAGGAGAATTTATTTCATCTTAGACTGCAAGCCCTAGATTATAGGACAATGGATTTAAAATGTGTTGAAAGGAACCTTTTTACAGATCACTTACCAACCCCTCTCATTTTATAGGTGAGGAAACTGATGTCCACAGAAATGATTAAGTGATTTGCTCAAGGTCATATAGTGGAAGAGTTTGGATTCAAATCTACACATCCTGATTTCAAATCCAGTTTTCTTTCCTATACACTATTCTATCTTTATAACTGTGTTTATTGGTGAATCTCCAAAGTCAGTATACTGTAGGTTGAAATGAGGGATGGAAGAAAGTGAGGAGTGAACTGACAGGTTAGGTTTTGGTAAATGATTAGAGGCGAATGGTGATGCCGAATATTGGGGTTAGACTCTTGGAGATTTCAAACCTGGTATGGCGATGCCATCAACAGCAACAGGTATCATGGGAGGAAGAATATGTTTGGAGGCATAATTGGGAGTTGTGAGGTCAGTTTGAACATGCTAAGTTCAGGTGAAGGAGGGACAGATGGCTCATGTGGAGTTTATGTCTGACAGGCAGTGGAAGATGTGGGCCTGGAGGTGGGAGACTGGATAGATAGGGGTGGAGAGAGATTTGGGAGTCAAGTGATTGTAGATGAAGCCATAGGATGGATTAGTTTTCCCAGGGAGAATGTAGAGGGATTAGGGAAGAGGTCCAAGGGCAGTTTTGTGGGAATTCTGTACTTAAAGATATACAGAAGAAGTCTCAAGGCTACCAGCCAGAGAGGGCTCTTCCTTCCCAGAGTGAGGATGGGGTCCTTGGCCTCATAGAATCAATAACCTTTTTTTTTTCCATTTTTTAATGGATCCAATTGTACCAAAGCCCAGTTTCACATCCTTTCTCCTTAACAGGTTCATCTAGTGTTTATAAGATAATTGCAACTTTGTGGCACTGATCCAGACAGCACCTGTTCTGCCCAGGGTGCTCTCAACATGCCCTGTCTGAGATCTTCCCAGGAGTCACCCTTTAGGAAAAATCTCCAGGAGAAGGGTCTAAGCGTGGGTGGAGGTGAAAAGTGGGAAGTGTGGTATAGAAGGAAGGGGTCTGAACCCACTTTTATAGCCTTGCGTTTTAGGGACCCAGTGGGGCTCTTCGGAGCTCAGGGGCTCGAAGTCAGAAGTCAGAGGCCCCGAGGTCGGGGAGCCAGCGGCCCAGGAGGCCGCTCCGGGACGCAGTGAGAGGCACTTTCCAGCAGAGGGACAGGAGGAGCCCTGGGCACCCTCGGGCACACTCTCATATTTCCTGTTGGCAGGGCCCGAGTTCCCAGCCCAGGTAGCGGCTACAAGGAAGGAAGGGCCTCACAGCCAAGCCAGCTTTGCGCAGGGCGCAGAGTCCTCACCCTCTGAGGCGCAGGTAGGGTGCCCAGGACCTATCGGGTCGCGTAAGGGACGGAGGAGGAGTGGGGGGAAAGCAGGGGTGCGCTTCTGCGGCCCAGGCTCGAAGCCCGGGCTGGGGGCAAGGCGCTGCGGGGAGGGCGCGCAGAGCCAGGGGGCCAGAGGCGCAGCCCGGCTCTCCAGACAGGAACAGGGGCAAGGGCAGGGGCACTGCGCGGCGTGGCACGGCCGGCTCAGGCCCCTCTCCTCCGCGCCCCCGTTGCTGAACGGGCGCGCTGCCAGGCTGGGCTTCCCGGAGCCCGGGCGAGGCTTTGCGTACCCAGGGAGGGTCCCCTTTTGCCCATACTCGGCTTCTCGATGGGGGGTGCGCGGCGCAGGGTGGCCAGAGAGCCGTGGGGCAAGGTGCGGCCCCGAGGCCAGGCAGGGGCGAGGCGCACCATTTCGCGGGGGGCAGAGGGCTTCGGACCAAGCAGCCCCAAGTCCGGTGGGGGGCATTGGGGCGGGGCGGGATCCAGGACTACGGCCGCGGTTGGAGTCATTGCCTCCGGCCAGGGCGGCTCCGCTCTGCTTCCCCCTCCTCCTCCTCCTCCTTTTTCTTCTTCTCCTCCTTCCTCTCCTCCCCTTTCTGGTTTTCCTCCTCCTTCGGCCCGCAGTGCCTCCCGCCTTCCTCTGATCAGACGGCATGGCCCAGTCCCTGGAGCCCGGTAAGTGATGGTGGCGGGGGCCGGGAGGGGGTAGGAGGAAAGAAGGAGCGGGATGCTGGGTGGGAGAAGGAAAGAGGGGGGCCGACCTTGAGGCGGGGAAGTCCTGCGCGATGGAGAGAAGGCTGAAGGACCCTCTGGTGTTGTAGGTCTCGTTCCACAGTCTCGGCTGGGAGTGAGTGGGATGGCAGTGGGAATTACCCGGGTTGGAGTTGCCCGAGGTCAGGGTTTGGGTGCGGGGCGGCCCCGCAAAGTGGAGCTTCCTTCCCCTTCCCCTCCCGCTCCCAGGCCCTTCTCTCAGCCTTGCCTGTTTTAGCTGGGATCCTGCGGCCGCACGCGCCGCGCCCCGCCCCTTTCCCTCCGCAGGCCGCTGCACCTGCCGGGTCTGGGGCTAAGTAGCATTTAGGGACCCAGAGAGGTCTGCCAGGTGTAGGGAAACAACGGTTGCCAGGCACTCAACCGTGCCTTGTGTAAAACCTGTGAGATCTGGGACCCGCTTTGAGTAAGCTCAAGTTTGGAGTTGTTTCAGAAGAGGCCACATTGAGATGGTGTAGATGTAAGATTACTCAGAGGCCGGGGCATAGACCAAATGACCTCCTCTTCAGGTGTGTGTGGGTATGGGTAGGGTCCTTCACCCCTCTCTTAGACATCCTGGACAGTCAGAGGCTCACAGCTTTGAATATCCCGTTGGCCTTTTTTGCCCACAGCCCTCTCTAGCTTATTGACTCCCGCCTTGGACGTGGTTGAGCTCAGTGGGAATTCTGAGGGCCAGAGGAGGCTGGCCTTGAGAGCCTGAGGAAGCTGGCCCAGAGCTGTTGTTGACTAAGTCTTGCTTTTTACAAGCTGCAGAGCCCCTGGTGTGATTGGAAGCCTGGCCTCTGCTTACCATTAAGCAAGTCTGGGGAAACGAAGAGAAACGGAGGCCTTGGGAGGGTTTTTCTGAACTACTACTCCAAGTCTGTGGATCCTGTCTGACATTGTATCCTTGAAGATGAGATGACTAGCTTTGGGTTATCTCCATGTGATGGATCCTAGATCTCTTAAGGGCCAGGTGGTCCACCCTCTTCCCCCCTCCCCCACCTTTTTACTGAGTCTGAGGCCCAGCAAGAGGCTTGATGGGATTTCCCCAGAGTTACTTAGGTAGTGACTGAGCAAAGTGGGATTGGAACCCGAATACTCAGACTTCAAATCCAGTACTCTTTCTCCTGTGAGCTGGCAGGCTGCCTGACACATAGTACACACTTAATAAATGTGTGGTATTGAATTGAAATAGAGATGAGGCAGTTGAGTTCACTAGAGGATAAATTCCTCCCTTGCCCTTCAAGTGTTAATGCTGGGAGGTAATTAAGTTATTAAAATGTGCTGCTGAGTGCCTTTGTCAGGAGTCACCCTGTGGTGTGCATCGGGCTAAGCATAGCTGACATACTCAGGCTAGAAAGGACAGTGAAAAGGGGGCTCGACCCTGGGTGAGACCTGCATGGTGTTGGTGAGGCAGGGCAGGGTGCCTTTCTAAAAATGGTGGGGTGTCTGGGTCACTCTGACTCCCAGCTTTCCAGAGCAGGATGATGTTAGGCAGGGCCTTTCTGCCTCACTCCCAAGCAACAGCTTCCCTAGATAAGGAAGAGGGCAATAGTAGTGTCTATCCAAGTCTTCTAGATCCCTGTTAAAGGTTATTTAATGGCTCTTTGTGATGGAAGGGAAAAGCTAACCTTCAGAGCTCTAATAGGTGATTCCTAATCCTTTGAAACTGATTTCCCACTCTTCCCCCTTCCCCTTTAGGCTCAATTTCTTTCTGTTACCTCTCAGGTTCCTGATAGCAGTGCTTCTCCCAACATCTAGCTTCTCTGCCCCTCTCAGTGAAATCTCTTTCCCTCTCTGTCTCCTCTTCTGCCGGCTCTGCAAGATCTCATTCCCCAAGTTCATAACAAATAAGAGCTGTCCAACAGTAGAATGAGCTTCCTTGTTAGATATTGAGTTCTCCATTACTGGAGATGTTTGCATGCCTTTGCAGTATGTGAGCTCCTTGAGGGCAGGGGGAAGCCTCACTTTTTGTCTTTGCATCCCCAGTGCTGAATACATCCTTAAACATGTTTGTTGCTTTAGGTGAAATTAATCCCTTAGGTGCTATCAACAACTGACATTTTTATAACACGAATATTTGTACAATTCTTTACATTGCCATGTGTCAGCCTCACAACAACCTCAAGAGGTAAGTAGGTACTAGTTATTATCATCCCCCATTTTTTGTTCAGTCACTTTTCAGTTGTGTCTTGACTCATTGTGACCCCATTTGGGTTTTTCTTGGCCGAGATACTGTAGTGGTTTGCCATTTCTTTCTCTAGCTCATTTTATTTTATTTTATTTTTCATTTTTAAAAAAATTTTTTAATTTTAATTTTGAATTATCAACAATCATTTCCATAAGCTTTTGAGTTTTAATTTTTCTCCTCCCCTCCCTCCCTAAGACAGTGCACAATCTGATATAAGCTATACATATATATTCCTATTAAACATATTTTTCTTCAACTCATTTTACAGATGAGAAAACTGAGGCAAACAGGGTTAAGTGACTTGCCCAGGGTCACCCAGCTAGTAAAAGTTTGAGGCTGGATTTGAACTCAGGAAGATGAGTCTTGCCGACTTCAGGCCTGGTGCTCTATCCACTGTACCACCTAGCTGCCCCCCTCTTCCCCAAATTACAGATGAATAAATGGAGGCTCAGATAGGTTATAAGTGCTGCCTGTTGCCACATAGCCAGAAAAGGTGGTACCATAGTTATTATCATTCTTGATTTACAGATGAATGGAGGCTCAGATAGTACCTGTGCTTTGCCATTGCCACTTAGCTAGAAAAGGTCAGTCAGATTTTGAAGCTCAGACTTCTTGATTCCAAGTCCAGCACTCAATTCACTTCGCCTCAGTGCCTACCTCTCCATGTGGTAATCTCCACACATCCTTTTGCCCCAGTGTTCCTTCCTCTTAGGGGCAAAGAAAGTTACCTGTGTTGGCTAATGGTACAGTACAAGATTTTATTGGGCACAACTTAATGGCTGAGATTCTATCATCTAGTCATTCAACAAATATTTAATTAAGCACTTCTGATATACTAGGCACTGTACAAAGGCAAAAACAATGACAAAAAACCCCCAGTGCCGAATATGTCCTTAAACATGTTTGTTGCTTTAGGTGAAATTAATCCCTTAGGTGCTATCAACAACTGATATTTTTATAACATGAATATTTGTACAATTCTTTACGTTGCCGTGTGTCAGCCTCACAACAACCTCAAGAGGTAAGTAGGTACTAGTTATTATCGTCCCCCATTTTTTGTTCAGTCACTTTTCAGTTGTGTCTTGACTCGTTGTGACCCTTAGGGGTTCTATTGGAACCTTTATGTTCTTATGTTCTATTGGAAGGGAAGAGCCTACTCACAGAAAAGAGAAGGGTGTTTGAGTCTTCTTGGCAAGGGATGTTGAGAGCCTGAGCTAGGATTTTGGCCCAGGGAATGGAGTTCCAAATTCTCTCCCTCCCTGCTCCCATTGAGAAGGCAAGCAATTTGACATACGTTATACATGTGTAGTCATGCAAAACACATTTCCATGTAAGTCATTCTGTGAAAGAAAACAGACAACCCCCCCCCAAAATAACCTCAAGAAAAATAAAGTAAAGAAAAGTATCTCTGATCTGCATTCAGGCTTTCTCTGGAGATGGACAGCACCTTTCATCCTAAGTCCTACGGAATTGTCTTGGATCATTGTATTGCTGAGAATAGCTAAGTTATTAATAGTAAATCATACAATATCGCTGTCACTGTGTACAATGTTCTCTTGATTCTGCTCCTTTCACTTTGCATCAGTTTGTGTAAGTCTTTCCAGGTTTTCTGAGCATCCTGCTCATAATTTCTTAAAGCACCATAGTATTCCATCACAATTATATACAACTTGTTCAGCCATTCCCCAATTGATGGGCATCCCCTCAATTCTTTGCCCTCAGAAAAGAGCTGCTATAAATATTTTTGTATGCATAAGTCCTTTTCCTTTTTTTTTTTTTATTGTTTAGTCAAAGGGTATACATGGTTTTATAGCCCTTCGGGCATAGTTCCAAATTGCTCTCCAGAGTGGTTGAATCAGTATACAACTTCACCAATAGTACATTAATGTTTTAATTTTCCCATATTCCCTCAAACATTTGTCATTTTCCTTTTCTATCAGATTAGCCAATCTGACAAGTATGAGGTAGTAGCTCAGAGCTGCTTTAATTTGCATTTCTCATCAATAGTGATTTAGAGGATTTTTTCATATAACTATAGGTAACTTTGATTACTTTGTCTGAAAACTGCCTGTTCCTATCCTTTGATAATTTATCAATTGAGGAATGGTTCTTATTTCTATAAATTTGACTCAGTTTTCTATGTTTGAGAAATGAAGTCTTTATCAGAGAAACTCACTATAAAATTTTTTTTCACAGTAGTGATTACCAACTATGTGTTTCCCTCCATCTTACTTTCCCCATTTATCCTACTCTTTTTACCCTATCCATTCTCAACAGTGTTTTACTTTTGATTTTTACTTCCTCCAAACTGCCCTCCCTTCTGTCAGCTCCCCTGCTCTTCTCTTAACCTTTTCCCTTCCTCTTTTCTGTACAGTAAGAGAGATTTCTATGCCCCACTGTGTATATTATTCCCTCTTTGAGGCAATTCTGATGAGAGTAAGATTCATCTGCCCCCCTCCACACTTCCCCCATTTTCCTACTGGGGTGTGACATGGAAGGAAGGGTGGCTCCTGTCCCTTCCCCCCTCCCTGTTTCCTTTACCTGATGGGTAATAGAAAGTGGCTCTTTGCTTTTGAGTGAAATTCCTGGATCCAGAAGCATGGTCCCAGAAGGGGCATTTTCAGTAGACGAGCATCTTCTATTTTTTGTTTCATATTTAAAAATTGCTTCTTTGTCCTCTTGCCTGGGCATTCTGGGGCTTCAGAGCCCAGATTGACAGCTTTGTATCTAAGCCTATGGCCCATATGATATGGACATATGGGAGGGATGAGGAGCTTATCCCTTCTTTTGGGGAGAGCTTATACCTTAACCCTATTCACCCCTAGAGTGAGGGTAAGTTAGGGAGTGAGAATGTCAATAGATCTCTTAACTGCCTTACTGGGGAGGGTGCAATTGAGGTGTCACTTGGGACATATTCAGGGTATATTTCTTCGTTTAGCCTGGAGTCAGGAAGACCCGAGTTCAAATCAAGCCCTGGACATTTCCTAGCTGTGTGACCCTGGGCAAGTCACTTCACTCTGTTTGCCTCAGTTTCCTCACCTGTAAAATGAGCTGGAGAAGGACATGGCAAACCACTCCAGGATCTCTGCTAAGAAAACCCCAAATGGGACCATGAAGAGTCAGACATGACTGAAACAACTGAACAATAACATATGGAAGCAGTAAGATAGCTGTTGCTTAGTGTAACTTCCTCCTGTACCCACTCTTTCCTTACCTCCCATCAGAATGGCCTTGCTGGTGTGACAAAGTGTCAGGTACAGATTAGCCCATGTCCAAGGCCTGAAAGATGGCACAGTGTAAAGGGGGATGTGGAATCAGAAGCCCTTCTGATTTTGAATCCCAACCCTTCAAGTTATTTGCTGGACCTACTATGTTCCAAGTGCTTCACAAATATTGTCTCATAGCAACAATCTTGGAAAGCAAGTGCTATTATGATACCTATTTTATGATTGAAGAGACTGAGGCAGACAGGGTAAGTGACTTGCCCAGGATCACACAGCTAGTAAATGTCTGAGACTAGATTAGAACTCAGGTCGGCCTGACTCCAGGCCCAGTGTACTACCTACTTCAGCACCTAACTTCTCTGGGCCTGTTTCCTCCTCTGTGAAATAAAGTGACCTCTAAGATCTCTTCAAGCTTTAAAACTATGATCCTTTAACAGGTAGATTTATTATCAAAATGGGAAATCATGGACTCAGCTAGAAGATGGATCCTGATTCTCCCTGTTATCAGTGTCCCTCTTCCCCAAACTTGGGGTTTACCTTAGATATATTTGTTTTTACTTCTCTGTCTACACAGAGAGACTGTCCTTCAAGGCACAGTCTTCGGTGTCCCTGTCACCTAGCACAATAGTAGGAATTTTGTAAATCATTGTTCAGTGAATGAATGAATGAATGCATGGAGATGCACAACTTTGGTGCTGCTGCTTCTCAGTCAATAAATACTTATTAAGCACCTATTTTTGTGCCAGGTACTGTGCTAATCACTGGGGGTACAAAAAAAAAAGGCAAAACCAAGGCCTTACCCTCAAGGAATTCCCAGTCTAATGGGGGAGGCAACATGAAATAAGTATGTACAAACAACCTCTTTATGGGATAGCTGGAGATAATGAACAGAGGAAAATCCCCCGAATTGGGGGGGATGGGAAAAGCCTTCTTGTAGACCCTACAGGGGTGTCGAACTCAGCCAGCAAAACTCTCAAGTGTGGCAGAACCAGATTAAAATGTAACCAGGAAATGTTTAAGAAAATAAATAAAAATGTAATGTAACAAATAATGTTCACTTGTGGTTTTCTAAGTCATTGTGTCACCTGCAAGGATCCCTTTCTATTTGAGTTTGACATCACTGCTGTAAAGAATGGGATTTTTGTTGGGACTTGTAGGAAGTCAGGTAAGCCAAGAGTTGGTGGTGATGAGGAAGGGCATGGGGGTAGAATGTTGGACTTGGAATCAGGAAGACCTAAGTTCAAATCCTTCCTCAGACACTTCACAGTTGTGTGACCTGGGCAAAATACTTATCTTCTCCTAGCCTCAATTTCTTTATCTGTAGATTGGGAATATAGCAGTACCTGTCTTACCGGGTCGTGGGGACCAAATGAGATAGCACATGGAAAGTGCTTGGCAAACCCTTATGTGCTATAATTATTTGGGCACCCCTGTCATAAATAACAGCTTTGGAAACCAAGGAGGGAGAGTGGGGACTTAAAAAGGAGAGATTGTGGAAAGCAGGTCTCTGGGATAACTTTTTCTGCATTTTGCAGCTTCAGGCTTTCTGTGCTGTCTTTAAGGGGCAGAACAAGAATCCAGGACCAGAGTTAGGGGCATTTGCCTTTTAAGTTCAGACATGTGGGCATTGTTCTAATAGTGTACTTTTTTCAGTGGGGCTGCTACCTGACAGCTAGGCTGGAAGGCTCTTACCTTTCTGTGGGTGTCACCTTAACTGAATTTTTCCTGTTCTTTATGTTAATTAGAATAAAGGCTTATCTACTGATTGTTAAGTCTATGGACAGCACTCTAGGAAAATCCTGGGAAATGGAGACCCAGATAGGAAGGGTCTAGAGACTGTAGCCTCTAAAATATTTTAGGATAACCCTAAGGCTATCTGGTAGGTATTGAGGATGAGAAAATCAGATTTATAGCTGGAAGGGACTCCCTCATGTTATAGCAGAGGAAATTGAGGCCTAGAAATGGTTAAGTGACTTGGTCAAGGTCACACAAAAAGTGATAGAGCCAGAATTAAAAGCCATATCTTCTGACTCCAACTCCAAGGCTATATTTACTACACTGGCTGCTAGGTGGCTCGGTGGATAAGAGCACCTAGTCTGTAGTCAGGAAGACCTGAGTTCAAATATAGCCTCAGACACTAACTGTGTGACCCTGGGCAAGTCCCTTTTTTTTTTTCAATTTATTTTATTAATTTATTTTGATTTATCAACAATCACTTCCATATGCTTTTGAGTTTAAAATTTTTCTCCCCCTTCCTCCCCACCACCCTCCCCAAGATGGTGCACAATCTGATATAGGCTATACATTTACATTCCTATTAAACATATTTTCACATTGGTGAAGTTGTAAGTAAAAATTAAGACCAATAGGAGGAACTATCAGAAAGAGGAAACAAAACTCAACAGAAGAGAAAAAAAAGATAGCAATTCAACTTTCACAGTTATGATTACTATCTGTGTCTTTTTCTCCATCCTTTTCCCCCCTTGTTTATGCTTTTCTTTCTCCTTTCTCCTTTCCCCCCCCTCACTAGTGTTTTGCTTTTGACCACTGCCTCCTTCAGTCTCTCCTCACTTCTATTATCCCTTTCCCTTTTCTTCCCCTTTGCCCTTACTGCTTCTTCTCTCCCTTTTATCCCCCCCTCCCTTTTCTTTTCTTTCCTGTTTTCCCTCCTACTGCCTATAGGGCAAGTTAGATTTCTATACCTAACAGTGTTCACCCCCCTCTCTTCTTTCCCTTTGCTGTAATAGGATTTTCTGTCTTTTCCTGTAATGTAATTCACCCTTGTCTGCCTCCTCCTTTCTCAGTACATTTTCTAAGATCAGACTACTCCACTTAGTTGGATCCATTTAAGCCACTTGATTAGATTTTTTTTTTATCTTTACATCAAAGTCAACTAATATCCACCCCCTTTATTTATACTCCTTTTACATGGTGTAATAACAATACAGTTCTCAAGAGTTGCAAGTGTCATCTTCCCTTGTAGGGATGTGAACAGTCTGCCCTTACGAACAACATTTTGTATCTTTCTGTCCCATTTACCTTTTTATATCTTTCTTGAATCTTGTATTTGAAGATCAAAATTTTTGTTGAGCTCTGGTCCTTTTATCAGGAAGGTTTGGAAGTCCTGCATTTTGCTGAGTATCTGTCTCTTCCCTTGAAAAATCATGTTCATTTTTGCAGGGTGGTTGATCCTTGGCTGCAATCCAAGCTCCTTTGCCTTATGGAATATCACGTTCCACGCCATGCGGTCTTTTAATGTAGAAGCTGCAAGGTCCTGTGTAATCCTGACTGTGGTTCCATGATATTTAAATTGTTTCTTTCTGGCTGCTTGCAGCACCATCTCTTTCATCTGGTAATTTTGGAATTTTGCTGTTATATTCCTTGGTGTGGTCAATTTGGGATCTCTTTCAGGTGGTGAGCTGTGTATTCTTTTTATGGTTATTTTACCTTCTGGTTCTAGGACTTCAGGGCAGTTTTC
Organism: Phascolarctos cinereus; assembly: GCF_003287225.1. Taxonomy (NCBI): domain Eukaryota; kingdom Metazoa; phylum Chordata; class Mammalia; order Diprotodontia; family Phascolarctidae; genus Phascolarctos; species Phascolarctos cinereus. The sequence continues at coordinate 214,015,895 of NW_027556402.1, forward strand.
CTTTATGATTTCCTGAAAGATTCTGTCCAGGCTCTTTTTTTCATCATGATTTTCAGGTAGTCCAGTGATTTTTAAATTGTCTCTCCTGGATCTATTTTCCAGGTCGGTTGTTTAACTGATGTGGTATTTTATGTTTTCATCTATTTTTTCATTTTTTTGTTTCTGTTTGACTGATTCTTACTCTCTCATAGAGTCATTAGTTTCCATTTCTCCAATTCTAGTTTTTAACAGATTGTTTTCTTCTATTAGTTTTTGTACTTCCTTCTTCAATTGGCCAATTGTGTTTTTAAGGGATTTGTTTTCTTCAGTGTACTTTTTTTCCAGTTTGGCAATTGTGTTTTTTAGGGACTTGTTTTCTTCAGTGTACTTTTTTTCCAATCGGCCAATTGTATTTTTGAAGGACTCTTCTACCTCTCTCATTAGACTTTTAAAATCCTTCTCGAGCTCTTCTAAGAAGGCTTTTTGGGCTTCAGACCAGTTCATATTTCCTTTTGATGTTGCAGATGTGGGTTTGTTGACAATGTTGTCCTCTTCAGAATTTCTGTCTTGATCTTCTCTCTTCTCATAATATGAATCTATGGTACGTTTCTTTTTACTCATGGTGTTTCTTTATTCTCTGGCCTTTAAAGAGATTGAGCTCTCCTGCTGGGGAACAGAGAGCACTGACCTAAGCTTCTTGTGTTGGGAGCCTAGGTCTTGGTCACTGGCTTTGTGTGCTGTGGCCTCTTATGTTGGCAAATGGAGGCTATAGGGTTTTGGCAGCTTACCTCATGTTGGGCTGGAATCAGCAGCACTGGAACTTTCAGGCAATTCTAGGTTGCCTGCTTTTCCTTTCCTTTAGCTTTCTTCAGCTCCTTTTAGATGGGTGCTGCAGGGTGTTTATCTGCCTGGGGCCCCTTGCAATGCTGCCTCCCTCGTTTCTGCTAATGCACTGGGAGATTCCTTTGTGGTAGAGTGCCTAGACACCTGGTGGTTTTCTGAGCTGATTTCCGCCCATTTCCCCCACCTTCACTGAGGCACTCAGAGGTCCAGGTGTTGGTGTTTGCCTGCTCTACCACCTGGGCTTCAGGATCTCCTCCTGGTTGACAGTTGGAGGCCGTAGGGTTCTGACAGCTTACCTGGTTTTGGGTTGGAATCAGCAAGGCTGGGACTTTAGGAAGACTCTAGGTTGCTTTCTTCAGCTCCTTTCAGATGAATGCTGCAGGGTGCTTATCCACTTGGGGTCCTTTGTAGTGCTGCTTCCCTTATGTTTGCTGAGGCACTGGGAGACCCGTTTGCTGGGCTGCTGCACTGCTGTTCCCTTTCTTTCTTCTAGGTTAGCTGTTCCAGGTTTTTTTTTTCCTGGGGTGATATTTTCTGGGTTTTCAGAGGTTGATAGGGGAGGGTGTGAGTGACTACCTTTTTACTCCGCCATCTTGGCTCCCTGAAGCGGAAGTCCTTGGGCAAGTCTCTTAACCCTGTTTGCCTCAGTTTCCTCATCTGTAAAATGAGCTGGAGAAGGAAATGGCAAAACACTTTAGTATCTCTGCCAAGAAAATCTGAAATGAGGTCACAAAGAGTTGGACCTGACTAAAACAACTGAACAACAAAAGATCAGGACTATTGTCTGATCCTGGATTTCCTCCAGTAATCCCAACATCTGGAAAAGCGAGAATCAATTCCTCTCCGGTACCTGCTTCTGTCGTTACCCAGCTCTTTTACCCAGCTCTTTTACCTAGCTCTTTACCTAGCTCTTTTCCAGTCTTCTGACTCCTTCCTTCCCAACACACATTCTTTGATCCAATGGTACTGGCCTCCTGGCTACTCTACAAACAAGAGTCTCCATCTGTTGGCTTGGAGCATTTTCTCTCACTCTTCTCCTCTGACAACTGACCTCCCTGGCTTCCTGTAAGTCCCAACTAAAATCTCGCCTCCTATAGAAAGCCCCAACCCCTTTTAATTCCAGTGCCTTCTCTCTGTTAATTATTTCCTTTTTTACTATATATGGCTTGCTTTGTATAGATTTGTTTGCATGTGCTCTCTTGTTAGATTGTAAGCTCCTTGAGGGCAGGGACTGTCTCTTGCCTCTTTTTGTGTCTTCAATGATTCTGACAGTGTCTGGCACATAATAGGCATTTAATAAATAGTTATTGAACTGAATTGCATTGCTAAAAAGTACCTTTGTAGGATAAGACTTATCACAGTACCTGGCTTTAATATTTATTGGGTTGAATTACTAAAAAGAACCTTTGTGGGGTGGTGTTTAGCAGAGTGCCTGGCATATAGTAGGTGCTTAATAAATGTTTACTGACTGACAGGCAGTGGAAAGAATGCTTCACTTGGATCCCCAGGATCTAAATCCTGGGTCTGCCACTTACTCTGTGATCTTAGACGAATCATTTCACTTTCCTGAGCCTTGTTTTCCTTTTCTGTAGAATGAGAGGGTTGAGCTGGATGACCTTCGGGGTCCCTTCAGCTTTAGAGCTACGATCCTATGAGTTCAGTTTTCTTTCTATGATGTTGCATCATTTAAATCATTGAGTGAATAAATAGAACACCTCCCCTTCCCCCACTTCCCAGTTGCTTGTTGTCTGAAAATCAAACTGTTTTTGAAACAGCTGGGAGAGCCCGATGACAGTAATCTCTTGGTGGATGAAGCAGGGCAGAGGCATGAGGATCACATATACACCCTCTAATACTGCTGCATGCTTTCGAAAATTATTATGTGAGCCCTGAAAAGAGGCCTCTTGATTGGACACAGGGAGGTGACTCAGGCTTCAGGCAGTGCTGAGGCTGGGGCTTCCTCAGTAAACACCTGACACCTCCCTTTCCTTCGTTTCCTCCCCTTTCCCAATGGCCTCTCCTTTGGATGCCAGCGGCACCCCGGAACCAGCTGGCCACTACATTGTTATAACACAGGCCCCGCAGCCATTTATGCCAGCAGGGTTCTTTATAGTGCTTCTCTTTTGTTCTTTCAAGCCAGTTCTCTGCTTCAAGGGCAGGTGAAGAGTGGCGTTATAAGCACAAAAGGGGGTGATTTGAATCAGAGCTGGGTTATACGAGGGAAAAATGGGAGGCAGTGTGGTGCAGTGGAAGCTTGCCACTAAGTCAGGAAGACATGAGTTTCAGTTTCCCCTCTGACACATTTTTGCTGGTTGTTTGACCCTGAGCAAATAATTTAACCAACCAACAAGTGTTTAGTGAGTGCTTACTGTGTTCCAGACTCTGTGCTAAGGGCTGGGGGCACAAATAAAGGTAAAAAAAAATCCCTTCCCTCAAAGAGCTCACATTTTAATGAGGGGGCATCATGCAAATAACTATGTACACACAAGAAATAGGTGAATGGGAGGTAATCTCGGAGGGCAGGTGATACCAGTAGAGAGATAGGAAAGGTTTCTCGAAGAAGGTAGCATTTTAGCTGAGTCTTGAAGGAAGCCAGGGAAGGCAGGAGTTGGCATGGGGGATAGCCAGTGAAAATGTCAGGAGTTGAGAGATGGAATATTTTGTTTGAGGAACCCGAAGGAGGCTAGGGTCCCTGGATCAATAGAGTATGTGGAGAAGAGTGAGGTGTGAGAAAATTGGAGAGGTAGCCAGGGGGCAAGTGAAGAAGAGCTTTAAATGTCAAATAAAAGAGTTTATATTCGATCGTGGAGATATTAGGGAACCATTGGAGTTTATTGATGGGGAGGAGGTGGTGACATGGTCAGACTTGGGGTCTGGCTTTGGGAAAATCACTTTGGCAGCAGAGTGGTGGATAGATTGAAGTGGAGAGAGATTTGAAGGAGGGAGCCCAACCAGCAAGTGATGAGGACCCATACTAAGAGTGTGGCTGTTTGAGTAGAGAGAAGGCATGTATAAGATCAATGTTGTGAAGGCAAAAATAAGATTGGATATTTGGGTAAGTGTGTGTGAAGTTGGGATTGACCTGGAGGTTCCAAACCTGAGTGACTAACTATAGCGATGGTGGTGTCCTCTGCAGTAAATGAGAAGTTCTGAAGGGGCGTTTTGGGGAAAAGAATAAGTTGTAGTATGTCCATGTTTGAGGTTGAGATGCCTACAGGACATTCATTTTGAGATGACCAAAACAGTGGCTAATTGTCTTAGATAGGTAGATTTGGGAATCATCCACAGAGAGGTAATAACTGATGAGATCTGTATGATAAAGTGCTTAGTACAGCGTCTGGCACATAGTAGGGATGATATAAATCCATCTTTCCTTCCCATGGGAGCTGATGAGATTACCAAGTGAGATAGTATGAAGTGAAAAGAAAAGTGAGCCCAGGACAGAACCTTTGGGTTAGCAGGGGCAAACATCTATGACTAAATTGGAGACTGGTAGTTGACTTGCATTGAGAGAGGGAATTTCCAGTACCAATAAAATCATGGGTCATGGGATCATAGATTTAAGGCTGGAAGGTATCTTAGAGAATGTTGATTTCAATCCCTTCATTTTACAGATGAGGTAACTGAAGCACAGAGGGGTTATATGACTTAGTCAGGGTCATATAGCTAGGAAGTATCCGAGGTGTGATTTGAACCCAGCCCTTCCTGAGTCCAAGTCCAAGGCCCTATCCACTATGCCTTTCTGGCTCTCCTGCTCCAGTCCAAGAAAAGAGAGGGAAGAAATATAGGTGGCCAGCTGGATTTTGGCACTGACAGCCTGTGCTGCTGGATAGACTGAAGGGAATAGTCTGGCTTCTGCGCTGACAATTGGTGCCTCTGCCTTGAACTGATCCAAAGAGCAGGAAGCCTAAGAGGGTTGACAGCATCAGCTCATGACTGTGTACATAAGGGTTTAAAGAAGGTTTCAGGGAAAGGCTCTCAACCACCAGAGAGAGCTGGCATGGGAGCATCCAGGTAGGGAGGGGGGCTCACTGTGGAAGTCACAGAGCTGTTGAGCTGCTCAGATCCCGGTGGAGGAGAGAAGTCAGAGCAGACCTGTGCAGCCGTAGCGAAGGCAGGAGTGGGGGCAGACTAGTAGAGCGTGGGGGCAGCAGCGTCAGGGCTCACCGTGGCCCGCTTTCTGCCTGGCTCTCTCTGGCTTTCAGTTGATTGGGCAACGAGGAGCCTACACCTCCCTTACAGTGTGGAGCAAGAGGAGAGATGAGTTCCCTTTTTGAAAGGGAAGCCACACCACCCCCAGTGCCTCTGAGGGAGGTGCCCCAGTCATTAACCATGCCTGTGGTCCAGGATTTACTGGCAGCAGGGATGGGGGGGGCAGAGGACTTAGTTTTATACGGTCCAAACTCTTAAATATGTTGGACAAATTCTTCTAGATCCTCCTCCTCCCACCATCTGTGATTCAGGCTCTGTATTTAAGCCTGAAGACTCCAGTGTTAAATCAGCAGAGAAAACGGAGCTGTGGGTCTGTTCTGTGCTTTCATAAGCTTCCAGGAGGTGTTTAGGCCTTAGGAGGCACTCGGGCACTTTTCTTCCCTTGGGCTTGGTAGGCACATTTTATTATGGGGTTGGCCAAGCTGGGACATTACTAACACGCTTTATTGGAGGCCAGTGACAAGGGGGAGGGTATGGGTGCAGTGGGGTGGGATGGGACTGGGAATAAAAAAAGAAGTCCGGAGAGTGAGTGCTTGAGGAAATTTTCTCCCTGGTCACAGCACCTAGAGGAGCTGAGGAGCCCTGTAAATATTTCCTTCGAATTAAATTGGAGAATTTCCAGACAGGACTCTTCCTGCCGTCGCTCATTCTTACACAAATATACAAAGCAGGGGCCTCCCCCTGAACCAGTCCAATAGGGTGCTTTTGCCTATCCACTGGGCTTTGTGTTCTGGCATCCTCTCTCCCAGGGTCTCCTCCACTCTGGCTTGCTCAGGCTCAGCCTCCCTCTGGTCTTCTGGCCAGCAGCGGTGGGACTCAGGAACAAATCTCTCTGGGCTGCTTTGCTGGGATTGATTGGCCATGGATTCCTGTCCACCAGGCAGCACTTACTGTTCAGGTTGGTTCAATTTAGTTACAATATTGGATGGGTAGGGAGGATTTCAAAAATAATGTATGCAAAGAATAGGAGTGTGTATGAAGAGTGCCATGTAATTGTCTGCTACTGGGGTCAGAGACTTTTGCCAAGAGGTCATTGGGATTGAAAGTTCACTCCTTCCTAGGATGGGGGACCTTACAGAACTTTGTGGCAGCTTGGCTGGGGATTTAGCTCCCTCATTTTACAAGGAAATTGATTTGCCCTAAGAGTCACACAGGCAGATTTCTAACCCAGATCCTCTTGACCCAAACTCTTAATTTTCTTTGTAATAGACTGTGCTGCCACACTGTAGTTTAAAATGAGGAAGTGAAAGAAATGAGGTTCATTCTAGGTCTGTCCTCAGGGGCATTGATTCCCGAAGACTGGCCGGTGTCATATGTAAGAGATAGAGTTGCATTAATAATTGACTGAAGCCTTCTTCCCGATTATTGGCCAGTAAGTCATCAAGAGACAGGAGTGAGCAAATAAGGAAGGATTTAGCTTCTCTGGAGGTTACAGAATGAGGAGTCCTTGTTAAACCTCAACCCTTGGAGGTTATCAACTGGCTACAGGCTCAGTATTCTTCATTGGCCACTGGCTTTTGCCGGGTCGGGGTGGGGGAATCTCAGGTATGTTGAAAAGTGTTACTAGGCTTGAGTTTCTTTATTTCTAAAGGAGTTGCTATGGATGCTATGAATGTAAAAAGATTCCCCTGCATCAAGAGCCACAGAGCTTGAGTTTGAATTCTAGCTGTCACTTACTAGCTCTGTGACCATGGACTAGTCCCTTAACCTCTCTGAGTTTCAATTTTCTCATCTGTAAAATGGAATCAATGATATGTGTCGTATCTTCCTGATGTAGATATTGTGAAGAGAGGTGTTGTGGTTTTGTGGAAAGAGCCCTGGTCCTGGAGTCGGGACCAGTTTGGGGGGCAGTTAAATGTCAGAGGACTGACTGGGACATGAGTCAGGAAGACCTAAGTTCAAATCCAGCCTCAGATACTTAGTAGCTGTGTGACTACCAAGTAAGTCACTTATGTCTGCTTCAGTTTCCTTATCTATAAAATGGGGATCATAATAGCACCTACCTCCCAGGGTTGTTGGGAACATCAGATGATATTTGTAAAGTGCCTTAGTACAGTGCCTCAAATGTAGTAGGCATTATATAAATGCTAGCTATTATTATTAACTGCAATTAGGAGACTGAGACTGGAATTGTGGCTTTCACTCTAACTTTGCAAGACTTTGGAAAAAACACTTCTAGTCTCCAGCTCCCAATCTGAGAGGCAGTGGGATGTGGAGTCAGGACAACCTGATTTCGGATTCTATCTCAAACATTTGTGAGCTGTGTGACCCTGTGTCCATAACATAACCTTTCTGTGCCTCAGTTTCAACTGTCTCATCTGTAAAATGAAAGCGTTGGACTGTTGCCCTCTCAAGTCCTTCCTAGCTGTCTATGACCAAATGAAATACTCGATATATAGTGTTATATAATTGCACAATACTTATGTTTTTGGAGACTGAGTCTCCCTAGCTCACTTAGACTGGAAAGACAGTCACTCATTGGTTTGATCCCAATGCTGACTGGCATGGAAGCTTTAACCCACTCTCTTTCTGACCTGGGCTGGTCACCCTCCTTACACAGCCTGGTCACCCTCTGATCCTCGTGGCTCACTGTATTAGTGTCAGACTTAGTGTAGAACCCCAATCAATCAACTGTAGCCCTACAGATGCCCAGAACTCCCAAACTGAAGGGGTCCATTAGCTTCAGCCTCTTCCAGTAGCAGAGATAACACGTGTGCCACCATATCTGGCCACCTTTCTTATTAGTAGAGACCTGTGCACAGAAGGTACTAACTAGACAATGCAATTTTCTTTGTTTCTCATCACCATCCTTGCCCAAGTTGTAAAATTAATTCTTCATTGCTTATCCATATTCATATGCTCTGTACAGTTCATAGACTGTATACAGAGATGAAATCTAGAGCTGAGAGGGCCCTCAGAGACTCTCTGGTCCAGCCCCTTCATTTTCAGATGAGGAAACTGAGGCCCAGAGTGGCTTGCTTGAACTCATATGCATAGTAGGTCTCAGACAAGATCAGAAGAAAAGAAGCTCTGGATTCTGTAGTTGACTTGAGGAAGCTAAAACATTAAGATCTTTTTTTAGCTCATGGTAACTGGATTTGGCACAGTACCTCCTCATCCATAATGTAGCTAAAAATGCCACATGGTAATGGGAGGAATGGGTTCTTTATTCCTGAGATCTGGAGGATGGGCCGGGGCGGGGGGACAGGATGAAGACAGATGCATGAGCAGTGGATAGCGATACAACCAGAGCACCTGGTGAGGGAAAGTCATTTCCATAGCTGCGCCCAGTGCAGGGTTCCAGAAATCCCAGGCACCAGAGGGATGGGGAAGGCCCCTGGCTCTTTTATTGGGGTGCCTGGATTTTTACTGAATTGTACCAGGAACTGCAAGAACTGTCTTAATTCTTCCTGCTGATGCTTGTTGGTTGGTGGGAGAAGGGACTCAACATGGTAATGTGGAGAGAAAACGATGGCACTGGGTCCAGAGAACTTGGGGTTAAATCCTGTTTGTTATTTGCCACCTGTGTGACTGGGAAACTCAATGACCCTCTCTTGTTAATTGACTTGGTTTCCTCCCCTTTAGAATAAGGGGGTGGACTGGAGGGCCTCTGGGCTTCCTTCTGCCTCTAAGCCTATGATCCCATAATCTATCGCTTAGCACAGCACCCAGCACATAGCAAGGGCTTGGTAAATACTTGTTGACTATAACCTGAATTGAAGCTATCTCTTTCACAGGCAGCACCAGTTGGAATGGGGACTTCCCTTTCGGATCCATTGACATCACATCCCTTGATTTAGCTCTGGCTGAGGCTGTGTTCCAGGAGGGAGGAGAAGAGAGGGAGGAGATGAGTACAAATAGGGAGGATTGGGGGAAGGCCAGCTGCTGACCAAGGGGGTTTTTACCAGTCATCATTTGGTTCAGGAAATGTCTCGGGCAGATGTGCCCCCTTCTCGAAGGATCTTTGGAGACCTGAGGGTGACCTGCAGGGACTTTAGGTTGCCTCTCAGCAGAAGGGAGGGGAATAAGCATTTATATAACACCTACTATGTGCCAGGCACTGTGTACTGCCAGGCCCTTTGCAAATATTATTTCATTTGATCATCCTTACAACAACTCTGTGAGGTGAGTGCTATTATTATCTCCATTTTATAATTCAGGAAACTGAGGCAGACAGAGGTTAAATTACTTGCCCTGAATCTCACAACTAGTATAGTAAGTATCTAAGGCTGGATTTGAACTCAAGTTTTCCTGACTGCAGGCCTGGTGCTCTAACCACTGCACCACCTGGCTGCCTTAGACTCTACCAGTATCACAGTGATGATCTATCTTTTCAGTTTCTTTCTGTTTGCTTTCCTTGAAAGCTGAAAAAATTTTTTCCTGGCATCTAAAATTTGGGTTTGGCTCCTGAGTGCTCAGCAAATGTGTTGAGACTAGCATAATGTGAAAACTCAATAGAAAGGTTGTCAGTGAATGAGCAGGATAGGGCAAGGGCCAGCCCTCACTCAAGGTGGAGCTTAGAGGTGGCCCTTTTGGGGTACCTGGGGATCCCTCAGCATCACCTACTTCTCTTGTAAACATGGCAGCCACTCATCCCCAATCCTCCTTGCTGGAGGGAAGTCAGAATCCGTGTGGCTGTTTCACACCTTCATTCCTCAAGCTTCTCACATCAGTTCTCCCCTCACTTGGAGCTGAAGATGTTGCCACATTCTTTACTGAGAAAGTAGAGGCTATTCATTCAATATGAACTTCTCCTGGGACTATCTCCCTTTGTCTTCCTGCTCTCTAGACTCAAAGAAGGGTGGTCCTTCTCTTTGCCCAGACCATCCCCTCTACCTCTACCTTTGAGCCCCCCCTCCAAGGTGGTCCTTCTTTTTGCCCAGACCATCCCCTCTACTTCTACCTTCGAGCCCCCCCTCCAAGGTGGTCCTTCTTTTTGCCCAGACCATCCCCTCTACCTCTACCTTTGAGCCCATCCCCTCCATTCTTCCCCTCCAGTTTCCCCCCACAATTATTCCTTATCTCTAATCTTTAATCCTTGTATCAGCACTTTCCCTGAAAGAATGAATGAAAAGGCATTAAGTAAATGCTCACTACATGCCAAGCCCTGGACTACACTGACCCCCTTCCCCATCAGAGAAGGATATTTTGATGTGTAAAGTTACAAGGATGGTGGATGGAGCCCAAGTGGTAACAACACTGGCATTATGGATTTGTTCATGATTCCAGAATTATAACTGGGGGGCTACTCCCCTCCCGTGGAGGGGTTGGCCCAGTGCCAGAGTTCAGTTAAATCCCCTAGGGCTTACAAACAAGTCCAATTCTCACCCATCCTTAAAAACCCATCCCCACATCCCACCACCCCCTCAGCTATCTTTCTAGATCTCACTTTTTCCAGCCAAACTCCTTGAAAAAACTATCTCATATTCATTGACTATACTTCCTCTCTTCTCACTCACTTTTCAACTCTTGCAATCTGGCTTCTACGCTCTCACTTTGAGGAAATTGCTCTCTCCAGAGTTGACAAAGATCTCTCTTTGCCACATCTGATGGCCCTTTCTCAATCCTCATCCTTCTCCACCGCTCTGCGACACTCGACGTTCTTGATCACCTCCTAAAAGCTCTTCTCTGCCAGTTGATTTTGGATTTTTAAGATGCTGCCTTCCCTTGGTTCTCCTCATTCCTGTCCGACTGCTTTTCAGTCTCTACGCTCCATTATCATCCATAGGAAGTCCCATAACCGTGAGTATATGTCAAGACTATCCTGGGTCCTCTTTTCTTTTTATACTTTCTCTCTTTGGGAGCTCATGAGATCCAGGGCTTTAATGATCAACTCTATGCTAATGACTATATATCATGCCCCCTAGCCTCTCCCTTGAGGTCCATTCCCTCTTCACCAGCTGCCTACTAGATGTTTAAAAAGAGGATGTCCCCTAGATGTCTCAAACCCAACGTGTCAAAACTGAACACATTATCTTGACCTCTCTTATCTGGGGCTTCCCTATTTCTGCTGAAGGCACTGCCATCACTTTAGTGTTACCCCCAACTCCTCATTGACCTTCACACCACGTAACACTCGACTGCCAAATCTTGTCATTTCTATGTCCACAACATCTCTTGCATCTGTCTTCTTTTCTCCACTCAAACAGCTACCACTCCAATTCAGGCTTCAGCACCTCTTGTCTGACTTTTACAAAAGTCTCCTAATTTAGGGGTCTTCTTATTTCAAGTCTCTCTCCTTTTCCATGCTGAAATGATTTTCCTAAAAGGCAAATCTGACCATGTCACTTTCCTCCTCAGTAAGTTCCAGTGGTTCCTTATTATCGCTAGAATCCCCATCACTTAAAATTTGCCATTTCCTTTTAAGACCCCAGCTCAAGAATCATTTTCTCCATGAAGTGTTTCCTGATACCTTTATGTGCTTGTGCCTTCCCTTAAACTATCTGGGAGCTACCTGGTCCCCCGCAGCATTGTAAACGTTGCAAGCATTTGGTCTCTCTGTGCCCAACATCTGCTATAGTGCCTGGTACAACGAAGGTACTTAATAAACGCTTGCTGATTGGTTCACTGACCAAGGTGAGGGTTCCTAACACTTCTGTCTGTCAGTCACATTGTTCTGATTATATCAAGCCCCAGACTGCCACAGGGCCTCCTGAAATTGAGATCCTTGATTCTGATTTTCATATATTTTTTTAAATCAAAAGCTCTCTGGAAACCAATCTGTTCTTTTTGAAAGTTTGTTGTGTTTTATTAGTAAGGATTGGAAATGGTCTGAGTAATATCCCTTGAAGGATTTCGGAAGTCGTTCAGCCCATTTTCATTTTGAAGATAAGGAAAATGGCCCAGAGAGAGACTTGTGGAAAGAAAGTCATGTGATGAATTAGTAGCTGAGACTAGAATTCAGACAGGGTGTGCACACAAGACACACATTAAGCTTAATCTGTATAAATGTTTTCTCCATCACTTTCTTTTTGTTTTTTGTTTTTGGGGTTTTTTTTGGCTAGGCAATGGGGTTAAGTGACTCGCCCAGGGTCACACAGCTAGTAAGTGTTGTGTGTCCAAGGCCAGATTTGAACTCAGGTCCTCCTGAATCCAGGGCTGGTGCTCTATCCATTGCACCACCTAGCTGCCCCTCATCACTTTCTTAAGTCTAGACAATGAACAAAACAAGAAATCAAGCCCTGGTTTTCAGCTTTTGCTAATTTCAGAGATATAAGTTATACCTTGAAAATGAACAGCACCAGCTGGATTTGAGCAGGGTTCAAGCTGGCTCCAGCACACCCCAGAATCAGCTCAGAATTGGAAGGGTACATCAGAAGTCATCTGGACCTGAGCAAGGCCTCTGAGAAATGAAAGAGTTAAGTTTCCACATAAATAGATAAGAAATCAGCACAGACAGGCTAACTTCTCTGTCCAGGGTAGAGAGTGATGACACAATTCCAGGCACATAGTGTATGTTAAGGATGGGGGCATATAAGGAAGATTGTAACCCAGAAGGATTAGGACCAGCCCTGGTCCAGAAGGGAGGAGTTAGGCAGTTACTAACTATAAAGCTTGCCCTGGCTTCTTTTACTAGTGCATTCTCCCCTTCCAAGGAGATGTGCCCGCTTCTCGTGAGAATCGAAAGGATGCACTTCAACCTCTTTAATAAAAAGTCTTTGAGACACCAGTCTTTGGAATTGAGTCTGGGGCCCTCTTTATAACAGGACCCCTCTGCAACGTCCCTGACAAAGAGACACCTGGCCTTCCCTTGAATTTATTTAGTGACTGGAAGGTTATTATCTAATGAGATGGTCGAGTCTCACTGCTGACACATAGTGACTGTGTCGTCCTGGGTAAGTCATTTAACCACTCAGTGCTCTACACAAGACTAGAAGTTGAAGAGAAGGTGCCCAGTTGCATTGGCAGAGGATCTTTCCTCATCTGGGAGTTCTTATAGTCTGTCCCTATCCCTGTCTAATTGTTAAGTGTTTCCTTATATGAAGATGAAATGTGCTGACTTGTAACTTTTATGCACGTAGCCTAGTCTTAATCTTCCGCATACAGCCCTTCAGATAATAACAACAGCTAACATTTATATAGCACCTGCTACATGTCAGGCACTGTGCTTAGCGCTTTACGAATATCTCATTTGATCCTCAAACAACCTTGGGAGGGAAATGCTATTATTATCCCCAAATTACAGATAAGGAAACTGAGGCAGACCTAGGTTAAGAGATTTGCCCAGGTTCACACAGCTAGAAAGTGTCGGAGACTAGGTTTAAATTCATTGTTTCCACCAACTCTTTTATTCTCCAGGCTAAAGCTCCCTTTCCTTTGTTCAGTCCTTTTGGGGCATCTTGCATCCTTAGCACCCGCTCCTTCCTCTGGACCCACTCCACCTTAGCAAATCTGGAATTCTTTCCTCCGTATCGCACTGTCATCTGGACTTGTCCTCTCTGCCTTTGTCCCTACTTTTTGATGTTATTTCCCTTAGATTCCCAGCTTGTTATCTCCTCTTCAGAACTAACTGAATTCAGGGCTTCCAAATGCCTCTTACACCTGCAAAGACAAATAGCTAACTGCCTTTTTCACTTCTCAGAGAACCTTCTCTCTCCCCTCTGTCCCCTCCCATTTCTGCTTCTGTGACCCACCTAAGGATAAGATTCCCTTTGTCCATCAGCTTCCTCCCCACAGGCCTAGGCCTTGTTTAATCAGCCCCTGAGGTAACTGGGAAGGGAGGGAGAGGGGCACTTCATTCTCTGAGATAGATTTGTCTTGCAAGTGAACAAAAAGTCAAGGGGTCTAGAATGTAAATTTAGGCAATTTTTGCTTTTTTCTTTCTTGTTCCTGTCCTGACCACAGCAACAGAGTAGACCTTCTAGGCAGATATCTCATTTCCCACTCAGGGTCCACTTTCCACACCAATGTGGTGCCCCCTTCCCCCACCGTCTTGATCCTTGTCTTTTTCTCTTTGCCTTCAATGATTCCTAAATAAATTGGCTAATCTGTAAACCCCAAATATTCTCCCCGAGCAGCATCTATTGGATCTGCTTTGTTCATTTGGAAAACAGAATTAATTCGTTCTACTATGATTTTTTGCTTGCCTGCTGTCTGTTTTCCTCTACCTCCCCTTTTTAAATCCCTTGCTCATGTCAGAGTGGGAAAGGGACCTTTGAGATCTTATAGTCCAGAAATGTCAAACACAGCCTCTGGAGTGCTGTGCAAAGGAGATTAAAATGTAACTGGGAAATCTTTAACAAAATAAATAAAAATACAGCACAGCATAGATAATGTTAATTTGTGGTTTTCTAAGTCAATATGAAATTGATTCCACTGGACTGTAGTCCCAACCCTAGTCTTTTTACATGTAAGAAATCTGAAGCCCAAGAAAGGCTTCCCCAAAAGAGGAAATGACTTTCGTAAGATCATCTAGTTAGTTAAAAGCAGAACCCAAAACCCTTCCTCCACCCTCAGCTACCTTCTGCTCCCTCCTTGGGGTTTGGCAGCGCATCTCTGATCACACATTCTGTGTTCTCAGGGGCCCCTGCTGTCTTGGGCAGTAATCACTACACGTTTGGATGTCTGTTAGACCGACTGTGATGTGAAGCAAATCATTTAAGCTCTCTAAAGTGAAGGTGGCAAACACTTGCTCTGCAAGACCTAATGGCTGTGGAAATCACGTCATTTTTTTAGGGTCTGTATGGTATGAGGTACAGTGCATCATTAATTCCCTTCTGATACTTGGGCTTTTAGCATCAGAGCTTGGAGGTCATCTAATTCAAATCCCTCATTTAACAGTGTGGGAAACTGAGGCCCAGGGCAGCAAAGCCACTTGTTGAAGGTCGCACAGCAAGTTAGTCATGGGGCTGAGACCAGAACTCAGATTTCCTGGTAACCAGCCCAGTATTGAAATATCTCCTCTCTTCCTTCCCATTCTATTAATTAAATGTTGTCTCAGCAATGGTGCCGTGATGGCTGTGGAAAATTACCTGAGTTTGCAGCAGGGAAATAGGAGTACTCAGGAAGGTTTTGCATCTGGGAAATATCACAAGATCACAGGCTCTTCAAATCTTTGAGTCTGGGGAAACTGAAATCCATTTAGCAGGATATTTCATCTGTGAGTCATTCTTTCCTCATTGGTCAGATGAAAGGGTTGGACTATGTCAAGGGTTCTTAACTTGGGGTGCTGGGAACCCCAAAGGGTCTGTGGATAGATTTCGTGACCTCATGTGGGCAAAACATGACATTTTAATTTTCACTAACCTCTAATTGAAATTTAGCATTTCTTTTTTCATAAAATTTTTATTCATCTTAAACTTAAATACAATATGGGAAAAGAAAAAAGAACATTTCCATGTATACAACAGAACACAAGAGAATATTCAATATAAAATGATAAATTTCCATTTCAAGAAAACCTATGTAATAAATACTACACATTGTTTTCAAAGCTGCCTACTTTTTCTTTACTTCCTTGTTGGTTTTCTTTTGTTTTCTGCTGTGCACTTTTTACTGTATTGCCTCCCTACTCCAAGAAGACTACAATTAAACTCAGATATGTGTGTATGTGTAGGTGTATGTGTATATACACATATATATGTATATACATACATATCTATACGTAGATATCTATAAACATACACATATGTAAACATATACCCCTCTACATTCATATACATACATGTAAGATCATACTATGCTTATTTCTACTTGTCATCTGCTTCTCTGGAGGTAAATAGCATTTTTCTTCATAGGTCCGAGTCTTTCTATGTTTTTTCTAAATCAACCAGCTCATTGTTGCCTATATCACAGTAGTATTCCAACACATTCACATCCTATCTGCAAGATTGTCCATGAAGGTTTTTCCCAGCATTTCTTTCAATTATGAATGTGGGAAAGCAGCATAATTCAGAGAAGGGGTGTGTAGGCTTCCTCTTGGACCAGACCCTACTTGAGGTTTTCTTGGCAAAGATACTGAACTGATTTTCTGTTTCCTTCTCCAGCTCATTTTACAGATGAGAAAACTGAAGGAGAGTAAAGTGACTTGTCCAGGGTCACACAGCTAAGTGTCTGAAGCTGGATTGGAGCTCAGAAAGATGAGTCTTCCTGACTCCAGGCCTTGCACTCTATTTACTGCACCACCTGGCTTCCTGGTCCAGTTCCTAGCCAAGCCTATATACACATATACACATATACACACTTCTTATGTATATGTTTACATATTGTTCTCCCCAATAGAATGTATCCTCCTTGAGGGTAGGGACTATTTTAGGTTTGTCTTTTGTGTCCTAGTTTAGCATGGAATCCTGTACACAGTATATGCTTATGTGGAAATGAAATGAAATGCAGGCAGAGATGTCTTATAGTCAGCCCAATACATGTGTCTAAAGCATAGAGTGGGGATGGAGAGATGTCCAAAGCTAGAGACATAGACTGGGGAGACGTGTTGGTATTTTGAATGTGGAAATAGCTGACCTAGTCAATGGAGAAGGGGGTTGGCTGGCCAATTCCCAGGAACATTGCCACTCTCCTTTTACAGGGAAAAAAATGTCAAGCATATCTACTCACACTCCCAGAGCTCGTGTTTGTGCTGTTTGGGAGAACACAATGAAGGATCAGATAAAATGCAGGGGAATCTGGTTCACATGTCTCCATGAGAGAAGTGTAACTAAGCCACACGCGCTGTAGCAATCTATTCCCAGAGTTGGCTTCTGGCCATCAGGGCGCTAGCTACGTTTGGGGAGCAGGCTTCCAGCCTGGGCCCCTTCTTTCTGGGCTTCCATGAGATTGGAGGGGGTCAAGACCTTGCTTGGATCACTCTCCCCATAACCAGTGCCACCCTTCACCTAATGAAGATCAATTTCTTATTCTCGTTCTTAGCTGAGATGCCTCGACAGTTCCCCAAGCTGAACATTTCAGAGGTGGATGAGCAGGTGCGACTGCTGGCCGAAAAGGTGTTTGCTAAGGTGCTCCGGGAGGAAGACAGCAAAGATGCCTTATCGCTGTTCACTGTGCCCGAGGACTGCCCCATTGGGCAGAAGGAGGCCAAAGAGCGCGAGCTGGAGAAGGAGCTGGCTGAGCAGAAGTCCGTGGAGACGGCCAAAAGGTGGGTCTGCTGGCCTCTTCCCATCGGCAGAGAAACATCTGCCGATCTACTCAGTCTGTTATCTGGCTTAGGTACTGGGGACCTGAAAAACAGACTGGCCCTAGACTCAAGGCTTTAGGTTTATTTCTGAATGGGCAACACTAATCAGTTTTAAATCTGGTTGAAATGATCTAAAATCTTAATTCTCCCTGCCGCTTTAATAGCTGATTGGAGGTAGTGGGGCAGAGTGGGAAGGGTGTTGGAACTAGGAATCCAGGAATGCAGGCTTGGCCTGTGCCCCTAGCTGGGAGGCTGTGGACAGGTCACTGTCCATCTGAATCTGGTTCTTCACCGTGCTTCAGCGTAGGATCATGGATTTAAAACTAGAGGAATGTAGAGGTCGTCTGCCCCAGCCTTGGCATTCTCCCCTTGTGGATCCTCCAGGCAGAAAGCGTTTTTAAAGTGCTGACTATGTGCTAGGCACTGGGGCTTTAAAGAGTAAGAGAAATAGTCCTTGTCTGCAAGGAGCTTACATTCAACAGAGGGAAACAACATATGTGTATATATATATATATATATATATATATATATATATATATATATATGGCAGCTTAATACAGCGGAGAGGCACAGGGTTTGGGTTTAAATCTTAGCTCTGCCGTTTTCCACCCTTTGTCACCTTGAATACATTGATTAATTTCTCTTGGCTTTGATTTCTTTAACTGTAAAGTGAGGGGGTTGCATAATATGACTTTAGAGGTCGTTTCTGGCTCTAAATCTAGGATTCTATTTTCCTAAGTAAGGACAAGGTAATTTTGCAGATAAGGAAACTGAGACCTCCAAAGAATTAAGTGACTAGTTCAGGGATATATTAAGTAGGTAAGTGTCAGAGGCAGGATTCGAACCTAGGTACTCTCACTCCAGATCTGCTGCATCACGTTGCCTTGCCAGCATCTTCCCATTCACCCCAAAAAGTAGTCCTCTCCCTTCTTTCCCCGATATACTCAAATACGCCCTTTCTGTTTCTTAGCATTCCTTTACAGATTCACTCTGCTCTGAGCTTGTTGTGGCTTTCAGCCCCTTAGATGACAGGGTTCGCCCAGATAGCTGAGCCAGCTGACTGGCCATGGGCATTTTGGGGCAGCTAGCTGACACAGGGGTTAGAGCACTGGGCCTGGAATCAGGAGCTCAAATCTAGCCTCAGGTACTAACTAGCTATGTGACCCTGGGCCAGTCACTTAACCTCAGTTTGCTCATCTGTAAAATGGGGATCAGGATAGCACTTACCTGCTAGGGTTGTTGTGAGGCTCAAATAAGATAATAATTGCAAAGCACTTAGTACAGTGCTTGGTACATAGCAAACACTATATAAATGTTAATTATTATCATTGTTGTTATTATCCCATTTTGGACTCAGGTCCAGAATTTTTACTTCCACCTTGGATCCAAAACTTAAGTCATTAACAGAGCATTTCCAGTGTAACTTTAAGGACTTTAGGGAGATACAGTCCACTTCTGGCTTTAGTGTGGCCTGGTGAAGAGGAAGCTGAGAATTTGGTGCAAAAAGAAAAAGACGTAGAACATCTCGGGGGCTAGTGCCAGGGAAAGAGGCTTGACTTTCTGCTGGGGGCTTAGGGCCTGCACTTCTGAGTCAGTGATGCTCAGGTTCACAGTGGACAGTGAGCAGGGACTGCATTGGCACTTTTGGCTTCATAGGGTCCTAGATCATGAGCTAGAAGGGACCTCAGAAGCCTTCTGGTCCAATACCCCCCCTTCCGATTCCCCCCGTTTTTATAGGTTTAACAAAAAAGGCCTTTTTGCTTTTTTTTGTTTGTTTTTCTAGGTGAGGCAGTTGGGGTTAAGTGACTTGCCCAGAGTCACACAGCTAGTGAGTGTTATGTGTCTGAGGCTGGATTTGAACTCGGGTCCTCCTGACTCCAGGGCCAGTGCTCTATCCACTGTGCCACCTAGCTGCCCCTCCTTTTTGCTTTTGTTGAGGTCAGATTTGGGAGAGCGGTCTGAGTGTGAATTCATTTAAACATATTTGGCAGCCAATGGAAGCTTTATTGTGTGAAAGCACACGAAAGGCCTTGTTAGCCAGAAGCTAATGAAAGGCCCTGATATTTGGCTTATATAGGCGTTTCAGAATGATGATGAGGGTTTTTTTATGGGGTTGAAGATTAAGGACAAAAGGATGAGGAAGGAGGTTGCTTACAAGATAAGGAGGAATTTTGTGACACAGGATGAGGGAGATAGTTGACAGAATAAGGAGACCAGGGGGACACAGGATAAAAAAAAAAGCAATTCTTTTGGTCTTACAAGATAAGGAGAAGTTCTATGGTATTTCAAGATAAAGGGAAAAGGACTTTAGGATGTTTTCAAGTTACAGAATAAGCCCCAGCCCACCTCAAGAGGGGCTTCATGAAGTACTAGAAAAGCACCTCTTAATATTCTTTTTAACCCTTAGGTCACTATATGTTGTGTCCACATCATATTGTCCAAGGCACCGAGGGAGCTGTAGATATGAATAAAATATGGGGCCCTTCCCTTGTGCACCATCACAGATACCGTTGTTCCTACAACACAGAAGTCAAAGCCCTGGGATTCCTACCCTGTTTTTGTCACTGACTCTCCCTGGGCCCTTGGGAAAATCACTTGGCCCCTCTAGGCCTCAGTTTCCTCCCCAGGGAAATCATTAGGTAAATGGCCTCTGAGGTCCTGTACATCCATGAGAACCCAGGAGTTTAAGGGTACTTAAGGTCACATGGGTAGGATTTGAATACAGGACCTCTGACTCCTGACTTTTCATTGTGCCATGCTGCCTTTAAGGTTGCCCTAACAATTTTTATTTTTAGTTATTATTATTATTATTTTCAAAAAGCTGGGACAATTTTTTTATCCTGTGCATTTTTTATAATTTCTTGAAAAATATGGAAAACAAGCTTCTAAAAAGGTTGTTTCCTAGGCAGCCCAGTGGATAGAGCACCGGCCCCTGAAGTCAGGAGGACCTGAGTTCAAATGCTCCCTTATATACTAGTTGACCCTGGGCAAATCACTTAACCTCTCATCTCAAATGAGATGAGAATACTGGGAAAGCACTGTATAAATGCTAGTTATTATTATTACTATGCTGCCTTCTAAGAAGGGGCATTGTCACCACTAACAGATTTCTTCATCAAGCAGTTTTTCCCCTTCCTTAATAGATGACCTTTATATGGTCTTGTGATGGAAAAAAAAATCACCTGGTAGCCAAACTTCTGGTGAGGAATCTTTCGGCACCTGGTCCTTGGCCAACATTTACATGGTCCATTAATGAAAAGACTCTTCTAGAAGATTAGTAGGACTTTGAGAACCCAAAGTCTCCACCATGATCCATCAGAGGAGGATGTCAGTGAAGATGGGCAAGAATTGTATAAGTGAGGCTCAAAGAGGGTGAGCCTGGACCCCAAGTTCATATAGAGGGGAAGTGGTGGAGGTTGGCCTCACACCTAGCTCTGGAGACTCTTGGTGTTTTTTCTTGGAGATTTTTCCCTCTAGCATTTTCTTAAGCATTCCCATGCTTCCATTTCCTTTTTTCCTTTTTTTTTTTTCAGTGAGGCAATGGGGTTAAGTAACTTGCCCAGGGTCACACATCCATGCTTCTTTTCCTTAAAAAGAATCTCATAATAAGAGCCAAGAAGCCCTTCTCAAAAGTCTACTGATGAATGATAAGGATCATTGATTTAGTCCAAGGAAGGCCATTTAGTCCAAACCCCTCATTTTACAGATGAAGAAACTGAGGCTAAAAGAAGTTAAGTGGCCTACCTAGGGTCCCACTGCTAGGCACAATTTGAACTCCAGTCTTCCTGACTCCAAGTCTAGCACTGTGTCATGTCGAAGTCTTTGGAAAATCATTTTGGTAGCTATGTGGAGGCTGGATTAGAGCGGGGAGAGATTTGAGGTGGGAAGACCAGTTAGGAAGCTGTTACAACAGTCCAGGTGAGGGTTGATACAGGCTTCACCTGGGTAGAGGTTGGTACCCATTACTGAACCAGGTTGCTATTGAATGTCTGGAATTGAAGAGGACACGGAGCCAGGAAGGCACTGCCAGTGTGTCTGGGTGTCACACACAACAGGATGGAACATGCTAACATAGGTACCATAATTCTCAGCTTGTTAATGGTCAGTCCAGTGCCAGTGATTAATCTGTTCAAAATGACCCAGTCTTCAGCATTAATGAAGACTCTGTGTCCCTGCAGAGAAAACCTGACCCTCTGGCCAGCTTTTCCCTGGACTTAATTAACTGCTTTCTCTTATCATTGGCTCCTAGAAAGAAGAGTTTCAAGATGATTCGATCCCAGTCACTTTCTCTGCAAATGCCAGCCCAGCAAGACTGGAAGGGTCCACCATCATCCACCCCTGCCATGTCGCCCCCAACGCCAGTCCCCGCAGGAGCGGCTTCCCAGGCAGCTCCTGGGTCATTTGCTATGCCTGAGTTTCAGCGCGTCACCATCAGTGGAGATTACTGTGCTGGGGTAAGAACTCCCCCTTCCCTTTCTCTTCCTCCCTCTGGAATCAAACGCAGTAGTGACACAGAACACTGTGCCCTGCCCCAGCTCCAGCTCCCACCCCCTAGGCGTGTGGGGGAAAGGCAGACAGGGTGCTCTAATGGAAACATTACTGGCTCTGGGGTCAGAGGAGCTGGGTGCAAGTCTGGCTCTGACATTTACTCCCTAAGTGACCTTGATTAAAATAAGTCACTTAACCTCCCAAGGCTTCAGATCATGGGCTGTGCAGCAAGGAGGGTGGGCTAGGTAGCTTCAAGGTTCCTTCCAGCCCTAGATATAGTCAGTCACTCGATACACACATTATTTTATAGGGCCAAATCCCCCCTTTACCATTGCTACCCATGTGACCATGGGCAAGTCAGGCATCCTCTCCGAGCCTTCATTTCCTCATTTAAAAATGATGGACTTGAGCCAGACAGACTCTGAGGTCCCTTCTGTATCTAATGAGATAATATGTGGAAAGTGCTTTGCCAGCCTTCTATAAATGTTAGCTCTTAGCATGATCATTGACATAGGCCTGGAGATAGCTCAGTTCAGGGACCAGTGCCTTACTGAGGCAGTTTGAGCCTGGCCACAGAGATCCAGCAGCCTCCCAGAGGGCAAGAAAGGAAATCTTAGACTGCTCCTTCTCTCCTTCTGGGTTGGAAGGGGGCTAGGGAAGGGAGAGGCCCTGGATCAGGGGCTGGAGGAAGGGAAAGAATAATCCTATAGCATGTGAGAGGAACATGGTGCCTGTTGAAAGGATGACCGAGTGCTTTCTCCAGGAAGCCAGGAGGTCTCCCTCCGGAGGATAGGCTAGTTTAGAGCCTGCTAAATAATGGTTGGTTATTGGGGGTCGGGAAGGAATCGGTACAGGAGACGGTGGGTCTGTTCCTTTGAACACTTGCACTGCTAGGAATAGGTTTAGGTCTTAAAATGCTGCCATGTCTTGGACCAAGAGCTCCAATAGACATGACTTCATATATCCTCCTAAGAACCCCGGGGGTGGGGAGTGGCCCTGTTTTACAGATGTGAAAACTTATGCACACCGAAAGAGGAGAATTGCTCCATGTCACATGGTTAGTGACAGTCACCACTAGAAGTCCAGTCAAGAAAACGAGCAGGTAGCTCTCAAGTCTCTCCCAGTCTAATGGGAGATTGTGGTTGTTCGTCCTTCATTCTGGAAGAGGACCATGACATCAGGGAGGTGATGCCGTGACTGGCAAGTGAATTGTATTTAAGTGAGGGAGGGCTGGGCAAAGTCTGCTTTCTCCTCCAGAGCCATCTGGGTCCAGTGGCCAGATATAGATTAAGACCACTGGAGATGGCACCCATCTAATAGGAGACAATGTGCAAACAACCCAGGGCAAACAAGATATCTATATGTGTATGTATAAATATATGTATAGATATAGCATGTGTGTATGTACATGTACTTGAGATATAGTACATGTGCTTATTATATGTAATATATGCATATCTTTATAGACAGAAGATTAATTGAAGATAATTTTAAAGGGAATAAGGATAGGCTTATTGACAATGACAGGACTTGCAGGAAGCCAGAGAACCAGCAGGAAGAGTGCTCCAGGCCTGGGCACAGCCAGTGAAAGAACAGAGTTTGGAGGTGGGGTGTCCTGTGAGAGACACGTCAGTGAGGTTGGTGTCACTGGACCATGGAGTCCCTGGAGAGGAGTGAGGTGTGAGAGGACTGGAGGGGTCCAGGTGATGAACAGCTTGAAAAATGAAAGAGAGAATTTTCTCTTTGATCCCAGAGGTCATAGGGAGCCATGAACAGGAGGGAGGCATGAACAGATCTCAATGGAGGATGGACCACAAAGTGGGGAGCCTTGAGGCAGGCAGACCAATCAGCAGGCTGCTGCAATAGCCCAGGCAGGAGGTGATGAGGGCCTGTAGCAGGCTGATGACAGCAGCAGAGGAAAGAAGGGAGTATGTTGAGATATTAGGAAGGTGGTATTGATGGTACTTGGCAACTGAGTGAATAGGGGAGGTGAGAGAGAGTGAGGAGTTGAGGAGGACACCTAGGTTGGGAGCCTAGGTGACAAGGGAGATGGTGGTGCCCTTGACACCATTGTCTTCTCTGGGAATAGGGAAGTCAGGAGGAGGGGAAGGTTTGAAGGGAAAGATTATGAGTTCAGTTTTGGACATGTAGAGTCAGAGGCGTCTGCAGTATATCTAGTTTGTGATGTCTGATAGGCAGCTGGAAATGGGAGGTGTTTCCTACTTCAAACCCTGTTGTTTCTACCTCTGCTCCAAGATTCATCAGCATCAGATAGGGAAAGAGGCCTGGTCCTGGAGTCAGAAGACATATTCCATTTCCAGTTCTGCTACTTGCTAGTTTGAGAAAATATGGTCCCTACTCTTGCCTCAATTTACCCATCTGTAAAATGAGGGGGTTGGACTAGATCTTAACTGAACCCCTCTGGCAGCCAGGTGAAGCCTTTGGACCCCTTCTTAGAATAAGATCTTTAAATAAAACACATAGGATTGCAAAGGAAACCAATTATATTGACATGCCATAATCAAAATCTTTTTAAAAAATTTTTGCTTAGACGATTGGGGTTAAGTGACTTGCCCAGAGTCACACAGCTAGTAAGTGTCAAGTGTCTGAGGCTGAATTTAAACTCAGGTCCTCCTGACTCCAAGGCTGGAGCTCTATCCACTGTGCCACCTGACTACCCCCTCAAAAGCTTTTGAAGAACAAGTCCACGGACCCCAAGTTAAGCAACCCTTGACTAGATGACCTCGAGGGCTCTTCTCTGCTGGCCTGTGATTTTGTGATAGAACAGTGTAGTCATCGCGTAAAATATGAGAAGAATGAGGAATTATAAGTTATGTTTCTAGGCTGATATCATGGTTTGGGGGGAATCTGGGGGAGTTTGCTGACTTTTGGAGGGCCTTCCATTTCTCTGTCTGTAGATGTCAGTCCTTTCTGCCTTCCTTGACAAGAGGCTTTCTAGATTTGATGCTACCCTTGACCATGGGTGGATATAGAGCCATGTGTATACAAAGAAGGTGGTATTTGGCTATGCACCATATTTTGGAGGTACAGTCACAACTTTACATTTAAATATAAAAAATCCTGTCCCAAGATGAAGTGGGAAATCGGCTCCTTTTTTTTTATTTTTTATTTTTAAAGACAGCTTAATTATCATGCATAGAGACCTGGCCATACAGCCAGAGACACCTGGGTTCAAATCTTGCCTCCAATATGTACTGGCTGTGTGACCCTGGGCAAGTCACCTAACCTCTGTTTTCTAGGAGACTTTCTAAGGTGTTGACCTACATTGGTAAAGGGAATTTCCTCATGGTAAGAAGAGTTACTATCCTAGGAAAACCATAGGTCCAGGCCCTATACCTTATGCAGGTATAAATGATTTTTTCTTTCTTTTTTTGAGAGGGAAATTTTTTTTTCTAATTTAATTTTTTTTATTTTTTCCTTTTTTTGGGGGGGCAATTGGGGTTAAGCAACTTGCCCAGGGTCACACAGCTAGTAAGTGTCAAGTGTTTAGTCTGAGGCCGGATTTGAACTGGCTTCAGGGGCCAGTGCTCTATGCACTGTTCCACCTAGCTGCCCCGAGGGAAATTTCTAAGAAATATACTTGGAAAAACTTTTTTTTTTGTTCCAGGCTTTCCAGACCACTCAATTTTTACTCTTTAAGGCCACCTATTTTTTGTAAGACGGGTAGCTTTCAAAAATTATCATTAACTTTAAACATCTTTTTGTTTTACTTCATTCCCAAATATATCTATTCCTTCTCCCCTACCCAGAGAACCATCCTGAGTAATAAAGAATAAAAAAGAGAGGAAAAAAGTAGCCCAGCAAAAACAACCAGTGTATCAACTGAACCTGATGGTATATGTAATACTTCACACCCATAGTATTCCACCTCTGCACGGAGGGGAAGGAGGTTAATTTTCTTTGGGGATAAGCTTGGTTGCTATAATTGCAGTTTTCGGTTTTGTTATTATTTGCTTCTTTTCATTTACATTGTTGCAGTTATGATGTCTATTGCTTACCTAGTTCTGCTTAATTAGACCATGCATCCTTTCATATGTCTTCTTATGCTTCTCTAAATTGAAGAAGGGAAACTTTTTTTTTTTTTTGCTTTTTGGTGAGGCAATTGGGGTTAACTGACTTGGCAAAATATATACAAAGCGGCTTGGCAGAGTAGCTCCCTAAGGACCAGGGAGATGAGGAAAGGATGTCAGACGGTGGATTGTAGAGCCTGAGCTGAGCCTTGAACGCTGGAAAGGGAGGCACAGAGGGATGGAGGACAGAAAGCTTTTGCAAAGGAGACTATCGTGTCGGAGCATCATCGAATGGGCTGGACTGTAGGGTGTGTGAAGACAAGTCATGTACACCAAGGCGAGGCTGACAGCCTGGGAAGTCATCAGAGCTGGGAGAACACCAGAAGAGATGCTCCCCTGCCAACATAAAAGAAAACCGCGCGGATGGCCTTCAGACCTGGGACCAATGCAGTGACCAGCATGGGCTTCAGAGGTTCCAGCTTCTCAGCAGAGAGGTGCCTGAGGGCAAGACTGGCCTGTACCTTTCCAGACACCATCCATGGATTGATTTGTTTTTCTCAACTATGCTTGTTTTGGATATTAGGGAGGGATCTCTCGGTGGGGCTGCGGTGTGAAAGTCACTGGGAAGAGACAGTGATGTAAAAAAAAATTTCCCCTAATTCCTAGGGGTCCACCCCAAGGACACTAGGTTCATGTGGACTGGCATAATCGGAATCCCAGGGAGATCATTATCTCTTTGCTCATGCTCCCCTTTCAGAGTTTTTCTCTGGGAAATAATTGCCCATGTCGAGGTTTACTTGAAGTGCCCATAATGGATTCCTGGCTCTCACACGCTACTTAGTATATAATGTAGGTATAGAGGACAGCCTTTCTTTCCTCTACCACTGATACCGCACAAGATACAAAAGGGAAAGGAATAAGCATTTTGTAGTACCTCCTCTGCCAGGCACTGTGCCAAGCAAATAGTATCTATTTAGTCCTCATAACATCTTGGAGAGATAGGCACTGTTATTGTCCCCTTTTTACAGTCGAGAAATTCAGGCACACAGAGGTTCATTGCTCAGGGTCATACATCTAATAAATGTTGTCTGAAGTTGAATTTGAACTCACATCTTCTTGACCCCAGGTCCAGCACTCTGTCCGCTGCTCCCAAAAAAAGATTCACAGGAATCTGTGAACCAAATAAATTTGTAGTCTCTTAGTCTTATCTGGAAGGGGGATGGTTTTTTTTTTGGGGGGGGCTATTGAACAAATACTCTTTACTCATCTCAGATGAGCAGCTCAGATCAGTAGGAAGGGTGGCGAGCTCCATAGCTCTTGCCTCTCTTCCCCCACCCCATTCACTCCCTTGATGACATCAGTCTGCCAGCTACTGGACTCTCCTCTACTATTGGTCCTTTTCTTCCTCCATGAAACATGCTGCCGAGGAAAACCTCTCCCTTCAGCAAGCTAGGTTCCTGGATGCTTGAATCAGGAACTCTTGATCTCTTGGAAACTCTAGATATTGGCTATCCAGAGCTCAAGATTATCTACAAGGCAGCCTCCAAGGGTGAGTGATCCTCTGTTGACTTCTTTCTACTCCAAGGAGCAAAATGCTCAGGAAATCTCCCACTATGAAGTCCAGCGCCTAGACATTCAGACTGAGGAACTCTGGTATGCCCAGTGCTAAATCTTGGCGTATAAAATTTGCCTAACATATAGACATATTAGTTAGGCAGAATGACAGGTAGTATCTTGGGGGAAAGTTAATGGGCTGAGCTGTCCTCATGACTTGCCACTTAGCTTAGTCATCCTAAATGTGCTCATTTCATGTGATTGGGCAATGCCTTAATTGTGTGAAGACCTGTCTATTAAAAATATACACCATCATCAGGTCAGAGCCACATCCCGTTGCCCCGGGCTTATGATGTGGCCCCTTATTGCCACAGGAAGCCATGTCTGGCTTCTTCTGTAGGTCCTGATTTCTTCTTCAACTTCTTGATTCTGCCTTAGCACAAAAAGGTAGCAGGGAAAGGAGAGGATGGATTGATAGGTAGACAGGGCTTAAAGGACAACAACATGACAGAAAACCTGTTGACAGTTTTTTCACTGGAATTGAGGTGTCCCAGAGGCAACGTGGGAATGTCCGAGCCAGGATGTGGTAGGATACAAGGATCCTTGGCCTGCACCCTGGTGCCTCTCTCCAGAGAACATAGTGTTTCCTCTAGCTCAGCTGTGCTTGGGACTGTGAGAGCTCAGACTATTATCTGGGATGCCGAGTGCGGTGGGCTCACTTGGCATCCTCGAGTTGTTGTTCCTGGCACTGCCGAGCAGCTTGGAGACAACACTGTTCATTAAGGTTGCTAATGGCTGCTGGCTCTGACTCCAAACCTCAGCCCTCATTCCAGTCAGCGATGCATTCTTGCCTCATTTGGCCCCATGAAGAGCAAGCCTGAGCCTATGGCTGCTTGCTAGTGCCAGGGGAGGTCCATCCCTTTGGAGCTTTTGGCCTCTGTTTCATCCTGTTGGCTCAAAAGGAGCTTGTAGCCTACTAACACCACCAGGTCCTTTTCACATAACTGGCCAGTTAGCCAGCCCATACTTTGCACAGTGGATTTTTGGATCCAAATGTAAGACTTCATATTTATTCACTGCCACCTTGATAGACATGGTTTCATCACTCCTCCAATTTTACAGCATGCAAGTACGTTCGTGCCTTCTCATGCTGTGGAGCTATTGTCTGGAGTCATTTATGTATCCTCTATGGCATGGCCCTGGGTGCCTTCCTCTTGATTTTGTGTGGATAACAAGCAGGAGTGGAAGCCCAAGGGCCATCTGCTAATTATCCCTTGCTCCATAACAGGCCCACCCCCATTTCCACTTATTGGCTCCTCTGGGGATATCCTTCAGGCCATTTCTGTGCAATTCATTATTGAGAATATGTTGCAGCTGATTCATCCCCACCATGCATCTTGGGCAACCCACAATTTGAATTCCTCAGAGACTGGTATTCAGTGATTTGCAGGCAGGAAGCATCCCCAGAAGAATACTGATGTTTTAAAAAGAAAATGGGTCTTTATTTCAGGGAGAAGCTTGGGATAGTTGAGAACACTGCCTGATTTCCCAAAGGCAAGCTAACCTGCTCTGCTGCTCCCAGTTATTTGCCTAATATGTCTATGTGTTAGGCAAATTTTATATGCCAACTAACTGTCCATCTGAAAGGTCTGTGCAAGACAGAAATATGTAATACACACACATGCATGTACATATACACATACATATGTATGTGTGTGCATAGATACACGTGCTCATATACATTGTGTTCTTATACACATGTGTGTCTATATACACTTCCCCATGCCTAGAATGCTTTCCTCATCTCTGCACCCTGGCTACCTTCAAGCCCCAGCTAACATCCCAACTTCTATATGAAGCCTTTCCTGATGTCTTTTGATTCTACTGCCTTCTCTTACTTGTCTCCTATTTATTTTTTATATAGCTTGCTTGTGTGTGTGTATATATATATACATATATATATATGTGTGTGTGTGTGTGTGTGTGTATATATATATATTATATATTTTGTTTTCTTTCCCATTAGACTGTGAGCTCCTGGAGGGCAGGGACTGTCCTCTGTTTCATTTGGTATCCCAGCGCTTAGTATAGTGCCTGGTACATGCATTTAATAAATGCATGTTGACTGACATTAATACATGTATATATGGCTATGAATGTCTATATTGGTATATGGCTATCTACACCCCCCCCGTACAATACGTATATGCATGCATGACTATCAGCTCTATGTTCCCGTCCACCTAGCTGCATTTTGTAGGCTGTATGATAGACATCCTTCATTCACTTGATTTGTCATGTGTGGATAATTAGGTCAAACTCTTTTTAGTGATGATGGATTTGAGAAGTCTGGAGCTTGAGGCATTCTGTTCAATGTCACCCTCAAAAAGGAGCAGCTAGAAGATCTCGCCATCTGTAGGGAATCTCTTGTTCATTTGGACTCTCCATTGGATAGTCTTCCTAGACATGGCAAGACCCTTTGTTTGAGGGGTTGTGTCAATATCTGTTCTTTTAGCCTTTTCCTATTATTTATGTATTTGCATTAACAGTTCACTTATGTAGCTCAGGTTTGAGTAGCCTCAACTGTACCCTTTTTTGTGTGTGATGAAATATTATTTCTGATCTTTGTTCTAAACAAGTGCATGGTCTAACCACAGGCAAACCATTGAGTTATCAATGATTCTCTAGGCATTTTTTGCATGTTAGAATATAAAGAGTTGTGTATATTTTTAAAATGTTATCTGATGCTTGCATATCTAGTACTTCCTGGTTCCTTTCTTGAAGAAAGTATACATGCTTTAGAGGCCTGAGGCTTCTCTGTTGCTAACTGATTTGAGAATTCATTGAGAGGCCCCTGGGAATTCAGTCCTGTGCTCCTTAGTACAGAGGGAGCATCCTTCAAGCAGATAAGGGCAACGTGGGCCAGAGGAGAAAAAATGTAGTTTCAAGGCTGATGGACAACAGATGTAGGGCGTTGCCTTGTGGTCACTCATTTGCAAAACAGCAAGGTGGCACTTTCAAGCCTAAGAAGGGAATCTCTGGTGCTTCCTCTTGCCTTCTGGTGTCACCTGGGCAGCAGGAAAAAGCAGTGAGATTATGATAGCTCGGATTTGTCTACAACATCACTGTAAGACTTTTAGTGTGGTTATTACAAGCCCCATCCTACAGCTGAAGAAATGAGATCTCAGAGAAGTTAAGTGACTTGTCCATGGTCACACAGCTAGTCAATGTCTGAGGCAGAATTCCAGCCCAGGTCTCCAGATACCAAATCCTGGACTCTAACCATTACTCCGTATCACTTCTCACCTTGGTAAAAGTCACTCAGGTGGCTGAAATCCAGAAGCTCATTCCCCTCCCTATGCCCCAAACCACAAGGAAATGGTCTTTCAGACTGAAGGATTATGGGTAGGAGGAAATGATAGGGATCCCTCAGTGTTTCGTGTAGCACTCTCTATGCCTATGTACACATCCACATCCACGTGCATGCCCTGTCCCTTTGCCACAGTCTCGTTTGACAGGCTTTCCCCCTGCATTTTTGGTCTTCATCCTGGTGTTAGGATGGCCATTTTCCGATTCAATCCCAGTCCTATCCTAAAAGCATCTCTCCAGCTCCCACCTTGGTGCCCGACTCCAGAGAGATGCCACCCCTCCCTTCCTGAGGGACCTACCCGAAAGGTCCCGCCATTCTTTTTCCCATCATGCCCTCACTCTCTGCTACCTCCCTGTAGATCACTGTAGAGGATTATGAGCAGGCTGCCAAGAGCCTGGCCAAGGCCCTGATGATTCGGGAGAAGTATTCGAGGCTTGCCTACCACCGCTTCCCAAGGACCACTGCCCAGTACCTGTGCCCTCAGAGGGCTGAGAAGTGGGGCCCTGGGGATGAGGTATTTCCAGGTATGATTGTCTGTGTTGGGAGGGAGGGAGGGATCCTGCTACTTCCAGAAGATCAATTCAGCATTTATTAAACACTTTTTGTGTGTGCTGGGAATTGCAGGAGATACAAAGATGAATACCATGTCTTCATAGTATCTGCCCTCGGGCAGTGAGGTGGCGCAGTGGAGAGAGTGCTAGCCTGGAGTTGGGGAGACTCCTTCCTGACTTCAAATCTGACCTCAGATACTTACTAGCTGTGTGACTCTGAGCAAGTCACTTAACCCTCTTTGCCTCAGTTTCCTCATCTGTAAAATGTGTTGAAGAAGGAAATGCCATTCTAGTATATCTGCCAAGAAAATCCCAAATGGAGTCACAAAGAGTCAGACAGGACTGAAAAGGACTCAGTAACAACAACATCTGCCCTCAGGGAACTTAGAATTTAGTGGGAGATATGAGATGATATGTGAACAGATAGCCAGAATACTTACCAGTAGACAGTGACGTGGTGTAGTCACTGCTGGGCTTAAAGTCAGGAACACTTGAGTTGAAATCCTGCCTCAGAAACCTATTGACTGTGTGACCCTGGGAAAATTATTTAACCTCAGTTTCCTTATCTGTAAAATGAGAATAATAACACCTACCTCAGGATTGTTGTCAGGATAAATGAGGTAACATATAAAGTGCTTTGCAAAACTAAATCTAGCTATAATAATAATATAATATATAATGTTAATGCCATATGCTAATTCTTATCATACCAGTCCAAATGCTAGGAGAGATCGGAGGAAGCAGCTGAGGGGAACAGAGCAGGCTTCATGGGAAAGATGACATTTGAGCCTGAGCCTTGAAAGATGAGTGAGATTTCAACGGGAGACTTCTGAAGGGAAGGGAAAGGGAATAAGCATTTACATAGCAGCTACTATGCGCTTAGCTTTTAATCATTGGATCAAGGTCTCCCACTGGGGCCATCAGCAGTCATGTTCACCTGGACTGTGGTGACTCTGCACAGCTCTGCGTCACTTAAAGTCAATTCACTTGCAAATGAAGACATCACTCTCCTGATGTCATTGGTCCTCTTCAAGAATGAAGGACAAACAACAACAATGTGTGTGCCAGGCACTAAGCCAAGAGCTTTGCAGACAGTATCTTATAGTGATGTCATTATCCCCATTTTACAGTTGAGGAAGCAGGCAAATAGAGGTTAAGTGACTTGCCCAGAGTTGAACAGTTAGTAAGTGTCTGAGGTCAAATCTGAACTCAGGTCTTCCTGATTTCAGGCCCATCACTCTACATGCTGTGCCACCTCCATGAAGGGAGAGGGGAGGCATTCTAGGCATTCAGGCAGCATTGACAAATGCCCACAGGTAGGAAAGAGCAGGAAGTGTAAGAGGAATGGTGAGTAGTCAAGCTAGGTCAGAGCATAGGCTATTTGAAGGGAAGCTAAGAAGGTCTTAGCGCTCATCAACTGACTTTGGGAGAACCTTTCACCAGCCAGAGCCAATTCCCTTGAATAATATTTCCCCATGGGACTCCTAGATCTGGAATGGACCTTGGGGGCCATCAGGTCCAACCTTCTTCATTCTGTTGATGCAGAAACTGAGACCTTGAGAGATTAAGAGATTTGCAAGGAAGTAGCTGGTTAGAGCTCAGGTCCCATGACTCCAGAGACAGTGCCCTTTCCACTGTACCAAGTTACCTGTTGTAGCTTCTGAATTTCTATTTACTCAACAAGTATTTTTTTTTAATATGGCCAGAGTGGGAATTTGTTTTGCTTAATATGAATATTTGTTAAAGAGTGTTAAACAACATTCTTCAACACTTCTCTTCCCTTTGCTTCTTCTTTCCCTTCCCTTCTTTTTTTTAAAATTAATTATTTTTAGTTTTTTTTTTTTTGGCTAGGCAATGGGGTTAACTGACTTGCCCAGGATCACACAGCTAGTAGGTAGGTATCAAGTGTCTGAGGCTGGATTTGAACTCAGGTCCTCCTGACTCCGGGGCTGGTGCTCTATCCACTGTGCTACCTAGCTGCCCCTAATTTTAGTTTTCAACATTCATTTCCCTAAGCTTTTGAGTTTTAAATTTCCTCTCCCTCTCTCCTTCCCCTCCCCAAGATGGCACGCAATCTGGTGTAGGCACTACACATGCATTCCTATTAAACATATTTTCACATTAGTCATGTTGTAAAGAAGAGTTGGATCCAATGGGAGGAACAACAAGAAGGAGGATCTGCATTCAGACCGCATATTTCTTTCTCTGGATGTGGAAAGCTTTTTCCATTGTGAGTCTTTTGGAGTTATCTTAGATCCCTGCATTGCTGTTTACTCAACAAATATTTATTGAGTGTCCAGGACGAGGCTAAGTCCTGTTCTGGGTTCAGTGTTGGGATATGGAGCCTTATAAAACCTACCTAGTCTTTGCCCTGGATGAACTCACTGCTTGGGAGCCACAACTTCCACTTAGGAAACATTTAAATAAAAATAAAAGACAGTAGATGATTAAGCGTCCCAGTGAGCGCAGAAATGAGCCCATTGGCGCCTCTCTTTGACTCTCAGGGGCCAGATGGGTGTGAGCTGAGTGGAGGGGAAGGCTCTCTCGGGGAGGTATTGAGTCACCTCTTTGATGATCCCAGCATGCCAATTAGAGACCTGACACCAAAGAACTTAAATGGAAAAATGAGGGCAGGAGCAAGTCTTTCCTCAAGCATCTCTCTTAAAAGCTCTTTTATGGGCTGGTTGAACTCGCGCCCAGTGGAACGGTGTGGTGCTCTGGTGGCAGGCAGCTCTGTGCCAGCTTCTCCCCAGAAGGATTCAGGAAGCCGTTTAGTTCTGCCTGGCTGCATGCTGTTGGCGTGGGCTTGTGCAGGGGCGTCACGTCCTGGGGCTCACTGTTAACCTATCCATAGGTCCTTTACCTCGGGTAGTAGCTCATGAAAACCAGTGAAGGGAGGCCAGGAGACCTTGGCGTTAGTCCTGAAGGTCGGTGCCTGCCTGAGGATCATAGAATTAGACCCAGAAGGGATTTTAGGAACCACCTAGTCCCAGTGGCCTCTAGGCCACATGTGGCCCTTTAGGTCCTCAAGGGCGGCCCTTCGACTGAATCCAAACTTTCTTTCTTTCACAGGTGGCCTCGAGGCTGCAGATTCCCCACCCCTGATCTAGTCTAAGATTACAGATGAGGAAACTGAGTCTCAGAGAGACTTGGATGACCAGCCAAAGTCAACAGAGGGTCATAGGTCTAGCTTATTATTCTAGGTAGGGAGTAAGAGAGGTAGTATTTGAACCTGGGTCCTCAAGCTTTTGTTTTCCTGTAAGGAATGACCCACTTGGTTCTGCTCAGGAAATGTTGGAAAGATTAATTCAATAACATACCAGAAGCAGGTTGTGCTTTTTGGAAGCATGTTGAGCCCAGGTATGCTTATGGGATGTGCTGACAGGAGGTGATGATGGGATTCAGGGAGGCCTCAGTCACAGGGGTGGGGAAGCTGCCCTAGAAGGAGGAAGCACGAAGTGAATTGGTTTTAAGCTTGGTATCAAGGGGCCTTTTCTACTGAGAGCCTAAGAATCTTCCACAGGCCACCATTACCCAGAGTCAAAAGGTTGTCCCAGAGCAAGGATTCCTAACAGGGAGTCCATGGACCCTGAGGGTTCTATGGCTAGGATATGGCTAGCCCTGTACAGTGTTGGGATATGCAGCCTTATAAAACCTAGTCTCTGCCCTTGGGTCAAGTTCTAAGAACTTGGATGGGTGTGAGGAGAAAAAACAACAACAACCCTACATCTGTATTTTCTTTTTTTCTTTTTTTGGTGAAGCAGTTGGGGTTAAGTGACTTGTCTAGGGTCACACAGCTAGAGTCAAGTGTCTGAGGCCAGATTTGAACTCAGCTCCTCCTGACTCCAGGGCCAGTGCTCTATACATTATAGCACCTAGCTGCCCCCTGCATCTCTTTTCGCTAACCCTTTAGTTTCCTTTGTAATTCTATGTATTTCCTTTTATTCATTTAAAAGCATCATTCTGAGAAGGGATCTATAGGCTTCACCAGCTTGCAACAAAAAACGGTTAGGATTCTTCGTCCTGGTGGCATGGTGGATAGAACACCAGATTTGGAGTCAGGAAGACCTGAGTTCAAATCTCACCTCAGACACTTACTAATTATGTGACCCTGGGCAAGTCACTTAACCTCTGTTTGCCTCAATTTCCTCATCTATAAAAGGGTGATAATGCTAGCACCTCCTTCCCAGGGCTGTTGTGAGGATTCAAAGGAAATAATACTCATAAAGCATTTAGCAAAGTGCCTGGCACATAGCAGGCACTATGTAAATGCTAGCTAATGTTGTTAGTATTAGAAGCCAGCACTCTCTATGGAGTCCTTAAGCTGCCATCTATTGGCTCATTTTGCAATGTAGTGGCTCTGGTCTCTTCTTCAGAATAGAATTGATTATATTATATATATTAGTATATTATGTTATGCTATATTGTATTATATTATATATTCTAGAGTCTCAGACTTGGAAGGACCCTCTGAGGTCATTGAGTTTCACCCCCTACTCAGAAAAGGGGGTCCCCTCTCCAGCATCCTTGAAAAGTGCTCATGCACTCTCTGCTTAACCATTTTTGGTGATGGGGAGCTCACCCCCTGTAAGGGCAGCCTCTTCCATTCTTGGGCAGAGGAAAGAATTCTGGATTCCACCTTCAGAGCTTTGCTACCTGTGATGATTCTCAAGTCACCCCATTATTTGTCAAAAAGGGGGCTGGGCTAGGTGACTCCAGGTCCCCCCAGCTCTAGACTTATGATCCTATGATCTAATCTGGGGGAATTTCTTATATATTGAGGTGAGATTTGCTTCCCAGTAATTCTCCGCCCCCCCATTTGCCTTGGTTCTTTTTCTTTGGAAAAAAGAATAGAGGGATAGCAGCGCCACTTTAGGTCTGGTTTGTGATATCTTTTGTTGAGTGACGGTCCATGGCAAGCCGGCAGTGATGTGGCCCTTGCCACATTGGAAGGGAACATTGCTGGCTCACAACTAGCAGGACTCAGTTCTAAGTTTCTTTTCCTAATCTCAAGTTTTGTGATGTGTCATACACAGTTGGTGTTTACTAAATGCTTGTTGAAATACATTAAATTGGGAAAGGTAGGGCAATTGTTTACTTAGAAATGAGGAAACTGAGGCCTTGAGAAGTGAAGCAACTGGCCCAAAGCCACTGTTTTTGTGCCTTTACAAAGGTGTGCCTCCCTTCGCCATGCTTGGAAAGTTCTCCATGCTTTCTTCCACCTCAGCAAATTCTGTCTAACTTCCGCCACAGTGGCGTTACATGAGGCCTGTCCTGTTGTCTTCAGTTCCTAGTCTTCATTCCCCACCCAGTTCCTTTCTATTTGTTTTTCATATACCTTATATTTACTTATCTGTGTACCATGTTGTTTCCTCAATGGCATATAAATATAAAAATATACAAAAATGTAAAAAAATTCCTTGCCCTTGAAGGCACGGAATATTATATTTTTGAGGACAAGGACTATTATGATTTTGGCTTTGTATCCCCAGCACCTATTCTGGAATATAGTAGATGTTTAATAAATGCTTGTTGAACGAACGAACGAATGAATGAATGAATGAATGGAGTGAATGAATGAATGAAACCAGTTAGTAAGTGAGAGGGGTAAGACTCAAACCCAGGTCTCATGACTACATTTCTGTTATTCTTTTCACTATGCTTTCCTGCCCTGTCCATGGACACCACAAATGGGACTTTTACATATTTGGTTTTCAGTAGGGTAGCCTGAGATGACAGTCAGCTAGTCTCTAGGCTTGGAAGATTGAATCTAGATGGTCATGGGACAGAGGAATATAATACTCGATCTTTGGGAGCATCATGCCTGGTGGCTCAGTGCCTATGTTCTTTTTTATGCCTTCCCATGACCTCAGTTCTGTTTTACAGATTTCCACCCACCCCCAGAGCCACATGAAAATCCCTATTGTCTGGACAACACCCCCCCAAACCTGGGCTACGTGCTCAGGATGCAGGGTGGTATCATTTTTGTGTATGACAATGAAGAGATGCTGAAACACAATGAGCCCAGAAGCCTGCCATACCCTGACCTGGAGACCTACACGGTGGACCTCAGTCACATCCTGGCCCTCATCACAGATGGTCCGACGTATGTTGCTATTGTTTTTGTTATGATTCTTGTGAGGCAGCATGGCATAGTGGGTAAGCCAGGAGGACCTGCTTCCAAGCCTTGTCTCTGTTATGTACTGGCTGTGAGATTCTGGGCAAGTCATTTAACCTTTGGTTAGTTTAGTTAGCTAATTTGGTGCTCTAGACAAACCTTTAAGATTCTAAGTTGCAGAGAATGTCCAGACATGCATTAGTAGAGGGAGAGTTCCCTACACTAATGAAATCACGAATCAAGTTCTTAGCCCTATTATTGTTCTCATCTTATATTTGATTGAGTTGAGAAAGAAACAGGTCACTATCCCACTTTTATTCTTTTTTGTCTAACTTTTGGCAGGTTATTACCTAGGTGGATGAAATAATTGCTTTTTTAATTGAACAGAATGTTGAAGTGTAATACTTATCTTCTCTAGGCTCTGTGAAAGCATTTTGGGGACTTTAGTAGCAGAAAGGGTGATGAGGATGATGGGGACCTTATCCTGTCCCTGCCTGGTTTTAATTCCTTCTACTAGATCTCTATATGTTGAGAGCTGCTCATCCCATGTTGTAAATCAGTCTCTATGTAGTTGGGAGGTTATGATTATTCAGTATGGTGATCTCCATTAAAAATGCCGTTCTTGAATTTTTACACCCAGTGTTAACATCCAGACAACTGTGGGCAACAGTTGTGGCTTGTGACAATTTTCAGATTCCAGTAGAGCTTATATACTATGTTCTCAGGGATATTTCCAAGATTGTGTTTGTAGTGTGGGAAGCTGTCACATCTGTTAATTTATGAAGATGATTAGCTTCTGCTGGATAATTCTGGCTACTTGACCATATCTTTCTATGTATTTGGTAGATGCTCAATTTTTGGAAATTGTAGTGATATACAGCCCAGTTTCTCCTCTTTCGAGTGTATGAGTGAAGGCTCCTTAATGATAAAGTTTCTGTAATTTCTGGTCATAGTGATCTAGTCTTGTATCGCTTTCTAAGACCATCCATTTCTATCAACCCATCAGCCATTGCTATAATATAATAGCTAACATTTACGTAGTGCTTACTAGGTGCCAGACAGTGTGCTAAGTGGTATATAATTACTATCTTATTTGATCCTCACAACCACCTTTGGAGGTAGGTGCTATCATCATTCCCATTTTGTAGATGACGAAACAGGCAAACAGGGTTGGTAAGTGACTTACCCAGGGTCACTCAGCTAGTAAGTATCTGAGGTTGGATTTGAATGCTTGTGTTCCTGATTCCCAGCCTGGCGATCTATCCTCTAGCCCAACTACTTCCTTGTCAGAAGATTGTTGGTTGGGTTTATGAGGGTGTTACCCATGGAAGGCCTTTTGTTCTGCTCCAGAACCTCAAGTCGTCTCACGGGCCCCATCTGGAGGCAAACCAGTGCCTTCAACAAGTGTACCCACTTTTAGCTTTTCCCGTTGTGCCGTGAAGGGGGAGGGGGAATTTGTTTTTTTCCCAAAAGTATTTCTATAAGTTTTTAGCTTGTTTATCATGCTATATGGGAAGAGGGAGAAGGAAACAAGCATTTATTAAGCACCTACTATGTGCCAGGCACTGAGCTAAGCACTTAACAAATATCTCATTTGATCCTCACAACAACTCTGTGGCTGGGCACTATTCCCCCCCCTCCCCATTTTACAGGTGAAGAAACTGAAGTAGACAGAGATTAAATGACTTGCCCAAGGTTACACAGGTAGTAAGAGTCTGAGGTTGAATTTGTTCCTCAGGCCTTCATGATTCCAGGCCTGGCTGTCATCCATTGCATCACCTAGATGCCTCCCTTTCAATGAGGTAGTACTAATCTTTCTATAATTGCCTTGGGATAATGAGCCCTGTGTTTCATTAAAATTATTTTTGCTGCTGATATTCTTCCTTATTGGTAAAATGTGGGGATTACATACTATGGCTTCTAAGGTGCTTTCTTGTTCTGAATCTGTGATCCTAGCATCATCATCATCATCATCATCTATTATTATTATTAATATTATTCTACAGGAAAACATACTGTCACCGGCGACTTAACTTTTTGGAATCCAAATTCAGCCTACATGAGATGTTGAATGAAATGTCTGAGTTCAAAGAATTGAAGAGTAACCCCCACCGAGACTTCTATAATGTGAGAAAGGTGAGTCTTGGGCTGAGAGTTGATGGAGGGGTGATGGGGTCACTCCTGGCTTTCCCAAGACTCGTGTCTTGTTGGGGCTTGTATCCACAGCTTGCCTCATCCTTCCTCATTGGCAGGATCAGGTCTGTAGCGAGTCTGTGGCTCTCAAAGTATGAGCCAGTCACTGATGATGTTGGGGAGGGAAAATTCTTGTGTATCAGAAGGGAAAAGAGGGAGTAGAGAGAGGAGCCTTCCTCTGAACCAGGAAATCAGGGACCCACTAATTGGGGCAATACTCAGAGCCTATTAATAATATGACATGCCTTTGCTATTTTGTCTTCCTTATGTTGTCCTCAGTGGCCTGTTAACTACTTATAAGAAATGAAGTGAGCCTATTTTAAAGGTCAGGGTGGTATTTTAAAATTTTTAACCCCTTCCCCCCAAAACCACATTAAAGTTTGCAATATTAATTCATGCTTAGGATCGCTAGACTTGGACATTGTCCAGCCCAATGCTCTCTTTTCAGGATGAGCAATCTAAGACTAGAAAGGTCAAAAGATTTGCCAAAAGCCACTTGGGTAGTAGGGACCCAAGCTAGGATTGAAAAGCAGATCTGATCAGTCCAAATCCAGTGTTCTTTCCCTATTGCATTGTTGGGGAACTTCAGACTTGCCATCCTTCCAGGCGGAGCTGTCCAAAAGGTAGCCGGAGTTGTAAGTCTATAACTGGGGAGAGCAGTCGTGACTGCAGACTTCACTTTAGGAGTCATCAGCATGGAGGCGTTAGCTGAAGACAGAGGAGGGTTGAAGGAGGCAGGGAGTGCTGGGTAAGAGAAAAGAAGAGAGGGCACAGAAAGGAGGCAGGAGGAGAACTAGGAGAGTGTGATATCCTCGGAGACAAAGGAGAAGAGAATATTGGGGGAGAGAGGTGAGGAAGGGGTAATCAGTGGTGCCACATACAACAGAAAGGTCAGTGATCACGAGGATCACAAAGGGCTCTGGATCTGATGACAGGGTGCCATTGGTGGCCTTGAAGAGAACAGTTGGTGTGGTGGGGCCAGGCTCCTGTGTTCTCTGAGGGAAGGAGAGGCTTCTATTTGGTAGGATCCTCACTAACAGTTCCCTCTTCTGGGTCCCACCAGCCCCAAACAGAACAGTCCCTGGCTCACTTGAGAGAACTGGGATGGGTAATGTCAACTAGAAGTGACAGTTTTATAATAGATTAAAAGCTTGCAGAAGCCTTATTTAAAACTTATTTAAAGCCTCTGTTCACTTGAGCCTCATGCCAGCTCTATGAGATGAGTAACACAAACACTGTTATCCCCCTTTTAAAGGTGAGGAGACTGAAAATCAAAGAATGTAAATGACTGGCCTGTGGTAAATGGAATGAGGAGTCTCTACTCCATTAATGGAAGGTAGTACAGGGTAGTGGAGTGTGTGTGTGTGTGTGTGCGTCTCTTTAGGGTGGGTAGGATGTGTTAGACTAGTGCCTACAAACTTTTTCACTGGGTGTCTCGCATTTCTAACTGCCCTAGCAATTTTGGATGATGAAAATGGGCATGTGTAGGGCTAAAGACTGATGGAGACAGCGGGAGATGGAACTTGATCAGATAATTGAAAAAGATGAGAGGGAAAAAGAGAGAAGCCCGTTCTGTGTCAGACTCTCTGATAATCACTATGGGCAGTACAAGGAATTATGAGAATCAGACCTTGCTCGCTTTGGGGTTGTAGTCATGTAAGGAGGGAGATGGAAAATATATATAAAATAAGGGCATTTCAAGGTAGAATGTGAATATCCAGTAGGAAAGAGGTGCCAAGTACTGTGGGAGTCCAGAGAAAGGAGAGATCACTTTCTGCTAAGGGTTTGGGGTGGGCTTCACGGAGGAGGTGGTGTTGGAACTGGGCCTTGAAGCCTGGGTAGGAATTAGACAGCTGGGGCTTAGCCAGGTTCTTAGGAAAGCATGGGTTATCTTCTCAAGAGGTGACTGAGTCCAACTTGGCTGAAACATAGGATATGTCTAATGTGGTAATAGGAGATGATTAGGAAAGGAAATTAGGAAGAAGTCATGGTGGGCCTTGAATACCTGGATAAAGAGGTTGGACTTTATTCAGGAGGGAATAGGGAGTCATCAGCAGTTTCTAAGCAATAGGATGATGTGATTAGAACTGTGTTTCAAGAAGCTATTTGGCTTTAGGTAAATCCCTTTCCCTTCCAGGTCTCAGTTTCTCCATCTCTGATGAGGAGGCTGAGCTAGACAATCATGGATGTAGAGATGGAAGGCGTCTCTGTGGCCAACAAATCCACCACTCTCATTTTACAGAAAAGGAAACTGAGGTCCTAGGAAGTTAAGTGACTAGCCCATGATAAGTGGAATGGGGAGTCTATCCATCAATGGAAGATAGTTTAATGTAGCCCTACTGCCTTCTATCACTGGGTTACTCAGGTACAAACAGAAGCCAGACTGAGCTCAGGTCCTCTGAGATAATGCTTTTTTTTTTTTAGGATATTCTGCCTCTCTAAGTGCCTTCCAATTCTAAAATTTTATGTCTCTGCAACTCTAAGGAAGCACATGGCATAATGAATAGGATGCCCATCCTGGAATTAGGAAGACCTGAGTTCACATCACTGCCTCTGATAATACTGGCTGCGTGACCTTGGGAAAGTCCCTTCTTAGTGCACCAGGCTGCGCATTAACATATGGTGATCTCTCAGATTGTAAGTTACAGATAAATTGCCATTCTGCACCAGTGGAGGGAGTTTTCATACCTGGAATTCCCCACACTCCTGGAATCATAGATCTGGATTAAGGTGAGAAAAAGGTTAAGACTAATCTGGCAGAATTATATAGGATAAATTGGAAAGAAAAGACACTGGAGGCAGGAGACCATCTGGGACGTATTATACTAGGTTTGGCAAGAAATCATGAGTGTCTACTCTAAACCATAGTCATGGGAGAGGAAATGGATAGGAGGGAATGGATGACAAAGAGATTTCAGAGTTAGAATTGTTAAGACTTGAGAAGTCTTGGGGGAACATAAAAGCCATCTTCAGTTACTTGAAGGATTGCCTTGTGGAGGATGGATTAGGCAGGAGCAGAAACAGGGGTAGACTTTGCAAAGAGGCAGATTTGAGTCTGATTTCAAGAAAAATATCCAGGGACAGCTAGGTGGTGCCGTGGATAGAACACTGGCCCTGGATTCAGGAGGACCTGAGTTCAAATCCTGCCTCAGACACTGATACTCACTAGCTGTGTGGGCAAGTTATTTAACTTCGATTGCTTTGCAAAAAAAGAAAAAGAAAAAAAAGAAAAATATCCTAACAATTAGAGCTCGCCAAAATATAATGGGCTGCCTGGAGAGGTGATCAGTCCCCTCTTCTTGGAGGCTGGACTTGGTGGTTATGTTTACAATGAATACTTCTTTCATAGATGGTGACCTGTGGTCATGGGAATCATAGAATGAGTTTAGAGTCTAAGAGTCAAACTAGGGTTCAAATCCAAGGTCTCCCACTATCTATGTGACCTTGGGCAAGTCACTTTAACTCTTTGGGACTTAGTTTCCTCATTTGAAAAATGAAGATTTGGACTAGATGGCCTCTAACGGCCCTTTCAGGGGTTTATAGCTATGATCCTATGTGCCATGTTTCTCACCCAACATGGCTTTCCACGTAGACATGTGTGCTGATTTGATAGCTAAGGAACAGAATGCTGATGAAGTAGGGAACAAAGCCCAGCCATTTCATAAATGGTCTTTATTGTATTGCTTATTTTTTGAGAGGAATTGTGATTTCACTTAATGGAGGGAGCTCCCAGTGAGGAAACACCCTCCAGGAATGAAGAGGTGTGTCGTCTTAGGGTTGCCTAGAGGCACTGAAAGGTCAGGTGTCACACAGTCAGAGGTGGGATTTGAACAAGGGTTTTCCTGACTCCCCTTGTTCTCCACTGTTTCTCTCACAGTTTACTTGTTTAATAAAAGCCAACAATTATTTAGGGCACAGCTTTATGCCTACATCATTAAATTGCAGAACGTGGCCCCTGGGATAGGAGATGAAAAAAATGTGAAAC
This sequence comes from Phascolarctos cinereus, assembly GCF_003287225.1. Taxonomy (NCBI): domain Eukaryota; kingdom Metazoa; phylum Chordata; class Mammalia; order Diprotodontia; family Phascolarctidae; genus Phascolarctos; species Phascolarctos cinereus. The sequence continues at coordinate 214,059,346 of NW_027556402.1, forward strand.
TGAAACATCAAAGGCCTGGTCTATTTATCAATGGCCATTGATAGCCTGGAGTCAAGGCTTAGCCAACTTATTCAGCCAGTGCTTCTAATGCACATTAGGTAATGTGTGAACTTACTCACTGGACTCTACCTTGTTCAGCCTTTCCTTGTGTCCTCCTGTATCTACAGTGGAAACCTTGTGTGGGAAACAGGATTCATGCCCAAGCTCTTTGTAGTTTTCCATATTCGTGATCAAGGAGATTTGGCAGGAATGGATTTAAGGGATTAGTTTTCTGTTATAAAGGCATCTGGCTGCTTTTATTACACTCATTAACACACACACACACACACACACACACACATACACACTCAAACACAAAGACATCCCCTCTGTACCTAATAGACAAAGGCTACATGGGAAATGGTATGTCTTCATACCTTTGCTTTTATAGACTTACCAACTCTTCTCCGTTGATGGGAGGACATGGTGAAGAGTAGCTCAGGTTGAGAAGGCATAGATTGGTTGTGATCTGCAGTGGTGGAAGAAGTGCCTTCCTGGATGAAATCACAGATCCATTTGAGATGCTTCATGATGCATAAAGGAGATTCTACCCCATCATCCAGTTATTCAGCCACCACCATCCAAATGAAAGTCACTTTTAAATGTCATATCTATCAAAGAGATCTTCTCTAGGCCTTTAAAAAGGGTTAGCTTAATGACTTTAATTTTTTTTAACTGAAAATCAAATAAAATGGAGAAATACCATGTACCAAACTACATAGTAATTTTTCAACAGGCATATTTTAATAGCATGAATTAATTTTCTCCTCCAGAGACAGCAACTGAATATAAGAAGGCTTACAGTGACCTAGCTTAGGGCTATGGGGTAACCTTTGATTTCATGGGGTGGCAGAAGCTGGCCTTAGGCTGATTATAGCAATTGCCCATTAAGAGAAGGCTTCCGTTGGTGTAGTTCAATACATGTTCTGAGATATGCTCAAGAAAAGTACAAATTAACCTAATTTGATTAGAAAATTCAGTGGAAAGAACACTGACTCTAGACTCAGGGGAACTTGATTGAAGTCTTGCCTCTTACACTTACTATGTGAGCTTGCGTAAGGCAATCAACCTTCAGTTTCCTTATTTGTAAAAAACGAGGGGGTTGGAGCAGATGGCCTTGGAGCCCCTTCTAGCTCTAGAGCAATGGTCTTATGAGTCATCAAAATATTAAAGAATTCTAGTCTAATGGAGGCAGCAAAAAAAAAATCAAATACACACGCACACATACACACATACCAGATGTGACATTTAAAAGTTATCCCCGTTTAGGTGGGGTTGTTTGAAATATACTCAGGAAAGATGGTCCTGAGTGGGTTGTCTGGGTCCTATGACTCATTGAACAATGAACAAGCATTTATTAAGCACCTACTATATAGACCTTCTGGAACGCCCCTCTCCTCCTATCATGCCTTAATAGGGAGAAAGGGAGTAAGCATTGGGGGAATAACCCCAACTTGTTAGCAGAAGGAAAAGAGCCCTTTCCTGAAGGTTTATGGGTACAGGGCTGGCAGGAGAATTCAACAATTGTGTCCTTAGGCAGTCACCATTTGGCGGACTCAGTGCGGATCATAGTGTGGGCCCCCACCTCTCTCTTCTCTCATTTGGTTGTACGGATAGATGAATTAGATGTGCTTTGGATGAATGGAGCTAATGCAATCAAGAATTACTTTTTAAAAAATTAATTTTTTTTTTACTCTCTCTTCCTTCACACATGGCACTGACTAGATGTCCCCATGACCGAATGGTGGTCTATGCTGGCTTTTGCCCCTCATTGTTGCAGCTCCTACTTTCTAAGTGGAGGCTTCTGTCCCCTTCTGGGTAGCCCCAGGAGCCCCTTTCAACTGTGTCGAGGACAGCTGGATCCCTTGATTTCTTCCCATCTGTCTTGTCCCAGATGTGGCTTCCCAGGCTTTCTCCCTCCTGCTCAGCTTAGGGTGTTAGAGACTAACTAAACAAGTATCGCACACCTGGGTATTGGACAGGATCCTGGAGATTGTAGGGGGCTCCCCTTGAGCCTCAGTTTTTTCATCTATATAATGGGAGGATTGGATAGTGACTATAGAATCCTATGCCTACAGCTGGAAAGGCCTTCAAAGGCCATTGAGAGTCATTCCCTCATTTTACAGATGATGAAACTGAGGTTCAGCAGATGAAGTGATCTGCCCAAGATTACACAGAGAGCAAACATCAGAGCTGGAATTTGAACCCGGCTCTTCTGACTTCAGATTCAGTGCTCCCTGAGATTCCTTCCACCTCCAGATTTATGATCCTCTATGTATCACTCATTGAAGTAGTCTTCAGCTCACGCCTGGTTACTAAAGGTTTCCTGGGAGTCAGTAACAGGTGGAACTTATCCATTTGTGTCCTGTATTCTCCACTGTTTTGCCTCCCTGGAAAAATGGCCCCATGAGCTAAGAAGAATCCTACCCAAGGGATGGTAGTTTATTGGAGAGACCAAACTGGGTCACCATGAATTAATAAGGTGTTTGTTCATTTGAGAAGAGGTATCATGGTGTATTGGAATGAGCCCTGAATTTGGAGCCAGGAGACCTGGCCCTGCTGCTTCCTGATCATGGATTGGAGAAATCACTTTGCTTCTTAGCCTTAGTTTCCTTCTCTGGAAAATAAGGTTCAAGGGCTAAACGATGTGAAAATCTTTGATCCTAAGATAATGCTTTGTACCTGTGAATAACTGGCAAAAGGCAATGCTGTGAAGAAAGAAGATAGGATGGAATAGGATGGAATGGGATAGAAGGGGAAAGGGAAAGGAAGGGAAGGGAAAGGAAGAGAAAGAAAGGAGAGGGAAGGGAAAAGAAAGAAAGTGGTTAGGGAAAATGACATGCACACAAATAATATGAGGGAAATCTGATAATGAATATGTATAGGCTGCAGACAAAATGCTCTGAGAATTTGTCCAAAGGAAGGAGAGAGCCCCTCTGGTTTAGGGGATTCCTTCCACCTCAGCAATTCTGCCTCTTGCTAACCTGATGGGTGGGTGGGGTTGGGCTGTGCCTTCAGGTGGACACTCACATCCATGCCGCAGCCTGCATGAACCAGAAACACCTGCTACGTTTCATCAAGCACACATACCAGACAGAGCCCGACAGGATTGTCACTGAGAAGAGGGGCAAGAAGATCACGCTCAGGCAGGTGTTTGATGGTCTTCACATGGACCCCTACGACCTCACCGTGGACTCCCTGGATGTCCATGCGGTAAGCTGATCCACCTGGGTATTGCCAACAGAAGTGGTGGAAATTACAGAGAGGCCCATATTGGTTTGGTGCGATAATAATTCACTATCTCATATGATTTGTGATTCCCACACTTAAAGTTGGCCCCACTGGAGTGGTAGGTAAAGAATAAGCTCCTCTGACCTCTTGGTTTTATTTTTAAAGGGCATCTCCCTCCCTCTCCCCACCCTCAATCTGAGGCTTCTTGGGCATCCAGATGTGCACTCACTAGGGCTCTTCTTTCCAGGGCCGGCAGACCTTCCATAGGTTTGACAAATTCAATTCCAAGTACAACCCAGTGGGAGCCAGCGAGCTTCGGGACCTGTACTTGAAAACTGAAAACTACTTAGGTGGAGAATACTTTGCACGGATGGTCAAGGTCAGGAACCTCCCTGTTGTGTTACCACCTGCCCTTCCCCCTCACGATGGTTGCAGACTAGAGTGGGAGAGGATTGGGATCTGGAAGATGGGCCAGACCTCTTCTTCCTAGCTTGGGGTGGGAGGATGGGCTGATTTCAGCTGCCAAATGCCCTCCACGCCAATGATAGCTCCATTTGTTATCTGTGTTCTGTTTGCTAGTCAAGCTAATTCACACCTGTCAAGATATCACTTTCGTGATATCTATGGCTCTCCTCAAAAACAGACAAACTACATTCTGTTTACCAGACAAATGAAGAGGAAAAGAGTGGGGCCAAGTTATCACCAGTTGGAGACCATGGAAACCCAGACTAGAGCTTGAGCCCACTCATGCATAGCCTCAGAGATAGAAGAGACCTTCCGAGTCATCTGGTCCAACCTCCTCATAGGAGCACAGGATTTAGAGCTGGAAGCAATCCTGGAGGATACCAAGTTCAGACCCCTCATTTTACAGCTAAGGAAATGGAGGCTTAGCGAAATGAAGGGGCTTGCCCAATGTCACACAGCAAGTCTGGTAATGGCAGGTACAGAACCAGATTGCAGGCTTGGTGACTCCCAGTCCGGGTTTCTTTCCCCTTTCTGGCTGCAGTTTGTGGCTGGGCCTGAGACTCTTCTGATCCCCAAGGATTGCTGTGCCCAGTCCCAAAGCTGCAGCTGTGCCCCAGCTCAGGGCTCCCAGCAATGCTTTTGATGGAGCTTTAGTCCAAGGGCAGTATTGCTGAGAAGAGATCAGATGAGCTAAGCTACGACATGAAGTACTTAGGTGTGCTCTAACAAAGAACTTCCCCATGTTGGATTAAATGGCTAAAAGAGTTTGAAATCTCCATATAAAGTGTTTTTTTGGAATCTCCATATTAGGTGATTTTTCAGTTCAGGAAAGGGAATCTAACCTAATCTAAACCTAAGCTTAGATAAATAGTTTAGTTTAGATAGATGAGATGGTTGGTACAGTATAGAGCTCTGGGCCTGGAGCCAGGAAGACTCATTTTTGTGAGTTCAAGTCTGGCCTCAGACACTTACTAGCTGCGTGACCCTGGGCAAGTCACTTAATCCTGTTTGCCTCAGTTTCCTCATCTGTAAAATGAGCTGGAGAAGGAAGAAGCAAACCACACTAATATCTTTGCCAAGAAAACCCCAAATGGGGTCATAGAGAATCATGTAGGACTGAAACAACCAAACAACAAAAACCACCCCTAAGATGGTTGGGTGGCAGGGAGTTGGATGAGATGAACTCTTCAGGTTCCTCTCAGGGCAGGGATCCCATGACATAGATACCATAGTCCATCCACCTAGCCCCATCTAGATGCTGCTCAAAGCCAAGAATGCTCTTGAATTGACCCAGAAACTCTTTTTGGCCACAGGAAGTGGCTCGGGAACTGGAAGAGAGCAAATACCAGTACACAGAACCCCGCCTTTCCATCTATGGGCGCTCCCCCCTGGAATGGCTCAACCTGGCCAGGTGGTTCATTAATCACAAGGTCTACTCCCCAAATATGCGCTGGATCATCCAGGTCCCCAGAATCTAGTAAGTGAGGGCCCTGCTCACTGGGCTTCCCCATCTTTCACCCTAGCACTCTACTCCTTTAGCTGTGATTACTCCTTCCTTCCTTCTATACTCTCCTCTTACTGCCACCATAGGGTTCTACTTGTTCAACTGTAACCATATTCTTCACTTTCATTTTGCTCTTCCTCTTTGTGCCCAAGCTTTGGTTGCGTGCTCCATTCTTCTAGCTCCAGCCTTCAGATTTCTTCTCTACCTAAGGTTGGCATGAGGGTGATCCCTAGTGTGGAAAGAGTACTGATTATGAAGTCAGAGTACCTGGGTTCAAATCCTTATTAAAAAATCTTTATTACCTGTATGACATTGGACAACTCAATTGCCTCTTCTGTAAAATGAGTGAGTTGCACTAGATGACCCCAAACATCTGTTCCAACTCTAGGTCTCTGACTCTATGGTCTATGATCATCTTGTTTACCGTGCTGTGGACTTTTTTTTGGATTTTTTGTTCACTCATATGATGGCTCCAATATGACACCATAGGTCTCTCTCCTCCATACCAGTGATTTTCCTCGGAGAAAGCAGGTGTCTCTTGGGTGGGGAACACTTTGGATTTTTCTTTAGGGATGCTTCCCTCAAAGATCTTGTGGGAGGAGCCTGCAACTCATGATTGCTAAACATCAAGGACTAGATTGAGATTCCTGGGATAAGTCAGTGATTTGGAGGCAGAGGAATGTGCTGGGACCTGGGGCCACCTACTAGGGTTCTTTCTGTAGTCTTGGCGATGGAGAAGGCCTGTTGGCTTGGGGGGAGTCAAGCTGCTAGATTGGAGGGTGACTGCAAAGTTGAGGATAACTAGGGATGGGGGGAAGAAGATAAGAAGATCTAGGCGGGGACAGCTAGAGATCAGAAACAGGGAGAAGATGAGGGGGAAGTTGAGCAGGGAGAGGTCCCATGAAGGTGAGTAGAGAGTGAATGGCAGTTAGAAGCCAGAAGTGCTCTCCAAGGTAGCAGGTTAAGAGAGGAATCTCAGGGTGGGTGAAGATGAGGCTGCCAGGAGTTTCCTCATCTTGATTCCTGGGGAGGTCACCACACACAGAAAGGAATTTTTCTTTAACAGACTTCAATCAATCAACAAGCATTTTTAAGTGCTTAATACATGCCCATCACTGTCCTAGGTGCTGCAGATACAGATACACAAATGGAAAGTTGTAGAGGGTCAGATTTAAGGTTGGTGGTGGGAAAACCTTCTTACTAATCACAGACGGTCAGAAATGAGAGGGGCTGCTGCTTCAGGTGGTGACGAGCTTCCCTTCCTGGGGAGGATCACCACTGGCCAGGGAATGTTCTAGAAGGGATTCTCGTTCTTGGGTTGGATGAGCCTTGAGATGGCTCCCACGCCACATACAGAGATGTGTCTTGACTGCTGGGAAGGCAAAGGGCAGTGGGTAGCGGAGTCCATGTCTTTTTCTGTCCCCCAGTGACATATTTAGATCCAAAAAGCTGCTTCCAAGCTTTGGGAAGATGCTGGAGAACATCTTCTTGCCTCTTTTTGAAGCCACGATCAACCCCAGGGATCACAAAGAACTTCACCTCTTCCTCAAATACGTAAGTCAGGGCATTCTGCTGTGGGGCTCTAAGGACCATGGCTCATCCTGACATTGCCTCCTAGGTCACTCCCCTTCTTGCCCACACTTAGTTCCCAGAACAAGGAATAAAGCTAATGGCTATCACACACCCTAGTGTCCTCTTTAAAGCCCCGCCCCACTCTGGCTTGCTGCTATCTCCCAGCATTCTGGGTGGTTCATGCCCCCAAGGTAACCCTGAAGGACCCACATTCTTCTAAAGAAAACAGCTCCATGCTGGACCCTTTGGTTGGAAGATGAAAAATTGGCTAGTGCTATGGTCGCCCCCTAGTGGACACAGGGGAGAAATACATGTGTTTACTGGGCTTCCATTTGTTTGCAGACCCTCTTAGGTGGCTGCTGGCCTGAAAGAGGAGGGGGTAGGACGCAGGAATAGGGACCTTCGTCGTCTAGAGGGCCACTGATGCACAGGAGAATGTCTGCTCAGAGGTTCTTCCTGAAAAAGCTCAGGGTTCCTCTTCTCTCTTAGAGACAGAAAACGCTAACTCAATGACTTTAAACTAAGTGCCAGCAAAGAAAAAATCATTCAGTAAATACGGCTGCGACAGATATGGTTCAGCCGGATTCTGGCCGGCGTCGTGGGCTTGGGAGAGGACACAGAGGAAGAGAAGCGAAGATAGGAAGAAGGGTGTGGGCTGGAGGAGGGAGGAAAGAAAGGGGAGGGAGACGGAGAGGCAGAGATGGAGAGGCGGGACAGCGAGGCACAGGAGAGACAGCAACAAGAAGAGAGGGCGACGTGGAGGGGTTTGACTTCAGTGCCCATGCCAACAACAAACACTGGCTCCTGGCTCTGCAGCTTTGGGGGCCCTTTTGGGCTTCTCCTAGGCTCTGGGGGTAACCCCTCAGCAGAGGAAACCGCTGATTGGGAGGCTGGGCCACGGGGGCGTCCAGACTCTGAGACATGTCCTGGATTTCCTTCTTCCTTCTTCGTGTTGGGTGTTTATTCTTTCCCCCACTAGGTGACAGGCTTTGACAGTGTGGATGATGAGTCCAAACATAGTGACCACATGTTCTCTGACAAGAGCCCTAACCCAGACATCTGGACCAGCGAGCAGAACCCGCCCTACAGCTACTACCTGTACTACATGTACGCCAACATCATGGTGCTCAACAATCTCCGCAGGTAGGTGCCCGGGCATCCCCCTGCCCCGCCTCTGCCCAGGGCCTCGCCAAAGTGGACCCTAGAGGGCATGTACTTCAACTCCCTCATTTTACACATGTGGAAACTGAGGCCCAGGAGTGGAATTGCTTACCCCGACCTGGTTTTTCTTCTTCCCTTCCTAAGCTTTAACTCCATCCTCTGACTTGGTTCCCTCTTGGGCCTAACCCCTAACGTTGTCCTCCACCCACCCCTGCTCATAACTTGGGCCTAACTGACCTTGTTCTCCCCCTTGCCGGCCTTCATTTTCCTCCAAAAATCAACAGGCGTTATTAAAGTGCCTACTGTGTGCCGGCGCTATTCTAAGTGCTGGGGATACAGGGACAAAAATGATTCGTGTTGTTCATGAACAGTCCCTGCTCACAACGAGTTTGCTTTCCATCCTCCCCTACTCACAGAGCTAACCCTAACCTTTCTCTCCCAGGTCTAGACCCTAATGTGAGTCTCTCCACATACCTGCCCGTGACCCACGCCTGCCCCTTGCTCACCTTTGCCTACTGCTAAACAGTTAAGCACTTAGAACTCTGCCTTCTGTTATTTCCAAGTCCTAATCCCTAACCTTGCTCTTCCCTTGCTCCTGGGTTGAACCTCTAACCATGGCAATTAAGAAATCCTTGGTAATTTAGGAGAGAGCACTTTCAGTTGAATGATGAGTTGGAAACCAGATTGCAGAGGCTTCAGAAGAGGGGCAGAGGACAGCAAGCGGAGACACCAATGATGACAGCTCTCCCAAAGAGGAGACATCTAGGATACCGGCTAGCAGGGACGGACAGATCAAAGAGGGGTTTTTTAAGGACGAGGAGGACATGGGCATGCTTTCTTTCCTCTCTCCTTCTGTCATAGCTGGTCCTCATGAAAACAATTTTTTCCCCTTTTTTCCCTTCCTCCCTCCCTTCTCTATACCTGGCTCCTCTGAAGTCAGTGGTTGGTCAGCCTTTCCCCACAGGAGCTCTCTGAGTTAATTACTGTGCATATTTGATGAACAAAATGGCCCAAGCACAGACCTTTGAGGCCGGTTTTCTATCTTTGTGGGAAATCTGCAGACGAGTCGGGCAAAGAGAAGCACCTTGACCTGACTGGGTGGGGGATGTCTGACCTAAGCACAAGTCTATCAGCACCTCCTCCTCTTCCCAGACCAGGGGGGAAGGATGACACAGGCTGAGAGCAGGCCTCTGGGGCATGGCCAGCCAACATCTCTTGATGCCCTGAGCTGGGTTCCTGGAGGACACAGGACCTTGCTGTTCACCCCTTTGTTATTGCCTGGGATGGCCTCAGAGAGCCAGGAGAGGGCATGTAGGCAGAGCACAAGAGGATCAAGTGTTTGGGGGTGAGGGGCAGGAGGAGAAGGGTCTTGAGCGGAGATGAGAAGAGTTAAGATGAGCTGGAGCTGACAGCAGAGGGGGTGGCTTGGTGATAGATCTCACAGCAGTGCTAGTCCGCAGGGTGCTGGACAGAGGGCAGACAGGGCAACGAGAATTTGAGCCCTTAATATGTGCCATGCACTAGACAGACAAAATATAGACAAAACCAAAGACAGCCCCTGCCCTCATGGAGCTTATATTGTTGGAAGAGATGTACTCTTCTGGACCACTTTTTTTTTTTTGACCACTTGTTAAGAACACTGCACAGGAGCTTTGTTTCCAGGTATAAGGTGGGCTGGATGCCCTCTGAGTCCCTCCCAACCCCCTAGATTCAGTGACTGGTCCCCACTCTCCTCCTTTTCCTGATGGTAGGGCAATTTCCCACATGGAGAGTAACTGAGAAAGTTGGGGCTGAAGGGCCCCACTGCCCATCTGCTCCTCAGTAGCTCCTGCTGAACTAGCCCCATCTTCTGTCCCACAGAGAGCGGGGAATGAGCACCTTCTTGTTCCGGCCTCACTGCGGGGAGGCCGGTTCCATCACTCACCTGGTATCTGCCTTCCTGACTGCCGACAATATCTCCCACGGACTGCTGCTCAAGAAGGTAGGTACCCGTGCGCGTGGCTGATGTTGAGCAGATCAGCAGCGAGAAGGCCAACCTTGCCTTTTCATTGCTTAGAGCTTCTTGGCTGTGTGCTTTGGGAAGCTCCTGGCTGTACTCCTCTTGGAAGCTTTGGAAAGTTTGGATTGATGTTGGGAAGATCTGGGAGACCCTGAAAGCCCACCTGTACCCTGGTGAGAAGGGGATACTCTGTGTGGGGGCTACTCTCAGAGGGACTGCTGGGAGACAGTGCTGATAACCTGAGGAATGTCTCCAGTTGGGATTCTGAGACAGAACTGGTCCATGTTGAGGGGTTGTAGGCATCCTTGGAAGGGGCTCTGTCTGTCTGTATATGACACAGTGGATAAAACTGCTGGACGTGGGATCAAGAAGACCTGAGTTTGACTGATGCCTCAAACACCAACTAAACATATGACTGCTAGGCAAGTCCCTTAACCTCTCTGGGCCTCAGTTTCCTCATCTGTAAAATGAGGGAGTTGGATTCAATGACCTTTAACATCCCTTTCAGCTCTAAATTTAAGATCCTATGATCCATGGGCCATTTGTACATGCTACTCAAATCTCTCACTCTTCTCCCACCCCTTGCCCATGCATGGGTCTGGCCCCATGTGAACTCAGCCTCAACAATTTCCATTTTTTTCTTTTTGGACAATAAAAAAAAAACAAATTAAAAAAAAGCAAACATTGCTGTGATTTCCCAGTGACTACTCTTCTCACTCCCAATCAAACTCTCCCATGTAACAGATACACAACTAAGCAAAACAGAAATGTAGAGGTCACGTTTGCAATGTATGCCTCATTCCACCCTCATGGACAACGACCTCTCTTCCGAGAGGGACGCTTGCTTCGTGGCAAGGCCTCTGAAGTCAGGCATGGTCACTGTGCCGACCACAGAGTTTTCATTGCTTGTGGTCACTCTGGACAATGTTGTGGATCTACTAACTGCTCTGCATCAGTTTATACAAGTTTCCTCAAGTTTCTCTGAATTTTTCCTATTTATCTTTTCTTGAGTCTGCTTACTTTCCATGAGGTTCAGCAGACTTTAGCTGTGCAAAGCACCCAGGCTTCAGTGACAATGGTCAGTGGCATTCCAGGACCTCATAGGGGTTAAGTGGGATGACGTCTATAGTGAGATCCTTCACCTTGATGGCAGAACTGGAATCTCCTGCGATTCCAGTCTGGCCCTGAAAGATGGTCTTTCTAAGGCTGCTGATCCTGCCACAGGGGCTGACTGTGTTCCTGGGATATATTTCAGGGACCTTGAACTGAACCCTTCCTCCCCTGGAGCTGGGACTGGGAAAACTCAGCAGTCAATGAAGGCCCCCGTTGGGGAGCCTGGAGTTGGGGAGGGCTTCCTCTTATGTGTGGCCTTTGGACAGAGGTTAAAAGGGCCTCTTCCAGAGCAAGCTGGGAAATCCCCAGGAACCAAGTGAAAAAGTTTTTATGTTGGTTCAGGCGACAGGTGCTGTGGTTGAAGGGAGGCTGACCCAGAGATTCAGACACTTGGAGGGTGGGGCCTGAGAGGACCCACCAGCAGGGAGGGCTCCAGGCTGGAGCCTCACAGTTCCCATGGAGTCACTAAGCTGTGGCGTGGCGGGGATCTCACACATCCTTTCAAAACAAACACTGCCCAGACACAGCAAGCCGAGGCTTTGTTTCCACTGACGAAATCCTTCTTTTCCTGTTATCTGGAATTGCCTTGAGTAATGATGACAGATCCCTCTTCTGTTTTTCCCCAGAGTCCAGTCTTGCAGTACCTCTATTACCTTGCCCAGATCCCCATCGCCATGTCTCCCCTCAGCAACAACAGCTTGTTCCTAGAATATTCCAAAAACCCATTGCGAGAGTTTCTGCACAAGGGTCTCCACGTCTCCCTCTCCACTGATGACCCCATGCAGTTCCATTATACCAAGGTGAGCGAGCACTGGGGAGGGGCTTCTCACCACTGGTCAGATTCCCCAGATCCAGGCAGTGACAGCTCTTGCTTATTCTCTTGAAGAGAAATTGTGGGAAAGAAAGCCTGTGAGAGTGAATTGACACACTCCATAAGGTGACACAGTGGGTAGACAGCACTGGACCTGGAGTCAGGAAGACCCAAGTTCAGATATGCCTCTGATGCCGGGTGACCCTGGGTGAATCACTTAACCTCTCTCAGCCTGTTTCTTCAACTGTAAAATGGGAATAATGATAGTCCCTACCTCCCAGGGCTGTTCTAAGGATCAACTGAGATAATATTTAAGTGCTTACTTAGCACAGTGCCTGGCACATAGCAGATGCTAAATAAATGCTTGCGTGTGCCCTCTCCACAGGGCCCCCAAGAATGTCCTCGCTCCTTCTAGTAGTAGCTATAGTAAAGCTTAGACTATTGAAGATGAACTTTACTATTTATTCATTATTCAAACATTTAAATGCCTACTATGTGCCAGGCCTTGGGGGATACCCATGGTAAGGCAAGTAAGAAGAGGCAAGATAGTAGGACTAGAACCAAGTGATTAGTGGGATGAGGACCCAAGGAAGAAAGAATATTCAGGAGGAGAGGCTGGTCAACACTGTTAAGTGCTTCGGAGAGACCAAGGAAGATCGGAATTGAGAGAAGGCCATTGGAGTTGGCAATTATAAGGCCACTGGTATAATCTGGGAGGCCAATTTTTGTCTTGCTTGTGACAGCTGGGAATGGATTCCAAGCCCCATACAGAGGGAGCCATATTGCTGGTGATTCCTGAACCTAAGGCCTCTCTCTTCCACACCTCCAGTAGAAAAGCATCTTTATACACTTAGTAGTGAGCAGTGTTTGGTTGCCAAGAGAGCTCCCTCTCTCCAAGTCGATCCTCAGCTATGCTGAAGCTTAAATAAAGCTTTAGAAAGCTGCCTCAAGCCCAGGGTCACAGAGCCAGGATGTCTCAGAAATGAGACTTGAACTCAGGTCTTTCTTCCTGATTCCCAGGCCATCTCTGTATCCACTATACCATCCTGCTTCTCACCTGGCATATTGCAGGAGCCTAATAAATGTTTGATGGATTCGATTGAATTTCAGGAAGCCATGAATTAAGGCCTTTGTGAGTCTGGAAGCCAGAAGGCTTTCTTTCCCACAGTTTCTCTTCAGAAGCCTCAAGGGTCCCTGCAAATTCTCCTCACCGTTAGGATGTTTCTGACTTGAGTTTTGGCTTGGGGCTCTCCCACGAGCTCCACAGCCTAGTGAACGTGATTTTTCGTGGGGGATTGTTTGGTGGGGTGTTTCTACAGGAAGCCCTCATGGAAGAATATGCAATCGCAGCCCAAGTGTGGAAGCTCAGTACATGTGACCTGTGTGAGATCGCTCGGAACAGTGTGCTCCAGAGCGGGCTGTCCCACAAGGTGAGTGGGGTCTGCCGGCTGGGAGGGGATTTGGGAGGGAAAATCACAGGAAGGTTTCCAGCCCTTTGGAATGCTCAGTGTGGATGCAGGCAGTGGAGGGAAGCGTGGGCTTGTGCTCCATGGCCTGGAGATAATACTATCTGTCATTTAGACAGCATGTTCAAGCTTGCAAAGTGGTTTGCATTCATGAGCCTCACAAAAGGTGCTGGGATACTCAGTCCATTTTACAGATGGAAGTGGGGCTCAGAGACATGAGGAACTTGCTGAAGCTCTGAGATAGCTAGATTTCTCAGGCAGGATTTAGACCCCGGTATTTCTGACCCCATATGCAGTCCTTTTGCCACTAAGTCATAAAGCTGGTCAGCTGCCTGGGCCCCCCCAGGTCTTTTTGACTAGCTTGGGGGGCGGGGGAAATACAGCCTGCTGATCTCTGGGACTGAGTGGTCTGATCTAAGCGTTTTTCAGGAAGGCACAGAAGCTCCACGCCATCTGCAGTAGCGGCCCTTTGCTTGCTGCCTTCACTCCCCAGTGTCCAGATTGAAGTGTTTCTTTTCAGTCGAGGTCTCTGCCACCAGGGTCTCTTCAGATCAGGTTTACCTTTAACAATAATCTTTTCAATGCCTCCTCTGTAAAAGGCATTGGGATGGATGATAGGGGAGACCCAAAATGTCAGCAAGACACTTCCTGACCTCAAGGACCTTCCTGTTTTACACCATCATCCTCGTGCCCCCTGAACCTTCTTCCCCAGAGAACCTCAGCCTTTTCAGCTTGCTTTTGTGCAGTGTCTTCCGCCATTAGGTTATGAGCTCCTGGAGGGCAGGGATTGGCTTTTTCTTATTTGTATCCCCAGTGCCTAGCACAGTGCCTAGCACATAGTGGGTGCTTGATATCTATCATATTGTATTGTCTAATAAAGAAGGTGATATGATACGTACAAAATAGATATTAAACACTTTGCAAACTTTAAAACAGGATAGAAATATTAGCGTTTAGTTTATATCATAATCATTATCAGAATAGCTGTAGCTCAGGCTGCCTCCAGAACGTATCTGTATCCACCATATTTGGCTATCTGGTGGCCCTGAATGCCAGGTGGAACGGGCATGGCACAAAACTTACATTAAGTTTTGATGCCAGGGTGGATGTACTAACGTCTGAGTCACGTAGGATACAGAAGAAAGTAGATTCTAAGCTGTTTAGTGGCAGGTTTTGCCTTTGTCTCTGTATCCCCAGCCCCAGTCTTATAGGGTAGTGGGGACTTGACATTCACTGAATTGACTTTGCAAGTGCTTTGGGCTTAATCTGTGTGTGTTACTTTGTCCACAGGAAAAGCAAAAATTTTTGGGGCCCAATTATTATAAAGAAGGACCTGAAGGAAACGATATTCGAAAGACAAATGTTGCCCAGATCCGGATGGCTTTTAGATATGAGACTTTATGCAATGAGCTGAGCTTTCTGTCTGATGCCATGAAATCAGAAGAGATTACAGCTTTGTTTAAGTAGGTTCAGTGTTGGGATATGCCCCTGGAAAATGCTGGTCTCAACCTTGCCTGTTGTGGTGGATGCTGGTCAAGGGGAGCCTGCTCAGGACCAAACAGGGCCTCCCTGGAAGTGAAGGCTCAGGATGCTGCTCAGGGGCCTCTCACTTTGACCTCCATTCTCCTCATTCTAGCATACCTGGACCCAAGGTGCCAAGACATTGCACTGTCTGGGTGCAGTGGGGCCTGGGGACTGCCTTGGGGAGCTGGCTTGGTTTGTACTTTTTTCTTAGTTTTCCAGACCCTTCTAAGAAGACTGCCAGTACTTGCATGAAAGGGATTGTACTTTCCACTGTCAGAGGCCATACTGTATTGCCAATCAGCTCTCTGGCCCTAAATGGCGGGTGGAATAAGATACAGCCAGTAAGTTTTGACTAAGTTTTGCTTTCTTTTTTAAAAAGTATTTTTACTAATCACTTTTGTTCAGATTTCCTTCACCATTATAAGCATTCATGCACAGGATCACAGAATAGAACAGGAATGTGCTGTAGGGATGATCTAGTCCAACCCTCTCATCTGACAGATGAGGAAGCTGAGGACTAGAAGAGGTAAGGACTTGCCGAAGGTCACAACATGGAGCCCAGTCAACAAAACAGTCCTTGCAGGACACCATACTGCCTCCATGAATTATGTGGGCTTGCTTTCTGAAAGCCCCTTTTCACCGAAGTCTCTGAGAGGCTTGAAACAGAAAGCTTGGTCCCACTTAGGAAAACAAAGGGAGGTACAGGGACCTAACCCTGGAGCTAAAGGGAACCTGGGAGGTCAGGGAGAGGCAGTGGCCTGGCCAAAGTCACGCAGCGAGTGCTTGTAAGTCAGCATTGGGACCTTCCTCTATGACATACCGCCCCACTCTCCAGTATTACTTTTGTTTTCTGTAATTCATATCTCAGAAATAACCAGGATCCTCGGTCTTTTTTTTCCCCCTCTTTTTAAAGAATGAAGACCTGGGTTTATCATCTCCCTAAACAACATAGGAAATATTTCCCTTCCACATAACCAGAGATCTTCAGCTGGTGACCTCAGTGATTAGACAAGGAGGGACAATTAAGTGGACTAGTAAAAGATAGTAAAGTGATTCTTAGAATAGAGATCTGAATTTAAACTCTCCCAATTTATTCCCTGCCAATGTTTGAATGTCATGTGCATATGGTAACTAGAAAGCTGCTGGAGCTTACTAGTAAGCTCCCATGTATTTCTGTAGGCACACACAGACCCAGAGAAGCTGTTACAGATTTAGTGGAACCTATGCTTGTGTGCAAAAATGGTTAATAGACTTCAGATCCTTCTTGTTACTTTCTCTAGCCACAGAAATATGGGGGCTGTTGGTTTTTGCAACAAAATAATTTTTTGAGTCAAAACTCCTTGCCCACTTTGGCATGTAACTTTCTTAGAAAAGCCCCAATTGTATTCATTTGCACTAATGTATATAACTATTGTACAGTGTGATTTTAGATGTTTAGAGGCACCCTGTTTAAAAGAAATGGAATTAAAGTTTGTTGAGACAATTGCTCAATCATGTGAACATGTTTTCAGATGTCAACATTGTTAGAGCTCCCTTATTTTCTTCTTAAGAAAGTGTGTGGGGGGGTGGAGAAGGGAAGACTAGGGGAAGCATTACCCTAAATTAATGGAATGCAGCAGGTGTATATCTTCCTAACCTTGGAAGATATCTGCTGCAAGCAGGGTCAGAGGACAGGGCCCACTGGCAGTGGCCTTCTGGGTTTTCACCAGTAGCCAAAGGCAATCCCCAGTGTCTGGTTTTTCACCAGGGTCACAGGGCTGCACACAGAATACCCAGAGTGCCTCTGCTGGGAGTGGCTAGCTGCTTTCTCTTCCTTTCTTCTGTGCTTTGCTCAAACATGCCTGGGGTGGACTCTTTTCATTTGCAGATTTGTTTGCTGGGCAGGGGCTGTTCTAGATTTACACAGCCCTTCTTCACTCCTGAATGTTCTTGGTGCCAGTGTGTTTCTTTCTGTCCAGTGGCATTTACCGGTTTTTGTTCTGGTGACTGCCAAGTCTGTCTGCTGGGTTGGTAGCAAAAGAATATGCTGCTTTTCCAAGGTGTGGCCTTCTCAAAGACAGCTCTGGAGGTTTATCTTCTCTCCCTCAACCTAACCAGCCTTAGTTACTTTCTTAGTAACTTTACTTAACTTAGTAGCTTGCCTTTTTGCTACAAATTATTGCCTTATGAACACAATTCACAGCCTCCTGAGTCACCCACCGTTCTTTCTGCCTTTTACCTTCTGCTCTTGGAGATACAGCAGCAAGGCACGTTCTTCTGAGATGGGGTTAAGTATTTTACTTCCTCTTCAGTTAATTTGGGCAATTTATATTTTTGTAAACATGTATCCATTTCACTAAGATTGTCAAATTTGTTGGCATATAGTTGGGCAAAATAATTCCTAATTATTGTTTTAATTTCCTCTTCCTTGGTGGTAGTTTCACCCTTTTCATTCTTGATACTAGTAATTTGGTTTTCTTCTTTCTTTTTTTAAATTAAATTAACCAAAGGTTTATCTATTTTATTGGTTTTTTCATAAAACCAGCTCTTAGTTTTATTAGTTCAATAGTTTTCTTAATTTCAATTTTATTAATTTTTCCTTTGGTTTTCAGGAAAAATTTCTAATTTGGTGTTTAGTTGAGAATTTTTAAGTTGTTCTTTTTCTAGTTTTTTTTAGTTGTATGCCCAATTCATTAATCTCCTCTTTTTCTATTTTATTTATGTAAGCATTTACAGATATAAAGCTTCCCCTAAGAACTGCTTTCACTGCATCCCATAGGTTTTGGTATGTTGTCTCATTATTGTCATTCTCTTGAATGAAATTATTGATTGTTTCCATGATTTGTTGTTTGACCCAATCATTTTTTAGGATTAGATTATTTAGTTTCCAATTATTTTTTAGTCTATCTTTCCATGGCTCTTTATTTCATATAATTTTTATTGCGTCACGATCTGAAAAGGATGCATTTAATATTTCTGCCTTTCTGCATTGGACTGTGAGGTTTTTATGCCCTAGTACATGGTCAATTTTTGTGTGTGTGCCATGTACTGCCGAGAAAAAAGTGTATTCCTTTCTATCCCCATTCAGTTTTCTCCAGAGGTAAGGCACGTTCTTCTGGACTGGTCTGGTCTTTGACTTCTTGCTGCTTGAGTAAAATCATCTTCATCTTTTTTACTCATTTCATGGACATAATTGAGTGTAATTAGATAATGTCAGCAATCCACTCTATTTGAACAGTGTTTTAAAGGCAGTGGTAACTACATTAAAAAGAATATTAACTACACGGAATCTGGTTCTTTGCTGTTTTTGTTTTTCCTTTCTAGAAACACCCAGGGCAAGTGCTGTTAACAGGGGAAGAGTTATACTCTAAAAACCAGGAGAGGGCCTCCAGCGGGATCCTGCCTGGATGAAATGGCCATCAAGACTTCCAGCTTTGAATCGATGGCTTTCAATCTGAGTTACAACTCTTTACAAAAATGCCACATGCTGCTCCTCGGCAATGATCTCCATGCACCTAGCTTTACACCTTACCACAGCAAAGCCGAGTCTCCACAGACAATGGGTTTTTCTGACTTGTGAAAGACATGAGTTTGAACCCAACCTCTGACCCTTGTCAGCTGTGTGATCCTACCTTAAAGGCACCTCTCAAGGACTTAACTTGAGTCATCAGAAGAGATCATAATTCCCATGCCCTTGTTTCACTATGCTGAGCAAATCATAGATATTTGAATCTTTCATATATATATATATATATATATATATGTGTATATATATATATGTATATATATATATGTATATATATATATATATATGTGTATATATACATATATATATGTATATATATATGTATATATACACATATATATACATATATATATGTATATATATGTGTATATATACACATATATATATACATATATATATATACACATATATATACACACATATATATATATACATATATATATATACATATATATACACATATATGTATATATATGTATATATATGTATATATATGTATATATATGTATATATACATATATATACATATATATACATATATATACATATATATGTATATATATGTATATATATATATGTATATATATATATGTATATATATATGTATATATATACATATATATATGTATATATATATATAGCATATAAGTGTGAATCTTTGCTTTCACTCTAGTCCCTAGTCATTCTGAAAAGACATACAAGGTACCCAAATCAAACACAACCACAAGGCATAGTGTAGCGGTTATCTTTACTACTTTCCACAAATGATAAAAGGACAACAGTCTTACACAAGAGATTACCCTTGAGTTTTCATTCACACAGACATCTCTGCTCCCATGCCCACCACACAGATGTTTAGCTAATTCTCCCTGTCTTTTAAATGGTTTTCTCTCAATTCTTTGGTAAATATAGTAAATGTGGCTTATTTAAGAAAATCAAAATTGGAACTTGAATTGTTTGAAACAAGCCTGGCCCTCCCCAGCACTCCAATTATTCACCAATACTGCTTAGAACTACTTCCAATATGGACTGGGGCAGTATGCGGCAGCTGGTTCACCACCTGCTGTCAGTACCTTACTTATCACCCCAAGCAACCTGGGCACGGGGAGGACTGGCCACAGGTCAGTCAGAAGTACCACTAGAGCCCAGTGTACACCCCTCTAAGGAATGTCAATTTATAGTCAATCCACAGACCCAACCAATCACAATACACAATAACAATAGTAAACCACACAATTGTAAGAGAAAAAACTGTCAATGACCATCTTTTCCTCTCCACAAGACATTATTTATTGCACAATTCATCCATCTGTCCTAGCTGCAAAGTCAGATGTGACTTTCCTTTTGGGAAGCTTGAGAAAGTCACTTCAATAAGGAAGCACTGCTATTTTAACAGCTCCTCCTCATATTCAAGCTCATCCTAGCACATTAAAACTGTATAGTTATCAGTAGATTGCGGGACCCTTTTAGTGCATTTAAGAAAAGGACATTTTGTCAGTTAACAACCTGTCCGTCAGAGTGAGTGCACGAGAGATGATCACCAGCTCTGGAAGGCACGAGTTACACCCCAGTCCCTACCTCCTGGCGCAGCAAGTGCATTTTAGTACTTTCTAATTACAAAAGATTTAAGAGTATAAGATAAAAAAAAGTTTACATCCTCACCTTCAAGCAAAATTACAACTTATCCTGCAGTAGAAACTACACTTCATTCACATGCAAAGCAAAAACTGCAAGGCTTCGTAGAGTCAGCAAAGAAATGGGGTTTCACTTTCCCATTCATTTTGACGAGGTTAGTGAAAATACATGATGATCCTGCAAAGCAGTCGGTGTTTTGCAAAATGGGAGGCTTTGTTAATATCAGATTTCCTCAGTGCTTTCGGCTGGTCGTTAACTCCCTGAAAGAGAAAATATATGTAGAAGGAAATGGTATAAGGCCAGCCTGTGGAGATGGCACAGTGAAAGTCAGCCAAAGAAAGTGTTTCTGCTGAGGGAATGCTGTCAGTGTGACGATGCTGTGGAGAGAGGCCTGCCAACGGACTCAGGAAGACCTCGACTCAAATCCTGCCTCAGGCACTAGCACGGGCAAATTATTTCCCCTCTCTGAACCTCAGTGTACCCATCTGTAAAATAAGGGAAACTAGAGGAGGTACCTTGACAGGGCTGTTGTGAGGTTTTAATGAGATAATGTATATAGAGTGCTGAAACTGCTTTATCAGTTATTGTTATCATGTACACTCACTGCCTAGTAAGAAGACACAAGGAAGTTTATATAAGGAGTTGGGGAGTGGGGCCTGCAAACCTGTGCAGGTTTCATCCTCGCTCTGTGGCTGTGCTTCTCATTATGACCCTCATCCTTATAATTGTAGCCCCTTTCACATATTCCAAATATAAACATCCTGGCCTTTAATGAAATTACGAGAAAAAACAGGAGTGGGAAAACGAGGCATTTCACAATTAGAAAAGTAGGTTTGAAGATGTGAATGCCCTAGAACCAGAGCCTGCTTAAGAATACAATTTCTCAAGTTAGGCACTCACTTCTAGACACACTCAGTGAGTGCCACTGAAATCCAAATAAAGTCCAGACACCACCGCTGACTGTGTTTTCTATGGTTCATTTTAAAACAGACAGCAAACCATTTGGTTTTCTTGGCAATTCTATTTTTAAGCAAGGCCAAAGTATTATACAGTATACATATATGTGACTATTAAAAAGTAGCTTGAATTAGTCTTACAAAGACCACTTCTATAAGTCAAATTCAGAAAACAAATCCAGATTTGGCCCTAGGGCACTCAGCCCACCAAACATTCCTCTGCTAGTAACTGAATCACAAATCTGAAAAGTGGCAGAATCTGTGTAAGCCACTCCCCAGACCCTTTCCCTACATCTGAGGGGAGAATAATATCAATAAGAAAGGAACACATTTTTTTCTATGAACGGATCATTAATTTTATTTGCACACTTGCTAAAAAATGGAAGAACCTTCTATTTATACGTGCAATGCCGTAGCCACTTCCTGAAATGGCAATATAGATCATCTTACAACTTTAGTTTGCAACTTTAACTAAACAGGTTAGAATAGCTTCCTTGGAGGGTTCAATACATTTGTTTTTAAATTAAACTATTTCACAAGTGCTGAATATTAAGAGTCAAGATAAACCAAAGCTTTTCTTTGTGAACATTTTCCTCTTTCACAAAGGAGGCTGAAATGCTAGTAGGACACTGCCTAGGACTGCATTCTTACTCCTTTGTGTCTGAATATTTCGATCCCAGCAGTCTGAACTTCCTCTCTGTTTCAGGAAGGTCCTACACTTATGGGAGAGAAGCAGGACAAGTGGTTTCTTGTCCTTTCAACCTCCAAGTGTGAGCATTCTGAAATCTCAGGAAGATGCTACCAAATCATGAAACTAAAAAGCACCATGGTCAATACTGAGTAATTTATCATTTAGTAGAGATTTGCTTCCAGTATACAGAGTTTGAAAGTATAGAATTTGGAGCTTTTCTATTAAGAAAAATGTCCCTATCAAACCCCAGGATTTTGCACAAGGGGATGTTAGAAACCGCCAAGCAGCCCACAATGAGTTCCCCCTCAAATATTTGTCAGCAAAAATAATTTCAGAAGCTTTTAGATTTCTTACTCCCTTTGAAATATGGTTTCATCATCTATCATCTCTGAATCACAAACTGCTCTATTAGGAAGCATTTGTGGTTACTTCATGCAGAGATCATTAACGGAGTCCCAATTAACCAGCAGGGGGCAATAAAAACCCCTTAAATTCCAGTAACATGACTAGCTTAGTAGTAATGAGCACTTGGGTTTATTTTCTAGTTTCAGTTGTTTTAAACTGGGTTCAGTTTGTGCGTCAGAAAGCTATGACGACTGAACACTCAGGGCTGATCAGAACCTAATGTACCTGCCCTAACCCAGTGTTCAGAAGTTTCTCCAAACAATGCTTCTCTAACTAGTAGCCAAAGCACTCTCAGTGAACACCATGGACCTACTGGGATACCGACCAACATAGACTGGCTCGTATACAAAGATTTAAAACAGTAATTTAGATTTCGATTAAAACAAGACAAAGATTCATGAAATTTATCAAAAGGGATGGAATAAATTGTGGGAAAGAGTGGCAAAAATAGAGATGGGGTGAAGGGAGGAATCAATTTTCACGTGTTCATGACATGGACGCCCCTATACTCTACTCCATCCCCAAATGGGATTTACAGCCCAAGTTACCAAGAAAAGTGCCCAGTGTCATGGAATGTGAGGCTGGCCTGCCTCATCAGCCATGTTAAGTATATAGTTAGCCATGTCATCTTCTGTAGGTGCATCAGAGACAACCCAAGAATCATTGACTCCACTCATCTGTAGGCGGCAGATAGGACAGTTCCTGTGCCGGTCACTCCTGCGGGAGAAGTCAACAAGAAAGAAAAGACTGAACAGCAACACACTTCAAATAGTCGCTCCTTTCTTTAATGCCCAGAAGAAATTCACACTTAAGCCTGAGAAACCTTTGATCTATGAGTGAAGTATACAGAAGCAAAGAACTCTGGAGCTGCAAGGGACCTGTTCATTTTGCAGATGGCGAAATTAAAGTGAAGGAGTTGCAGAAGGTCATGGGATTGTTAAGTTGCAGAGGTGGGAAGAGAATCCTGATCTTCTCACTTTCACTTTAGAGATCCTCTAAAACCCCAGTACCCCAGCCACCCTTCTCAAATGGAAGTCAGAAAGTTTTCGGGTGGGGTGGAGAAGCGCTCTGGTTCTAAATATGGATTAAATACGAAGACCTCTTTCCTTACCAGGAAGAGAAATAATTTCAAATTAAGAAGGTAAGTTTAGGTCCAAAATACTCATTAACAAAGTTCCTTGTCCTCTTCCACTTTGGGGCTTTGGCCACCTCTCCCCACCCCTCTCTCTGATATTCCTTATTTATAAAACTGACAGGTTTTAGATGGTCCCTAAGGCTTCCAACAATCTCTGACCCATCTCAGTAACTCCTTTAAATGAACACAGCACTTTCACATCTATTGTTTCATTTAGTGGTCACAATAACTCTAACAGTGATGTTAATCTCTTACCATTTATCAATGCACTTCTGACAAAAGCTGTGGGCACAGGGCAGAATGAGGTCGGCTCTCCCATCCATGCAAATACAACATTCCTCTTCATCAGTCAGCTGCTTCACTCTGTAACACAGACAGAGAGCTGTTGGCACAAGGATGTGCTGGACTCTGGTTATGTGTCCAACTTAAGACTATTTACATTGTTATCTATAAAGCATCCATTACCTGCCCACTGGCATACTACACAAAGCTGGTCATCTGCAAAATCAGACATGCCTGTTTTGACGTTGGTACCTTGGATAAATACTAAAAAAGGTTGATTTCTTAGACATTTGTGTAGTGATAAGGAAAAATCCATCAAATTATTTCCTAATCAGTTTATTCAGTCTCTGTCTCACCCCGACCACAACAGGAGACAAGGAGGAAAACATTTTCACTTTCACCTCCCACCAAAATTTGAGACCAAGGTTACTGTATTATTCCAAGTACTGGTTCCAGGTCTCAGGGCCTAGTTTCTTTGGGAAGACAAGACCTGCAGGTATGAGACAGAAGAGTAAGATTATAACCAACGATCAAAGATCAAATTTCAACAAACACTGGGATTAGAAAGCTCCTGGAGAAGAGGGACAGTTTGCTTCCCACATAATAGCCATTTAATAAATGTTTGTTAACTGACTGATTCAAAGGGAAAAAACCCCACAGCCTACAGTCAGAGTCGACATTCTACAGAGGCAGGGATATGACACAGACATAGATGAGTAAATGCAATAGATCTGCAAGAGAGTTCAACCAAAGTGGAAAGATAAGGAAAGTCTTTGCAGAGGAACTGGAGCCAGAGCAGAGTCTAGAAGGAAGCTAGGAATCCTAAGACATAGAGGTCAAAAGAAAATGCTGTTACTCAAGAGGGAAGGTTGAGGTCAGGGGGCAAAACTCATTACCTTTTCTATAAAACCCACCCTTTCCAAATTTGCTTTCTGTGGTTCCTTATCTAAAGAACATCCTTGACCCTCATCAGTTTCCAAACCTTGACCTTTCTAGCTCCCCAACACCTCTCTCCGCACCCACAACCATTACCCTAGCTCAGTCCTTCATGGCCTTTTGTCTGCACCACTGCACTAACCTCCAGTCTGAGTTGGCCTCTCTGCCTCCATCTCTCCCCATGGATGAAAGGCCTCGTCATGTGACCCCCCTTCCCCACCCTACTCAGTAAACCTCTAGGATCAAATATAAACTCTGGCTTTAAATTTTCACCACCTGGCCCCTTTCTGCCTCCCCATGATACTCCTTCACAAACCCTAGGGCTCAGCCAAACTGGCTTGTTTGCTTGAGAAACTTGCAGTTTCTCATACAACCCTCCACGTCCTGCCTCTTGGCCTCTGCACTGGTATCCCCTATTCCTTTGACTTGGAATATATTCCCTCAGTTCCTCCCCTGCTGGACCCCCAGTTTCCTCTAAGACTCAGATCAAGAGCCATCTTCTGCATGAAGGCTTTAGGCCCTCTGGTTCCTAGGTTTCCTGTATTAGTTTTTCCCTCAAATGTTGTCTTTTATCAGTTTTTCTTTTGTCTCTGACTCTCAGCACCCAGTCTACTGCCTGGAATATAGTAGGCATATAATATATGCTTACTGATTGATTTCTCTAGGTAGTCACAAGTACTCATCTATTACTAAGAAAGGCACTCTTCTTCCCACTCCACCCACTTCCCAAGAAAAAGAAATATAAATGGAGAAAAAAACTCAATACAAATATTCACACACAGTTCTCAGCAGACACCTGTCTTTGACAGAATGAGCCTTTCAGAATGCCAGAAAGATAAGGCCCTTCCTAAACACTGCCTACCATGTCTTTAAAATGCATCTGGCATTACAGTAATGCTAATACAGCTAATACATTAACACTAAGTGAGCCTCTGTAATGTAAACAGGATGTGATGAATAAGAACACACTTTAGGGAAACATCCTATGCTATTCACAGCCTCACAGTTAAAATTTCCCTACAATGAGGTATTTGAAAATAAGAAGGTCAAGGAACAGACCCATAAACAGCTCTGAAATGAAGCTATGAGAGGAGAAATGTTAACTAAACTTTGCAGAAAGAGGCCCTGTGGGTGGTGACTTCTCTCAATATCCTCTGGGCAACAATAAGGCAGGACTGGGTCTGAGACCACATAAGTCATTTTCCAGGCATTTCCAAATTGAAGTTCGAAAAGTTGTCAAATGGCAACTTGAGGAGACTCTTCCTGGGTAAAAGCATAAGACAGAAGGCAAAGAAAGCTTTAAAAGAGTATCCATCTCTCCATGATGATACCAATGATCTGAGTCCCCAAGTACTTATTCAGCACCTCCGAGGGGTCCCTCTCTCGCTCAGCTGGGCCTTGGGGCCAAAGACAGAAATGAAACAGTCCCCGCCCTCCAAGAGCCACTCTAGAACAGGCCTGCATACCGAAGTACTGGCCAACCCAATCTCAAACACAAGCCAAAACTAACTGGAGCAGATTCTATTTCCCCAGGAATGGAGTCAATGCAACTCAGTGCCCTGACTAGGGAGTCATTTCCATGAGGATTTCTAAACACTGTCCTACAATTAGGTGTGTCCTCTGACAACCTCCTTTAAAGCCTGATCCAAGGACCCTTTTGGATCAATGAGGATGCTCTCGCTGTTGGTACTTCAAGACCTGCATTCAGGAGCAGCCTCAGACACTTAGCTGTGTGACCCTGGACGGGTCACTTAACCTCTCTAAGCCTCAGTTTCCTCTTCTGTAAAATGGGGATAATAATAACACCTACCTCCCAGGCTTGTTGTGGGGACCAAATGAAATACAACCTTAAAATGCTTGAGCTTGTCATTTGTTATGTAACTTCCTGAAGGGCTTTTCCTATCAATCCTACGAGGTGAAAGGGCCATCTAGTCCCACTCACAGGTCAGCAGTGAACCTGCTCCTTCCTGGATCCTGGAAGGCTTCCCAGTCTAAATGTGGCCTCAGCCCAGGCAGCAGGTGCCCCTGCAACTTCCCCTGCTCCTCCTCTTGGTTCTGTGCCTTGGGGCCAGGCAAAGAGGGGGCTCTCTGGCACAAGAGCATCCCTGAATTAGGTGACCAGCCTTCATGGCCCTCCTACACTATCCCTGGCTCCGCCATCCAGACGGGGCTGTGTTCCAAAGTCTTCTTACCCTTCTGACTGCCCTCCCTCATACACGCCTTCCCAAAACATGGCGCCCAGAACTGGACAGCCTGTGCCAGAGGTGCCCTGGGCAGAATAAAGAACATCTGGACACTGACAAGGGCTATTTTCATGGAGACCGCACACTCCAGACTGGGAGGAGGTTTTACAAAAAGAAGACACATTGTCAGATCACAAGTTCTAATTTTTGGTTCAGAATATCCTGCCAATATGGAAGCAGCAACAACAGAAATAACATTGTCACCTCCTTTAGTGCAGGAATTATTTGATTTTTTCTTTTTATCCATAGCACCTAACAGTACCTGGCAAACAGAAGGCCCTTAATCAATGCCTGCTGAATGAACAGATGTACGGTAAAACAACACCGAGTACGTGAGTAGAGTCCACAGTGGATAAAAGGTCTTTTTCAGTCTTTCAGAGATTTATCCCCTTCCCAACGTGCCACAAGGCAGGAAAAAAGTACCTTCCCATCCAAATGCTGGCCTGACAGGAAGACACAGATGACAAGCTTTCAGCAGTAGCTTCGGAAGTAGTAACATCTTGTGCCAGCACCCCTGCTGCTTGACTTGTGATATCTTTATAAAGCTGGATAAACTGATACAAATTCATGATTCTTGAAGCTTCTACAATTCCACTGCTTTTGTTAATCTAAAAACATAAAGACCATGTAAACAATCAATCTCAGCATGTGTCACTATGGGCAAGTAACTCCCTCTCTCTGGGTCTCAGTTTCCTCTTCTATAAGGGGTATTCGTTAGATCAAGGAATCTTAACTGGTGTGCATGACCTTTCCAAAAAATATTTTTTATTGGAACACTAATGCATTGTTGGTGGACTTGTGAAATGATTCAACCATTTTGGAGAACAATTTGGAACTATACCCAAAGGGCTATAAAAATGTGCATACCCTTTGACCCAGCAATAGCACTTCTAGGGCTGTATCCCAAAGAGATCATACAAATGGGAAAAGGACCCACATGTACAAAAATATTCATAGCAGCTCTTTTTGTGGTGGCAAAGAATTGGAAATTGAGAGGATGCCCATCAATTGGGGAATGGCTGAACAAGTTGTGGTATATGAATGTAATGGAATACTATTGTGCCATAAGAAATGATGAACAGGCTGACTTCAGAAAAACCTGAAAAGACTTGTATGGTCTGATGCTGAGTGAAGTGAGCAGAACCAAGAGAACGTTGTACATAACAACAGTCACGTTGTGTGATGACTAATATTGATAAACATAACCCTTCCCAGCAATACAAGGATCTCAGACATCTCCAGAGGCCTCTTGATAGAAAATGCTATCCACATCCAAAGAAAGAACTATGAAAGCTGAATTGCTCTCTTTTTTTTTCTCTTCTGTTGAGTTTTGTTTCCTCTTTCTGATGGTTCCTCCTATTGGTTTTAATTTTTACTTACAACATCACTAATGTGAAAATATGTTTAATAGGAATGTAGATGTATAGCCTATATCAAATCGTGTGCCGTCTTGGGGAGGGTGGTGGGGAGGAAGGGGGGAGAAAAATTTTAAACTCAAAAGCATATGGAAGTGATTATTGATAAATCAAAATAAATTAATAAGACTAAAAAAAGAGAGAAAAAAATAAGAAATATTTTTTAAAAATTTAATATAATTGGTTTCCTTTGTAATCTGATGTATTTTAGTTTATGCTTTTAAAAGCATAATACTGAGAAAGGGTTTACAGGTTTTCCAAACTGCCAAAAAGGTCCATGACACAATACAGGTTAAGAACCCCAGTCTTAACACAAAAGTTGTGAGTTCTCATCCATTGTACCTGATTTGGGAACACAAGGAAGGACCTCACAAATCTCTGAAATCAACAGAATGACTCAAATGAAGGCCAGACTAGACCTGACTGCCAGTTTTCTTCACTACTCATGTATCTTTAAGGACCAACTTGACTAACTGCAGAAAAGATGTACCGATAAGGGACAGAGAGTCAAAAGAAAGTGGCTGCCTATATTTAAAAGTGAAGATCTACTTTAAGAGCATATGCTTTAATATTATGCTTAGTATTTGCTAAAGGGAAGCATATACTGAAAAATCAGTGGACTCAAGCTACAGAAATTTCACTCTGAGAACATTCTGAGATCACAAATTGCCATTTTTCCCCGCTCACTTTGGTAGACAGCACAAATGGAGCCAACTGCAGGCAGACTTCACCCTAACGCAATTGCTTAGAGTGAAAGCTGTTGCTTGTCCTTCATTTTCAAAGAGGCCCAGTGACATCACAGGGTGATATCTGGACTTGCCTATGAACTGGATTTAAGTGAGGCACAGTTGCAAAGTTGTTAGCCTCACTCTCTCTTCCAAAGTCATCTGAGTCCAGGGGCAACACAAAAAGTCAGGATTACCAGTGATGGCCCAGGATGCAGTGCATGATTGTGGCATTTTCTACGCCTGACCAAGCTCTAAATACTCCACAGCGCTTGCTTCATCTGCCTTCATGGCTGTTGGAATAAACTGTTATCACTCACTCATTCTGCAGGGGAAGTCTTCACTTGCTTGGGATAGACATCCCGCCACCCCAATTCATGGACAAGTCTGAGGCCTGTCAATTACCCTCAACCACAGGGTATAGCCACTGCACAGGCTACAGCTTTCTGGAGCCACGGGTGAATGCCAGGTGGACACCAAAGATGGATGAGCAGCCCTGAAAAGGGCTCAGCAAGCCCTCACATCAGAGGAGCTAGTTCTCCCTGAACACCCCATAAACCCCAGAATGAAGGCATGTATGAAATGAATGACAGAATGACTCCCCCCTTAGAGGCTAACATTATAGTGTCATAAGAATTCACCTCAATATGCTTACAAAAAGACTCTCAACAAGTCTTGAATGCAGAGCAAAAGTTTTCTGGAGAAGGACAGCTGTATCGGCCTTAAGGATATTTTTAGAGTGATGTCTTCTCTGTCTCATTTCTTTGCAAAAAATACCCACAATGGCCACAAACGGCCACAGTTATTCTGGATGCTACACATAAATCATGAATCTTTTATGAATTTAATAATGTCAAGACCTGAATCAATCAGAGAGACCAAAAAATGGGAAAAAATAGTTGGTGTAAAATATTAGTGTTTAGGACACAATAATATGGTCTGGGATAAGCTTGTAAGCTATTTTATTTGAGTACTGATAGTATATTTGTTACCAGGACTTGTAACATCCTAATATTCCATGAAGACATAATGGTCCCTGGGCTGATAAACAATGATAAATAATAATATTGATGGCCAGTCAGTATGTTTCTCCTCAAAATGATGAACTTTCCTCATCAGCTAATCCAATTTTCCATGTGGAAAAATCCAGCTGAATGGCATTTAATTGTGTTTTGCACATTCTCTCATGTAATTGTAAGCAGTGATCACGTTGTGAACCCAGTGTTGCAAGGGTCAGCTGCTGCTCAACAGACATTATGGCGACAGTTCTGTCAAGATGACAGATAAACTTCTGACAGTTGCAATTAAGATTTCACTCTCTTCAGTTAGGAATGAATAGGGTTCATAGATACGGGCATGTGCCCAAGTTAGGAATCACGACCACTCCTTTGTCTCTGTCCTTTGAGGTCTCTTCTAAAGTTTATTATTACTGAGGCTGAAATGGGGAATTGGATAAAGCTTTTTAATTATGATTAAGTTGCCCAAATCAACTTTCCTGCATTTAAACTTTTACAGGGACCAACATATTTTTGTTGTGGTGGTTTATTTGTTTTTGCTAGGCAATGGGGTCAAGTGACATGCCCAGAGTCACACAGCTAGTGAGTGTTTTATATGTCTGAGGCTGGATTTGAACTCAGGTCCTCCTAACTCCAGGGCCGGTGCTCTATCCACTGAGCCACCTGGCTGCCCCCCAAGGACCAATATATTAAAGAACATATAGCACGCTGTTTGAATGGTCACCAGAATTCATCTTTTGAGAGAAAACCTCCCAATCTAACCTCCCTGCAGAGGATAATTAGGCTGCCTAGATTTTTGTACAAATGATGGGATTAAAGAGTCCTTCTTGGCAGAGATTCCTTGTGAAGGCAAGTGAGAAGAACTAAACGGGGGAGAGGTGGACAATGATTCAAATTTAGTCTAAGTAAAGCTTTGGGGTCAGTTTGCTACTAGAACAATATCACGATGAGCCTACATTACTGCAGAAGGACAATCAACGTAGCACCGAGGTACGGAAGCGAGTTTTGTTGGTGCAGCATGAAAAGTGCCCACATAACGAGCTGGAGCGGCCTTGTGAGCAGCCCAAACCACACATGGGAAGACTGCTGCAGAGTCAGCGTGAGGGGGATGCCTGTCACTCTCACCTTGGTACACACCACTCGAGCAAGCACCTTCCAGAGGGCGGAGGAGTCCGATCCAGGCTGCACCTCAAACAGAAGGTGCTTTTCTTGGCCAGAAGCCACTTTTGCAGTTCTGAAAAAGAATGAATTTTCCTATGAAAATGCAAAATGGAAAAGCTTTTGTAAATTCTGTTTAATTGCACCTAACTCTGATTGGTTTTTAAATCCATCAGTCCATTAACAGTACTCACTGAGTGTTTGCTGTAAGTCAAGCACTGTGCTAAGTGCTGGAGAGATAAAGGGAGGGGAGCTGACACTTGCCCTCAAAGAGGGCACATTCTCATGGAGAAGGCAGCTTGAAAGTGACCAGACGGGAACCAGAAGGGTAACCAGAAGGGCAGAAACAATCAGCTGTGGGGGACCAGCTGCAAACCTTTGCAGGTCCTTTGCAGGACTGAGGCCTCCTGCAAAAGGCAGGCTTGGAGCTGAATCATGAAAGAAGCCATGGAAACCCTGAAGGAGGGGCAAGGGGGGCAGCCAGTGCAAAGGCATGAGGAGGCGAGATGAAGGGAGCACTGAAGGCCCTGCAAGAAGACGAGTGCAGCTGGATCATAAAGCATGCATAGGAGAGTCAAGGTGAAGACTAGAAAGGTAGGAAGGGGAGGACCTTATCTCAGATCCGAGAAAATAGGCAGCCACTGGCACTCACTGAGCAGTGGAGGTCACACCTAAACTTTAAAAATCATCAACAGCTATTCTAGTAAAGACTTTAAAAGCTCAAGAAGTTCAAATACTACTTTTGAAAATAAGAAAAAAGTTTAACTATTCACGTCCCCAAGTTGTGCACACTGCTTTCAGCTGAAAAAATGTACTTCCTGCCCCCAGCCCCTAGCAGTGTTTCCAACAAAGCCAAAAAAAACAAAAAACAACAAAAAACAAAAGCCCAACCCAAACCTCTGACTTCATTACATCCTTATTTAAACAGCAGAGCAGGAGCCAAGACACACCTTGTGTTTTTTCAGTTCATTTGTATCCTAACTAGAGGTGAGAACCAGCAAAACTGACTTGGAACAGCCTTTTAAAAATATGCCCATCTCTGCTGGTCGTGTTACTTTAACATGAACATAGGGATGAGACAGGGACTGGAGCTGTGATATCACTGGTATATGAAAATCTCAGATAAGGAAACTACTAATACAAGCCAGCAACTTATGAGCTTCAAAAACTTCCTAGAGCACTGACAAGTTATGTGATTTGCCAGGGTCATACAGCCAGTACGGGTCCCAGCTGGAACTTGAACCGGACTCTCTTTAGCTTTGAGGCCAATTGTCCATCCACTATAATAGGCTGCCCTTCAGCGAGAAGTGAAAGTAGAAGACTTTGATGATGTAGCTGAATATGCCTTAAGCACCAACTGAAACAAGAAGTCTTGACCTAAAAAGTATTTACTACTAAACAGAAATACCCAGGAAAGATGTCCACAATTCCATGTACCCTTCATCATGACTAATTAGCATTCTCTAGGCATCACCCAGTCTGTGGCACTAAGTACCTCACAGCCAAGGGAAATGAGGCCATCAAAAGCAAGGAGCCAGGTCCAGGTAACACAGTCTGCCAGTGGAAAAGAAGGCAGGCCGGGCAGCCAGCTAGAGTTGCCTCCATTGGTTTAACTTTACAGTCAGTCCTCAGACAACCTCGGACTGGTGAAACACCAGAGTCCCAAGGAAATGGGCTTTGGGT
Source organism: Phascolarctos cinereus (assembly GCF_003287225.1). Classification (NCBI taxonomy): domain Eukaryota; kingdom Metazoa; phylum Chordata; class Mammalia; order Diprotodontia; family Phascolarctidae; genus Phascolarctos; species Phascolarctos cinereus. The sequence continues at coordinate 214,092,016 of NW_027556402.1, forward strand.
GACCAGCCCCCCTCTGCTCCAGGAAACCAAGTCACTTCTCAGCGGATGTCATCCACATCATAAGCAGTAAGTTCAGCTGATGAACATTTTCAGAAGACTAAACACAACTCATTTCATCAATTTTTTTTCTTTGTGCCCCAAGGGCCAAGGTTTTTTATACATTGGAAGGGATTTACATATATACCCTCTAAGGTTCTAAAAGACTGCACCAAAACTGATTACTTTCAGCAAGCAGGATGCACACTTGGGGGGAGGGCAGTGCTTTTCTTTGTGCACTGTAGATAAGACATTCTAATTCATGGGAAATTCCCAAACTATGTAAGTGCTCTAATTACTACTACTTTGGACAGAATAAAAATTCATTACCTTAAAGGCCTTCAGGACTTAAAAGTAATCTCCTTAGAGAGTTTGATTTCTAAAGTATTCTTTCTTTATGCCTGATAAATATGCCTACAAAATTACTAGTATTTGCAGTAATTCACTATCTGGCAACCTTAACTACACAGAAAATAGGCAAGACTTGGGAAAGGAAGGCAAAAAAGGTGGAGAAGGGGGAATTCTAAGCAGTCAAAAGTGATGTTAATCCCAAACTTGACTCATGGGAGAAGCCCCCAGATCACCTTTCCATTTTAGGCACAATTCTAAAAAACTTAGCTATTTTTCTGTGGCATAGTGGATGCGATGTAGCAAATTTAAAAGTCAGGTTCTGGTAAAGGCACACACAAGGAACAATTATAGCAATATATGTCAGCTGATAGCACCTATGTGCCAGAGAAGAGAGGAAAATGGTATAACTCAGCCTAGGGCCATCTAGCACATAGATAAATAGTCCTAAAAACCTCAATAGCTCCTGAGGGTCAATATATTTGATAGTCATAATTATAATAACTAGTTATTATAATTTAACACAATGTTCAGTATATTTTCCTTTCAAAAAGCATAGAAGAATATTATTCATTTTAGGAAGATTTTCTACCCCAAAACAATTTGATGTTTAAAAGGACAAATTTAGGTTAACTGGAAAAAATTATATGGAAATTATGACATCAGGTCTTATTTTATTGTTTTGTTTTTTGTGAGGCAAGCAGGGCTTGCCCACAGTCATACAGCTAGTGTCAAGCGCCTGAGGCCGATCTGAACTCAGGTCCTCCTGACTCCAAGGTCAGTGCTCTATCCACTATGCCACCTACCTGCCCCTTAGTGATATTTCTTTTTTTTTCTTATTTAAATTTAATTTAATTTTTATTTTTTATTTATTATTTTTTTTTCTTAGTGATATTCTTAAAGCGTATCTATGAAGTAATAAGACAGCAGACAACTGTAAACCTATCTTGTAGAGCCAACTGAGATGGTCAAAGCAGAGGCCTCATTATGGGCTTTGAGGTCAGTGCACTAACTGGCTGCTACCCCTTTGGCACTTGTATTCAATACTAAATTCATTCTTTATTTTTAAAATCAGACTTATGATTTAATTGCAATAGGGAAACTCTTAATTAACAAATTCAACCAATACAAGATAGTTTATGTTAATATTAATTTGCATTTGCTGATATGCTAGCATATAAAATCTTCTCAATCTATTCATATATACATGGTCATCTCAATTTCTTCAAGTTCTTTGTGAGTTGAGGCAGCATCTCCTATGTCATCTAATGAACTAATTAAGTTCATAGGATCTAGAGCCAGAAGAGCTACTGGAGCTCACCTAACCCCAAGCCCTGGCTTGCCAGCAGAAAAAGCCCAGGCCCAGGAGTTGAAGGGTTCCCCAGGTCCGAGGACCCAATGCTGGGCAGTGTACCAGACATGGAGGCAAAGGGAAGCCTAGTGCTCCCACTGCTGGCTGTGTGATCTTAGGACAAGTCCCACAACCCCTCTGGGCCTCGGGTCAGGGTTTGGACTCCGACTCACCTCTACAATCCATTCTAGCTCTAAATTATTATCAGTGCCCTTTCCCCTATATGCCACAGCTTTCCCAGATCTCACTGAATTTTTCTTACATGACTGTAGAGTGCTTTGCACATTACATCACATTTACTAATTAATAGAGATTAAAAATATGCTGCAATCAAACAATGCTTTTGGTCTTCAAAGAAGAGCATCTTGCCATCTATCATATAGCCATTACATGGGAGCATAAATACTAAGAGGAAAACAAAATGAAAAAAAAATTTGAATCTTACACATCATTCAGTTCAGCTACTCTCCCCAGAAATTCCTCATAGGTAAGAGAACCACTTTCTCGAAACAGAGAGAGGTGTTTGGTTACTTTTTCAGGCAACTTGTTTATCACCATTTGCGTCTGATCAGAAATTTGCTGTCCCATGGTGAATGCAATTCAAAATCCAGTAAGAGTGGTGCTTCATTCGCATGTGGCGTTTCTGTGAAGTACACATACATAAAAATTACCTTTATGAAATCAATCAAGCAAGCAACATTTATTAAGACCCTGATATGTGCCAGGCACAGTGCAAGGGGATGGGGACAGAAAAACAAAAATGAAAGCCCATGTACCTCAATGGGCTTACGGGTTAGAAGACATAAGGGAAGACCAATGCAAAGGTACACAAATAGGAGATGGTGGAGTATTAAGGGCAAGGAACAGCTAGAAGGCCTGTCTAGCTAGTTTAAAGACTGCAAGAAGGGGGGTAATGTGTAATCAGCCTGGAAATGTAGGTTAGGGCCTGTTTATATGGGTTTTAAAAGCCAAAGAGGTGTTTACATTTGATCCTAAAGGCAAAAGGGAACCTATGGAGTTTGCTGAGTAGGAACAGGGGATGCTTGGATTTACGCTTAAGGAAAATCATCGTGTGAAGGATACACCAGAGTGGGGATGATGGGACACAGGCCCTGGAAACCCCTACCTAGAACTCCTTGAATTTTCCCACTTGATCAATTAAGTCTGTAGGATTAGCCTGAGTCTATAATCCTATCAACTGGCCTTTCATTGTCACCTATGACCAATTCTCTATTACCCTTTAACCTAGCCCAGCCCTTCATTGTCTATTACCCAGGGATCATCCTGGCCACTTCTCACTTTTAATCCTATCTAGACTCCATTCTCCTTTGGCCACTTGGTCCAGGTCCATGGCCTTAGACCTCCTTCAACCTCCCAGTCACCCCAGCCTACCGGCCACTTCCATCGAGATCCTCCCTAGACCCCTCCTCACAGTCACTTCAGACCACTTGGCCACTCCCAGGTCTTTCCCACAGTCTTTCTGTATATAAGATCCATTTTGTCTCATTAAGGTGCTCAGATTCAATCTAGTCTGCTTGTCAATTCAAGCGAGCATCACAAATGTTTAGATTCCTTAAGAGTCTGGCCAATATGGCAGATCTTTAATAAATCTTATCTTTGGCTGAAAGAAGTCTTGGATTGAATTCATTTAGACAGCACCTGCATGTCGCTATTTTGGGGTCCCAGCACCCCTAAACCTCAACAGGGAAAGACTTGAGGCAGGGAGAATTAGTAGGCCACTGCAATAGTCCAGTGGAGAGGTAATGAGGACCTGGACTAAAGTTGTGATTGTACAAGTAGTGATGACGACGGCTGAGGCTGCTGGGAACCCCAAAATATCAGGGTATAGTGTGGCATCCTGGAAAGAATTCTCACACTCAAACTATCTTCCAGTCAAGTGGCAAGGTTTATAGTAACACCAATAGAAGAGGACAGGGTCCCTAGAAAACCTGCAACTTAACAGGGGTAAGACTGATGTTTATATACAAAAGGGACAAGTGAAAGGATCAGGATGGGATTAAGAAGTGGTAAGTAGTCTGGAGTAGGCTAAGTGAGACAGTGAAAGGAATATCAAGAGGTGATCTAGGTGGGCTGGGGTGGGCCAAGTGCCTTGGGCTGAGGCACCAGTGATCTGGGCTGCTGAAATGTATGGGAAAATTCAGGGACTGCATTGCTTTCAAAGACACGGTCTTTTCCTTTTAGGGCTCCGGGTCCCTTTACCCCATCATTCCCCTTCAAACGAATGGGACCCAAAATCTTTTGGAGTAAGGAGCGAAGGTCTCCTGAAACTGCTTCCAGCTGGCAAGGAGTATCAAGCTGTCCCCACCTCAGTGGATTCATTCAAGGGGTCAGACTTTGGAACCTGGCTGACCTGATGAACCTGAGAAATGTGGTAGAGGCAAAAATAGCAAGATTTGGCAAGTCATGAGACATGGATATTTGGGTATAGATGGGTATTATGGATCTACAGGTCCGGATATTTGTAAAAGAATTGAATCAAAGGTAACACAGAGGCTGTGAAACTGGGAAAATGGAAGGATGGTGGTGCTCTTGAAAGAAATCAATAAGGGGCAGCTAGGTGGCACAGTGGATAGATAGAGCACCGGCTGTGAAGTCAGGAGGACCTGAGTTCAACTCCAGCCTCAGACCAAACACTTGACACTTACTAGCTGTGTGACCCTGGGCAAGTCACTTAACCCCAAATGCCTAAAAATAATAATAAAAAAGAAATCAATAAGTTTGGAAGAAGGATGAGTTTTTGGGAAAAGATAATAAATTTTGTTTAGGTCATGTTGAATTTGACCTGCATATAAGGAAATTGAGGTTTTTTTTAATCTTCTATAATAATAAAAACAATCCTTCCTATGAAACAAAAACAAACTAGAAATGCTTTTATCTTCAGTGTTCAGTAGTTCTTCAGAATTAGAATAACATACATGAAACTGGAATGGATTTGACTTAAATAAATCCATTATCTTTTTAAAACCAATAATTTATTTTTGTCGTTTTCAGATTAATTCTGCAGCTTCACCAGAAAGCTAAAAAATCATACTTGCCAAAGCTAAGTGAAGCAGACACTTGTGAAATCAGTGAGAGATGAACCCTCTTCTAATGCAATGGTTTAATCACAGAGTTACATTTTGGGCATGCTGTACTTAGAGGACCAAATATAGTATCACTGAAACCAACAGGCTTTCTTCAAAATGAGCTGAATCCTAGATATTTTACTTGAAACTGTTGCTTATTTGATTTTCACATGTAAAATGTGGCTTTAAACAAATAAGAAATAAGATAGCACACTTAGCCTGTATATACTGCTTACAGTATAGTTTACTAGCACTTATAGAATTATCTCACTTGATCCTTATCATCCAGAGGTTTTTTGTTGTTGTTTTAATAAATAGATAAGGAAACTGAGGCAGAAGCGGTTTAAGCTCCTTGGCAAGGATGGGGATGGCCCCCAGTTTTTACTCCAAATCCAGCACTTCTTTCAGAATCCCTGTACCTCTTTCTACTTCCAAATATATGAGCAAAGAAAATCAAGCTTTTCCTAAACATAGGCCACATTTTAGATATCTTCCTGAAAATCTTTCTAAACCTATAGGAGTGACTACTTAAGACTGGATTATCACTTCAATAGCTAGGATGAATCCAAGAACACAAGGAACAAGTCAAGACAGTTTTTTTAAGAAGCTCATTACTAAATGTATATTTAACAAAATATAGTCTTGCAATTACAATGATATCAGTGATGTCACTATCAGTTACTCATATTCTACACAACTCAAAACTAGGGTATCAAGAATTGAGAATACTGGTAAGAAAGAAAATGACCTGAGGCTCACAGGTCACCAGGGACCACAACCATGCCTTGGGCTGTCTATACCTGTAACCCACCCCATACAAGGAGAAGTTATATTCTCTGTTCTGTGATCAGATAGTTGAACTTCAGAATTTTGATACTTAAAAAAACTATTTCTTCCCTTCTTACAAAATCATAAGTATTTGAACAATTAAAGAAAAAAAAGATCTGATTGCTTTGATCTTTTTCTTTTTAAAAGTTGGAAATGCTTCTAGCTTATCCCCATTACATATGATACCTGCTGAAGATTTTAGGTAGAAGCTATTTATTATTTTAAGGAAGACTCCATTTATTCCAATGCTATCTAGTGTTTTTAATAGGAATGGGTGTTGTATTTTGTCAAAAGCATTTTCCACATATATTGAGATGATCATGTGTTTCTGTTAGTTTTGTTGTTGATACGATCAATTATGCTGGCAGTTTTCCTAATATTGAACCAGCCCTGCACTCCTGGTATAAATCCTACCTGGTCACAGTGTATTATTCTTGTGATAAGTTGCCATAATCTATTTGCTAATATTTTATTTAACATTTTTGCATGTATATTCATTAGGGAAATGGGTCTATAATGTTCTTTCTCTGTTTTGACTCTTCCCAGTTTAGGTATCAGCACAATATTTGTATCATAAAAAGAACCTGGTAAGACTCCTTCCTTGCCTATTTTCCCAAATAGTCTATATACTATTGGAATTAATTGTTCTTTAAATGTCTGATAGAATTCTCTTGTAAATCCATCTGGCCCTGGAGATTTTTTTCCTAGGGAGTTTGTCAATGGCTTGTTCAATTTCTTTCTTCTTTTTTAAAAAAATCCACAAGATTTTGAGTTCCAGATTTTCTCCCCATCTTGCCCCTCCTCCCACCCCAAGATGCATTTTTGAATATCTCTTCCCCTAATCTGCCCTCCCTTCTATCACTACCCCTTCTCTTAGCCCCTTCTATTTTCCTATAGGGCAGGATAGATTTCTATACCCCATTGCCTGCATATTTTATTTCCCAGTTGCATGTGAAAACAAGTTTTAACATTTACTTTTAAAACTCTGGGTTCCAAATTTTCTCCTTCTCTCCCTCCCCACCTACCCTCATTGAGAAGGCAGATTACATATGTGTAGTCATGCAGCACACTTCCACAGAAGTCAGGTTGTGAAAAACTAATTATATTTCCCTTCATCCTATGGCTGTAATCCTATCTCCTTTGACCTCCAGAATATTATATTCTAAGCCCTTCAGTCTCTTAATGTAGAAGCTGCTGAATCTTGTGTTATCCTGATTGTGTTTCTACAATACTTGAACAGTTTCTTTCTGGCTGCTTGCAATATTTTCTCCTTGACATGAGAACTCTGGAATTTTGCTATAATATTCCTAGAAGTTTTCTTTTGGGGATCTCTTTCAGGAGGTGATCGGTGGATTCTTTCAATTTCTATTTTGCCCTCTGGTTCTAGAATAGCAGGGCAGTTTTCCTTTATGATTTCTTGAAAGATGATGTCTAGGCTCTTTTTTTGATCACGGCTTTCAGGTAGTCTAACAATTTTTAAATTATATCTCCTGGATCTATTTTCCAGGTCAGTTATTTTTCCAATGAGATATTTCACATTGTTGTCTATTTTTTTATCCTTTTGGTTTTGTTTTACAATTTCTTGATTTCTCATAAAGTCACTAGCTTCCATTTGCTCCATTCTAATTTTTAAGGAAGTATTTTCTTCAGTGAGCTTTTGGACTTCCTTTTCCATTTGGCCAATTCTGCTTTTTAAGGCATTCTTCTCCTCATTGGCTTTTTGTACCTCTTTTGCCATTTGGGTTAGTCTATTTTTTAAGGTGTTATTTTCTTCAGAATTTTTTTTGGATCTCCTTTAGCAAGCTATTGACTTGTTTTTCATGATTTTCTTGTGTCACTCTCATTTCTCTTCCCAGTTTTTCCTCTACTTCTCTTACTTGCTTCTCAAAATCCTTTTTGAGCCCTTCCATGGCCTGGGATTAATTCACATTTTTCTTGGAGGTTTTGGATGTAGAAGCTTTGACTTTGTTGTCTTCTTCTCAGGGTATGTTTTGATTTTCTTTGTCACCATAGTAAGATTCTATGGTCTGACTTTTTTTTTTAATACGAATTTATTTATTTTTAGTTTTCAATATTCACTTCCACAAGTTTTTGAGTTCCAAATTTTTCACCCCTCCCCCCACCCCAATATGGCATGCATTCTGAATACCCCTTCCCCTGGTCTGCCTTCTCTTCTATCTCTCCCCCCTCCCTTGTCTTATCCCCTTCCCCTTCTATTTTCCTGTAGAGCAGGATAGATTTCTGTACCCCATTTCCTGTATTTCTTATTTCCCAGTTGTATGTGAAAACATTTTTTTTAAAACATGTGTTTTTAAAACTTTGAGTTCCAAATTTTCCCTTCCTCCCTCCCCACCCACCCTCATTGAAAAGGCAAGCAACTCAATATAGGTTGTACATGTCAGTTATGCAAAACACTTCCTTAGTAGACATGTTGTAAAAAACTAACTCTATTTCCCTTAATCCTCCTGCCCTCCCATTTATTCTATTCTTTCTTTTGACCCTGTCCCTCCTCAGAAGTATTTTTCTGATTACCCTCTTTCCCAATCTGCCCTCCTCTCTATCACCCCCTGCTCTCTTGTCCCCTTCTCCCCCTATTTTCCTGTAGGGTAAGACAGATTTCCATACCCAATTGAATGTGTATGTTATTCTCCTTAAGCCAAATCCTATGAGAATAAGATTCCCTCATTCCCTCTCACCTTCCCCGTTTCCCCTCCACTGTGAGAGACTTTCTTTTCTGGTTTTTTTGTGAGATAATTTACCCCATTCTACCTCTCCCTTTCTTCTCCCAGTATCATCCTCTCTCATCCCTTAATTTTATTCTCCAGATATGACCCCTTAATCTTCAACTCACCCTGTGCCCTCTATCTATCTATATATACATACATAGAATTTTTTTCTTCAACTACCCTAATACTGACAAAGTTCTCATGAGTTACAAATATCATCTTTCCATGCAGGAATGTAAACAGTTCAATCTTAATAAGTCTCTTATGATTTCTCTTTCCTGTTTACCTCTTCATGTTCCACTTGAGTCCTGTATTTGAAAGTCAAATTTTCTGTTTAGCTCTGGTCTTTTCATCAGGAATGCTTGAAAGTCCTCTATTTCACAATGACCATTTTTTCCCCTGAAGGATTATACTCAATTTTGCTGGGTAGGTGATTCTTGGTTGTAATCCTATCTCCTTTGCCCTCCGGAATATTATATTCCATGCCCTGTGGTCCTTTAATGTAGAAGCTGCTAAATCTTGTGTTATCCTGATTGTGTTTCCACAGTACTTGAATTGTTTCCTTCTGGCAGCTTGTAATATTTTCTCCTTGACCTGGGAACTCTGGAATTTGGCTACAATATTCCTAGGAGTTTTCCTTTGGGATCTCTTTCAGGGGAGATCTGTGGATTCTTTCAATTTCTATTTTGCCCTCTGGTTCTAAATATCAGGGCAGTTTTCCTTGATAATTTCTTGAAAGATGATGTCTAGGCTCTTTTTTTGATCATGGCTTTCAGATAGTCCAATAATTTTTAAATTCTCTCTCCTGGATCTATTTTCCAGGTCAGTTGTTTTTCCAATGAGATATTTCACATTGTTTTCTAATTTTTCATTCTTTTGGATTTGTTTTACAGTGTCTTGATTTCTCATAAAGTCACTGTCTTCCAATTGCTGCATTCTAATTTTTAAGGAAGTATTTTCTTCAGTAATCTTTTGGACTTCCTTTTCCATTTGGCCAATTTTTCTTTTTAGGGCATTTTTCTCCTCATTGGCTTTTTGGACCTCTTTTGCCATTTGGGTTAGGCTATTTTTTAAGGTGTTATTTTCTTCAGTATTTTTTTGGGTCTCCTTTAGCAAGCTGTTGACTTGTTTTTCATGATTTTCTTGCATCACTCTCATTTCTCTTCCCAGTTTTTCCTCTACTTCCCTTACTTGCTTCTCAAAATCCCTTTTGAGCTCTTCCAAGGCCTGGGACTGATTCATATTTTTCTTGGAGGCTTTGGATGTAGGAGCTTTGACTTTGTTGTCTTCTTCTGGTTGTATATTTTGATCTTCTTTTTCACCAAAGTAAGATAACATAGTCTGACTCTTTCTGCGCTGCTTGCTCATGATCCCAGTCAATTACTTGAGTTTTAAACTCCTTGTTAGGTAAGAGTCTGCTTCCAATGTGGAGAGTGTACTGTCCCAAGCTTCAGGGGTTTGTGTAGCTGTTTTCAGAGATACTTGTAGGGACCTGTAAATTTTCAGTTCTTCCAAGGTGGTATGATAAGGGGTGAGGTGTTTACTCCTTTCCTGGCCTGTGAGCACAGGTGTTCCTTTCTGTCCTGTAACTGTGAGGAGGGGTTCCTCTCCACAGCCACTACAAGCTCCACCACGCCAGCACTCTTCCTCACCCCAGCACTGCCGCCCAGAACTGTGACCCAGATCCAAGCATGGGCAAAGCAAGAGATTCCTGCCTCAGCACTGGCAAAGAGATCCCTGTAGTCCCTCTCTGATCAGCCACTGGATTCCCCCTCAGTCTGTGGGCCAGAAGCTCGGGAAGCAGCTGCCCCCCAGGACCAGGCTCTTGGGGAATGGAGCTGAGACCCCGCCTTCCTCTCTGACCACTGACAGACACAGACTTTTCCCACTGACCTTCTAAGTTGTCTTTGACATTCGTGGATTGAAGAGTCTGGAAACCTCCACAGCTGCCCGCGATTCAGTCCTCTGAGGCCTGCTCCAGGTTTGCTGTGGCCTGTGCGCCCACACCACGCTGCGCTGCGCTCCCAGCCCGGTGCGATACACCTTTCTGATCAATCATCCAGGTTGTCTTGGGCTGGAAATTTGTTTCACTCTGTCTTTCTGTGGGTTCTGCTGCTTCAGAATTTGTTTAGAGCCATTTTTTATGAGTATTTGGAGGGGTTTGGGGGAGAGCTCAAGCAAGTCACTGCTTTCACTCCGCCATCTTGGCTCCGCCCCTATGGTCTGACTTTTTTTGTGCAGTTTGCTCATGATCCCAGCCAATTACTTGAGTTTTAAACTCTTTGTTAAGGTAGGGGGTCTGTTTCCAGTGTGGAGAATGTACTGTCCTAAGCTTCAGGGGTTTTGTGCAGCTGTTTTCAGAGATATTTCTAGGGACCTGTAAATTTTCAGTTCTTCCAAGGTGGTACAATCAAGGGCAAGGTGTTTGCTCTTTTCCTGGCCTGGGCTCTGGTCTATGAGTGACCACAAGCACTCTTTTCTGCCTTGGAAGTGTGAGGAGGATTCACTCCACCACCACCACAAGCTCTACCACGTCAGCACTCCTCCTCGCCCTAGGACCATCACCCAGAACTGTGACCCAGATCCAAGCACGGGTAAAGCAAGAGAATCCTGCCTCAGTACCAGCAAAGAGATTTCCACAATCCCCCTCTGATCGGCCACTTGATTCCCCCTCCGGCTGTGGGTTGCAAGCTCTGGAAGCAGCTGCCTCCCTGGGGCTGGGGCTAGACTGAGCTTCTCTCTCACCGTGGTCTGACAGACCTTTCCTACTGACCTTCTAAGTTGTCTTTGGTGTTTGTGGGTTGAGAAGTCTGGAAACCGCCACAACGCCCCTTGATTCAGTCCCCTGAGGCCTGCTCCAGGTTTGCTGAGGCCCGGAACTGCATTCCTCTACCAGCCTGGCTCAATAAACCTTTCCAATCAAGGTTATCTTGGGCTGGAAATTTGTTTCACTCTGTCTTTTTGTGGGTTCTGCTGCTCTAGAATTTGTTTAGAGCCATTTTTTATAGATATTTGGAGAGGTTTGGGGGAGAGCTCAAGCAAGCCACTGCTTTTACATCTTGGCTCCACCCCCCCCTTCTTGGTTTTTTCCATCCCTGTAGCCTGCAGTAGAACTGCCAAACTCCTCTCAATAAGGAAAGCCCAGCTCATTGCTGGAAATCGATACATCACTAGTTTTGGGGGGCCTTACTGAGTTTCCAAGTTTTGTCAAGTAGAATCACATTTATGACTTGAAATGTATTAAAAGAAGTATTACATTCAAACATCTTGTATGAAGGTGTAGTCTGATTAACCAAGAACGTTCATAAGACCATCTATTGTTAACGTTGAGCATATTAGAAACATTTCTAAATTGTACTGCCCTAAAGCTCAGAAAAGCACTAGTCTGTACTGAATGGTAGGCCTAAATATCTTATTCCTAAAGATAAAGGAGTAGAAGTTGTTGAGAAAGTCCCAGACTGCTTTAAAAACAAACAAACAAAAAAAAAACCAATCAACTAAAAAAAAACCCAGCTCTGGAAGGTGGCCAAAAGTATGAAGTGTATGGTAGTTAAGTGTTTTGATCAGCTGAACAAACAGAATGAAGTACAAGAGGAGAGATAGTGTAACCTAGTGGAAAGCACACTAGGTTTGGGGTAACAGAATCACTGACTGAACTGTACCCCGAAGCTATATAATGACTGATGCTAATATAAAGGGAAATCTATAGTGTGGTGGTACTACTTGGTCCTGTCCTTTTCAATATTTTTATCAAAGACTTGGATGGCAGCATGAAGCCATAATGCTTAGAAGAGTTGGTTAACATGCTAGATGACAGAACCAAGATTCTACATGATGCTAGGAGGGAAGGATGCTAACATAATGAAATGTAATGGATAAATGAGAAGTCCTCCATTTACGTGTGCTAACAAGTACAGGGTAAAGGCAATCTGGTGTAGGCATAGCTCATGACTAAAACAAATGGGGGTTTTCTTTCATCAAAACAGTGTAATGAGACTATCAAATGAATAATGCTATCTCAGACTGTATTAACAGAAGTATACTGTCCAGATTTGGATTAAGGGAGACAATATTCCCAATGTATTGTGACCAGGAAACCACACCTAGAGCTATGTGTTGTTCAATTCTGAGTGTCATATTTTAGGATGGTTACAGATAAACTGGAGCAAACCTGGAGGAGAGCAATGGGTTACAACTTATGCCATATAGGGAATATCAGAAGAAAGAACTGGAGATCGTCTGAGAAAGAGAAGATTTAGTGCTGAGAGGCCAACTTTCCCAGTATGGGAAAGGTCATCATGTAGAGAACAGAACTAGCATCAGTAGAATGGAAATTAAAGGGAGGAAGTTAATGGTTCAATATAAGGGAAAAATATTCTAAGTAATCGGATCTGTACAAAAATTGAAAGAACATTCAGGAAAAAGCTTAAGTTTCCGATCACAGGTTGGCTGACAATCATGCTGGAGATGGGATCCTGGCTTTTGACAGGATGATGGACTAGGGAGATGATTTCTAAGGTCTCTTCCAGATCCTAATGATGCTGGTTTACAGGTTCTACCCTACCATTCTATACTAGCTGAAAACTTAAAAACTAGAACCTTAGTTTTCTCATCTGTAAAGTGGGAATAATATTTTCTACTACCTATCTCACAAAGCAGTTGTGAGAAAAGCACTATGAATGTAAATTACTCCGTAAAAACCTAAAAAGCAAATTCCACGCTGATACCTAGGCTCTGTCTATTATCATTAGGCAATCACTGCCCAGTGGTTTTTGTTGACTCTTTTCAGTACCACAGACTGAAAGATGCGGCACAGTTAGATGCATGAAAAAATTGTGCAATGTCATCATCCAAGTGAGTTGCTACTTTAATTTTGAGCTGTTAGTCTAGTAAATGTTACCCTGTTAAAAACAGCTACCTCTTCTCAAGCAGCCTGCGGCCATGATCCAACAGGCCTGACTCACAGCCACAATCTCTCCAAGGGTCACACAGGTCTGCAGGTGAATAGGAAGCTGAGTCTTTCAGTCTCTGAGGCCTATCTGTACTCCCTCGCACGGGCTGAGCTGCCTCTCCAAAGACTGCCTACCCGCAAGACAGATCTAGGGCGTCCTAATTACACGTTCCCTACAAATGATTCTACAGCTTTGTCAAAAGGCTCCAAAGAACTTTTTAAAAAGTCTGATCAAAAACAAAACTGTCAACAGAATAGTCGTATAAACATTCCAATGATTTCAAAAACCACAAAAAGGATTTACTGAAATGACTGCAACTGTTGTTTTGAAACCCACATTAAACACTAAGAATTTCAAAATTCCACATTTATTAGTGGGTGGTAAGTAGACGAGGTTTCAGTACATGTACTAATATATTCTTTTCCTGACAAAGTAATTTTGTAGTTTAAATATTCAATAAAAATAGCAGAACTATGCTAAGGAATAATGATAAAGTTTCCACTGAAAAAATCAAATAATCCATTCACAAAATTAATATATTCTAAAAACAGCTATAAAATTAAAAAAAGATTAATAATTTCTCAGACAGATAAAAAAAGTTTTCCCATATTCAACTTTAGATTACTTTATCAACAAATTTATAGCTAAAGAAAACATTTGAACACAGAAATGACCATTAAATCAACTGCTTTCATTATCAAATCAGAACCAAAAATGTCAGCGATAAAAATAATAACATTAGATTTTGAGGGGACTACTCTGAGTACTTACAGCTTATTTAAACTCCAGATCGTCAATGAAGACAAGAAATTGTTTAAATAGTCAGAAAGTACATACTGAAAATTAGTTAGGCTATAGTCACTGAAGAATGGAGTACAATGGAAGAGAGCACCTAGAGCTAGAGTAACAGAATCCTAGAATCTCAACTCTGGAAAGACCTTGGAGGCTACAGAGTAAAGCCCACACTTCCATCTGGCCAAGAAGCCCCCAAGATGGCCACCAAATGGGCCTCCAGGCCTTTCCATGGTACAGTGGAGAAACAGAGTGCCAGACCTGGAGTCAGGGATCTGGGTTCAAATACTGCCCCTTCACGGTCACTGGAGATCTCTTCATTGCTAAACCTACCCAATGGCCTTTTCTCAGTTCTCACCCTCCTTGGCCTCTGTTGTAGCAACTGCCATAACCAATCTTGCATCCTGAGTTTTTGTGATCTTGCTCAGTCCTGGTTTTTTTCCTTCTGCGCATATAGGACTACTCCTTCTCAGACTCTTGCAGGATCATCATTTATGCCTCCCACCTATATGTACATGAGTACATGCAGAGTTATGTCCTGGGAGTTCCTTCTTCCTCTATGTGAAATCCTCAGCTCCTATGAATTCAATTATAATCTCTTTCCTGGGATCACAGGTTCACGGACATAGAGCAGGAAGGAAACTTAGACACATTTTATAAGTGAGGAAACCAAGCCACAGAAAGATTAAGGGAAGGGGGTGGGGGGTGGGGATTTGAACCAAGGTCTTCCTACTTCCAAATTTGGCAATCTCTCTTCCTTGCTGTGCTGCAGATGACTTCCAAATCTGCCTCTCAAGTCCTTATCTTTCTATCGAGCTCTGATTTGACATCTCCAGCTGCCTGCTGAGCCACTCCACGGAGCTGTTCCACAGGCATTTAAAACTCAACACGTGCTAATCAGAACTCACTATATTTCCTTCAGAACCCCCTCCTAACTTCCCTATTTCTATCTCAACAAAATCTAGTCCATCAGGCCTGCAACCTCAGAGTCCTCCTCCACTCTTTACTCTTATTCCATTCATTGGCAAAGTCTTGTCCAGTCCATTCCATTGAAGTCTGGCAGGCTCGTCTACTCACACAATCAACCTCTCACCTGGACCACTACGATAGCCTCTGCCCTGGTCTCTCTGCACAGTCTCCTCCCCCTTCAACCTACCCTCCACACGACAGCTCTGATTATGTGACTCATTCCAAGAAGCTCCAGTGGCACCCCAACTGCATTTAAGCTAAACATATAAACTTCATTTGACAAGTCAAACCCTTTACGACCCAACACCAGCCCATCTTCAGCCAGCAGGACTACACATTACTTCCCAGTTAAACTGGCCCACATCTCCTGCCTCCTTGGCTTTGCGCAAGCTGTACCCTCATGCATGGAGTGCTCTCCCTCCTCACTTTCCCTTCAGGGAACCCCTATACCCTTCTAAGGCTCAGTTCAAGTGCCATCTCATTCAAGAAGTCTTTCCCAAGGGTGAGTACCTCTCATATCTTTGTGTATTTATATTATAGTTACCCTGGACTGGCTCATCTGAGAAGAATGTAAACTTCTGGAGAGCAGGGACTTGCATATTTTATCCCTCCCTTCCAAAAAAACCCAACCCAACCCAAACCAAACCAAAACAAACCTGGCACACAGAAAGCACTTAATAAATGCTGGCAATTGATGAACAGCTCTACTAATCGTGGGTATCATTTACTTTTATTTTAGGTTTACCAAGTACTTTATTTATTTCAATCCCACCCAATTCTCACAATTGTGTGAGGTAGGCACTATTATTGTCTCTATTTTATAGATGAGGAAACTGAGGCTGAGAGAGGGTAAGTGACTTGTCCAGGATCACACAAGTCTCATGGGTCTGAGACCTCTGTGACTCTAAGTAATACAGGACAGGCCACTTTACCTCTCTGTCCTTCAGCTGCCCCATCTGTGAAATGAGGGGACTGAACTTGATAATCTCTCAGATCTTTTCCAGTTCTAGGATCTTATGACTACAAGTGAGAGGAAACTCAGTACCTTGGAGGCAGCTCTGTACATTTTTGGACAGCTCTATTTATGACTCTTCCCACACACCACTGAAATCTGCCTCTCAGCAACATCCACTCCCTGCTCTTGGTTCAACAAGTCCACTTTCTAACATGTCAGCCACCATGTCTAGCAATCAATCATTCAACAACAAGCATTTATTAAGAGCCTGTGCTAGGGGCTGGGGAGCGAAAGACAAAAATGAAAAGTAGGAGCTCTGCCCTCAAGGAGGAGAGGAGGCAACATGTACATATGTAAGTATGTGAAAAATCCAAAGTAATCTGGGGAGATGTGGCACAAGCAGATGGGAAACCAGCAAATGTTTCATGTAGCCAGTGAACTGAGCTTTGAAGTAAATTAGGAATTCCAAGAGGCAAAAATGAGGAGAAAACAAACCAGGCATGGGGGGAACCTTGCACAAAGGCTTATTTCCTCCTAAGTCTTCTCTTCTCTAGGCTAAGCACCCTCTTGTCCTTCAACTACTCCTCATATGCTGTGAGTTCCAGTCAAGATCCAGGCCTGGTAACCCTCCTCTGGATGATACCAATGTCCTTTCTAAAATGTGGTGCTGGGGACTAAATATAACATTCCCAATGTGACCGATGACCAAGCCAGACCACAGTAAGCCCATCGCCACTCTTGTTCTGGAACCAATCTCCCTTTCTGTATTCTAGAATGTGCGTGCAGTTTTTTGGCCACTCTAACACACTGTTGATCTAGATTAAGCTTACAGTGCCTTAACCTCGCAATCTCGTTCTTACATGTACATCCCAGCTCAGCGTAACCATGCTTGTCCATTTTACTCCTTTCTAACCACACCTTCTCCACCTGGATAATGGGCCTCCAGATAGCTTTGAAATGTCATCGTATTAGAACCAGACTGTTGTTCCCGGCCATCAAGCTCTGCCACCCACGTTTGCCATCGCTTTTAGCTGTGTCATCTGTAAATTTGCTAAGCATGTTGTCTACACCTTCCTCCAAGTTACTAATGAAAATGTTAAACAATATGGGTCCAAAGACAGACCTCTGGGGCCCCACTACTAACGACTTTCTTCCAAGACAACATCAAACCCGAGAGACCACTCCTCTCATTAAACCCTTTCAGAATCTACTCAATTGCCCAGCTCACATCTCTCCATCTTGTTTACAAGGAGGCATGAGACACTTTGGCAAATGTTTTGCTGCAGTCTAGATACTAATATATGCACAATATCACCCTAAGGTAAAAATTGTTATTATTATTATTATTATTATTATATTTGTTAACC
This sequence comes from Phascolarctos cinereus, assembly GCF_003287225.1. NCBI lineage: Eukaryota > Metazoa > Chordata > Mammalia > Diprotodontia > Phascolarctidae > Phascolarctos > Phascolarctos cinereus. The sequence continues at coordinate 214,109,426 of NW_027556402.1, forward strand.
TTGTCAATAAACAAAATGAGATAAGGTTGGCATGATCTAGTTTTGAAACCATGATGGCTGTTTTCAACAAGACAAAAATCATAGGCCTAAGGTGATCAGAATTATAGAATCTCAGTTGGGTTGGACTCCAAAGGCCACCTAGCCCAACCTATATCCAGGTGGAAAGAGTGCTGCCTCTGGAGTCAGAAGACCTGGATTCCAATTCTACCTCTGATGCTTACTATCTATATGACCTAGGGCAAGTCACTTGATCTTCCAGGGCCTCAGTTTCCTGATCCGTAAAATGAGAGGACTGGGTAAGGTGGCCCCTGAAGTCCCCTTCAGCTCCTCCTGTTATCCTACATCACCAGCTGAAGTGGCCATTCAGGATTTCACTCGAAGGCCTCAGTGAGTAAGAATCCTGTTACCTCCTGAGGCACCACATTCTGCTTTTAGAGAGCTCTAACCCTTACATCGAGCTCAAATTGGCCTCTCTCATTTCGGTCCTTAGTTGTGTCCTCTGAGGCCAAGAAAACAATGTTGCCCTCCCTCAACAAGACAGCCCTTCAAATACCTAAAGACAACTACACTTCTTCCAATACCTATTCGTTCCTGTGTGAAACATTCCATTTTCTTCTAACTGCTTATTTCACGGCACCCCTCCAATTCCTCACCCTCCTTTGGGTGATCTCAATCCATGTTCTTCCTAAAGCACGGAAGTTGTGCCCAGAAGTGAACACTGTGCTTCAGATGTGGTGTGACCAGGGCTGAAGACAACAGCACTATCCTCCCCCCAAGTTCTGTGGTTGGTGTATCTAACTGATGTGGCCTAACATTGTCTTCCACCAATCTAATTAGCATGCTTTCTAAACCCTGCTCTAAGGCACTGACAAAAATGTTCAACAGGATAGGGTCAAAGGCAGAGGCCTCTCAAACTGTACTACTCACTGGAGACCTCACACTGGCACCAATCCATTTATCACTATATCTGAGGTCTAGTCATTCAACCAGTTTCCAAATGCACTTAAATGTACTACCTCCCATCGTGAACATAGCTCTTATTAACTTTGTTCAGAAGGAAAGGGGAAACTCTGTCAAAATATTTACTGAAATTCAAATATAGTATATAATACTAGAGGTCACATGTATATGACACTTTGGCAAAGTGCCTTATAAATAGTATCTCATTAGATCATCACAACATCCCTGTGAAGTAGTTATGATTATCAGTCCCATTTTGCAGATGAGGAACCTGAAGCCCAGCACAGAGTAGTACACAACAACTGGTAAGTGTTTGTTGAATTGTATTACAAGACTTGCTGGGGTATCAAAGCAAGTTAAGTGCCTGAGGTCAGATTCTCAGATATTACTGATCCCAAAGCCCATGAGCTATCCATGGGTTCCCATACTTCCTAACTATATGACTATGGGTAGATGCTACCCCTCTGAGCCTTTTATTTTCTCCATAAAAAGGGAATAATAATCATATTACATACCTCAGAAGACTATTGTGAAGAAAGTACTTCATAAAACTTACCCAAAGTAGGCTGGATGCTTTGCTATAATATTATCTAGCCCATAAACAAACACATGCTTCATTTTGTGGGGTAATTGCTGTTCATATGCTACAAAGCATTAAAACACCTAAAATACGGGACATCAAATGGCAAAGAATATATTTTGCAAATATACGTTGATCTGGAAGGATGTAAAAACCAAAATGCAACAGGAAGGAGGAAGTCACTCAGAACAACTCTGAAATTAAGAGTCAGCATCTTTAGAAAAGATATTCTTCTGTGACTTATCTGAGGAAATAAAGAAATCAATGTTACTTCAAGCTCCATGTGCTGAAAGCACCTCTTTTTAGAAGGGTGAGGTAACAGTCCCTCTTTTTTGGACAGCAGTGAGACTAACCAGTAAAATGACATTCTGAATTGAAGGGGTTCACCCAGAACTAGAGAGAAGAGTGGAAGAAATAAAGCTGCCCAGTGAAAGGAGGGGAAAAGAAGGGGAGTACATTGGTCTCCTCCAGGTTTGTAATCAAAGGATAAACGACTTTTTAAAAAAAGTATGTCATCAGTAACAAGAACGCCATCTTCTGCGACATGAGATAACTGACTGCATATGTAATGAGGTTATTTTATAGGACATTTCTTCGCTGGGAAGAAGGATTCCTCTGATGATTAATTTTATGGGGGGGGACCAAATCTTTGTTGGATTTTCCTCTTGACATGGAAGGTGGTTAAAGTGTAGGACTTAGAATCAGAGAGACTCGAGTTCAAATCCTGACTTAATTACTACTTGTGTGACCATATCGGAAGCCACTTCCTGAGACTCAGTGTTCTCATCTGTAAAATTCGGGAATGAAAGGCCGTTATAGAAAGCCCTCAAGGTCCCTTCCAACTCGAGTCTGCGACCCTAGACCCCCTTCAGAGTGGCTGGGCCACATTCGCAGAGAGGGGCGGGGTGGGAGAGGGGTCTGATTGTTATGGGCCGGGCGAGGGACACCAGAAGCTGTCGTCCTGGCCTTCCCTGGGCCGTTCCTCTCACTCCCCAAGTGTAAACAATCTTAATCGAGGCCGAATCGCGGGCTCTTCACCCCGCCCTATGACAACAAGCCGGTAACTCATTCTTCCGGACTCCTCTTCTACTTACCGGGCAGGGAGGCAGATCACCCAAGAGGGGCAGGGGCGAGGGAAGAACTAGGCTCTCCTTAATTTGGCGGGGGTAGGGTCTTATAACGAAGGACTCAGTACAACGAACAGGGCAGCCACCCGGGCTCCCCGAACGGGTTTTGGTTTGGGGAAAGCCGTAACGATGAGGATCGTAAACAAGGACGACACAAAGCACCCCGACTCGGACCCTCAGCCTCAGCCTGGGCCTCCGGCCCCCGGCCCCGGGGAAGGACGTGCCCGCCCGTCCTGCCGCTCGGCCCCGGGGCCCCGCACTCACTTCGGCTTCACGGCATCGCGGTCCCCGCGGGGACGACGGCGCTCAGGGACCGTCCCGCCGCCCGCACCAGCCCCGCCAAACCCGCAGGCGGCAGCTCCGGGACGGAAGGCTCCGACGGCGGCGGCTGCCGTAGCGGCAGCAGCGGCCTCCACCTCAGCCCCGTCGCGCCTCAGTGACGCGCCGTGGCACGCCGGCCTCGCCCCCCACCCTGACCGTTGCTTGGTAACGGGTGAGGCGCCGTGGCTCCTCCCCCTCCCTCTCCGCCCTCTCCATCCGGTTACTAGGTAACGGGAAAGGCGCCGTGGCTCCTCCTCCCCCCCCCCCCTCCCCGCCCCTCCACAGCCCTCTCCGCCCGCGTCATTCAGTAGGTAACGTGAAAAGGTGCAGTGGCTCCCCGTCACGCCCCTTTTCCAAGTCAGTCCTCCCCATCCCTTCTCAGGTGTCCGGAGAAGGCGCCCCTCTCTCCTTCCTCCCAACGCTTAAAGGTTTTAGAACTGGAAGGAACCTCTGTTCACGAGGCCTTATCAAAACATACATTTAGATTCTAATTCTTACATCACTAATGTGAAAATATGTTTAATAGGAATGTAAATGTATAGCCTATATCAGATTGTGCACCATTTTGGGGAGGGTAGTGGGGAGGAAGGGGGAAAAAAATTTTAAACTCAAAAGCATATGGAAGTGATTGTTGATAAATCAAATTAATAAAAAAAAAAGAACGAAGGACAACCCCCCCCCCCATACATTTAGAGTGGGAAAGCACCTTAGAGGTAATTCGGTACAAATATCTCATTTTACAGATGAAGAAACTTAGTCTAAAAGAACCCTCAGTCCTCAAAAGCAACACTCCACTGCAACACTAGAAAGGAAGCCAATATCAGCTATGAACTTTGGATCTTTCGATTGCTGGGAAATAAATAGAACAAATCAATCAAACATTTATTAAGAACCTATTATGTGGATCTGAAAAAAATTCTTCATAATTTTTTTTTAAGCCTGCCATATTCCAGGCACTGTGCTCTCGGTTGGCTAACGCGAGTTACCCAAGTCCTAACCTCTAGGAGTTTGCATTCTACTGGGGGGAAACACGCACATATATAAGTATATACAGAATTGTTGTTGTTCATTCCTGTCTGAACCATTTGGAGTTTTCTTGGCAAAGATCTTGGAGTAGTTTAGCCATTTCCTTCTCTAGCTCATTTTAAAGATAGGGAAACTGAGGCAAATAGGGTTAAGTGACTTGCCCAGGGTCACACAGCTAGTGTCTGAGATCGAATTTGAACTCAGGTCTTCCTGACTCCAGGTCCAATGCTCTACCCACTGCATCACCTAGCTGCCCTTATGTATAGAATATACAAATACAAAATAAGAGAGATCACATGGCTAAAGGGTTGACCACTGAGTCTGAAAGACCTAGGTTCAAGTGTTGGCTCTGACTCCTCCTGGCTATGTGACCCTACACAACTGTTAGACTAAGTTGCAGGATAGTTGCTCGTTGGCATTGCTGCAAGGAGTTTCTTTAGTAGTGTTGAATGAAATGAAATCAGGTCTGGACCAAAAAACCAAGGCAGTAGCGGACAGGAGATTCACTAGCAGTTGTCTCCCCAGTTTGAATAAAAGTTCCTTGAGGACAGGGGCTGTCTCACTTTTGTATTTGTACAACCAGTTAAGCCAGGGCACATAGCACTTCATTATTTGTAAAATTAGCAGTTGTAGGATGCTGACATAGGCAATGCAATTGTGTGCCTAATGGCCACTCACCACCTTACCACCACCTTCTCTTCATTATTTCCCTTTTGTTTCAGGAGCTTCAATCAGCCAAATCTAGCCATAATAACGGCTCTTTTTTAAGCCTAGGGGCAATACAATGGCCCCTCCGGGCCACATGGTCCCCTTCTCTGTTGCTTGATTAAGTTTATATATTAAATCAAAAGTTAGGAGCACAATTACAATAGCTCAGAGCCCCCAGTTTTGGGAAATTCCTAATATTTAAGTAGAATTTTGATGCTCTTCCCTAATTTAAAATTATATTTATCTCAAGCAAGCTCCAGACCTCTTTATAGAGATGAGACAAAAATTCAGGTTACTGGAAATGTTGGAGTAAAGAAATGAGAGAACATTGGAGTACCTATTATAGTCAGGCGTTCATGGGGGAAGTAGGTGAAAGACCAGATCTTTTCTTGGAACTTCTCTTAATCCTTGACTAGGTAGGTACAAGTTGTGGCTTCGGCCTGAGTCTTCTGCTCTAAAATGCCTTTTGTGTCTGAGGAGCCTCCTCAATCTCTCCTTTTCTGCCTCTCCTTAGCCTCTCTGTTGCCAATGCTCAGTTTAAGTCCGGGAAAGGGCTGGGGAGCTATTGAGGTCTCCACCACTTCCTCTCAGTTCATCTCTCTCAGTGTGTTTCTCTTTAAGAAAAGGGTGTGACTCAATTCCACTTTCCATCTCATAGATCACTATACTCCAGAAGAAACTCTCTGGAGGGGAATGCTTATCCCTGTAATTACTGTCAGAACAGTCAGTTCTCAAACCTCTATTACACATTAATTCATCAGGAAAAGCTTCATGCAGAAGGAGGCTACTAGGCTGAACTTTGAAGGGAAACTAGGGGATTGATTCTAAGAGGTAGAGATGAGGAGGAAGTGCATTCCAGGCATGGTGGATAGCCTGGGCAAGGACATGGTTGTGGTTTGTCTTTCATTCTTGAAGAGGACCATGACTTTAGGGAGGTGATGCTATGTCTTGCAAATGAATTGGATTGAAGTGAGGGAGGGCTATGCAAAGTTGCCAGCCTCACTTTCTCCTCCTGAGCCATCTAGGTCCAGTGGCCAGATATGGATAGGAAGATTGGAGATGGGCCAGGATGGAGTGGGAGAAGTTGGCCTTTTTTTTTTTTTTGGTGAGGCAATCGGGGTTAGGTGACTTGTCCAGTGTCACACAGCTAGGAGGTGTCAAGCTTCTGAGGGCAGATCTGAACTCAGGTCCTCCTGACTCCAGAGCTGGTGCTCTATTCCCCTTGCCACATAGCTGCTCCTGAAGTTGGCCATTTTAAGCTTAGGTCTTTCCAGTTTTCACTTTGACTGAGGTGATGCCCATTCTTTGATTAAGGCTGTTTAAGAAGTGAGCCAAGGGATGGCCCCTTTAAAGAAAAATCAAACTAGGAGGGGAAGACCTTCAGGGTTTCTGCCCCAAAGAGAAACAATTACTATATTTTTTTTGGCGAGGCATTTGGGGTTAAGTGACTTGTCTAGGGTCACACAGCTAACAAGTTTCAAGTGTCTGAGGCTGGATTTGAACTCAGGTCCTCCTGACTCCAAGGCCAGAGCTCTATCCACTTTGCCACCTAGCTGCCCCAACAATTACTATCTACATTCATGAGGAGAGGGGAGAAGAGGAAGGAGAGGAGGGAAGGGAAGGGGAGAGGTCTGGGCCAGGACATGGAGATGGAAGATGGGGAGTGCTGTGTGTGAAAAGGGGAAGGACAGTATGTTGTACACTGTGTGAAAGGAATAAAAATGAATTAAAGCTGGAAAATGTTGAGGCATTTTTAACTCATTCCGAGCTTGAAAGAATTAGCCCGCCTCTGTGCAGCAATTAAGGGAAGGAAGAGGAAGACTCTGCCAGGTATTACAACATCTAATCGCTTCACGAACTGAGCCCATTCTCAGAGATGATCAGAACTCAAGATTGACACCAGTAGCAATGGACAACTGTGAAGGAAAGGTTCCTGATCAGGATGATTGAATAGAAGGAAAGAGAATAGCTTAGCTTGCTGCTGTCCAGCCATTTCAGTCGTGTCCAACTCTTCATGACCCTTTTCTTGGTAAAGATACTAGAGTGGTTTCCCATTTTCTTCTCCAGCTGATTTTATAGATGAAGAAACTAAGGCAAACAGAGTGAAGTGACTTACCCAGGGGCACACAGATACTAAGTGTCTGAAGCCAGATTTCAACTCAGGTCCTCCCGACTCTAGGCCCAGAGCTCTATCCTAGCTGCTCCACAACTCAGTTCTAGCCCACCAGTAAACAAGCTGATTAATAAATAATCCACCCCTCAGACTAGCAGTAAATAAGATTCAGATCCCTCTAGGGATGAAAGTAAAAGACTAGACTTTCAGCTAGAAGAAAAGTCGAAAGGAAAAGTGAAAGATTAAAGGCTTCAAGGAACAGCTGAGACCCTGAGGGACTGAGGTGAAGCTTGACTGACTTCCAAGGTTAAAAACAAACAAACAAACAAAACCTTCGCTAAGGAAATACCTCAGTATAAAGCAAAAAAGCCCTCAACTCAGGCTGGCAGCTTTTTTTTTTGGTTTGTATTTTAAATCCTCAAAGGCCTCAGCAGAAGAAATCTCCCAGTCGACCCGAGTAAAACTGAGAAGTCTTTAGGTCTTTCATACCAAATGAGAGCTTGCTAAGATTTAACTGAGGATTTAAAGAAAAACCCTCTTCTTTCTCTCTTTCCTTGTCCAAAGGAAAGGGTTTCAGCTCAGATTGATCCCAGGAGAAGACACTGGAGTGTCTGTTGCAAAGGAATAGGCCTTTAGAATGACTACCTGGGTAAAAAAAAGTTCCTCAATTTGATTTGATCCTAAGAGTAGGGGAGACCCAGAACTCAACTCCTGAGGCCTCAGCAACAAAAATGAATAAGCGAACAAACAAACAGAAAAGGATTTTTATAATACCAGGAATGACCAGGGAAGAGAACAGAAGAGAATAACTCAGAAATGTTTAAAGTCAAAACCCCAAATAAAATAAAAACATTATGCGCAAAGGAACAATTAGAATTCTTTGAAGAGATGATGAGAGAGTTTAAAAAAACATCATAAAGGAAATGGGAGATATGGAGGAGAGAATGAAAAAAAAAAGATCAACAGATGAGCAGAAGAGATACAAAACCTTACTCTAGTAACAAACTCCCTAAAAATCAGAATGGACCAAATGAAAATTAATGACTCCAGGAAGCAACAAGATTTCTTAATACAAAATGAAAAGAATGAGAAAACGGAGGAAAATGAAAGAAATGTCATATCAAAAAAAAAAAAAACCTGACCTGGAAAACAAATCAAGGAGAGATAGTATAAGAATAACAGGATTACCTGAAGTCCATGGCAAAACAAAACAAAACAAAACAAAAAAACAAACAAAAAACCCCCCTAGATATTATGTTTCCAAAAAATGATTTAAGAAAATTGCGCATCTGGCCTTGGAGTCAGGAGGACCTGAGTTCAAATCCAGCCTCAGACACTTAACACTTACGAGCTGTGTGACCCTGGGCAAGTCACTTAACCCCAAACACCTCACCAAAAAAAAAAAAATATTGCTCAGACATTGGTTACTATGATATACTTTACCCTTTGTTCCTCCAAATGAATTTCATTGTTTTTTTAGCTCTGTAAAGCGATTTTTTGGTCATTTAATTGGTATGGCACTGAATAAGTAAATTAATTTAGATAGTATTGTTATTTTTTTGGCTTGCCAGTGAGCAACTAAAACTGAAATGCCAGCTAAAAATTAATTTAAAGAATTAGTAACTTCAGCAAACTTGTAGTGTATAAAATAAATCCACAAATTCATTTGCACTTCTATGTAATACCAATAAAACCCAGCAAAAAATGATTAAAAAAGATAAATTTCATTTAAAATTGCTATAGGATATGAAAAATTCTTGAGAGTCTACCTTCCAAGTTATATACAAGAACAATATAAACACAACTACTGTTAGGGGCTGTTACAGGGTCCCCTCCTGAGGTGTGGATTGCCTATACAATTGTTTCCAAAAATACAGACCTAAAAAATTGAAAAATCATTAATTGCTCAAGGGTATGTCAAACCAAAATGATAAAAATGACAATGCTACCTAAATTAATTTACTTATTCAAAGTTATACCAATCAAACTACTGAAGGAACATTTTAAAGGACTAGATAAAATGATAATGAAATTCTTATGGAGGATTCTTAACCTTTGTTTTGGTCAATAATCTCAAAGGAAATAGTGAAAAGAAATGGGAACAGTCATGGCCTAGCAGTGACAGATCTCAAAGTATACTACAAAGAAGATATTATTAAAACCAAGTTGTCATCAGCTAAGAAACAGAGAGATCAATCACTGGAAAAGATTAGGCATACAACATATAGAAGTTTGAGGGTGCCTTTTTGATAAATGCAAAGATCCTAGCTACTGTGGTAAAAAGGAACTAGTGACTGATGGGAAAATTGAGGAACAATACGAAAGAAATTAGATTTAGACCAACACTTTACACCTTATACAAAAATAAGCTCCAAATGGATATGTAACCTAGACATAAAACTTCACACTGTAAATAAATAAATTAGAGAAATATGGAAAAAATTACCTATCAGATCTATGGCTAGGAAAAAAAGTTCTTGACCAAACAAGAAATAGACTCATAGAAGATAAAATGGATAATTTTAGTACCTAAAATTTTAAAAAATTGTACAAACAGACCTAATGAAACTAAGATTAAAAAGAAAATAATGAACTAGGGGAAAAGTCTTTGCAACAAGTTTCTCTGATAAAGGTCTCATTTCCAAGATTAAAAAGAGCTATTCCCCAATCGATAAATGATCTAAGTACATGAACAGACAGTTTGCAAGGGAAGAAACCTAGGCTATCTATAGCTATATAAAAACATTCCAAGTTACTATTAATTAGACAAATGAAAATGATGCAATTCTGAGATTCTTCTCATCACACCCACCAGAGTGGCAACAAGGATAAAAAGATTGAAAATGATAAATGTTGGAGGAGCAGTGAGAAAACAGGGATAATGATGCATCAGGAGACTTTGCTAGAATGGTGAGTGGGTCTAGCAGGCCAAGTGGAAAACAATTGGAATGAAATGCAAAAAGTTATTAAATTATTTGTGTCATTTGACATGGCTATACCACTGCTAGGCCAATACAAAAAAAAAAGAGAAGATAAAAGAAAAAGAAGAGTCTTTTAAAGGCAAAAATATTTATAGCTACTTTGTTTTTGGTGTGGAAAAAACTGGAAACTAAGAGGATGTTCAACAGTTGAGGAATGGCTGAATAAGTTATGGTGTACTATTGTGCTATAAGAAATGAGGTGAAGGGCAGTTAGGTGGTACAATGGATAGAGCACTGGCCCTGGAGTCAGGAGGACCTGAGTTCAAATGTGACCTCAGACACTTGACACTTACTGGCTGTGTGACCCTGGGCAAGTCATTTAACCCCATTGCCTAGCTCCCCCCACCAAAAAAAGTGAGGTGACTTCAAAAATACATGGCAAACCTTCTATATGAACTGATGCAAGTGAAGTGAACAAAGGCAGAAGAGCAATTTATACTGTAACAATATTATAAAAATGAATGATTTTGAGGACTTTCATAAACTAATGTGGCAGCTAGGTGGTGCAGTGGATAGGACATCAGGCCTGGAGTTAGAAAAATTCCTCTCCCTGAGTTCAAATCTGGCCTCAGACACTTAGTTGCTATGTGATCCTGGAGAAGTCACTTCACCCTGTTTGCCTCAGTTTCTTCATCTGTAAAGTGAGCTGGAGAAAGAAACGGCAAACCTCTCCAGTACCTTTGCCAAGAAAACCCCAAATGGGGTCATGAAGAGTTGGATATGGCTGAAAATGACTGAATGACAACAACAATAAACTAATGAGGGATGAAATGAGCAGAACCAGGAGACAATTTATACAATCACAACAGCAATATATAAGCAAACAACTTTGAAAGCTCTATGATACAATTCACGATTCAGGACTGATGCTGAAACACATTATCTATTACAGGCAGATGACATATTTAGGGTGTGGGATAAAACACATTTATATACAGCCATTGGGGGGATTTATTTTGCTTGACTATAGATGTATGTTACAAGAAATTGCTTTTTTTCTTTTCTCTGCCCCCCCTCCCCACCAATGGGGTAGAAAATGGGCAGGAAAGAAAATAGATTTCTGTTGATTTTTTTAATAGGTGAGGGAGTACTGTAGATGTGAATGGTTTCACGTACTTTCAGATGAAGTAACTGTATAATTAGTTTTACTTAACTATTTTTCTTTGTTACAAGAGGCCTCTCAGGAAGTCAGAGCAATCTGTAAATGTATTTAATGTGAAAACAAAACATCAATAAAACTAATTATCTGAAAAAAGGAAAGACCAGATGTCAGAGTCAGAGCAAGTGCTTATACCTGAAAACCCTGCCTTCAAAACTATGGCGTTTTAGAAAAACAAAACAAAAACCCTTATCTATTTCAGCATGCACTGGGGTTAAGGTAGAAAATTTAAATTTGGTGATTGGCAGGCACTGTTGCATAATCAAGGAAAGTACAGACTGCTGGTATTGGGCAAAGGGAAAAGTAACGTATCCTTAGAAATCCAGCCCTGGAAAGAAGTCTTCAGTAAAACTTCCAAAATTACTCACCATACAAAATGGAAGCTGGCTTGGAGGGGTGCCCAGGGAACAGACTGTAGACTATTTACAGATAAGCAGCACCACTAACATGTGCCAGCAGCTCTGAGGTCAGCAGTTCCTCCTAGTCTTTGTTAAAGGTTTCCGTCTACTTGGTCAGATTTATTCATTCTTTTTTTTTTTTTTTAACAGTTTATAGAATTAAATGAAAAGCATGAGTATTTCTCAAACTTAAAAAAAACACCTTTATTTCTTATTCATCATATTTAAGAGTTTTCAGCTTTATCATCCTCCACGTTTCTAGCCTCTACCTCATGCTGCTGCCCCTTTGGATTGGTGAGTTTCTCCCTGGACTTCCATTTCAGGAAGTTCCCAGACCAGCCACGCTCACTTCTATCCTGGCTAAGTTCCCAAGTCACCAGGCTTTGCCACCCTAAGTGGTACCCCTCCCCAGCCCTTTAAAATCTCTTTTATAGGGGCAGCTAGATGGCACAGTTGATAGAGGACTGGCCCTGGAGTCAGGAGGACTTGAGTTCAAATTTGACCTCAGACACATAACACAACATTTACAACAACAAAACACAGATCAATAACAACAAATTCTCTTTTATATATTGTCTTCCCCACATTAAAATGTAAGCTTCTCTATTTTTTTTTCTTTTTGATGAGGCAGTTGGGGTTAAGTGACTTGCCCAGGGTCACACAGCTAGTAAATGTCAAGCATCCGAGGCTGGATTTGAACTCAAGTCCTCCTGACTCCAAGGCTGAAGCTCTAGCCACTATGCCACCTAGCTGCCCCCATAATGTAAACTTCTTAAGGGTGGTGACTGTCTTTTTTTTTTTTATATCAATCAACATTTATTAAGCACCTATCACATGCCAGGCACTGTGCTAAGTGCCAGGTTGTATTTGCATCCCCATTATTTAGTAAACACTTTATATAATCTATTCTAATTATAGAGAAAAATATTAATTCAGGGACAACTTAACCTTATACATTGCCCACCTGTTACTTTTTTTTTTTAAGCAGAGAAAACCATTTATCCAAAGCACTGGCAAAACAGAAGTCAGAGAAAGTAGACATACAAGAAGATACATCCTAGATGATACAGAGTGAAGGAGCTCTCCCATTGGGAGCAACATAACCCAGATTAACCGAGTCTCAGATCTCACCCCAGCAGAAACTCCCCGAAGCCTCTACCCGTTCAACCAATATAACAGCTCCACTTCCCACCATGCTCCGCTGCCCACATTCATGTCCTACAGGCTTGACCCTGGTAACAGTGCCTTACCTTTCTAAACCCTGATGCCCATAGCCTCATTAATGCAGCAGTGAGGCTCTGCCTGGGCTGACCCATCCCCATCTGAGAAATCAAGGCAGGGGAGGCAGAAATCTGCTTTTCTGATCTCGAAAATACATTCTCACTGTATTTGGCAGTCATTTGACTGGCTGCTTCTTCTTTGGAAGTTACATGGAGGTAAATTTTGGCTTACCACGAGGCATGAAGCAGTGTGGTGTGACGGAAAGGGTGAGAGCTGGAGTCAGAGGACCTAATCCGAGTTTGGCCATTTATTTATTTCTCCCCTCTGGGCCTCCATTTTATCTTTCAAATGAGAGCAGCTGGGCTCAGTGGCCTCCAGAAAGTTCCTTCCAACTCTAACTAGATGGTATATGCGCGCGCGCGCACACACACACACACACACACACACACACACACACACACACACATAGTAGAGAGAGGTCTATATACATACATATATGTAAAGAGAGGGGTGTGTGTGTGTGTGTGTGTGTGTGTGTGTGTGTGTGTGTGGGGAGAGAGAGAGAGAGAGAGAGTAAGTGACTTGCCCAGGGTCATACAGCTACTAAGTGTCTAAGATCAGATTTGAACTCAGGTCCTCCTGACTTCAGGGCTGGTGCTCTATCCACTGGGCCACCTAGCCGCCCCTAAATATCTTTCTAACAATTAGAACCATCCAACAATGGAACGGGAGGTCATTCAGAACATGAAAGGATACTTCACCTTACAAAAGGCCACTAGGAAGTGTGATAGAAGTGTACTGGGCTTAGCATCAGTAAGAACTAAGTTCAAACTGAACATCAGAAGCTTATTATGCTCTGACCTGGGTCAAGTCACACGTTTTCTGTACCTTAGTTTCTCATCTGTAAAATGGGGAGAAGAATAGTACCCAAACAAGATAACGCATGTAAGTGCTTTTCACACTTCAAATTGCTACATAAATACTGGCTATTATTATTATTGTTGCTGAAAAAACAACTGAACATCATCACCAATTTACAACTCTCAAGTCTTTGATCCTATAATGTGATCTATGAATTGAACGGCTAGGTGGCACAGCGGATAGATTGCTGTTGGTGGTGTAAGGAAGAGCTGAGTTCAAATTCTCCCTTATATTCTTACTGGCTGTTTGACCCTGGGCAAATCACTTAAGCTCTCTCAGCTTCAGTCTCCTCATCTGTAAAATGGGGGGGGGTTGGAGTGGTGGTGATATTAGCACCTCCTCCACAGGTTTTTTGTGAAGGTCAAAAAGGCTGATGCTCGTAAAATATTTTGCAGGACTTTAAACATCATATAAATGTTAGCCATTATTTTTATGTTATTATTAAAGCAGCCACGCTCATGCAGAGGCTCAATAAAATCATAAAGAAAGCCTATCCCACAAGATCAGGAGACCTTGGCTGTGACTCCTGAAATTACATATATTTCCCAGAGAAAGCGCACGAGATGCCTCCTTTTACAAGGTCACCGAACATCTGTGGCAGGACTGTGGGAATGGAGCTGATGACGACTTTCGAGTGTCTTCTGCAGCTAGTGAACATTTCTCACTTCCTGCATGGAAGTTTCTGTCCATGGCTCCATGGTTCTGCCTAATCTCCAAAGATAGAAAACTTGATGTCAACCTTGATTTTTCCCTCTCCTTCATACCCTACAGCCTGGCAATACTCCTTCCTTTGGGATGGTTCACAGATTTGCTCTTCTTCATGTGACCTTGACCTCAAATGTGGGTAAGATGTTAGTAGGCAAGATGGGGTGGGGATTGTTGTCATTCACTCATTTCATTCGTTGTCCAGCTCTTCGTAACCCCATTTGGGGTTTTCTTGGCAAAGATACTAGATTGGTTCGCCATTTCCTCCTCCAGCTCATTTTACAGATGAGGAAACTGAAGCTAACAGGGTTAAGTGATCTGCCCAGGATCACACAGGCTAATAACTGTCTGGGGTGGGATTTGAACTCAGGAGCTAGGCCAGCACTCTATCCATTGCACCACCTACCTGCCCTCAAGGGACAGGAGATGGGGATGGGAGAGGGTGGGGATGGGTAAGGGCTTCTATTCAATAAAAAATAGTATTTGAAAAGCATGGGAGTTATTAACCCAGTTTGACTGGATTATAGAACTTGTGAGAAGGAATGGTGTGGGAAAATCTGGAAGGGTACCCGGGAACCATACCGTGGAGGGCTCTGAATGTCAGACTAAGATTAGGAGTTTGGTCTTTATTTGACAGGCAAAGGAGAGCCATTGAAGGTAGTTGAGCTGTGGAGTGATGCAGTCACGTCTGTCTATTAAGAAACCAATCTGGAATTGTGAGTAGGATGGGTAAGAATAGGAGTGGGAAGAATACTGAAAGTGGGGAGTTTTATAAGGAGGCTACAAGAATAGTCTGGGCTTTGGGGCAGCTAGGTGGCTAAGTAGATAGACCTCCAGCCTTGGAGTCAGGAGGACCTGAATTCAAATCCTGTCTCAGACACTTGACACTTACTAGCTGTGTGACCCTGGGCAGGTCACTTAACCCCAATTGCCTCACCAAACAAGCAAAAACAAACAAAAAATAATAATACTTTGGGCTAAAGGAGACTAGAGCCTGAATATTCGAGGGTGATGATCATGGGAACTGTGGGCTGGACTCTTTTTTGAGAGAATCTCTGATAAGCTGATCCAGCATAGAAGGGATGCAAGAAAGGCATAAAGGCAAGTTCAAGAAAGAAGAATTAGGGAGGACACAGAGCTCTGGTGGCAGAGAGCCCAGAGGTGCCCCAGACAAATTAGTAAGGCTGGTGGCTTCTGTGACAGTAATGAAAGGTAAGAGACCTGAGGCCCAGACAGCAGAGGACCCTGGCCCTCCAGACACCAACAGGAAGCTCAGTCTTAGATTGAAGGTGGAAATAGGTTGACCTAGCAAGATGATCAGTGACCTTGAGAGTTGGAGCCTATGGGAGAGAGAGCTGACTCAATGGAGGCGATGACAAAGGAGTACCCAGAAGGCATTGTTGGATACTCTAGAGCTCAGCCAACTTTAGCCATGCCTGGGATTTCCCTCCTTTGTCTATAGTTTGTAGCCAAAATTCTCTCCCAGTGTAGTGGCATCTTCTGAAACTGCGCTCCTTCCAACAGCTTTGCCCCAGTTCTTATTCTTTTGGACCTCTCTGTAGCTTTTGAAACTATTGGTCACTCTCACTTCCTGGATATACTTTTCTTTCTGAGGTTTCATAATATGACTCTCTCTTGATTATCTTCCTATGTAATTCTTCAATCTCCTTTGCTGAATCATAGATTTAGAGCTGGTAAGGGATTTTTGAAGCCACTGGGTCCAACCTCCTTATTTTACAGATGAGGAAACTGAGGCATAGAGGGTAAATGACAAGTGACTTACTCAAGATTATCTAGTCAATAAGTGTCAGAGATGAGATTTGAACCCTATGCACTGTAGTATACTTATCCATGTTCCCTGCAAAGGGGAGAATATAAGTTTGATTCTATAAAAGACTTTCCTCACAGTTAAAGCTCCCCAGAAGTAGCTGCCTGGGAAGGGATGGGCTTTCCCTCACTGGATGGCCGTTCACTGGGGTGTTGTCAAGGGGATCCTTGTTCAGATAGGGGTCAGACAAGATGGACCCTGACATTCCCTCTAATTCTGCAATTCTGTGAGGCCACTAAGCCTTTCTGAGCCTCAATCTCCTCAGCTGTGCAGTGGGGATCATAATACTTGGACTTCCCTTCTCTCTCGGCTATTGTGAGGGAAACTCTTAGAGTAGATGCTGTAGTTACCATCACTCCCTCTTCACATCTCTCTGTCTTCTTCATCTCTCCACTTCAGCCTCCCTCTCTTTGCTTTTCTGTTTTCTTTTCTCTCTTCTTCCCCCTTTCCTCCTCTGCCAGTTTTTTTCTCCTTTGTTGATTTATTTCCTTCCCCCTCTGCCTCTGTCTTTCTCTTCAGTTTTCCTCTCAAAGACCCCTCCCTTCACAGAAAGTATAATATAGTTGTTCTATTTATTGGCTAACATTTTATGGTCCCTGTTCATAATTTAGAGCCATTTTTTTTACAGGTATTTGGAGAGGTTTAGGGGAGAGCTCAAGTAAATCACTGCTTTTACTCTGCCATCTTGGCTCCACCAATGAGGACTTTCTTGATCTGTTCCTGTTCATAATTTAAAAAGATGAATTGACTTCACCTTTAGCCTTTTATGTCTTTCCCTCACCCCAAAAAGAACTATGGAAATTTGTTCTTCATTTTCATATATTTCTTGGAGTCAGGGGCCATCTCCTACAATAAAGCTTGTTGCCCGCTCCCAGTTCTTGCCTAAGACGTACACAGGACGAAAAACAACAACAACAAAAATAATAACTAACATTTATGTAGCGGCTACTATGTGCCAGGCACTGTGATCCTCACAACCACCCTGGGAAGGAGTGCACATTTTACAGATAAAGAAACTGAGGCAAACAGAAGTTAAGTGACTTGCCTAGGGTCACACAGCTAGTAAGGGTCTGAGGCTAGAGAAGACCTAGCAGTGGCAGTGCTCATGCCTAGAACTTTCCATGACGTGACATGAAGAGGCATTCATCTCTCAGAAACTAAAGGCAGACATCCTTGGTTACATCAGCTTTGTGTGCCTGCACTTAGAACTGGGCATTTCTGGTGGCCCAAAGCTGGGTGTTCCTAATTGCAGTCCCTTCTTGAAATATACATGTTATCACAGTTTCCGTGGGAAGACAGCTGAGAAGCAGCCAACATCAGGTTTGAGGCAGGTGAAAGTCCACTGAGCCATGAGCCAGGAGAACTGGACTGTCATCCTAGCTGTCTGCTAACTCCCAGAGTGGCTTTGGGCCAGTCAGTTCTCTCTAAGCCTCGGTTTTCACATCTGTAGAATAAGGGGGTTGAAGCAAGTGATCTTTAAGATCCCTTTTGGCTTGAACATTTTATTGTAAATTCTCTTCTTGGAGGGACTGAGTTTCCCTTTCTTTGATCAGAAAGAATTTTTATTGTGGCACAGGGCTGCATTCACACTGGGGATACTCAGGGCTCCAGCTGGGAGGACCCCAGCTCTGGTAGCTGAAGGGGTAGAGGGGAGAGAGACACCAGGAAGCAGCCTGAAGATTCAATTAAGGCTTCTGCTGTTTCCATTATTTCTAAAAGAGCCAAGCAATCTCCCCATGGTTGGACTGCTTATTGGGTTTAAAACTAGAATGGACATTAGAGGTCACTTTGTCCCACCCGATAATTTTCCAGATGAGGAAATTTCTGAGGCCCAAATAATGAAGTGAAGTGACTTAGGATCAACGCGTCATGAACTAGAAGGTACCCAAGATACCATCTGGCCCAACCCCCCCATTTTACAATGGAGGAAACTGAGGCCCAGGGGGGTTAAGTGAGTTGTTCATGGTCACATGTTTAGTATGTTTCTTGCCTAAAGTCTCACAGCAAAGTCAGGCTCTTCTGACCCCAAATTCTCCCCTGCACCATGTCAAATCAAGAAAAGGGTGGGGAACAAGGAAGATTGAGTTAATGTCTTCTATCAGTCCCACATTCTGTTTCCATCTGGCTGAGCTATCTTCGGCATCAAGTGATGTGGTAACAGTATCCCAACCAATCAGAACCACAGTAAGCTGATTGGCCCAGACAGAAAGCTCAAACAGCCAGTGACATTGGCTTGTCCATGAAACTCATGGTATCCTTTCCCGGTAGAATTTCTTCATATGGAGGAAAGAGGAAGTACCACTTCAGCCACCCAACATCTCTGTTTCCTCATAGCAGCCTAATAGTTTCTTTTCATCTTTTCATCACTTAGTAAGAGTCAGGTTTTGGCTTGTCGTCCACTTTTACTCCCCTGGAAGTGGATATGGTGCCTTGGAATCCAACATGGCGACCAAAAGGTGTTTTAAATGATTTTATTTCCTCAGTGCACACTTGGACAGGCTAGGTTCTTTCTTTACTGGAAAGAAAGACCAAGGCCATGATGGCACATTAGTCAATGGTACTAACAGACCCCATGGCTTACTTACAGAATCCTTGAATACACTTCTAATAAATAAAGGTTACAATTACAACTACAGTTGAGAAAATACTTCATTGAAGAATATATTAGTCCCAGCATAAAATGCCATAGTTTAGTAAGTAGAATAGCTGTAGGAACTCACAATTAAAACAAAGAAACATACATCGGAATCCTAGTACATTAGAGTTAAGAGTTCTTTTCATGGAGTCATAATATCATAGATTCAGAGCCAGAAGGGAACTTAGAGGCCATCTAATCCAACCCCCTTATTTTATAAATGAGCAGACTGAAGCACAAAGAGGTTAATAATTTGCCAAGAGTCATATAGCTAGTAAATGTCTGAGGCAGGATACGAACCCAGATAGTCCCGGCTCAAAGCCCAATACTCTATTCACTACTCCATGTTAACTCATTTTTACAAATGAGAAAGGAGGCAAAGAGAGAGGACTGCGACTTGCCCGAGGTTTAACAGAGAATTAGAACTAGAGCTAGGTCTCATTCAAGGTTATCCAGAAGGTAGTGTCTGACAAAATCAGATCACAGAATTTCAGGGTATGGAGGACCTTAGAAATAGTTTCATTGGAATGCCCATATTTTATAAATGGGTCGTCTGATAGCTCACTGTTTACATACAGCTTTAAGCAGGGGTGGGATGGAGCCGCCTCACCCTACCACTCCCAGAGAGCCAATTCTTAAATTTTCAATGTGAGCATTTACATTTAGGAAATTGGCAAATACTACAGATCAGGGCTTACTTCATTATTCTATTGATTGCCTATGCAGATTAAATTTAGAAGTGTGTTGTGTGTAATCCTTCTCCCCCTCCTCGAGAGCTGGTTGTAAAATATTTACTAGCACACTCCTGGCTTTAAGATTTACAAAGAGCTCTACTCACAACACCCCAAGAGGTAGGTAGGTAAGTATTATTATCCCCATTTTACAGACCCTCAGAGTGAAAGTGACTTGCCCAAGGTCATTGAGTAGAAACAAAGTCTCTCACTTTCTCTTTTGGTACATTTGGTACAATTTTCCATAATATTCTAGGGTCTGCCTTTCCTGCCTCATTGTGCCATGGTTGGGGACCCTGGGCTGCTGAAGGTGGAGTGGAAGTTCTATCAGGTCCTATGGGGCTGGTCAGGCTTTGAATTTCAAGGCCATTGCATCCCATGAGGCCTGTTGACTAAGGTACTAAGGAGAATGGGGCTGGGACTTATGGATGGAGGGAGCACCCACATCTCAGAAGGTCTTTAGGAAGCGTAGGAGCTGGTACAGAGGAAATTGCTGATTGCAGTCATTGCTTTCTGGGCCCAGTCATTTTCTTCTGGATGAAAGATTTCCTGTACACCAGAAAGTCCCAGGCTGTGATCTGGTTGTTCAGTCTGTCTCCTCTTAACATTGCTATGGGACAATGCATTCCCAAAATAAAATAACAGCAAAAGGAGAGAGTGCATGCTGAGAAAGGATCATAACTGAAGTTCTCTGGGGAGAAATGGCTCCTTCAGGGTTTATAACCTACTGTTTAGTCAGTGCTTTGAGTCAGGAGATCTAGGGTTCAAATCCCAGCTCAGGTACTTTAGGGTGAGTGACCCTGAGCAAGATTCCTAATCTCTTTGCACCTCAGTTTCCACACCTGTAAAATGGATGTGTTTTGTGTGTGTGTGTGTGTGTGTGTGTGTGTGTGTGTGTGTGTGTGTTTGTGTGTGAGGACAATACTTGCATCACCTACCCTTACTGGGTTGTTGCAAGAGAACTATGTTTGCCTATGGTCCTAGCTCCTAAGGAGGCTGAGGTTGGAAGATCACTCTGCCTCAGGAATTTAGGGGTGCTCTGGACTAGAATGGTAGGGGGAAATCAATATGGGGAGAACCTAGGGGAACTGGGAACTGCCAGGCCATCTAAGGAGGGTATGAATCAGCTCAGGTTCAAAAAAGCAGGTCAAAGTTTTTTGGTAACCTTAACATGCTGTAGAAACGAGATTTATTCTAGCTGATTTGCCAGGGTGGCAGAGTGGCATGAAAAGCAGCTAGAGAGGCACAGGACCTGGGTTCAAATCTTTCTTCTGCCATGAGTAGTTACTTGTAAAATCATGGGCAAGTCACTTCTACTCTCAGGTCTCAGTTTCCCCATTCATAAAGAAGGGAATTGGACTGGATCAGGAGTTCTTAGATTTCAGGGGGTTCTGTGAATCTAGGTGTGAAAAACAACATCTTCACCTTAATATCATTGGTTTTCTTTGGAATCCTATTTATTTAATGTGTTTAAAGACATGATTCTGGAAAGGGGCCCATGGGCTTCACTAGATTGCCGAAGGAGCCCAAGACACAAAACTGGCCTAGAAGGTCTAAAGATTCATTCCATGTCTAAGACTTCATGAGATGATGTGCTGTTCACATATGTTTCCCTTTTTTCTTTTAGCTCCATGTCACATGGAGGTCCACTGGCCTCTCTGCCCCCCACTCCCCACCACATTGACCCTTTTCCTATTCATTCCCCTGCCTAAGATATCTAAGCTCAGAAGGTCAGTACAGGGCTGTAGGAAGCCTTGCTCTTTGATAGGGTAACAAGGAAGACAGCACTGGGCCTTATGGACTCTTCAGTCATAGATGGTCTCTTCCCAGGCCACTAAAAGGTTTCCTAACAAAAATGTACAGGGAATGTTCCTAAGAGATCGGGCCGGACAGATCCACTTTCTCTCACCTGGATTTTATTAGGGAATAGGAGCTTTGGGTCTATAGGCTGGGGCCCAGGAATGGGCAGGTGGCAGGAAGGAATAGGGAAGTCATCTGAATGAGCTCCCCAAACCCCAGGGAACCCTGAGTCCTCTGGTCAGGGATTGATTATGGGCTTTCCTGATTGGATCCATTGGGTCTGGCAGTTTCTTCTAGTGGGGAAATACAAGGAGCTTTTTCCGGTTACGAGGTATCCTTGGCCTCCAGGTCCTGGAGCAGAGTAAAGAGATCCCAGGTGTGTCTTCTGCTGTCCCTCTGACCCCCTAAACCTCAGCCTCCATGTACTTGACTGTCATCTTGGGCGTCATCTTGGGTGTCATCTTGGGCGTCATCTTGGGCGTCATCTTGGGTTCTTCTGCCTTTTTCTCATTTTTCTTTGGTTCCTCCTTAGAAACTTTGTCCTCTGCCTTTGCTGCTTTTCCTCCTTTGGCCTCCATGTTTTCTTTATGATTCCTATTTGTCAATGGGAAGGAGGTCATGTACCTTGAGATACAAAACAAAATGAAAAGTGAAAAACTTCCATGCAACATACACCATAATAACCACTTCTGTATTAAGCCCAGGCTCCTTAGCCTGGCCTTCAAGGCCCTCCATTATTGGAT
This sequence comes from Phascolarctos cinereus, assembly GCF_003287225.1. NCBI lineage: Eukaryota > Metazoa > Chordata > Mammalia > Diprotodontia > Phascolarctidae > Phascolarctos > Phascolarctos cinereus. The sequence goes on from NW_027556402.1 coordinate 214,131,383, forward strand.
GCCACCTTATCTGTTTAGCCTTATCTCCTACTTCTGTCCTCAATGTGTTCTATGATCCAGCCCATATTGGCTATATTCTGTCTCTTGGACATGCCTTGTCCATGACTAGAATGCTCTCACTTCCTTCTCCCCCTCCCCACCCAAAATAACTCACCCTGGGGAAATTTCATCAGTCATTCATGTCCCAGCTCAAACGCCCCATCCACAAAGTTTCCCCTGATTCTCTTAATCAGAAGTAATATCTCACCTAATGCCTTCTTGGTACCTGTCTTATGGAATTTATAATCTACCTTGTATGGTAGTCATCTGTGTACTTGCCCCACCTTCCCATGAGACCTTGAAGCCAGGGATCAGGCTACCTTTGTATTTAATCTCCTGAAGTTCTTTCAGGTAGTCGACACTGGATAAACATCTGTTTAGTCCAACAGCCTCTCAGACTCCATGCAGAATGGACAAATCTACAGATACCACCAAGCTGGTTGAACAGGCTAAAAGACCCACCTTTTCACATAGCAGACAGCCAGCACAACCGCAGCAATGAAGAATATCAGAGCAAGAACCAAGAGTGTGATAGGTAAGCCTAGAGACAAACAAAGAGATTGACTGTGTACATGTCATTTTAGGCCTTTGGTCATTCACGCACTGATAAGAGCTAAGGTTAAGTCTTTGACAAGTCTTCCCTGGTTACATATAGGGACTGATTCAGATCTTTGTCATGTAAGAAAATCCAAATTTAAATGATATTAATCAAATTGTGTCTAAAACAAGAGAGGTGATAGCTCTGTGATGGATGACACATATCTGGAGGGCCAATTGTGTTCAGTTCTGGGCACCACATTTTAGGAGGACCACACAAACCAAAAGGTGTTGAGAGGAGGGCAAACAACATGTCTTGAAACCAAGTCATTAAGGGATAAGTTGAAGGCATGATGAAAGACATGTAAAAGGGCAGAACAACACTGTACTGAAGAAGGAAAACATAATCTTGCAAGCAAATCTAGGAAACAGAAGGGAGAAACATGGTGAGAAACAGCATTTGAGTAAAGATGACCAGAGGAAGAAACAGAAGTGTTATCATCATCCGAGTATACTATAGACCACCTGGACAGAAGGAGGATATAGAGGGATTCAGGAAGTGAGTCTGATTCAGAAGCCAAGTATGGTAGTCATGGGGGATTTTTGATGATCAGGACATCGGCAGGACCTCTCTCTTTGACCAAAGGAGAACAGCTAATAGTTTCTTTTTTTGTTGTTGTTGGGTCATTTCAGTTGTGTCCAGCTCTTTTTGACCCCATTTGGTGTTTTCTTGGCAAAGATACTGGAGCAGTTTGCCATTTTTTCCTCTAGCTCATTTTATAGATGAGGAACTGAGGCAAACAAGATTAAGAGACTTGCCCAGAGTCATACATATAATAAGCGTCAGAGGCTGGATTTGAACTCAGGTCCTCCTGACTCTATCCATAGCACCACCTAGATACTTGTTTTAATACTAATTTAATTCTTCAAAAGACAAAAGAACCAATGAAGGGAACTTCCATGCTGGATCTAATTTTTACCAGTATGGTGGAATTGGTTGCTGGGGAGGAAATGTTAGGAACTTTGGGAGAAAGTGATCACTCCATACTCTAATTTGTGATACAGGAGAGGAATAGGACTGAGAGAAGGCATAGTTGGTCTTTTGCCCTTGATTTGGAGAGGGCAATTTTCAAAGGATTTAGAGCAGAGGTGGGGAACCTGCAGCCTCAAGGCCACATGTGATCCCTTAATAGGAGATTGATTCTGTGAAGTTTAGATTTAGTCAAAGGGTTGCACTTGAGGACCTAGAAGGCCACATGTGGCCTCAAGGCCACAGGTTCCCCACCCCTGGTTTAGAGAAATAATTGGCAAGTTTCCATGGGTAAAATTTTCCTCAGAAAATCAGCTCAGAAACAGTTTTGACAAGGAGAAAAAAGGATTGGTTCAAAGAAATGGGACTAGTTATCCAGGAAAAGAGAGCCCTGAGGGGTGACATAATAGCTATGTTCATGTATTTGAAGGGCTATCTTGTGGAAAACTAGCTGTGCTTATCCCAAGAGGAAAGAGCTAGGAGCAAGGGGTAAACATAGAAAGTTGCAAAGGGTTGGATTTAGGCTTGATCTAAGGAAGAACTTCCTACCCATTAGAGCTATCTTGAACTGTAATGGCCCCAGGGATTTCTCTTCACTGGAAGTCTTCAAGCAAAGCCTTGACTGTTACTTGTTGGTGATATTGCAGTGTGGTTTTGTTCATGTATGGATTAAATTAGATGGCTGCCAAACTTCCTTCCAATTCTGATTTTTTTATACTTTTAAAAAAATTATACTTTTTTATATGAAATCAGAATGCTTAGCCTAGTTATGAGAAGACTCAGGTGGTAGTGGTGGTGGGATATCGATGGGGGACACTGGATCATAGATTGAGAGTTGGGAGTAAACTTAAGGGCCATTGAGTTCAATCTTCTCATTTGACAGATGGGGAAACTGAAGACTGGAGATGTCAAGTAACTTATGTGCCCAAATCTCACCTTGTCATCCAGGTAGTACCAGGGGTGGCATTTGAACCCAAGGCCTCTGACTTTAAATTCATTACTCTTTAACTTGGTCCCTAATGATTGGAAGCTGACTTCAGCTATTAGGAGGGTTATTATAGAGAAGAGGGATTCAATTTCTTCTATTTGGACCCAGGGAAAAGACCTAGGACCTTGCTTTCTACTCTTGGCTCACTCTGGATTTTGCAAGTAGACTGGTTTCTGCAGCTGGTCAATACTGTGGACTCATGCTCATGCTCATGCAGAGACAGACATAATACACACACTGCCTTGTGGAGCAGTGAATGGAGTGCTGGGCCTAGAGTCAGGAAGATTTAAGTTCAAATCCAGCCTTAGACATTTACTAGGTGTGTGAACCTGAGCAAGAGGATTCACTCCATTTGCATCAGTTTCCTCATCTGTAAAATGGGGATAATAACAGCTCCTACCTTGCAGAGTTGTATATTGATAAAGTGCTCACTTAGCACAGTGCCTAGTACATAGCAGGCAATATAAATGACTATTTCCTTCCCTCTCCCCTTCTTCTTTACCTCCAAAAGTAACACCTTCATTCTTAAATGCAACTTGGCTTTCAAAAGTTGGTATGGCTTCTGGCACAGTACTCGGTTCCATAGTGCTTGTTTCAAAATACAGTTCTGTCACACAAATTAATTTTTTGCTCCATCTTTGCCGTGCTGGGTTAGGCGGTGGGGCTGGAGATGGTGTTGCTGTACCAGCTAGGTCACTGATATTAAATTCAGTTGTGGCCGATACAGTCAGTGGAGTGACTGTATCTTCAGCGGTGACAGTATCAGGCTTGCATGAATTAATCCATATATCTGTGAGGGGAAGCAAAAAGTGCAGTGAGACCTTCTAACGCTGACCTAAAAGGTAAATTAGACAGTGTCAACTACACTTGGAGCCTAGATCCAAGCACCAGCAGCCGTGTACTTCGTGCTGTTAGAACTGGATTTGGGGGAGAAACATTTTAAACTCAAAAGCATATGGAAGTGATTGTTGACAAATCAAAATAAATTAATTTAAAAAAAAAAAGAAAGGAAAAAAAAAGAACTGGATTTGGAGTGGTAGTGGTGGATTGACCTGTTACTATGATTTTTTTGCGCCCAGGGCAAACATCATGAAAAAAGCCTCTCAGTTGTATGGGCAGTAAAAGGGACCCAGGGCTGTAGTGGGGAGTTAGAGATTCTGGGTCATCAGCATAAGGCTGTTGAAATGGGAGGGGCCAGATACTCCTCCAAGTGGCGAGGGAAACAGAGAAGACCTTGGCATATTGGCACACACCAATGGGAAGTTGCTCCCAGGGAGGCTTCTTTGAGGAGGGCAGGGCAGAGTCAGGAGGAGCTCAGCCTACTGACTGGAAGGACTGAAACTGCTTTCGCCTGAATTCAGTACTCTTAGGCAAATCCCTGTTGTTCCTGTCCTAGTTACGGCTCTGGGAGTGAGGGGTCAGTTTACCGGCAGGCTAGGATAGGATGGCACAATGGAACACACTTCCTGCCTCTACCTTAAGCATCTGTATAGAGCAGAGACAGTAGGCTCCTCTGGTGCTGGGACAGAACAATAGCAGTAGAAGTGTTGATGGCATTTAACAATCATAAAGCTCTTTATCTCCATTATCTTGTGTGATCTCCACAACTGCCTTAGGATGATAAGCATTTGCCATCTCCATTGCACAGGAGATGAGGTAAACTCTCAGAGATGGGAAATACTTTGCCCTAAGTCACATTACTAATGAGTAGCTGAGCTGGGACTGTAACTCTGCCTGGGCATCTTAACTGTCCCACTTCTTGCTGAGTTGTCTTTTTAGCCGTGTCTGACTCTTCAAACCCCTGTTTGGGGTTTCCTTGGCAAAGACACCGAAGTGATTTGCCATTTCCTTCTGTAGTTCATTTTACAGATGAGGAAACTGAGGCACTCAGCAGTTAAGTGACTCGCTCAAAGTCAACAGCTAGTAGGTGTCCGAGGCTGGATTTGACCTGAGGTCTTCCTGACTCCAGTTATAGGCAGCCTATCCACTGCATTACCTAGTGGCTCTACGTAGTTGCTTGCATGTCGTCATCCCCATTAGAATGTGAGCTGCTTAAGGTCAGGAGCTGTGTTTCTGTCCAATGTGTATCCCCATTGCTAAGCACGATGCTTGGCACATTACTGTTGCTGTTCAGTCATTTCAGTCATATCTGACTCTTTGTGACCCCATTTGGGATTTTCTTGGCAGAGATACTCGAATGGTTTGCCATTTCCTTCTCCAGCCCGTTTTCCAAATGAGGAAACTGAGGCAAACAAGGTAGAGTGACTTGCCCAAGGTCACCCAGCTAGTAAGTGTCTGAGGACAAATTTGAACTGAGGTCATCCTGACTCCAGGACTGTCACTCTATCCACTGCACCACCTAGCTGCCACAGTACACACTTGATAAATGCTTGTTGACTGACGGACCTGGTCCCAGTTCCTTTTCCCCATTTTGTGGATGAGGAAAACTGGGAATGTCAAATGGCACATTCTACAGTCCTGTCGTATACTGGCCACCCTCTTAGAGACACTAGTTTGTCTATGCCTTTCCTAAAGGTCCCTTCCACCTTTGAAATTCTATGATTCTATACATTTTCAAGGGAAGAAAATTAAACCTTAGCTTGTGGTGTCCAGTAATTAATTGCTACAGCCACTTTAGCTCTCAAGAACAAGAACAATTTTAATCGTGCAATTGATCTTGAAAATTATTTCAATATATTTCCTACTTGAAGCTGCTCCAGAGAGATCATTATGAACACAGATGAGTTTCAAAGTCTTCAGGGGCCCTCTACTTTGGATTCCAGCTCATCACCTGCCCTCCTGGCCCACAGCTTGTTCTCTAAGTATTTTCCAGGCCCATAAGCAGCAGGTTGGATGAGTCACTTAGCCTTAAAAAGCTCAACCCGGTGATTACTGGGAAAAGGGCTGGGGGAGGGGAGGGAAATGGGGAGGGGAGTTTCCTAAGGAGCTGCTCTGAAATCCAAGGTGAAGTGGGAAATCTGTCCTGTTAGATCAGCCTGAGGGCCCAAGTCCTGGACTAAGACCCATGTCTGCTCAGGACCTCTTTCCTTCACAAAATGGAGGTAAAAATACATGTTCTTGTCCACTCATATGTGTGTGTGTGTGTGTGTATATATATATATATATATATATATATATATATATATATATAATATATATGTATATATATATATATATATATATATATATATACACACACACACACACACAAATAAAATATATACACGTATATATATATATATATACATACATGCAAGAAAGTAAACGTAATTTTTTCCCCACCCAAGCTCATGGACACCCCCTGAAATCTATCCACAAATACCTCTGTGGGTCTCACATGAAGAACTCCTGGTCTGCTCTTGTAAAGTGAGTGTCTGGGGCATAGTAAGCTGTTGTTGTGATGAGGATGTCAATATTGATTACCATAGAAATGTGAGTTCTTAGGATTATGATAATGATTATAATTACTTCTAGGTGAAATAATCAAAGTCCAGGCTTTCTCTGCCATTCCACACACCTGGGACATCCCTTCTCTCACAGTGACACCTTTCTGCCAAGATTTTCTCCCACTCCTGTGTTCTTTTCTGTTTAGGCTCAATGCCACCCACTGAAAGGCTGCTCTTGCCCATCTGCTGCCTCCCCGTTGTCACAGACGTTCAAATGACCATATTTAAAGGGATAATGGAAGGAAATGACTGAATCAGAAGAGTTGTGTGGGAGGCCCTGGTGTTTCCCCAGATGACTCAATTTTCATTCATAAAAATATCATTGGGCAGCCCTGGAAATTAGGGTTTGCTTCTTTTCCCTGGCATTCTTCTAAACCTTGACCTAAAGGAAGTAGGCTACACAGATGACTTGGATAGTGACATTTGAGATGCATGGAAGGTCAGAGATTTAGAATGGAAGGGACCTGGGAGGTCATTAGTCAACAAAGCATTTATTAAAAACCTTCATTACGTGCCAGGCACTCTGATAGTCTGGGAACCCAAAGAAGGGCAAAAACACAGTCCCTTCTTCATGGAGCTCACACTCTAATGGGAGAGACACCATGTACCTACAAGACTGGTACAGATGGAAAGTAATCTCAGAGGGAAGAACCCAGCAATGGCGATGGGAGTTTGGGGTAGGGCAGGTAATGGCCAGGCAGGGAATAGACCAGGAAAGGCCTCCCACAGAAAATGGAATTGGAGCTGAGTCTTACAATAAGTCAGGGAAGCCAGAAGGAAGATGTGAGGAAGGCTTTGGGCTAAATGAATGGATGAGGTGGACATCTGTACTCCTGGAAGGGAGCATGATGCAGGGGAAAGAATCCTAGATCTGGAATCAGAGGCCCTGGCTTTGAATCCTATCTCTGCCATGGACTACCTGTGGGACCCTGGACAAGTCACTTCACCCTGTTTGCCTCAGCTTCATCATTTGTAAAATGAGCTGCAGAAGGAAATGGCAAACTCCTCCAGTATCTTTGCCAAGAAAACCCCAAAAGGGGTCAGGAAGAGTCAGACACAACTGAAACTATTCAACAACAACATTTAATAGGACTGAGGTCATTTTGAACTGGTCTTGGATTAATGATTTCGTTTGCTCTTCCATTATGTATCTCTACGTAATTGACATGTGGTGGGAAGGGAATCAAGCCTTTGGATAAATAGCTGGTAAGGAATATGGATTAGGAAAGTGGCTTAAACCTAGACATTCTTCCTCCTAGACTAGCAATTTTTAGGGGCACAGCTAGATATAATCCTAGTTCTATATCCCATCTCAGAGAAGAACAGAGTGGCCAGCCTCATGGCCCCAACCTCTTGCTCCCCTCCTGGAAGGAATCAATATTTCCCTTTGGAAAAGGGAGGAGACTAGAGATTTCTATTCATGCTTCCTTTGGAACCATGTCTAGATGGAACCATGTGGTCAACAAATGTACCCACCTTATGGTTCGAGTAATACTTTCAGAATTCAAGAAACCAAAAGGTACCATTGCTACATGTAATACATCTGGGCAAATCACTTAACCTTTGTCTTCCTCAGTTTCCTCATCTGCAAAATGGGGATAATGATAGCACTTTCCAGGGCTGTTGTGATAATAAAATGAGATGATATTTGTATAGTGTTAAAGTGTCACAACATATGTTGTAAAGTGTTTTGCAAAACTTAAACCACTATAGAAATGCCAGCTATTATTTATTATGCCTGTCTTGTATCCATGCCACATTCTTCCCAGTAAAATGTAAGGTTATTGGGAGTAGGGATTGCCATTTTTTTTTCTTTGCACATGGCAAGTACTTAATAAATATTGAATTGCTCCCATTTTAAAGATAAGGAAACTGATTACACAGCTCTTAGATACTGGGGTGAGAGCTGAATTTCAAACTCAGGCCTCTCACCTCCTGGTCTAGAGTTATTTCTCATTACTCAGTGACCTTGAATGACTTCTTTTGCTTTTCTTAGTTTTCTCATTAACAAAGTCCCTTCCAGAACTAAAATCCCACAATTTTATGAAATTGTATTTATACTGACAAACCAAAAAAAATTTTGGGGGGAGGAGTGAGGCAGTCAGGGTTAAGTGACTTGCCCAGGGTCACACAGCTAGTAAGTGTCAAATGCCTGAGGCCAGGTTTGAACTGAGGTCCTTTTGACTCGGAGGTCGGAGCTCTATCCACTACACCATCCAGCTGCCTTATTGGCAAATCAAAATTTAAATGAATAGGGCAAATATTAAGTAGGGCAGAAGAAAAAAATCTGAAATTTTTGTGGAACTTAATTATTTAAAAAATTCTTAAACACGCGTTATTATATTAGAAGAATTTGGCATTCTGCTCAAATGAAGAGCAGAGTATTCTTAACCTGTGCTTTGTGGGATAGATTTAAAGTTAATCCATGGCTATGGCCTCCATAAATCTATCTATATATGACATCATGTTTAGGAAGAAGAAAGGAAAGAAACCTCTATTAAGTACCCACTACATGGCAAGCACTTAATCTTTACAACCCTGCTATTATTACTCCCATTTTGAAGATGAGGAAACTGAGGCAGACTTTAAGTGACTTGCCCAAGGTCACACAGCTAGTAAGTCAGTCTGGATTTGAACATCGGTCTGTCTATACTCTAGTGTTCTAGCCACTGGGCCACCTAGTGGCCTCTAACTGGATAGAGGGTTTCGTGGTATTTCAATGTATGAAAAACCTTTCCAATTCATAAAGTGAAGCGGAAAACTTTAGTTAGCTAGTTAGTTAGTTAGTCAGTTGTCTTTTACTAAGTCCCTTCTCTCTATTGACTATCTCCAATTTATCCAGTCCATATTTTGTAAATGTTTGCATGTTGTCTCTCCTACTAGATCATGAATTCTTTGAGACCAGAGACTGGTTTGTTTTCTCTTTGCCTTTCTTTGTATCTTCATCACTTAGCAGAGTGCCTGGCACACGGTAGGTGCTTGCTTGCTGACTTGACTGATTCCCTAGATGACCTCAGATCTCCCCACTCTACATCTAGCTCCTAAGCTCCTCCTGCTCAGTGAAAGTATCTTGTGTGATCCTGCTCCCAGCTTTTCTTTCAATCAATTCTCTCTGTTGCAGTTCTTCCCATCTTTTAAGGCATAAAAAAAGTCTCTTCCCCCAGAAAGCCTTTTCTGATGTCCAGAGCTCATACTGACCTTTCCCTACCTTAAATGGTAATTTGTTTGCACGTTTCTCATTAGTACTGGAGTAAAAAAAGGTTCTGAATGTGGAGTCACAGGACCTGAGGTAGATCCCTGCTCTAACTCTAATTCTCTGTATGACTTTGGCCAAGTCACTTTTCCTCTACAGGTGTTGATTTCCTCATCTGGATTGGACGAGATGACCTGCAAAATCCCTTCTGGCTCGAAACCTTTAATCCTATGATTAAATACACATGTCCTCCCATATAGTAGTGGGGTTTGTATCCAACCCTTAGTGCAGTGGATGAGAGCTCTGGCCCTGAAGTCAAGAATACTCATCTTCCTGAGTTTAAATCTGTCCTCAGACCACTTACTAGACAAGTCACTTCAACCTGTTTGCCTCAGTTTCCTCATCTGTAAAATGAGCTGGAGAAGGAAATGGCAAACCAGTCCAGTATCTCTGCCAAGAAAACCCCAAATGGGGTCACGAAGATTTGGACATGGCTGGAAAAACTACTGAACAACAGAATCCGTCCCTTAGTCTACCCCCTTCCTTACCTCTAAAGCACATTTAACTCAACACACATTAATTGACTACTGGCTACGTGCAGAGCCCTGTCTTTGACACTGGGGGATGATGTAAGCCATAGTCTGGACTGCTAAGGAAGGGGGTGGACTAATTGTTGTTGTTGTTCAATTGAAGCCAGTTTCCCTAAGCCGCTTAGAGGCTTTTTTTTTTTTTGAGGCAGGTTGGGAAGGCAGAACCACAGCAATGCCAAGCAGAGGAGAAGGTTCACTATCTAGAGCATGCCACTGACCTGAGGAGTTGTAACAGTGCGCATACTGCTTCTGGTGGAGGGGCAGTTTCCATTCCAGGACACCTGTTTTGTTTCGACCACACTTGGGATTGGGGAAAATGCGGGAGATGACCACGTACTTGTCAGAGACCCACCCGAAACTGCAAAGAGAAGAAGAATCCATTAGCTATCTGGGCATTAAACGCCTCAAAAGAGAAACCCCGTCTTCCGAGCGCCATGGATAGGAAGCGTCTCATGCGCACGCACCTGCAGGTCTCAAAGCCAAAGTTGCGGGCAGTCGTCACTTGAGCTTTACTGGCCAGCTGGAGACCCAACGTGCTGCAGGCATCTCTGGCTTCAGTGAAATTAAATTCTGGCCCTTTCCCTTTGCCAATGAGGGTGATCCCCATGATCCTACATGGCTCAATGATAAGATCTGAAATAAGGGCATATGAACACTCAGAAGGGAATCGATAGTCTTTGGGGGTTCAACAAAATCAATGCAACAATAATTTATTAAGAGCCTGTTACGTAAAATAAATAAATAAATAAATGACTCAGCCCGATGTGCTTGGTGCCGGGGATGACAAAAAGGAGACAGTTCCTACCCTCATGAAGCTTACGTTCTCTATATGGGAGAAATAACATTCTGCACAGTTAAGTAAATGCAAAATGTCTTTCTTTTTTTTTGAAGGGGAGGGGTTAAACTTGGGATTTCATCTGCGTAGGGAGCTCCCAGTGAGATACTTTCTCTGCCCATGCTTAGCAGTACTTTCCCCCTACAATCTGTAGTCTTAGACCAGTGGTTATTAACCTTTTAATTTTTTTAATACCATAGACTTCTTTGGCAGTTTGGTGAAGCCTCTTCAGAAGATTCCTCACAATTGAGGGAAATCTTCATTTTCAGTTACAAATTAGTGAAAAGAAAGTTGGAATTCTTTCCCCATTCAAGTTCACAGACATTCTGAAATTCACCCATGGATCAATGGACCTCAGTTTAAGAATCCTTTTGAGAGAGTTGCCTGGGGGAACTGAGAGTTTATACGCAATAATTTATCTTTGATGTGGGATGGGGTGAGAGTATGAAGCATGAACAATTGGGGGAATCCTGAAAGTCCTTTTGTGGAAGGTATGACCCTGGGAAATATACTAAACTGCTCTGTGTCTCCTCCTCTATAAAATGTGGAATTTGGACCTGATGGAATTGAGGTTTTTTCCAGCTCTAAATCAGTGATCCCAGGTGTCATTTGAGCTGAGCTGCAAAGGGTGTTGGAGGTTCCAGGAGGCAGCGTTTAGGAGGGAGACATTTCAGGTATAGGGGACAGCCTGTACACCACTTCATACTGACATCGTTTTGTCCTTAGTTTCTGAAGAGGACCAGTGACATCACGGGGTGATGTCTTCTCTCATGCATGAACTGGATTTAAGTGAGTCAGAGTTGCTCAAAGTCATCAGCCTCACTCTCTCTTTCAGAGTCACTGGAGTCCAGTGCCAACACAAAAGTCAGGACAACGATGGCCCAGGATGCAATGGGTGACTCGGGCATCTTCTATGTCTGACCAAGCTCTAAGCACTCCACAGTGCCCGCTTCGGCTTCTTTCATGGCCATTGGAACAAATTGTTCTCATTCTCCCATTCCTCGGTGGAACTCTTCACATGTTTGGGGTAGACACCCACCCCCCAACTCACCGACAGCTTTGAGATCCGTTGGTTACCTGCAACTGGTTTAGCCCTGTCTGCTAAGATGGTTTCCTGGGGTGTGGTCCCATTGTAAATGCTACAGCTTCTTGGAGCCACAGGTGAGAGTTGGGTGGCAGGTGGAGATGAGCAGCCCCAAAAAGGGCTCAGCAAACCCTCACACCAGAGGAGCTAGTCCTCCTTAACACTACTGATCATCTAACCTCTCTCTAGCCCTTCCCTCACAAACCAGTTGCCTTAAATACTTAGCATCATGATTTAGAGTTGGAAGGGATCTTTCAGGTCATCTGGTCCTATTCACTTATTTTACAAATGAGGCAACTGAGGCCCAGGACATGTGGTTTCAGTGGTGTGGGAAATACTTCTGCCCCACCCATTGGCATAGACCATAAATCATAATCCCCTCCCCATCTTAATAGATGGTTTCAGGAGTTACCATGGCTGGAAAAAAAAAAACAATTGGTGACCCACCCTCCAGTGAAGTGCCTCTCCAAACTTACATAGGCTGCTTAGGCAATATATAATAATAATAATAATAATGATAATAATAATAACTAGCATTTATTTAGCATTTTAAGGTTTACAAAGCACTTTACAAGAGGGCTGAACTAAGAAGAAAAGTAGAACGTTCAGGGAGGCAGGTTCCAACTCAGGATTAGTGTGCGCTGACAATCAGAGCTGTCCAAATGCGGAACAGGCTGCCTCGTGCAGCAATGAGCTCCTCATCGACGGATACGTGTCTTCACGTGGAGTTAACCAGAGACACAGAATCAATAAGCATTTAATGAGTCAAAAAACAGTTTTATTTTTCAAGCGACTACCATGTGTCAGAAATTGTGCTAAGTGCTAGGATACAAAGAAAGGCAAAAAAAAAATAGCTCCTACTCTCAGAGCCAATAGTGTACCGAAGACTCCTGCTTCAGGTAGGGATTGGGCTAGACAGATATCTTCTGAGATTGTTTCTAGCTCTGAGATCCCGGGGCTCATGGAAGGACGGTTTGAAGGGAATCCTTGCTGAATGAAGGTGGAAGGTTGACCTTAATGACCTCTAAAGTTCTTTTCCATTCTAAGGTCCTATTATTCTACAAGACTATATTTTAAAAGGTAAGAGGATAGGAGTGGGTTGGAAGGAGAGAAAGAGAAGAGTGATCAGATCCTTTGATTGGTGGGCTCCCAGATCACTGGGTAATCTCCATTAGGGAGGGAGCAAAGGACCAAACACTTTATTCTAAAACCTGCAAAAGGAGAATCATTAAGAAACAAAGAATCCTTTGTGCAGTCACATCTGCTTGGTGGCTGGAGTGAGAATTGGGATCCCTAGGACTATCTCTCTCTCTCTCTCTCTCTCTCTCTCTCTCTCTCTCTATCTCTCTCTATATTCGTTTCTCTAAGAATGCTTTCCTAAGGAACCATTTTAAGGTAGTCTGACACCTTAAAGGTGACTCTAAAGCAGGGAGACAATAAGAGCCAAACCTAGTGTTAAATGGCACTTTGCATACTCCATAATCCAGTGACCCTGGCCTCTTTGCTTTTCCTTCCACAAAAGCCTTCATTTGCCAACTCCCCAAATTTTAACTGGCCACCCTCCACACCTGGAATTCTCTCCTTCTTCATCTCTGCCTCCTGGCTTCCTTCAAGTTCCAAGTAAAACCCGCCCCCTCTTCTACAGGAAGCCCTTCCTATGCCCCTCAGCGCTAGTGCTCTCCCTCTATTGATTACCCCCAATATCTTGTTTCCATTTTGTTTGTACATACTTACGCCCCTATTGGGAGGGGGATGACGAAAGGCTCCTCCTAGGTGTCATCCACCAGTCAATTCTATTTAATTTAACCCAATTCAATCCAATAAGCATTTATTAAATATATGTTATGTACTACTAGGTGCTGTGCTAGGTGCTGAGGAGATAAATACAAAAACAGAACTAGCATCTGCCCTCAAGGAGCTTATATTCTATTATTCATAGGTTCTTAGAGCTAGAAGGGATGTTAGAGGTCATTGAATCTATCCCCTTAATTTTACAGGTAAGGAAACTGAGGGCCACAGAAATTAATTGATTTGCCCAAGGTCACACAGGCAGCTAATAGCATGGCTGGGATTTGAACTTATTGTGGTTTAAGCCCTTCAATGAAAGCAAATGTTTCAATGATCTCATCTCCCCCTGCCCCATTCCCTGTTTTGTTTAGAAACTTGTTTTACTTGTCAAAACCCCTCAAAACAAAGCAATGGCTACTTAAAGGTAGATATGATGTATATGTAGATCACTATGGTACAATGGAAAGGACCCTGGCCCTGGATTCAGACTGGCTTGGGTTCAAATCCTGCCCCTGACTTTAGTGCTTCCTAATCCAGGGGACCTTGAGAAAATTGCTTGGCCTCCCTGGGTGAGTGTTTCCCTGCCTGAATACCTTTTTCTCTGATAAGATGGCTTCTGAAGTAGCTTCTAGCTCTAGACCTAGAGGGGTCTAAGAAAAATAGATCCTTCCAGAGATGAATGATTTCAAAAAGTCCTGTGCTCATAGACTCCTCTGATCTATTGGGGTGAAGCTGGGCTGTCAGGTTGGTGCTTCCACTTGATGTGAATCTGGAGCCACCCAAGCTTCAGTGATCCAGCAGCAGAGAATCCAAGTCTTTTGTGGCTTACCCACCCACCAAAGAGGAGTGAGTTGGCGTGAGACCTACCTTCTGCCTGGAGCAAGCCTTGAACCAGGAACAAGAGTGGGGAAAGGAGCAGAGCTATGGTGGGGCAGCATTCCATGGTGGAGCAGCGTGCCATGGTTGGAAAGGTCCTCAAACCAAGAGAGGCTGACCAGCCTTCTATTGCCTGCTCTCTCCTTGGAGAACTTGATGTATTGGAGATCCCCGGCAGAGGACTGTGAGATTGTGAGCTGTCAGAGCGCTATGGTCGCTGTCCACTTTGCTTCCCGCCCATCCCCTTGTCAAGGTCAATGGGGGGAAATGAACACGAAGCCTGTGTATTATGGATGGCTGTCTGGAAAATTCAGCTTTTGCTGACTCAGAGAGCAGGCAGCTGAGAGAGGCAGATAGCCCAGCTTGCCCTGATGCATTCCTTCCTGGTCAGCCAGATGTTGTGAAGCTGGCTGCTCTGTTCTTCCTTTCTTACATCGTTCAGGGTTAATTCCTCCCAAGTGGGTCATTTACTAATTCCTAGCCAAGGGCTGGGGTTCCATGGAAGACAGAGCTGGGATTTTGGGTCCTCCACCCTGCCCACCCTCAATCTCAGTGAGGGAAAATAAGGCTTGGCCAGATGAATTTTAATACTTACCCACATTTGCTTATTTCAGGATGTGTTCCACAGGATTCCCTTTGTGGGGGTGGGGGTGGGGACTTTGAAAGAACAATTGGAGGCCGTTGGTGGTACAATGGGTAAAGCACTGGGCCAGGAGTCAGAAAGACCTGAGTTCAAATCTAGCCTCAGATGCTGACTATATGACTGTGGACAAGCCACTTAATCCCTGGTTGCCTCAGTTTCCTCAATTGTAAAATGAGGATAATAACAGCACCTACCTTGAGGGGTTGTTGTGAGGATCAAATGAGATAATATTTGTGAAAGGGCTTAGCACAGTGCCTGGCACACTGTAGGCGCTTAATAAATGCTAATCAACTAACTCAGTCTCCTCATAAGGGGGTTGGACTAAATGACCTCTAAGACCTCTCTAACTCCAGATTTGTAATTCCATGAGCTAATTTATCCCAATTCTATCCATACTCAACTTTTTAACATGTGTTAAGTGGTCATCCAACTTTTGCTTAAAACCCAAAAGTCAGGAGGAACCAGCCGCTTCCAGAGGCCGTCCATTCCACTCAGGGCAGATCTATCTGTCACCAAGGTTCTAATGACCTTAAATTGGCCTCTTGTTGGCCACTTCTATCCACAGTGCCTAGTTCTGCTCTATAGGGCAGCCATTCAAATACTTGAACACAACCATCACATTGACCCCAAGTCTTCTATTTTCTAAGCTAAATATTTCAGCAGTTCATCTGGAAAAGATGTAAGGGTTTTATTGGACTGCAAACTTAATATAGTATGATTTCAACTAATCAATCTACATTTATTGATCACCCACGCCAGTCTAGAAATTGAAAGCAGTCTTAGCCTGTGATCAGAGAAATACAGTTTCTGGGAATTGGAAGGTGACCATCCTAGTACATTCTATGTTGGTCAGAATTTTATTTAATTTTCCTTTTATCTAACTTAATTCATTTATTATATGTTTATTTAGTTTAATTTCATGTAATGCCTGGCTAATTCCGGCTATCACATTTTAGGAAGGACGTTGATAAGCTAGAAAGCTTTTAGAGAAGAGCACCTGAAGTGGTGAACAGTAGTACTGAGATCATGCCATAGGAAGCTCAGCTGAAGGGGCTGGGCATGTTTAGCATGGAGAAGGAAAGTCCTGAGAGGGGAGAATGGATGGGTGGGTGGATGGACAAACACATGATTGCAAATATTTGATAAGCTGTTCTGTGAAGGATGGATTAAGCTCTGCCTAGTGCCAGAGGGACTGGACCAGAAACAATGGGTGGAAATTACACAGGCTAATTTAGGTTTGGCATAAGAAAAGCTTCCTAACAAATGGAGCTACCTCAAAGCAGAATCTGCTGCCTTGGATGGAACCCAGTGGATTTCTTCTCTTGTGAGGTCTTCTAGCCAAGGTCACTTGTCTGATATGTTATAAAGAACATTCTTTTTCTGATAGGGTTTGGATTGGATGGTCTTAAAACCCCTTCTAAGTCTGAAATTCCAGGATTTTATTGACTTAACGGTTTCCTTATCTATGAAATGAGAAGTTTGGACTAGAGCAGGGAATCCTCACCTCTTTGTGTGTCATGGATGCTTTCTTATAAAAATCTTTTTAAATGCATAAAATAAAATAATTTGGATTACAAAGGAAACCAATTATATCAAATTACAAGTGTCAAAATATTTTTAAAAAACAGGTTCTTGGTCTCAGGTGAAGAACCCTTGGGCACTAGATAATCTCTAAGGTTGTTCATAGCTGAAGTCTTGGTATCCTATGATTCTCCAATAAGGCTGAAAGGAACCAGTCGGAATCTCCAGCACTGGAAAATCCTTGTTTGCTTGCAGACCAATAGCCATTGTGTCTGTGAGCCTACTACGGAGTTCTAAAGGTCTTCCCTTGGGAAGCCTCCGAGTTCCTGACAGTGAGAAGTAGGTATGCTTTGTAAATCTGCCCCAGCTGAGAATGCCCCCTCCTGTGCCTGTGTCAGGAAGAACTACTTCCCCCAATATCAGGACCTGACCTCCCTCCTTCCTGTTGCCAGGCTGAGGCTTCCCATGCCTCTCCCACCACAATTCTGACGAGTAAAAGGGTCTGATGATCAGATTCCTTCTCTGTAAAATGATGTGGTTTGGGAGACAGCAGGAAAAATGGGAAAAAGTACTCACTGCTTCTGGATTCAGAGCACTTGGGCACAAGGGTTGCCTCTGAAACTTGCCAGCTGTGTGACCTTGGGCAAGCCACTTAACAACTCTCAGCCTTGGTTTTCCCATCTGCAAAATGAAGAGCTTGCGCTAGATGGCCACTGAGGTCTCTTCCAGCTCCAATCCTATTATCTTCTGCTGTCCATGGTCCCCTTTTAGCTCTAACGATTGATGGGTTATCCAAAATACCCCTTCTCCCTTCATGCAGGGAGGATTTAGAGTTAGATTTAGAGCTGAAGGGGCCCAGGGGCCATCTAGTCCAATCCCCTTGATTTACAGATGAAGAAACTGGGGCTTAGAGGGGTAGACTTGCCCAGGATCATAAAGCTAGTAAAGTGTTCAGCGTGAAGAGAAGACTTGGGTAGGACATAATAAGAGACCAACTATTTGAAGGGCTGTTACATAGACATGACCTATTTTGCTTGACCCCAGTGGTGAGAATGAGGACCAAAGGGAAAGCAGCACAAAAGCAAATTTTGGAAAATCTTCTTTCCTACTGGAGCTGTTCGAAAGTTCAGCAAGGCAGCTTCAGTGGGGAGCGAGTTCCCCATCACCTGAAGTTTTTTAACGGAAGCTGGCTGACCGTTTGTCAGGGGTAATTGTAAATGGCATTCCTGTACAGTAATACATTGTGTTGGGCAGTTAGGTGGCACAGTGGATAGAACTTGGAATCAGGAAGACTCATGCTCATGAGTTCAAATCTAGCTGCCTCTCTCCTGTCACTCAACCCTGTTGTCGCCTCAGTTTCCTCATCTGTAAAATGGGCTAGAGAAGGAAATTGCAAACCCCTCCAGGATCTTTGCCAAGAAAACCTCAAATGGGGTCAAGAAGAGTCAGACAGGACTAAACACCACCACCACCACATGGGTTGTATTAGGTAACTGCTGATGACTCTTCCAGAGAGTGTCTATGATTCCATGGTTTAATTGCAGATGGTCATTAGCAAGGCCGCTTTGGATAATATGTGCATACTCAGGGAAGTGAAGGTTGGAAGAACTTGTTCCAGAATGCCCATGCATAAAATTAAAATGTATTTTAAAATAACATCTTCAACGTACGCACGTGAATGCACGTGTGTATGTGTCGGGGGAGTGGTTAGAGGAGGCATTGTGGTTCAGTGAGAAGAATGTTGGATTTGGACCTGGGGCCAAGTATCACCTCTGCTGCTTACTACTTCTGTGACCTTTGGTGAAGGTTACGGAGATGTTGGGCAGTCATTTAGTACTCACTCACCTAGCGCCCAGAGGGACACTAGAGTGGATCAGGTGTTGTCTCTGTCCATAAATAGCACGCTATCTAGTAGAGAGATCGGCATCGATGCACCAAAAATGAACACTCGTTGGCTTCAGCATTAGGAAAACAAAGGTTCAAGCCCCACCCCTGTTATGTACTGCTTGTATGATCCTGGGTAAGTCATGTAATCAATCTGCTGGGCATCAATTTTGCCAAGAGAAAAATACAGGGATCTCTAAAATCCTTTCTAGTTGTAAATATATTATCTGATGAGCTGCTGAAAAGAAAGGAGGAGAGAAAGAAAAGAGAGAAAGCAAGAAAGGCTGTGAGAGAGAGTATGTGTGTGCGTGTGTGTGTGTGTGTGTGTGTGTGTGTGAGAGAGAGAGAGAGAGAGAGAGAGAGAGAGAGAGACAGAGACAGAGACAGAGACAGAGAGACAGAGAGATACTCAAGCAAGTGGCCATGGAAAGAAAACAAAAAATTATTTGTTTAGGAAATAAATGTTACCCTCATAAAAGTGGCAGTTTAGGTAGCAGGAATGGATGAGATAAGAGAGAGAAGGAGAAATGGAGATAGAGAGAGAGGGAGGACACGGGAGAAAGGGGGAAGAGGGAGAGAACAGGAGAGAGGCAGAAAGGAAAGAGAAACAGATAAATAGATAAGTAGGTAGGTAGATATATGCAAGAGTGAGGGAGGAAAGAGATAGATGATAGAGGAAGAAGAGGAGGAGGAGAAGAAGAAGGAGGAAGAGAAGAAAAGGAGAGACATAGAGAGAATGAATGAGGAAATAAATGAATGTAAAACATGTATCAAGCTGTATACTGTGTATCAGGCCTTTTGTGAAATGCTGGAGATGCAAATACAAAAAGTAATACAGATCCTGCTCTTAAGCAATTTCCATTTTTAATAGAGAAGATTACAAATATGGGGAAATGGTGGTCGGGGGAGGGTAGAGTTATGTGCCAGAGGGCATTTTCCAGGAGGAAATGGTCTACAGTGTAGTCTCCTACAGAGAGGGCAAGACAGATGAGGATGGAGAAAAGGGCATTGGATTTAATGACATCAAAGAGAAAGCAGTCCTTGGGAGCGGTGAGGGCAATGAGTGGGTGGTGAAGCTGAAACCCCGAGTGCCTAGAACATTCCTGGGAGAAGTCTGGCAGAGAAAGGACAGAAATAGGATGAGAGCTTGGGGAGACAGTGGGATCAAAGGAAGAGAAATATTAAATTTTTTCAGAAGTTTTTAAAACAAAGCTGCCCATCTCCTAGTTTCTGTTTCTTTCCTCTAGTCTTCAGGAATTTGGGCTGAGGGGGAAGCTGGTGCTGGTGCCGGGACTGAGAGATGGGATTACCAATTAGTGGTAAGAGCTAATACTTCGAGTCCTTTAAGGTTTACAAGGTGCTTTACATCCATTGTCTCTTTCAATCTTCACAGTGATTTTGTGAGGTTGTTAGTTCAGGTTGTAATATACCCATGTAGGTGAGGGCACTGAAACTCCAAGGGCTTAAGTGACTTGACTGAAGGCCCAAAGCTTCTAAGTGGTAAGTTGTACAGACGAAGTATGATGTGGGAAGAAGATACTGACCTAGGGGTCCGAATACCTGGATCTGTCTCTCTGTCTCTGTGCCTAGGAGTATCTCGGTCTCTGTCTCTCCTTCCCTACCTCCCCCTCATCTCACCCATTCCACTACTTCAATGACTACTTCTAAGAGGATGACTTGGGAGTTTCCAGCTCCAGCCCTAACCTCTCTCCCAAGCTCCAGCCCCATGGATCCAAATGTCTATGGGTTGTGTCCACTTGGCTACCTCCAAATCATCCCCATCATGTCTAGAACATAATCTTCCTAGAAGCGCAGCTCCCCTTCCTAACTCCGCTGCTTCTGCCACAAATTAGCCTCAGCCAAGTCATTTAATAACGTTGGTCCTCCCTGTATCTTCCCTGCCTTGAGCACATGGTTGTGGCGAGGCTAAAATTAGATAACGAATGCAAAAACACTTCATACGCCACACGGTTCCCTGTGAATGTATGTTCTTATGATTATTACGTTGCAATAAAATGAACAAAAGGAGGCTTGCTGCTTTTCTAGAGCTGGTGGCCTTCCAGATAGTAGGATGCCATGGAAAGAGCAGCGAATTTGGAGTCAGATCCTGGGCTCAAACCTCAGTGCTGGGACCTGGGAGACCTTGGGCAGAATTCATTCAGCTTTCTAGCTGAATGAAAATTTTCGGGTTTCTTGTCTGCAAAGTTAAAGGATGAGATTGGATGACTTCCAAGGCCTCTCCTTCCTCGAAATCCCTAAATTCCAATTGCACTTGGAAAATGAATAATCCAAGGGCTTTTTTTATGCTTCTATATATAAATTTCAGATGATGAAAATTTTGCATTAGAGATGATCCAATTCTGGACTCCTCCCTCCCTCCCTCTAGAAAATTAGGCAAGCATCCCTGAGGACCCCGAGACTTCCAGCTCCCTTCAGGTCTGGGATGGGGGGATGGGGAGCCAGGACTGTCTCTTTGGTAGGCTCCTGTGGTGAGGGCACACAATATGGTGACAGGCGTGCTGGAGGGGAATGCAGTCCAACAGAATCCATAGTCAAGACACTTCTATGGATGGCCCAAATACTCTCCTTCCCAGAGCCCTAACTGGTAAACCACCGCTCCCATGTCTTACATCCTTTCACCTAGGAATCCTCTAACGACTCATGTTGGAATATGGCCTGAGCACCCCTCAGCGTCCACCCCATGGTCTTTTCTCTGTGACCCCCCTTCCCCCATGTGGTTTGGGGCCAAATTCAGGTCTCTTCTCCTCCTGTACCTTTTTGGCTGGACTGCCCCCTGTGCTGCTGCTACTCACCCCCTCCCCCAATTCAATTTTCCCCAGGTTGTTGTTGTTTCCCCAGGTTTCAATTGTGTCTGACTCTTTGTGACACCATATAAGGTTTTCTTGGCAAAGATACTAGAGGAATTTGCCATTTCCTCCTCTAGCTCATTTTAGAGAGGAGGACCTGAGGCAAACAGAGTGAAGTGACTTGCCCAGGGTCACACAACTAGTAAGTGAGGCCAGATTTGAACTCATGAAGATGAGTTTTCCTGACTTCAGGCCCAGCACTCTATGCTCTATGGCACCACCTAGCTGCTCATCCTTCCCCAGGTGCAAGAAATCATCATTACAACTCTGCCCCTACCTCTGCGGTCCTCAGTTTGAGATCAGTGGTGGGCTATGGGCTTGATCCATTCTTACAGAAACATAAAGATGTGGTGCATAAAGAAACCATACCAGTGACCATGGAGGAGCCTCAGGAACTACTTTTATTTTCAAACTCAAGTATGTGACACTATTCAGTAAAAGGCTGGCACACCTGTGTGGATTTAAATAGCATGGTGCACCAAGCCAGTGCCCCCAACCAGTCTTTCCCACTCAGGTGGCCACGAGGTACAGCGCAGCAGACACAGAGCCTAAGGACACCTATTTGTGTGTCCAGTTCATGGCTACAGAAAAAGCAGAAGGTACTCAGGGACTAATGCTCATCTGTCACACTCTTGTGGGAGAGAAGTCATGTACTTTGGAGGGCGGTTGAAGTGAACTCCAATATCAAGGGATGCTTTTTAACACATTTTTTCATTGAACCTCTTCCAGCCCTGGTTTCCTCACCTTGAAAATGGAGATAACAAAGCCTGAAGGGTTTGTTCTGAGGCTTATTTGAGCTAACACTGGTGAAGTGCTTTGCCAATCTGAAGATGCCATCGAAATGTCAACTATGATGGTTATTAGGAGCAACCTCCATCTTGTCCTCAGGAGTGTTTCTACCAGCTCCTTGACTACCTATATGGTATCTCCCATTTTCACTTCTTCAGGCTGGAGACTGACATTTCAGAACACCCTCACCCAGGGGTCATTGCTCGTGGCTTTTCCCTGTCATTATATTATGTCCCTCAAGCCTTTTTGGAAATATCTTGCTTCTCATCCATCTCTTCTCTCTCTGGTGAGGGCCCTGGCTTTGGGCCAGGTGAATCCCTCTCTGTTTCCCCTCTCTTCTGTGAGGGTCCTGGCTCCGGTTGAAAGATGGGGCTGGGAATACCTATTTGTGCCCTCATGCTCAGGAGCACGGCCCCTCATGTGTAGCAGCTGCCTGGATCCGGGAATCTTTCAGCTCTTTCTCTAGCTTTCTGCTTTCCAGGGACCAATGTCAGAGCCTCTGTGAGAGCTCCCAAAGGGGATGCTGAGGCAGCACAGACCTGCCTTGTCCTGTTTGGGCTCAGGGCTCATGGAAGTTCACTGATGCCTATCCGATAGGCATGGACACACTGATTCTAACCCTGGAGGCTTTGCCTTATGGTCATGTTCCTTTGCTCCGTCCTGCATCCTCTTTGACCTTTTGGTACATCCTTGGTCCATCAGCCTTTGGCTTCATCTTTCAACTGGTTTCCAGCCATTATTCAGGTTGGCTCATGGAAAACAGTTGGGGGTGAACTGAGGCAGGGCATAAATAGGGCTTGGCACGGGTGGGCCCTGTTAAAGCTGAACTATCAAACCAAACTATACTCTAACTTGGAAACAACACTAGCTTCTGAAGTCTTCAGTCTCCTTTCACACAAGAAGAAATGGAGAAACATCACAGGAAGCAGAGTGAGATTACCAAAGGAGATGTTTCTTTTCTCATGTATGGCCTGTTGCCAAGACTGAAGTCAGGGGAGATGGAGTTATGGGAGTCAGGGAAAGTGGCACAAAAATCCTGGGAAGGGGTTATTGCTGTACCTCTACCTTCCACCAGATCTGGAGACACCTGCCCACGTAGGCAGGACCTAGGTGGGAGGTGGGAGGAATGAGGGTGTCTCTTAGGTTCTTGTGGGCTCACTGCTGAAAAACATCCTAGGGGTTGGGGTGGGGGTGCTTCTCCAAGAGAGCCCATGGGATGGTGCATATTAAGTGTGTGAAGCTGAAGACACGTTTCCCCAAGCCAGGAATCTGCCTGTGACTCATTCCCTGCTGTGGACTTTCTTCTAAAGGAGGTGGGTTAGTTATTTTCAAAGGTACAATAAAAACCACAAATAAAGGGGGTGCCCTCTAGGGGGTGTCCAGTGATGAAAAATTCTCAGCAAGTCAGTGGGCTTTTGATACTTAGAAAAAAAAATAAAACTGGTTTACATCACCTAGTAAGTGGGTTACTGGTTACTGCAGCGCGCTTGGCAACTTATCTACGGAAGACTGACGTTCATGATGGAATTAGCAAGGACTCCCTCCAAAGGGGTGGATCTGCAATTTTCTGTGTGTGTGTGGGTGGGTGTGGATGGTGTGCATGCAGGAACATTTTTATACATGATTTCCTTTTTCTTTCTAAGTTTTGAGATAAATACAATATGGATAACTTCCCAGGAGAAACCATTCCCACTCTTGTGAAAAGCAACTTTAGGAAGAAGAAAAAAAGGGGAGGTGGGATGGGAGGTAAGTGTGCAGGGTAGTGCCAAGGCCAGAAGCCAGAGCAAGCAAAGCATGACAGAGCTAGGAGGTACCTTAGCAACCAACCCTCTCACTTTACAGAGAATGAACGTGCGGCTCAGGGAAGGTGATTTGCTTAAGGTCATGCAGCTGATTAGTACCAGAGCTGGGATGAGAGGCCAGGTCTCCAGACTCCCAGTCCAATGCTCTTCCTGCTACCTCCAGGTTTGACATCGACATTGAGGCTGCTAGGCTACAGTCTCCCTAGGCAACCACTGAAAGCCTAGAAAATGGGGAGAAGACTCAGCGCCATACTGGATCTTCAATAAAGGCATTCTGGCCTTCTCCCATTGCTACTTGAGTGAAGGGGCTCTTCTCAAAGGCAGAATTCCTTGGAGAAACTGACATCTCTCTCCACCTTGACCTCTCCCCTGGACAGTTTCATTGGGTCTTCATATTCCACCAGTCATGGTGAGTGAAAAGCACCCCATCTCACTCCCAGACTGGGGTAGCAGGGATGTCGAATCATGAACACACCTGTGTCCCTAACTGCATTGAACAACTGGAAAATGGTGACACGCTAGGCATGTTTGAGCAGGGTCACCCACCAGTTGGGTGTCCAGTCATTCTCTATTGCTCTGTGGGCTGCTCCTGTTGTAGTCCTGAGTTCCACCAGGAGTCCCACCGGGAGGCAGAGCAAGGGGCTTTTCCAGATGACCCCTCCGACAGTTCGGTGCAAGAGTGATAGGAGTTGTATAGGCCCAACACGACCGTGAAAACGAGAATGGCCGCTGCCACCATCCAAATCACATTCCAATGTTGGCACAGCTTGGGGTATAGTATTTGTAAAAAATTAATCAAGGCTTCAAGTTTGCTGTCAAAAAAAAAAAAGGATAGGAATTTTAGTTCAATGGATACGTCTTCACCCACGCTTTCCACCCCCTGCCACCCAACTACCATACTTTCCTGTTAATGAGACCCGTTGAGCACAGACCACTCAACCATTTTAAAGCAAATGTTTAGACTCAGGCAGTATGGCACAGCAGATAAAGAAACAATCCATCCTTGGTACAAGTTGGCTCTGTGACCTTGGACAAGTCAGAGTAAGCTCTCCCTGCTCTGGGCAACTCTTTGAGATTATAAACTGTAGAGAAGACACTGACCTACACTGGCAAAAGCAATTTCCTCATTTGGGGTTCTCACACCAATGAAATCTCAGTTCCAATTCCTGTCCCATTATTTAGTTCCTATAACATGCTGGGTTTTGGTTTTGGTTCTGGTACTAATCAGCTGCATGACCTTAAGCAAATCACCTTCCCTGAGCCGCACGTTCATTCTCTGTAAAGTGAGAGGGTTGGTTGCTAAGGTACCTCCTAGCTCTGTCATGCTTTGCTTGCTCTGGCTTCTGGCCTTGGCACTACCCTGCACACTTACCTCCCATCCCACACTCCAGGAATCCCACAGTCACGAAACACAATAACAACATAACAAATAATGCAATTATACCCACTGTATAGAAGAGGAAATTGAGACTCAGAAAGATCAAGGGACTTGCCCATGGCCACACAGCTAGTAAGTATCAGAAGGAGGTCTTTTGGATCTCCCTTGCTCCTTGGCCAGTTTTATGATAATAATAATTATTAATATATTTATTACTGTTATTCTATTTTTACTGTGCTCTTTCTGAGGGAAGTGTGGGAGAGGCTTTCTACCTGAAACAGTTTTCATGGGGTAATAGGTTTAGAGCTGGAAAGGACCTTGGAAATTCTATAATCTGACCAGCTCATTTTGCAGATGAAGAAACTGAGGCCCCATGACTTGCCAGCTCCCCTGGCCCCAAGCTCAGCATTCTTCCCACTGCACCATGCCCCACCTCCCTTGGTTCATGGGGTTGGATGCCGGATTTCCTTAGGGCTTCAATTTCAGCCGGGGGCTGATGCGCCCAGCACGTGACCAGAGGAGCCAGGAAGCATGTTTTCTGAACCGAGCCATCCCGGGTGTGTTTGTAGGGCACGTGAGAAGTCGAAGCACTCACTGGAGAGGGTGGTTTCTGGGCCTTCTGGAGAAAGCTAGGTTTGTTTCCTTCAATTCCGGGAAACAGAGAGGATGTGTGCCGATGAGCTCCAGGCAGCTCCTGCTTGGTACCTGGGTACTTCCTGACCCCCCCCTATAAAATGAAGGCATTGCTGCCACTGCCTGCTGAGGTCCCCCAGCTGTACATCTATGACACTCTAGTCCTCTGACTTGGTGAACAATACAGTGGGGATTCTGAGAGCTTCCAGCTTGGTCCTCAGTGAAGTCCTGTCCTAACCCAACCTTCCCTCATTGCTCTACCAGACAAAGTGGCTGATCTCTCTCTGGGCTCTGCTGCTTGGCGGTCCATTTATAGACGGCAAGGGCTATGACTAAACCCAGAATACTTTTGGTTTCTAATGATTAATGCCAAATAATCAGATAAAATGTAAAGATTCACAGTGAACAAGTAATGAGGAAGTCCCAGAGAATTTTGGTGTGTAGCTGTGAGTCTGATAGACAATAGTATAGACCAAGTGACTCAAACAAAGGATTGATGTGATGCCTGGTCCTGAGGAAAACAGCTTTCAGGAGTCTTGAATGATCCTGGAGACCTATTTGGGCCTGGGTAGTCTCAAGCCACTCCCCCTTCATCCCTCAGCTTCCTCTTTTCTTTATAAACACAGAAAACCACATTTCAACATCACCAGGTCATTTCTGCTTTCCCTTTGCACCAAGTGAGCCATGTGTTCTGTGCACCTGCTACCTGCTGCTCCGCCTGCTGGCCTCCCGACCAGCCTCAACAAGAGGAGCAAAGTAGGGCCGAAGGCAGGGAGGGTACCTACGCCAGAGGCTTTCGTCCATTAAAAAAATAAAATATTTTGTTTTTACTTTTGTTGTTCTATACTTGAAGAAAATATCATCAAACACGAGCATTTCTGTATACTTAGGAAAGGGACTGGACCTGTTATTTCATTAGCACAGAGAACTCTCAGGTGAGAAAACTTTCTCTACCAATGCAGATGGGTACCTGCTCTGCAATTCAGAGTTTTAAAGAGTTGCCTAGGACACCAAGAGGTGAAGTGATTTGCCCAATGTTACCCAGCCTGTATGTATCAGAGGTGGGATTCGAATTCAAGTCTTTCTGGCTTTGAGGATTGCTCTCTATCCACTATGCCATGCTCCATAAAGAACATTGTATGTGAAACCACAAATGTTAGTTAGAGCTTCCATAACAAAAAGAACGTAATCAGTTCAACACATTAATTTCAAAACTATCCTATTTGTCTGTGTCTCCTTCCAATCCTCCTCTGTTCTCTTCCGTGTACTTAAAATATGCTATCATGACCTTCCTTCCTTCCTTCCCTCCTCCCTGCCCTTTTCTCTCTCTTTCTTCTTTCCTTTTCCTTTCTTTCTTTCTCTCTCTCTCTCTCTCCTTCTCTCCCTCCCTCTCTCTCTCCCTCTCTCTCTCTCTCTCTCTCTCTCTCTCCTCTCTCCTCTCTCTCTCTCTCTTCTCTCTCTCTCTCTCTTCTCTCTCGCTCTCTCTCTCTCTCTCTCTCTCTCTCCTCCCTTCCCTCCCTCTCTCTCTCCTCTCTCTCTCTCTCCCTCTCTCTCCTCCCTCTCTCTCTCCCTCTCTCTCTCTCGCTCTCTCTCTCTCTCTCTCTCTCCCTCCCTCTCTCTCTCTCTCTCTCTCTCTCTCTCTCTCTCTCTCTCTCTGTCTCTCTGTCTCTCTCTCCTCTCTCTCTCTCTCTCTCTCTCTTGCTCTCTCTCTCTCTCTCTCTCTCTCTCTCTCTCTCTCTCGCTCTCTCTCTCCCCTATTACTATCCTCCTCTCCCTCCCAAAGTGGCTCCCCTACCTGAATTTTTAAAGTCCTTCATTTTAACAAATAAGTATAGTCAAGCAAAAACAAATCAAGACATTGGCCACATCTGAAAACGTGTCTCAGTTTCCCATTCTTGGCTATGTACCTGAGCCTGGGCCCGCCCCACCTAATTCTCTTTCCCTCGGCTCCTGTGTCTCTCTGGGTTGCTGACTCTTTGCATGGACTTTGGATCCCTGTTGGGTCTCCCTCTCTCGTTTCCTCCTTTTCTCTTCCTCTCTCCTTCCCTTGCTCCTTCTTTCTCTCTCTCTCTCTGTCTCCCTCCATCTGTCTCTCTATCTCTGTCTTATTTGCATAGAGTGTCTATGGCCACTGTGTGTCCGCCCTGCTCTCTGCCTAGGGCTTTGGCCCTCAGCTGCCAAGTGCCGGGATCTTCTTTCAGCTCTAAGTGCTCCAGAGGTGGCTGGAGCTCACCTGCTTTTTAGCTCCTTTTCCTCATCTTCCCTTTCTGGCCCTGCGAGGCTTTCATTCGCCTTCTCTTCTTCATCTTCCTTCAGTTCCTGAAGCTCTTTGGTTTTCTTTAGGCCTTCTTGATACCTTTAGGGAAAGAAAAGCGGTGTTTGGTTTGGTTTGGTTTTGAGCCTGGGAAAGGACAGGCCAGGGACAACCTTTCCATTCAATTCCTGGAGTTGGGGGACTGTCGGCATCGGAGGCTTCCTGTGGTTGTGGATGAGAGGAAGAGGCTGCAATGCACAACCGAGCCACCATCCATTCCGATACTCTCTCTCCTGTCAATAGTATTTCCCCTCATCCCTGCTCTCATCCTTCCTGTTTGTAGGAAATGTCACATAAAATGTTCGTCATAGCCCTCCCCCCCGAAACAAAACAAAACAAAACAAAACATTCTCTTCTTGTTAACCATTTCCTGGATTTAGACCCCTACGCTCCCGCCTCTCCCCACGTTGGGCCTGGCTTTGCCCTGTCTCAGGTGAGCCTGGCTTGGTAGAACTTTATATGCAGGATGAGAGAAGGGAAAAGGGCCAGCACTTTCCAGGGAAAGAGCCTGGTAATATTGGATCAATGTCAAACAGCATTAATCGATGGACACAGCAATTCTAGGAGACGTTAAGCAGGTTTAAATAATGTAAACTAAATTATTTAGTAGCTGGGGTTTTTTGGAAGGCCAGAGAAAAGCAATTGTAATGATAACATACATTGCTATAATATCTTAAGATTGACAAAGGAGCTCGCCTCATATCCCAGGGCCTGGCATACTATGCGCTTAATAACAACAACTAAAAATAGTGTTCACAGAGCACCTACTATGCACCAGGCACCGTGCTAAGCACTTTACAAATACTATCTCATTGGATCCTCACAACAACCCTGCAAGGTGAGTGCTATTATTATCCGTATTTTATAGAGGAGGAAATGAAGGCACACACAGGTTAGGTGACTTGTCCAGGGTCACACAGCTAATAAGCATTTGAGGCCAAATTTGAACTCAGATCTTCCCAACTCTAAGCCTAGCACTGCGACCACACCGCTTAGCTGTATATGCTTAATAGCTTAAGAAATGCTTGTTGACTGACTGATGTTACCCCTGCGAGGCAAGAAGTACAGGTGTTACTATCCCCATTTCAAAGAAGTTTAGAGACTTACCCAGAGTTACACAGCCAATACCTTTTAAAGTCAGAACTTGAATCCAAGACTCCTGAGTCCAAGGGATTCCACCCTCATTGAAGTACCTCTCAAGTAATTTGGTAACCTGTTTTCAAGTTTACTTTCCCTTCATACTAGAGCTCAAGACTCTTCATGGTCTAGCTCTACTTTTAAAAAAATTCTTCATATATAATATTTTATTTCCCCCCAATTACATATTGAAGCACTTTCTAACATTGTTTTCAAAGTTTTGAGTTGCAAATTCTAGCCCTCCCTCTCCTCCTCCTGAGGCAGTAAGTAATCAGATATAGGTTATACATGTGCAATCATATAAAATATTTCCACATTAGTCATTTTGTACAAGAAGACTCGAATAAAAGAAAAAGAAGGAAAGAAAGAAAGTGAAAAGTAGCATGCTTCAGTCAGTATTCAGACAGTATCAGTTCTTTCTCTGGAGGGGGACAGCATGCTTCATCATGAGTCCTTTGCGATTGTCTTGGATCATTGTGTTGCTGATAACAGCTAAGTCATTCACAGTTCTTCATCAAACAATATTCCTATTACTGTGTACAACGTTCTCCTGGTTCTGCTCAGTTCAATTTGTATCAGTTCATGTGGGTTTTTCCAGGTTTTCCTGAACTCATCCTGCTTGTCATTTCTTGCAGCACAATAATGTTCCGTTACAATCATATACCACAGCTCATTTAGCCATTTCCCAACTGATGAGCATCCTCCCAATTTCCAGTTCTCAGCCATCACAAAAAGAGCTGTCTAGCTCTATTTCTAACCTTACTTCATATACTTTAGATCAGGAGCTCTTAATTTGGGTTGTATACGTTTTTTTAAACTTTATACACTCTCAGGGGTTCTCTATTTGGTTCTATAAATTTATTTTTTAAAATTGATAACTATATTTCAATATAATTGATTTCTTCTGTAACCCTATACATTTTATTTTAGACAGTTAAAAACACTATTCTGAGGTCTATAGGCTTTACCAGACTGCCTGAGGGGGTCAGTATGCACAAGTAAGTATTAATGGTATGTTTGCTGTTGGGTACCTGGGGACTTCAGCGGCCACTCTTATGATCATTCCCTTCCTTCCTTCTTAAACCATCATTGCAATGACTTCAGAAGAGTAGAAGCCCCTTGAAGGCAAGGACTATTTTCTTTTCGTCTCTATACTCCCAGCACCTAGCACAGTGCCTGGCATGTAGCAGGCCCCCAATAAATGCTTATAGGATTGAATTGAATTGGAATCAACTTGTAAGCTTTTACAGTTGTTTCTTACCTTACTGGATTTTCCTCCCTATGAGAAGCACCCTAAGGGATGTCTATCTGGATGCTTGAAAACTTACCCTTTATTATAAGCCTCCTCCTCGATCTTGGCCTTGACCTCTTGGCTGATCTCCTCCAAAGCACTCTGGGTCAGGGCAGGTGAAACGCTGGGTGCAGGGCCCTCACAGTCTGGGTCCCCATTGGACTTCCCACTGGTGAGAAAATGAGGGATGAGAAGGGGTGCTGAGTGAGGAGAATGCAATGGAAAAGTGATTACAAGTCTTTGTGCTGATCTCTGCTGATGGAGATTTTTTAGAATGGAAGCTCCCTTGAGAATTGGAATGGTTTCATTCTTTGTATTTATGTCCCCAGTGTTGAGTCCAGCACAGGCGCTGAACAAATGGTTGTTAATTTGATTACTGATTGATTCAGTCTGGACCTTGTCTGGGTGTTTCAGTTTAGTCCAAGGAGGGACACCTTGGATATCCCAAGTCACACTGGAGCAGAGAACACAGGTTTAATTTGGGGCTCTAGAGGGAATCTGCCTCAGAGATCACCTTTTAAGTACTTTCCAACCCTACTCCCTGAGGTCAATTGTTGAAGAATATTTTTACTCTCTGAGAAAATCCTGAGGACTCCTACAATAAGCTCTTGCTCCCAAGCATGTTGGACTCTACCATACATAAAAGTCAAGATTTACTCTTAGAGATGCTCCCATGACTGGTTACCATGTCAGAAGCTCCCTCTCTAGCTCTGGTAGCCTCAGAGCAGATTTTAAGGCTTAGGAAGCCTGCAGCATGTGCCATCATTAGAGTGTAAGCTCCCTGAGGGCAGGGACTTTTGAGCTTTCTTTTTAGCCCTACCATCAGCATATTGCCTGGCACATAGTAAGGGCTTAATAGATTGATTGGTTGATGGAATCTAAAGTGTCACCACATATTTTGTGTTTTTACTTCCCTTTGTATCTGCTGCTCTACCTGATTTCAACTTCAGGGAACAAGATGCACCCATGTTGGGTACTCTCCAGTGCCCCATCACTCCCTGCCTGCTCTTCTGCTGCCTTTTGTGCTGTCTCCTCTCTTTAGATTATAAGCTATTTGAGGGCAGGGGATGTGTTTTTTTTTAATTGTATCCCCAGCACTTAGCACAGTGCCTGGCATATAGTAGGTACTTAATAATTGTTTCTTGGATTAGATTGGATTGGATTGTTTAGATATAAGTACTGTCAATCATGTTTACGAATTCGGAAGGTTGTTACTGTCAATTGATTCCTGGGTCCCTCCTCTGCACTGGCACTGCTCTCACAGAATGTCTACCACTGCTCCGAGGCCGGGTGTAGATAGGCACATTGGTGAGTCAGGCTGCACCACGGAGAGCTGCCCTTTCAGTCAACCTCATGATCATCACCAACTGTGGGGTAAACTTGTTTGTGCGACAAAGCACTCACTCATAGAGGCAACCAGCACCAGGGGGCTCAGTTGTGTTTGCGCCTTTGTGAAAACACAGCCAGCATAAACAGAGGTGTGGACGGGAGTTTGAGAAACAAGAGGGCGGGACTCATGCAGCTATTGCTTAAATTCCTTGGTGGTTCCTCAAATAATGTTCACGCCTTTGCTTGGCATTCAGCTTTTTCCGTAATCTGGTGCCAAATTCATTACCTTTCCTTATTTCTCTTTTTAAAAAAGTATTATTGATATTCTTTCCTTTAAAACACACACACACACACACACACACACACACACACCTACCTCATTTTTGCTTCTGCATCCTCTACCCACCCTACATAGAGCCCTCTTTTGTAACAAAGAAGTATAGCGAGGCAAAATAAATACACACATTTAATATAATAAGAACAACTAACATGTACATAGTGCCTAGGCACTTTGCTAAGCGCTTTATAATTATTATCTCACTTGATCCTAAAACAATCCTGGGAGGAAGGTACTATTATTATCTCCATTTTTCAGATGACAAAATTGAAGCAAGCAGGGGTTAAGTGACTTCTCCAAGATCACACTGGGAAGTGTCTGAGGCTGGATGTGAACTCAGGCCTTCCTGACTCCAGAACTGGTGGTCTATTCACTGCAGCAGGTGCTCAATGACCATTCACTGAATTGAATTGGTTTAGAAGTCTCTAAGGCCCTTCAGGGCTCTACATCCTATGGCATATTCAAGAGAATCAGGATGGAAATTAATAGCCAAAGAGAGGAAGGGATGGCACAGATGGTCCAGTTGTTGGATAAATGAGTTTACCCCCATCACAACAGGCTCCATTGTCTGCTGCCATCCCCAGGAAATAACTTTTGGGAATACTGGAATTGGGGCCTCCATGTCACCTTTAAAAGGTCCCTGCAACCCCCCTGGAGGGTGAAACCCCATCAGAATATACCACTGTAGGGAACTCACAAAACAGACAAAAGTACAAGCAGGGCTTCAAAGCTGGTCTTGTTTGAAAAACACCACATGGCAGCTGGTCCTCGCAAGCATCCCCTGCTGCATTAAACACTTCTGCCTGTCCTTGGCATCAACTCCCCATCTCCTGTGCTACTCATCACCTCCTAAAATTTACATTTCATTAGGATGGTACCTGGACACTAGAATAAGAGAGAAAACACACGGAAAATACCAGGTACTCACAACGTTTCCTCCCTTACCTGTTTACTCTCTTTCCCTACAGTGAACCTTCCTTGTCCTGAAGGTACATTTATCACAACAGAAAAATTTGATGGCTGAGAATAACAGTGTAAGTAATGGCTTTATAAAGTACACTTACTAGAAATTAGAAGTCAGAGCTATATCTTTGCTATCTTTTGTCTCTGTTCATCTCAGAGGTTACTTAATTTTAAAAGGAAGGGTGGTGAGTCTAAAATGAAGCCTGACAGTAACAGAATCTGTGGTGCACTATTTTAAGAAAACCGGACAGACAACAAGGCAGAATTAGGAAACAGATAACTGAAGGAGTCATTATTTGAATTAGAAAAGGATTTGCCACTAAGCAGGGCTAGAAGGGAGCCAGACAATGAGTTTATGTATGACATAATTCAGTTTACAGAAATCTGATTTGCATCATTTCCTCAAGAAACCATGCACTGTATGCAATGAGTTAGGGTGAGTGAAGGACTGCTGGATTTCTTTTCCAAGGTTTATTCCTCCTTCACTGGCCCACTTCTAAAACTCAAGACACTGACTGCCTAGAGAATAAAGTGAGCACTTACTCCCCCCCCCAGACCCTTTTGATGCTTGACACTCTTAAGAACTCTATTTCATAGGATTTGTTTAATAATAACAACTAATATTTACACAGTACTTTAAAGTTTACATGGAACTTGACACATTATCTGTATGTGTCTTTATCTATATATATTATATAATTAATAACATTAATATATAACTATTAATAATAAATACATTACAGAATTATATAATACATAATTATCTGGATATGTAATCAATCATTACCCTGTGAGGTGGGTACTATTATTGTCCCCACTTTATAGATGAGGAAACTGAGGCTAACAGAGGTTAAGTGACTTGCCCAAGGTCACAAAGCTTATAAGTGTGCCAGGCAGGATTCAAAACCAAGTCTTCCTGACTCCAAGGGTAGTGCTTTACACACTATACACCCTGTCAGTTCTACAGTTCTTCAACACTTCCCAAGAGATGAATTACCCTTTGGTGCCTATTCATACAGGGTTTTCCTAAGGCAGGCAGCATGGTGGCAGAGTGCTAGGCTTGGAATTCAAAGACCTGAGTTTGAGTTTCTGGCTGGTCAATCAGTGGTAGAGATGGGATTCCTAACTTCCAATAGAATGTTCCTTCCATCACAGTGTGTGCCTAAGATTTCATGGAGACTTTAGGGAGATAATAGTAATATGAAGCATTCTAATAATAGCCCATGAGGGCCAGCTGGGAAAGAACTCAATGCTTGAAATAAAAGTTATCTCGCATCCTCTATTGGGTCCCTTTTCAATGAATGTCAGCAGGCTATTATCCTTAGAATGTCTATTCTCTGGGAACCAGTGGCCTGCAGGCTTCTCAAGTGCAGAACTGTCATGTGGGAGCTGAGGGACAGCCTGAGATTACAATGGAGAACCCAAATGCAGACAATTGGTCAATGGGATTGTCTTTGGCTCTCCCCTGGAAACCCCTGAGTGTTTTACTTTTGGAAGGACTGAATGACACCAGGCTCGTGTTATTTCAAGTCTGAAGCTATCAGGATGCTTGCATGTTGGGGCGCTCGACTCTTACTCCTGTCCCTGGGACTTCCACTCCAACGCTCTGTTGGAAGGTGATTCTGTGCATGGTCACCCCAGGCAGCAGAAGATAATACAAAGTGACTGAAGAGGTTCACTCTACTTCAACAACTTTTCCTTTCTTAAGTTCAGACCAGCCTTCCCAGCAGTGTTTCCTTCAGATCATGCCCAATGCCAAGGCTGCAGACATCCCAGATATCACCTTTGCTCAAGAAATGTCCATGACTCCCTATCACCTCTAGGACAAAATGCAAACTCCTCAGGTTCTGTCCAGGCTTAGGTCACCTGCTGTATCCCCCCACAGGAAGTCTTTCTGGATCCCCCTTGTCCACAGGGTCATAGGTCTAGAACTGGAAGAGACCTCAAAGGCCATTCGGTTCAACCCTCATTTTACAAATGTGGAAACTTAGGGCCACAGGGGTCAAGTGATGTGCCCAAGGTGAAACAAATAGTAGGCACCAGAGACAGGATTTGAACCTGGTTCTTTGACCCTACAGCCTGTTTTCTTTGCACTATGCCCATGGATATCTTGTCCTTCTTCCCTCTTTCTCAAATTGCCATCTGTTTACATGTTGTTTGCCCTGATGGTATATAAACCAACTGACATCATTTTATCTTTGTATCTTTGTGTATTTCAAAGAATAATTGCTTAAAACACTTGTGGGATGGAATTGGATTGGATTGAGCTGTATTGATTAGAGAACTGTGTTCGTGGGGGCCCTGGGCTAAGGGAACTTTCATAGGAGCTTTTTTCACCCATGCTATGAGTTTCGAGTTGTGTCAAGAACTCTCTTGAGGGTATGAGATAATTTTAACTATTCTTTCTCCAACAATCTCCTATTCAATGTAAACATATGGGTAACTTTGGAGGTCTTTTTGTATGGACTGCTTTAAAAATCAAAGTTGAAGAAATTTTAGGTGCCATCATAAAAATAACAAAATAATACCTTGGTCTGATGACTCTGTGGAGCTCTGAAATGTTACCTCGTCTTTTACTCCTTCCAGTAATAGAAAATAAGTCTGGAAAAATAGGTTGGAGCCAGATTCTTAAGGACAGTTTGTATTTTGTCCTAGAGCTAACAGGGAGACCCTATTAAGGTAATAAGGAAATTCCTGTAGGAATTTTTGAGCAGGTGAGTGATTCTGTTTTGATTTTGAACAATCTTAAAGATTGTTATATATCCAGTCTTTGCTTTGCAAGTGTTGCAAATACCTTTGGCTAAATGAAATGTAATTTTGATCTGACCTGGTAAAACTGAATTCCTGGTATTTGCTGGAGGCAATGGGGTACAATGGAAGATTCCATGGCTGGACTGGGAGTACAGATACCTCCTCTTGTTTGCTCTGTCATTAATTTACTATGTGACCTTGGACAAGTCCCTTCCCTTCTCTGGGTATCCTGAGTTTCCTCCCCTTCACTCTGTTTAGTAAAATTCTATTTTAAAAACACAGAACCTCAAAGTTGGAAGGGACCTCAGAGACCATATAATCCAACCTGTACCACACGAGTCCCATCTAGAACATGCCAACAAAGCCATCAGTCATCCAGCCCTTGGTGGTTCTTCCTAAAATGTAGTTTTCAAATGCGAACAAAGTACTCCAGGTGTGGTCTGACCAGGGCAGAGTACAGAGGGACAATTCCCCTCCCTATTTCTGGATGTCATATGGCTTTCTTAATGCATTCCAAGACCACATTTGCTTTTTAGGCCACCTCATCACACTCATAACACATACTGGGCTTATAATTCACTAAAACCCACACATCTTTTTCAGATGAGAAGGAAAGGGTTTGTTGTGGCTGTGATGGCTGATGATCTAGGATCCAGCCAGAGAGGGAAAATTCTGGATCTTATCTCTAAGATAATCCGTGCACTCAGCCCTTCAACTCTCGACTTTGTTTACTCTCCATGGCAATATCCAAGTCTTATCCTGACTTTTCACACACCTGACTATTGCCCTTCCTCTCCCCATCTGTGTGTGCTCAGGAAATGTGATAGTAAGGTAAATATGAGCCTACCCAAGACCAGTCCAGCAAGTAATGGGAAAAATGTCTTATAAGGCTTTTACAAGACTTTAATATTATGTACCTTTAGGGAATATACATGGCATTCCTCCCCTTGGCTTCTGTGCTTCATTGAGAATTACAAAATTGTAGAATTTCAGAGCTAGAAGGGACCTCAGAGGTCACTGTGAAGCCCTCCCTCCCCTTCTCTGTCTCTCTGTCTCTGTCTTTCTCTCTGGCTTGGGTTCTCTCTGATTGGCTTTACCACTTAAAATCTGCATAACTTGGGGCAATCCGTCTCTCTAGTGCTCGGTTTTTCTCTCTCTGTAGAATGAGGGGCTTGGATTAGAGTAGCTTTTCGGGTCCCTTCCAGTTCTGGATCTATGTTGTTGTGCTCTACTAAGAAAAATTAAATTGATGATTCTTCAAAGAAAGAGTAAATGACTTTAAAACAAACAAACCTATTTTCCTCAGTTGTATAGGAGGCAACATTTCCAGATAATAGGGGAACAGAAACCTTTATAAGGGCTGGGTCTTTAGCCAGGTGGAGAAAGGTTCTGCAAAACAAATGATCTACTTGGGTCGTGCACATCTCTGCATCACAGGAATGGGTCCTGTCGACTAGCTTTTCTGGCTTAAAATGGAAAGAAATGCATGGGGCACAGAAGCCTGAAGTAGGAAACTTTCTCAAGCGAAGCCAGGACTTTCTCAGATTGGTACATTTTGATTCAACGTATTTTCTTCATAATTTTATAAACTGCAGCAGCATGGATCAAACCACATCCTCCTGGACCCTAGAGGGACAAATAAACCATTTCCCATAAAAGTTCAGTTAAATTCAAATCTCATTTTTTTTTCCTGGTGATGGAAATGGCCTTGAGGGTAGGAGTTGGGGAAAGGAGGAAGAAAAGGAAAAATAAGGAAAGAAACAGGACAGAAGGAGAAAGGCAAAGGGATGGAGGAGAGGGGGAAGGGAAGAAAGAATATGAAGGAGGTAAAAGAAGAGGAGAGAGGAGAGGGAAAGGGGAGAAAAGGAGAGGAAAAAAGTAAGGGGAGAGTGGAGCCAGGAAAGAGAAGAGATGAGGAGGAGGAAGAAGGGAGAGAGGGAAAAGAGAAAGAGAAAAGAGAGTGGATGGGGGAGGAAGAGAGAGAAAGGGGAAAGATGGAGAGAGATGGAGAGAGGGAAAAAAGAGAAGTAGAGGACAGGGAGGGAAGGAGAAGAAGAGAAGGAAAGAAGTAAAAGGAGATGGAGGGGATGGAAAGTATATAGAGGAAGGGACAAAGGAGAAGGATGATATGTGTTGGAATGGGGGGAGGGAAGAAAATGGGTCAAAGTGGTGAGATGGGAGAGAAGGAGAGGTTAGAGAAAGATGGAAGAGGTGAGGGAGGAGGGAGAGAGAAATAGTACAGAAAGACAGATCGATATCCAACTGACCAAAGCAGGTTTCCTAGACAACCTCAAGGTGAAAAGTCAAACCAGAAAACTTACTTCTCTAATAGTGCTGGTAGAGCCAGGGAAGCTGAGGGGTTTCCTTTCCCATTTGTTGATTCAGCCTGTAGAGAAAATAAGATAAATCTTTCAATTCCTTAAATAAATCAGAGCAAAACATGCAGGTGGACCAGTATATTCTACGTGCATATTTAGACAAGTGAGTTCCTGAGATGTCCTGCACTCCCAAGAGTCACCCAGGCTCCTGAGCTATTATTCCAGATTCCCTTGGGCCTTTCTCTGTCCTTTTCAGTGTGAGGGGTGTGTGTGTCACTTTTTTTTACGGGGTGGAGGGATGGAAGCACAGTGAGGTCGACTTGCTTCCTTTCACTGCCTCCTCTCTATCCGTTTAGCTCTAAGAGCTTGAAAGTTGGAGGTCCTTTCAACGGAATCCAGTTGCCTATCCTCTGTTTTCAGAGGGCAGCCCTAACCCCAGACCATGTCATGCTTTGTGCATTTGTTAGGCAGAAGGCACACCAGTGCGCTATTATTACTATCAAATACTGCTCAGAGCTCTAGCAAGTCAAATCCTACTTAGAGTGAACTCAGAGGACGTCCACGCTGTTTTGTTGTAATGGAACTCTCTGAGTCAGCATGGTGCTGGGAAACCCGCTTTTCCAGCCTGGAGATAAAAGAGCTAGAAGTGAAAAAAGGGGGGCTCTAAAAACAATACGGTTTTAAAAGAGGGGGTGGTCAGAGTGTCCTGTGCCTGTGGTCCCCTTTTTGCCTCTATACTCCAGACTCCATGTGGATGGCTTTATTTTGTCCGTGGCTTGGGCGTTTGGTGTAACTGAGACTCATGGTGTCACAACAGGTTTGAATCAGGGCAAAGGAGGGGAAGAGGAGTCAAAGGATCCCTGCTCCTGTTTGGCAGAACACTAGAGCTGTGAACAGAACTCAGCTATAGCCCTGTTCTCCTTGATTATAATACAAACAGCAGGCATGCTCTTCCCCCCCCCCCCAGGAAGATAGAGACAGAGAGAGAGGAGAGACAAAAAGAGGAGACAGACAGACAGACAAACACAGAGACACACACACAGAGAGACAGAGAAGCAGAGAGAGAAAAAGACAGAGGTACAGAGAGAGTGAGAAAGAGAGACAGAGATAGTGGGAGTCAGACACACACAGAGATGGAGAAAGGCACAGAGAAACAGAGAGAGAAAAAGAGAGACAGAGAAAGAGACTCAGAGAAAGAGAGAGCAAGAAAGACACACAGAGGTGGGATGTAGAAATAGTTTGTTATAGAGAAATCTTCTTTGCAATGAGATTTGGTCTTTTTTTCCCCAAAAGGGTCTGAAGCTACATGAATTCTTCTGTTTCTTCTTTGAGAAATAATATTGGCTAGGAATATGCCTATATTGCCCATAGAGAGAGGGACTAGACCTGTGATGTCGTTGATGAAGGAAGCTCGCAGATATGGAAGCTTGCTCTGCCAATGCAGGCCAGCGCCTTCAGTGCAACTTAGAGCCTTGGAGAATTGCCTAAGGCATGAAGTTAAGCATCTGGTCCAGGGTTATGTGGCCAGAATGTATTGGGGCAGGATTCGAACCCAAGGCCAGCTGTCTATCCTTTATTTCAAGTTTGCCTCTGAATTATGCAGAATGAACTATAAATAATTGTGTTTTAAAATGTAAAATTCAAGCCAAAATTCAAGGCCTCAACATCTTTACATAAGTCAACAACAGAAGATGCTCTGTGATTGTCTGCTGAATGAATGAATGAGTTAAGAGCCCATGCTGAGCACACTCTGTTTCCTGTGGCTTCTCTTCTGCCCCTGGAGGTCTTTCTTCCAGTGATCCCAAGGCCTCCTTCTGGGCCACCATCATTCCCCTACTCATACTCACCAGGGCTGGTAAGGATGGGATGGGTGATGTGCTGGAAGACTGGCCAGGAATGTTCAGAGCATTAAACTTGGGGACCACGGCCACACTGACCCTCCGACGGGGCATGTTCTGCAGGAAGAAAAGCGTTTATTAACAGGAAGGCCTTGAGCCCAGCCATCCTCAGTGGGACAATGGTAGTTGTCATAAATGATGAAAACAGGGAGAGGGGAGGGGTGTGTGTGTACATCAGGGGAATCAGAGATTGTTCCACATTAACAGAGAAGCTCTACAGCTGTGTGTCCTGGGGAACTCATTCTTAGACCAGAGTCTTCTGGGAAAATCACAACTTTAGGAAACTGACAAAAACCAAGAGGGTGGAATAGAGATTTTTCATGTAAGAGAACAGATGCAGTTAGTCTTCTGCACACAGAATCACTCTCAGCCTCAGTTTCTCTATCTATAAAAAGGTGGTGGGTGTGGGTTGAGCCAGATGGTGGTTAAAAGTTCTGCCCTCCTCTACTGTCCTAGGATTCTATGAGAAAAAGGGTTTGGGGGTCTTTTAAAAAAATTATTTATTTTTAGTTTTTAAACATTCACTTCCACAAGATTTTGAGTTCCAAATTTTCACCCCATCTTGCCCCTCCCCCACCCCAAGGTGGCATGCATTCTGAATACCCCTTCCCCTAGTCTGCCCTCCCTTCTGTCTCTCCTCCCCTCCTTCTCTTATTCCCTTCCCCTTCTATTTTCCTGTAGGGCAGGATAGATTTCTGCACCCCATTTCCTATATTTCTTATTTCCCAGTTGCATGTGAAAACATTCTTTTTTAAACATGTGTTTTTAAAACTTTAGGTTCCAAATTTTCTCCCTTCCTCCTTCCCCACCCACCATCACTGAAAAGGCAAACAACTCAATACAGGTTATACATGTGCAGTTATGCAAAACGCTTCCATAGTAGTCACATTGTGAAAAACGAACTCTATTTCCCTTCATCCTATCCCACCCCCTGTTTATTCTATTCTTTCTTTTGACCCTGTCCCTTTTCACAAGTGTTTGCTTCTGATTACCCCCTCTCCCAATATGCCCTCCCCTCTATCATCTTCCTACTCTCTTGTTCCCTTCCCCCCTATTTTCCTGTAGGGTAAGATAGATTTCCATATTGGGGGCCTTTTTGATTAGAAATATGAATTCTTAAAAGTTGGAAGGGCCCTCTGAGGTCTGCCTTCCTGCTTGAAGCAAGACTTTCCTCTGTAGCACCCCTGACTGGGGATCATCCCCTTTAAAAGGCCACACGTTCCATCTGAGGGCTCTAAGTATTAGAAGTTTTCCCTAATTTTGAACTGAAATCTCCCACCTGGGTTCAAATCCCACTTAGTTAGACTCGTACTAGCTGCAGGAATTTCCTCATCTGTAAAATGAGGGGACTGGAGTCAATGGCCTCTAAGATTTCTGCGATCCCCCCCCAGGGGATCCTTAATTTCACGAAGGGGCTTTTGGATACCAATGAGTCCTCACACATATCCTGTAAGCATGCAGGAAGGAAACAAGTATTTATTAAGTACCTATTATATGCCAGCACTGCACTAAGTGCTTTACAAATATTATTTGATCCTCACAACACCCCTGGGAGGTAGGTGCCCATTTATCCCCATTTTACAGTTGAGGAAACTGAGGCATACAGAAGTTAAGGAACCTGCCCAGGGTCACACAGCTACTAAGTGTCTGAGGCTAGATTTGAACTTAGATCTTTCTGACTCTAGGCCTGGCACTCTATTTACTGTACCACTTAGCTGTCCTTCTGTAGGGAAGTTTCAGGGCTTCCTATTTGTAGATGAGGACACTGTGTCAGAGAAAGATTAAAGGTTCAAGGTCACCCAAGATGTGAGTGACAGTTAACTTGTTTTTATAGGTGGTTTTCCCTCCTGATTACGGTTATTATTAGGTTATGATGGAGCCCCTACTAAGTAACTCCCAATTCTCTACTCCCACTCCACCTTCCCCCCACCTCTTTGCAGGCAGCCTACCTTTCCCAGACTGAGGGACATGGACCTGGTGGCGCGAGAGACTCCATCCTCTGCAGCAACGAGAAGAGACAGAGAAGAACATTGTCAATCACTTGTGATCAGATTCAGGAAAGTGCTAGGAACTGTCTAAAGACCCCGAAGGTTCCTGGCTCAGCCCTTTGTGAAGCCTGGTGTGAGCGTAGGGACATCCTGAAATGATATCTTGGGCCCCTTCCATGGCCTTACCTCCACCTATGCCAATCTGCCTCCCTTCAGGATTCAGCTCAAAAGTCTGCTGTAGGAAGATATTCCTGGTCTCTCTGGCTGTTAGAGCCTCCCCCGCTAAGGTTACCTTCCATTTACTCTGTATTATCTTGGATG
The DNA here is from genome assembly GCF_003287225.1 of Phascolarctos cinereus. Taxonomy (NCBI): domain Eukaryota; kingdom Metazoa; phylum Chordata; class Mammalia; order Diprotodontia; family Phascolarctidae; genus Phascolarctos; species Phascolarctos cinereus. The sequence goes on from NW_027556402.1 coordinate 214,173,953, forward strand.
AATGTTGCATCCCTCAATTAGAATGTAAGCTCCTTAAGGGCTGGGACTATTTTTGCTTTTTCTTTATATGCCAGCACTTAGCACAGTGCCTGGCCTGTAATAGGTGCCTGATAAATGCTTCTTGAGTTTTTTGGTTGGAGACATTTCTGGAGCCCGGAGTTTTGGACTCTTAAATCGCCTTACTCCACTATGGAGTAGCATCACCAATCATTTTCCTGCCTGCCCTACCACTCGTCTGTCTAGTAATGTTCTCATCACACATCTTGCAGGCTTTTGCTAACAGATCATAAGTCAGTGGTCCTACCAAGTTTGGGAAAGCTTCCAGGATGGCCCTGGTCACAGACTGCATATAATAATAATAATAATAATAATAATAATAATAATAATAATAATAATAGCAATAACAATGACAGCTAGTATTAATATCCTTACAACTTATCCTTACAACAACCCTGGGAGGTAGGTGCTATTATTATCCCCATTTTACAGATAAGGAAACTGAGGCAAATAGCATTTGAATGACTTGTCCAGGGTTACATAGCTAGTAATTATCTGAGGCCAGACTTGAACTAGGATCTTCCTGACTTCAGGTCCAGCACTAGTTAGCTCCATATGCCTGTTTTCTAAGGCCCAGCCCAATTTAAAAAAGCATTTATTAGGTGCCTACTAAGCACAAAGCATTTATCATGTTTATATCTATTTATCACAAATTTGATTTTGTATCACAGTTTTTTGTGAATGTGTTTTATTCTTACTCTTAGAGTATAACTTCTATGAGGGCAGGGACCATGCCTTATTTATATGAGCTTAGAACAAGTCTTTCCATGTAGAAGGTGCTTAATAAATGTTGACGTCAGGGATGCTTGACAAAATGGGTGTGGAATGATAATAATGATGACAGTGATGATGATGACTATGATGATAATGATGATGATGATGATGATGATGATGGTGATAACAGTGCTCTAAAGTTTGCAAAGAGCTTTACATAAGTTACCTCATTTGATCCTTTCAACAACTGTGAAGTAGGTGCCATTCTTATTCCCATTTTATAGATGAGGCTGACATGGCTTGCCCAGGGTCACACAGCTAGTAAGTATCTGAGGCAGAGTTCAAATTCAAGTCTTTCTAATTTCTAGTCCCATTCACACAACCTATCCACTGTACCACCAAGCTGCCTCAATGAAGGAAATGCTGTCAGAGTATTTGTCTAAAATTATTATATAAACACATTCACAAAGTATCCTTACATACACACATCCTATCCCAGGTACAGTTTGGAGGAGGTGGGGAAGCAGCTAGGGAGACCTGGACACATAGGGAGACATTTGGGTGTTTGCCCATCCTGATTCTCCTGGGTCCCAGCAAATTGGTTCCCAGATAACCTATGGTAAAGGGCAGGTATGTGAACACCCAAGTAGTTCACAGCAACTCTCTGATGAAGGCTGGTCAGAGAGGGGACAGGTAAACAGAAACAACTAGAATCCAGAAATATAACCTCTGGGGCCAAAGCAATTCTACCAATCTCTCTGTGCATCCTTAGCTGGATTACTCAAGATTTGGTGTTTGCAAGGTGCTTAGGATCTTCTAGCCCTAGGAAACAATTGCTACTTAGGGCCAGAAACCCTGAGGGTATTCCCCTCCCAGACTGATTTTTTTTTTTTTGGACTAGGTAAAAGAGGCCATTCTCTGCCTATTTCTTACCTAGCCTTAGTCACTGAATGGGTGTTGCTTCATTCAAACTGAGACCTGTTAAAGACCTTAGCTTAAAAAGGCTAATGTCTCCCATGGCATCCAGGGCCATCTCTAGTCATCCTTATCTGTATCTTGCCACTGGACCCAGATGGCTCCGGAGGAGAAAGTGAGGCTGGTGACTTTGCACAGCCCTCACTTAAATCTTGCTCTGCAATGGAACATCTGAATAAAGGCTCTAGTCTAGTCTTCCTTGCCCTTCTGACTATAAAACAATGCTACACCTAACTGCTGTGTCCACTCAGACCAACCCTGTCAAGTCAACAAGCATCTATTAAGCACCTATAATGGACCAGAACTGTGCTAAGCCTGAAGTTTGGACACAGCAGTTTCTCTAAAATGACCATGTCTATAATTTGCCTATTAGAAGCCAGACATTTAGTGGCTGGTGAAGCTGATTGGCATATGTATCCTTGTATCCTCTCTGGGTGGGGTGGTTCACATCTTGTCAATAAGCACCGTGGTTAGGTTTAAGGAATGTTGGACTGGGTTTCTGTGTGTTGAGATTAAGAACTGAATTAACTCACTCTCCCAACTCCAAACATTGGCAGCGAGCTAGCTGTTAGCTAAGCCCGTGCATTTTAGGACCCTCATTTCCTAAGCCTGAGCCAAAACAGCTTTGTGCATTTCTACCTTCGTTTTGGAAAAAAAGCTGTTGATACTCCCCAGAAAACTATCTGAGTGTTCTGTTTATAAAGATCTCTCCATCTGGGACATGCTTTCTGCATTCCCCCCTCCTCCAGCTCTTTGTAACTAAGGATGTTTGCAATATCCAGGAATTGTGGACTTGAAAAGGTCCATTTTCTCGTGCTGTTTATCTCTCAATAGCCAGAGCTCTAGTTCTCTCTGGCACGGGCATTACTTGCTGGGAAACAATTTCTGATGACTGTAGCAACTGGCCTGAAAGTGAAATGAGGAGACACCAGGCAGAAACAGCTAGTCAGCTATGTAGGGACAGCTAGGTGGATATACAGCGGATAGAGCATTGGATTTGGATTCAAGAGGGTCTGAGTTCAAATCCTGCCTGGGGCATTTGTGTGACCGTGGGTACTTGTGTGATCCTGAGAGACTTCACCTCTCTGACTCAGCTTCCTCATCTTTAAAATGAGGGTAATAGCGCCTGCTTGCAGGGTTATTGTAAGGATTGACCAGAGAACATAATTAAAGTGATTTGCAAACCTTAAAGCGCTGTGTAAAACAATTATTATAGCAATTATTATACATATTACATTATAACAGGTCTAGCCATTATTATTAGGGTCAAGGCTTATTTTCATCCAGTGTTCTCACTCTTAGAATAATAAAATCTCTGAGCTGGAAAGGACATCAGATGCCATCTAATGCACCCACAGATGCCCACTGTACCATATCCCTGACATATGCTCATACACCTGAATACTTTCAGTGTTAGGGAATTCACTGCCTGGCTGACCTCTCCTGGACACATTCTAGGCTGTCAATGCCTGAACACAACACTCCAGCCCATGGTCTGAGCAGGGCAGAGGACAGAAGGACTATCATTCCTCTTTTTCTGGGCCTTCTATTTCTACTAGGTGGTGCGGTAGATAAAGTGCTGGGCCTGGAGTCAGGAAGACTCCTCTTCCTGAGTTCAAATCCAGCCTCAGACACTTATTAGCTGTGTGACCCTGGGCAAGTCACTTAACCTGGTTTGTCTCAGTCTCCTCATCTGTAAAATGAGCTAGAGAAGGAAATGGCAAACCACTCTAGTATCTTTACCAAGAAAACCCCAAAAGGGATCACAAAGAATCACACATAACTGAAAAACAACTAGACATCACATCATATTTCTACTAATCCAGACTTATCATTGTGAGTATACATCACAGCCTTATATTATCTCATCATGGCAGTAACAACCATGAACACAGAGATTACTCTGTCTGGGCTCTTTTAGCAGAAATGGTAAGTCAAGGAGAGATAACACTGGCATTAAAATATGCCAAGTCCCATTACTCCCCTCTGATTCATTAGTAAAAATTCATGCATCAAAATGGTAACTTTGGCAATTTTCTTGTAATTTGGCTTTATCACCTCTCATGTGAGAAAGCCAGTGGATTAACAGATCAGACTTAGACCATATATTTTATAACCAGTCACAGAGACACACCTGAACTCAGCCTTGGGAACCTGGAGGCCTTTTCACTTTCACATTATTAGTGTTGATCAGCCTCTATTGCAACATGTGGTACAGTGCATAGGCTTCTGCACTGAGAGTTAAAGAAAAAAAACTGGATTCAAATCTCGCCTCTAACAGTGTGACCAGTTGTGTGCCCACGGGCAATGATTCCCTTAACTCCTCTGAGAATCAGGCCATTGTCTAAGATAGTAAGTCGTGGACTGCTAAACTTGTTGTATAATCTCTGCTCCCCCGGGGTAGATGCTGAGCGGCTGTTCACTGTTTTCTCCATCACCTCTTTGGTTCCAGGTTGTAAGTATTGGATTTTAATCAACAAAATATATGGAGTAAACAAGGTCGTTTTTCAGGATGTCTGCATCCTATCAGGCCCCAGTTTTTCCAGATTTAATGTACTCTCCTTCCCCTGCTCACAAACTTTGGGCTTCATCCAGACTGCCCGCCCTCCAGACATTTCCTGCAACGTCTCCTATTCTTCTCTGGGCCTGGAATGGCCTTTCTGGCCACTATCTCTACCTGCCGCTCTCCCACCCAACCTTCTACACTCCACTCTGATGACACGTCCAGCAGAAAACTGCTGCTGCCCCAGCTGCCAGAGGTGCACCATCTGATCTCAAGGTATTCTAGAGTACACTTCTGGGTTTACAATGTGCTAACTTCTATTCCATCCATCTATGTGCACACCTCATTTCCTTTCTCCAAGACTGTGAGCTGCCTGAGGGCAGGGCTGTGTCTTATTGATCCTGTACTTCTGTCTGCACCGACCCACAGGATAACCCAGCAGGTGCTTAAATAAATAAATGTTTGCTGAGTGAAACTGCAATAAAGTCCCTCAGCATTTCCTTAGTAGTTGCTGCTTACTTACCTGGGGCACATTCTCTGCTCTTTGCACGTTCTGCCCAATGCTTTCGATCCCATGGAGTTCTTCTGACTCTAAACACCCTTCTGGCCTCCCCCTATCTGCTGCCAGCTGGTGGGTGGAGTCACCGGGTCAGAGATTTAGAGGTGGAAAGGATCTATGAGGCTATCTGATCCAATTTACAGAATGGTGTTTAGCTGTTTTTCAGTCATGTCCAAATTTCTGTGACCCCATTTGGGCTTTGTTTTGTTTTGCTTTGTTGTTACAAAGAAACTGAAGTGGCTTTTCTATTTCCTTCTCTAGCTCATTTTACAAATGGGGAGACTGAGGCATATGGGGTTAAGTGACTTGTTTAGGATCACAAAGCTAGTGAGTGTCTGAGACCACATTTGAATTCAGGTCCTCCTGACTCCAGGCCTGGTGCTCTACCCACTGTACCACCCAGCTGCCCTCATCACCTCACACCTAGACTACTTTCATGGTCTGTTGATTGGTTTCCTTGCCTCGAGTCTTTCCCAGATTACCTTGCTTCACTCAGCTGTCAAACTGACCTTCCTAAGATGCAGGTCTGTCCCTATTTCTGCCCCCCTCCCAATTTAATAAGCCCTGGGTCCCCCTTCCCTGCCCCAATTACCTCCAGCATCAAATATAAGATGCTCTGGTTGGCTTGGACAGCCCTTCACAGCCTTCCTACCTTGCCAGCCTCCTTATCCCTTACTGCCCTCCCCAAGCTCTTCAGTCCCATGACAATGGCCTCTGGCTGTTCCTGGAACAAGATACTTCCTCCCCAACTCTGTGTCTTCATCCACTGTTCTCCTGCTCATCTCTGCCTCCTGGCTTTCCCTAGCAAAAGTCCTGCCTTCTGCAAGAACTCTTTTCCAACCTTGGTGCTTTCCCTTCCAGATGACTCCATAGCCATTTTTTCTATAGTTTGTTTGTGTACAGCCTCCCTCATTAGACTGCAAGCTCCCGGAGGGCAGTGACTGATTCTGCCTTTCTTTGTATCTGCAGCTTTTAGCACATAGTAGGTACTTCATAGTACCAGCTGCCTGACTGGCTGCTGCAGGGACAGGTTTCACACCCCCCAGGGACCTGAGATACACACTGTTGGGTGACAGAGGGTTTTACCAGAGGGGCCGTAGCTTCGACTTGAATTCTGGTTTGCTAGTTTCTTAAATTCCATGAGCTCTGCGTGGTCCTTCTCATATGTTCTCTTCAAATTCTCTACATACTGCATCATAACCTCTGCAGCCTTTGACATCCTCTTTTCCTAAGAGGAAAGAGAGACAGTAGAGGCAAATAAAGTTAGGGAACCAAGACAGATAAAGCAATGGGAAGAAATGACCCACTGAGACTTGATCGATACGGAATACCAGAGGCAGGGTCATAGGAGCCCAGATCTAGAACTGGAAAGAATCTTAGAAAGAAGGAAAGAAAGAAAGAAAGAAAGAAAGAAAGAAAGAAAGAAAGAAAGAAAGAAAGAAAGAAAGAAAGAAAGAAAGAAAGAAAGAAAGAAAGAAAGAAAGAATCTTAGAGATCATTTCATCCAGTTTCCCTCATTTTACAGATGAGGAAACAGTCTCAGTTAGTTGAAGTGACTTGATTAAACTCAGATAGGCAGTAAACAGCAAAAGCGGGATTTGAACCCAGAGCTCCTGATTCTAAGTCCAATGCTCTTTGCACTGTAACACCCTGGGAGAGTTCAGAATATAGGACACAGACTGTCAGAGCTGGGACGGGCCTTGGAGGATAGTATGTCAGAGGTGGGAAGGACCCCAGAGACCATTTAGGAAGTGTGTCCTTCCATACAGGCCAGTATAAGGATGGCCCAAAAGCCTTTGTGCAGTTTCAAGTTTTAAGAGCTTAATATTGCACTAAGACTTTTGGGACACCCTATATATCTGCCAAGCTAGATGTCATAGAGAACAGCAGCTAAAGTGAGTGAAGAATGTCAGACTTTAAGCTCAATATGAGTCAACAGAATGACATGGCAGCCAGAAAACCTATCAATTAGAGCTATCAGACCTTCAATGGAGGCCTAGCCTTTGCAACAAGAAAGGTGAGAGTCAATTCCATTTAGGTGGCACAGGGGATAGAATGCTGGGCCTGCAGTCAGGAAGACTCATCTGCATGAGTTCAAATCCAGCCTCAGACATTTATTATCTGTATGACCCTGGGCAAGTCACTTCATGCTGTTTGCCTCAGTTTCCTCATCTGTAAAATGAGCTGGAGAAGGAAATGGTAAACCACTCCACTATCTTTGCCAAGAAAACCCCAGTGGGTCATGAAGAGAGGACTGAAACAACTCGACAACAATTAAGCACCTATTGTGTACCAGGCACTGTTCTATGTATTGATGCTATAAAGGCAAAAACAGAATAGCTCTGCCCTCAAGAAGCTTCCATTTTCTTGGAGGGCTGTAGTACGCATATAAGTATGACACATGGTAACTTAAGGGGGAAGCGAATGAATACCAGCAGATAGAGGAGGCATCAGGGAAGCTCTTTGAAGGAGGTGGTGCCTTAGCTGGTCCTAAAAGGAACACCCTGGCTCTGAGGGGCAGAGATGAAGAGGGAGTGGCTTCCAGGCATGGGGGATGGCCTGCTGGGATCCTCTGGGGCAGGAGATGGGATGGCAAGTTCAGAGAACACGTCTTCCTCAGCTAATCATTAACCCACAGACGTTCAGAGCTGAAAAGAACCTCAGAGGTCCAACCCACACCTGAATAAGAATCCCCCTTACTCTCATACCCATGCTATCACTTAGTCCTTGTTTAAACATTTCCACTGAGAGGAAACTCATTACCCTTCAAGGAAACTCATTCTAACGTTGGGACAGCTTTAATTGGTAGGAAGTTTCCTCTTATATTAAATCCACATTGCTGCTACACCACCTACCCTTTGTACCTGGTTCTGCCCCCTAGGGTCAAGCTGAATAAATCTAACACCTCTTCCATGAGACAGCCCTCCAAATATTTGAAGATTGCTACCACATCCCTCCTAAATCATTTTCAGTTTCTTCAATTAACTCTCATGGCATGAACTCAAGCCCTTTCCCCATCCTGGCTGGTCTCCTCAGGACTCTGGCAAGCTCACCATTGGCCCTACTAAAATGAGACATATACACACACACACAAGTGAGCTACGGAGAAGGCCCAATGTCTCCAAAAGTAGCCTCAGATTTCACTGACTTTCTTTGCTGCCATATCCCACTACAACAGTCAACAAAAGCCTCCAGAGCTTTTCTCAGAGGCTGTCTAGCCATGTGAAACTGATTATCGGGACCCAGATATGACATTTCTTTATGCCTCGCAAATTTCATCTCACTAGATTCAGCCCAATTACACATATACAATCTGTCCTGGGTTCCTTCCTGTCTCTGGGCCTCAGTTTTCACATTGGTCTTCTGGAGGTTCCTTGAAGATGATACTCCATTCATCAACTGTCTGTTCCTGGTGCCTGGAATGTTTTCTCTCCTCACCTCTGCCTCCTAGCTTCCTTTAGGACTCACCAAGCTGTCTCTATAAGAGGCCTTTCCTCTCTACTCCTGCTGCCCACACCTTCTCTCTGGGATTACCTCCATTTTACTCTGTCTATATCTCATATGTACATAGTTATCTGCATGTTGTCTCACCCATTAGAAGGGACTATTTCCCCGCCCCTTTCTTTGTATCCCTGCACAGTACTTGCTTGCCGACTCGGTTTACTCTGGGGATGAGACCCGAGGTCAGGGAGGAGCAATGCAGCTCACTCTCCTTTCCTGTCCTTCAGGAATACCTGGCCCCCTGAGCCCCAGCAATGGTTTCATAGGCTAGTAGATTCAACAAAGGGGTTATAGCTCCACGATGGAATGGCTGACTGCTCCCTTTAGGGCCAGCAATGTCTGGAGACACACAGGGTCTGGAGAGGGGAGGTGGAAGGAGGGAGGTCAGTGGTCTGACCTGGCGGACAGCCCCAACCATCTCAGCACGGCTGGAGAGGCGAGCGGCCAGGCGATGCAGGACGGCAACGTCTTCCAGCAGTTTCTCATAGGTCTCTCGGTGTTCACAGGGCTGCCAGATGGATGCTGAGGACTGATGGGAGGGAAGAGATGGGACATTCTGAGTCACAGTTGGGGTGGAGGAAAGCAGGATTGGGGGAGATCTGAATGCTCCTCCTACGTACCCCCTCTTCCCCTCCTCCATCCCACAGCTGCTGGTTAGTGGCTGAACCAGAGCCTCTGGGCCTGCCCTGGAGAAGCTGCTCGTGGTTTCCAGTAGAGATTCAACCTGCCCTTTAATCAGACTCACCACCTACACTTTGGGTGAACTGGGGGCTTCCTATGCAGCCAAAAACTCTGGACAAAAGATTTTTTAAACCCCCGAATGAAAAAGAAACAAACATCTGGACAGTGACCAGTGGCCAGGGAAGGAAGGCAAAAGGCAAGGGAGAAGAAGAAGCTAGCCCCATCATCTGGGACTAAAAATGGCCTGAAAGACACACACCTACACAGATGACTTCAGCCCATAACCCTCACTATTAAGCCACACCAACACTTAGGCAAACCTTTCCCTCATCCCACCCCTCAGGCTGCTCTTGGGGATTCCTAAAAAGAAGGCAGAATATTCTTGGAAAACCATGTAAAGCCAAGCCTGCCTTCCTGATGGCTGATAACAGGATATAACTGCATCTGTCAATTTATGATATAGGGACTCCTAGATGAGGAAGGAAGTTCCCGCTACCAATTCAGGGTTGACACCTTCTCTGCAGTTTAACTTGCCCGGGGTCACACAGCCATATCATATGACAGAGATGGGTTATCAGCCAGATTTTCGGGGCTCAAGGGCAGCCCTCCATCTACTTTGTCACGTTGCCTCTTCATTGAATGATCAGATGTGCTAATCGGCCATCTCCTTCTCCTCTGCCCACTAACTAATTGCCTTCCAGTTACAAATACAGTCAATTCTTAATTTCTAATTTAGCTCCCTGGTGGTCCCCATCACTCACCTCCTCCCTATGTAACTCGCCTGGTCCTCAGACACACAATTCCCTTCCCACAGCACTAGTAAGTATCCCTGCTCCCCACAGGCAGGAGTTGCTATCAGCCCTTGGGCACTCTCAGAGCCAGGCTCCTTCCTCACCGTGATTGAAGCTTTAAAGTTGTTCAGTTCCTTCTCAGTGTTCTCTTCCGTCAGGTTCCTTTCCCTCTCAGCCTGGCTAATTCTCGACTCCAGGGTGTAGCTGTCATTTCGAAAGGCCAAGGACAGTTGTACAAACACATTCTATAGAGGGGGAGAAAAAGTGGAGGAGAAGGCCGAGGAGGAGCTGCTGTAGGTTAGAAGGTCCAGCTTGTGACTTCTCTGTAGATCTGAAACCCAGATGGGGAGTCAGGGACCAACTAATCCAACCCTCCCATTTTACAGATGAGGAAATTGAGGCCCGGAGAACAGAAGTGACTTTGGGTAGTTTGTGGCACAGCTGATATCTGGATACTGGTCCTCTAATTCCAAATCAGTGTTCTTTCCACCACAAGAATTTGTATTAACACAGCTTACCAAACTACGCAAGTGCCTGTCAAAACGCCCCCAACAGGGGTTCTCTAAAGCTAAGGAGGTAAACCAGATCATAGCCAGTGTTAATGGATGAGAATGACTAAAAAAACCCACAACTGTTCTTCCTCCCAGACAACTTTAATGCATTACCCTCCAATAGTGAGAATGGAATTTCAAACATCACATCAGGACAATGGAGATGAGTGGGGCTGAGGACCTTTCAGGAGATTCTGGGAAGAATGTCAGATTAGACCTGGTCTCTACTCTTGCCCTTGGACTCGCCAGCTACTGGCTCTGTGACCTTGGCCAGGCCACTGGCTCTCTGTGATCTTCCGTTTCCACTACTGTACAATGAGGGTATTGTACCACATAGCTTTCTATGTCCCTTTTGGCTCTAAGTCTGTGATCCAAAGATTGCTAAATTCTCTTCTTCCAACTCTGAGATGTTAAGAACCTATGAAAAAGCATCGGAAAGCCACAAAACCAACAATACACGGCCATAGGAGACTTAAGAGAAGGGAAAGAGAGTCAGTGCAGTTCACTAAAGTTGGCCAAAAAAAAAATGCTTTGCTCTCCACAGAATTGAAGAAAATCCATGATAGCAACTTTGGTTTGAATAAGCCAGGGGTACTTAGCTGAGCCAATGTAAGCAATTTAGATTAGCTGGGGGGGATTTATGGCCAAAGGGTTTCACATGGAGAAACTATATTTAAGGAAAACTGGTGCGAAGGATAGGTCTTGTTGATTTAAAACGGACTTCAGCCAGCATTCATATCACATTTCCCAGTTTCTGCCCAAACAGCAACTTTAAATGGCTGCCAGAAGACTTTTCTTTTAAAGACCCCTAAGGTTCAATTAGGATTTTGTATAAACATTAGTTGCAAAAATCTGAGTGCAGGATTGACCTTTAAAAAGGTGGAAATCACAGAGAAGGGGCTTCCTGGTCCAAGCCCACGTAGGAAACTACTGGGGAAGAGACGTGGGCAGATGGAAACTCTTCAGCGGAAGTAGGATCTCTCTGCACTGACTGCATAATACCGCGGACTCTACTCATATACTTACATTCTAGGCTGTATTGTATTCATCTCTGTATGTGCCCTAGCTCTCTGCCAGCCTGGGAGCTTTCAGGGGCAAGGGACTATGTCTTGAGAGGCAGTATAATATAGTGGTTAGAGTTTTGGTGTTGGAACCAGGAAGATCTGCTTCAAATTTTACCTATGATTCTTACTAGCCATGGGACCACAGTCAAGTAGTTTAAACCTCAGTTTCTTCATCTGTTGTAAAGATTAAAAAAAAAAGATAATGTACGTAAAGAGCTTTGCAAATTTTAAAGTACTACATTAACAGTTATTATAATTAATTATTAATGATGATGATCATCTTTGTATCTCCCTTAGGGCCATCTAGCTGGAGCTAAATATGTGTTAGTAATGAATGAATGAATGAAGGTGATGGTCTTCATCTTCTCAGCCTCTTATTGGCTCTGCCCTGGGTCAATCAGTAGCAGATCCGAGTAAACCAACAACCACGTCAGTAAAACTGGACATTTCCATGCACAGAGAGGAGGCTGTTCTGTTGGCCATGTACGGCTGGCTGCTGGCTGGGGTAGGGTAGGAGTCCAGCCCAATTGGCTGAACGACCTCACCTCGCTGAGGTTTTTGCTGACGATTTTTGGCTATTAAACAAACAGCTCAGGGGCACACCTTCACAAGTGCCAGATGGCTTGTTCTTGAATACACTTCCCAGTCCTCGGCCACACTATTCTCTCCCTGGGGAGCCTGAGCACCGCTTTCTCTATGATGAACCCCTCTCCACCATTTGCCTGTGGACTCTCTATTCTAATGGCAGTTTGGGATCTTTTTGGACCCCAGGCTGCTTTCTCTCTGGCCTCCAGAGGGAACCAGTCCAATGGAAAGAGTGCCTGATTTGGAGTTAAAAGACATGGGTTCAAACCCTCCCTCGGCTACTTAGTACTGGTAAGGCCTTGAGCAAGTTTCCTCATCTGTAAAATTGGAGGATTAGATGCCCTGGACGTTCATTTCCAGTTCTAGATCTTTAGTCCTATAAATTCCTCATGCTGTCTGTTTCTGTACACCCAGGGAAAGCAGGTAAACTCTTTTTTAATATTTGCCAAAGAGAAACACAATTAAATGAGTAAATATGCTGCAAAGCCCTGGGATGCCTTTTCTTTTTTTTAATATTAATTATTTACTTTTAGTTTTCAACATTCACTTCCATATGATTTTGACTTCCAAATTTTCTCTCTGCCCTAAGATGGCATGTAATCTGATACAGGCTGTACATATACATTCATATTAGACATATTGGGATGTCTTTTCAAATGAAGTAAAAGTGATTTTTGCATTTTAATGTTTTCATGTTGCTCATATCTCTGTCTCCACCCTCAATAAATTAGTGTAAATTAAGAATTAACTATATTTTGAAATGCATTACCACTGGCATGAAATACGTAATACAAACATATACATGAACATATTTTCTCACATTTCCCCTCCTCTCATCTCCATTTTGGGAGCTGAGATAACATTCTTTCTTTGCACTAATTTCCTCAACTCCTCAGCCCAGTAAGTGATTTCTATTTTCTGCTTTGAAATAGTAATGTTGCCATCAGCTGGGTCTTTCTTCTCCAAGTTGAATGTGCTTTGCTTTTGAGAGGCTGACGAAAGAAGGTCAGAAAAACAAAGGTCTCTTAAAGGAGAGGAATGGTTTCCTGCTCCCTACCCCTCTCTGATGCACCAAGAAAGAACTATCTCTGCTCAGGCTGCTCTTTTCTCTTCATCCCAGTTTCCTCTGTTCAGTTTATTCTTGTGTGTCTACCTTGTTGCAGGCTGTCTCCTCCATTAGACTGTGAGCTCCTTGAGGGCAGGGACTGTCATGCCTTTCTTTGTATCCCCAGTGCTTGGCACAATGCCTGGCACATAGCAGGCTCTCAATAAATGTTTACTGACTGCCCTCCCTGGATTGGTATTTTGCAAGGCTACAGTGCCTGGCACATAGTAGGTGCTCAATAAATGTTGGTCGATTGATTGATTTTAGGTCCCTTAACATTCCACCAAATCTTTGTGGGAGGGGTCAGCAACATGAGCTGGGGCTGCAGCAGCAGCCTAGTACTTTTTCCTCAGACACAAGGAAGCTAAAGCCCAAGTCTCAAGTTTTAAAAGCAAGGCAGAGGTAAACTTCACTTGTTAATTCTTTGTGAATTGATTTTATTCCATTTAAACCATCCCATGCTCTGCAGCTTCCTCATAGAAAAAGAAGGCCTCCCTTTCTGCTCCAAATTTCATTTCTCAGGAATTTTTGAAGGAAGAAAATTTCAAGTGGCTCTTGATTCCAATGGCCTTTGCCTCAATTAGTGTTATCTATCTATCTACCTATGTGTCTGTCTGTCTATCTATCTATCTATCTATCTATCTATCTATCTATCTATCTATCTAAATAGACACAAGATTCTCAGAAGTTAGTGAAGGCTGCCAAGAGTTGTGGTGCACAGACCCCAAGTGGTCATGTCATATCCCCTTCCCAACACTTGGGCTTGTGTGAAAGCATCATGGAAGCAGAACAGGTCAGTTCAGTCTGGATATGGATGGACTTTCATGAGAACTGTGAGGTACTTACCTCAACTTCCTTTTCAGTAAGTGGAGGAGCACTAGGAGAAAGGGGGAAAAAGATGCTTATCATTTCACCTCCAAAGTAACTGAAAGGCTGCATATCTAATCCTGGGAGCCCATCTGGGTCTGCTCAGAGGAGGACTACAGCATGCCAGGCTGGTGAGAATGGAGAGCTGATGTGTATTCCCTCTTCCACCTCCAAGCCTTTGCTTGCACTGGTTGTCCTGCATGCCTGGAGTGTTCTCCCTCCTCCCTTCTGCCTCTTAGAATATCTACCCTTCCCTGCTGCCATTATTTACATCTGATTTTTCCATCCAGATTTAGATTGCTGGGCCTGGAGGCAGGAAGACCTGAGTCCATATTTGGCCTCAGAAACTTACTAGCTATGTGACTTTGGACAATTCACTTAACCTGTTCCTGCCTCAGTTCCCTCATCTGTAAAATGGGGACAATTACAGCACCTATCTCCCAGGGCTGTCACGAGGATCAAATGAGATAATATTTGTAAAGCACTTAACACAGTGCCTGGCACATAGTAAGTGCTCTATAAAAATATTAGCTATAATTATTTTTTAAAAATCAATTAATAGCCAAAGCTCCAGAGGCAACACTGCACAGTCAATAGAGGGCAGATCTCAGAGTCAGGAATACCAAATTTAAGAAGTTTCAAGCTTCTATATGAAGCCTTTCCTGATTCCCCACCACCCCAATGCCTCTCTCCCAAATGACTTTGTACCTGTTTCGTATATCTCTGTATCTATACACACACATACACACACACACACACACACACACACACACGTTTTCCTCCTCTCTTTCTCCTGATAGAATAGAAATTCCTCAAGGGCAAGGACTTTTTTACATTTTTGTGTTAGTGTCTCTAGTACCTAGCATAGTGCAGTACACACAGTAGGCACTTAATAAATGCTTGTTGACTGATTGGTCCTGGGTCAATGGGCTGGGTGGGCACACACATGAGAGCATGTCTGAGCCCTCCAAAGCTGCTCTAGCCTGTCTCCCCGGCTCTCTGGCTGAGAGAGACTGAAAGGGAGAGAACAAGGAGGAACACAGCAGCATCCTTCTGAACGGAGGAGGCTGAATCAGCACAGAAGGTCTAACACTGGCCAAGGACAAGGAGGAGCTCTTTTGTCCCCCACCAAGTCAGCAGGCAAGTCTTATCTCCTGGTCTCGAGGCAGTGAGAAAGTGGCTCATTGTTAAAAATCCCTGGGCTCTGTAAATAAAGCTGGGGCCCCTTTCTTTCCTGGCTTGGGGTGGTGCAGGCTTAACTGAGGGTGGGAAGCGAGGGAGAACAAGGGGACCTAACAGCTTTGCCCCACCCAGTAACAGAGCAAGATCAAGGATCATATGCTCAGGAAGCCCTGCTTCCTCTGCCACCCTAGACAGAGGTGCAAGGTCAGCCCTTCTCTGGTGATGCGGGGTGCTGGTCACCCCAACTGAAGGCCTCCAGGATCCTTCCTGTTTAGGTATTAGGGAATCTGCCCTGATGCTGCTTTCTGTGAGCAGCCAGAGCAGGGCAGGGTGGCTGATTCACCCCTGGCCAAGACTGAGATGACTTGTTCTTCAGTCGGCTTTCTTCCATGGGAGTGGCCCTCGGGCTGTCAAATATCCCATACCAATCTGGATCTTTGTATTTCTACCCTTTACTGCTGCCACTATTGACATCTGCTTATTTCATTTAGATTTTTAAAAAAATTAATAGCCCAAACTCCAGAGGGGCACTACCTAATAAATGGACAGATGATGGAGCGTCAGACTTAGGAACATCTACCTGGATTCAGGTAAGGCTCTTGAACATGTTAGCTGCCTGGCTGTGAGCCAGTCAATTAACCCCTTCCTGCTTCCAAGGAATTCTCAAAGACCCTAAGTTACAAGTGGTTTGCCAATCAGCAGTGGCAGAGGGAGTTTCTTCATCTGGAGTCTACTAGTCTGGTCACATCATGGGTAAGCCAGACCCAAAGTATAAGGCTAAGAAATAGTGCGGCTCCAGAAATGGAGCCTGGTACAAGGGAGAAGAGTCCTGAGTATGAATCTGACTCTGCTGAGCTTGGGGTAATCATTTATCCCCTCTAGGCCTCAGTTTGCTCATCCCTAAAATCAGGGAGTTGGATGAATGGTCTCTGAAGTCTTTCTGGCTCCAAGCCTACTATCCTTTGATTTCTTTCTTTTTTTTTTCTTTTGAGATAGTCAGAGTTAAGTGACTTGTCCAGGGTCACACAGTTAGTTAGTGTCTGAGGCTGGATTTGAATTCAGGTCCTCCTAAATCCAGTGCTCTATCCACTGTACCACTAGCTGCCCCCAATCCTTTGGTTTCAAAGAGGAAACATTAAGCTAATTCCTCCCCCACCTTCAGATCCATTTAACAATCAGCCATATTGACAAGAAACCTTGAGAAGGTTGGAAGAGTCCACCAGGCAGAATAAGCTAGAGCTTTGGGCTTGGAGTCAAGAAGAACCGAATTCAAATCCAGCTTCAGACACTTACTAGCTGTGTGACTCTGGGCAAGTCTCTTAACCTATGTTTGCCTCAGTTTCCTCAACTGAAATTGGGATAGCAATAAAACCTACCTCTCAGGGTTGTTATGAGGATCAAATGAGCTAATATTTGCAAAGCACTTAGCATAGTGCCTGGCACATAGTAGATGCTTAATAATGCTTGCTGAATTGAATTGAACTGAACTGAATTCAAACCAGGGCTGACTTGAGATTGACCATGCCACGAGGCAATGAGGCAGAGAAAAGAAGGATGATTTGTCAGCAATGGGTCTCTTGTGGCTGCCTGTAAACAACCCAATAACTGCCCTTGATTTTTAAAACTGAGCCCATTCTCTGAGCTTCAGAATTTGGTCGTCAGAATCATCAGGAATTAGAAGAGCTGAAGAGGACCTTGGGGAAAGCAAAGAAAGGAACACTATATTTGGAGTCAGAAGACTCTAAATCCAAGTTTGAATCTTGGTTCAGCTACTTACTCCTTGTGTGATCCTGAACATACAAGTGTGTCCATGAGGACAGTAAGAGTTCAAAGAAGAGAGAAATCGCTCTGGACCAGAATCACCAGAGGAGGTTCCATGGAGGGGCAGGTGTTGTTTCCTGGCAGGGAGGACCACTGGGTTGGAGAACAAATTGTGTACCAAATAAATATCTGGTTAGTACAAAATCAGGCCAAAAGAAACTGGCCTTATTTGAGAGATCTGTGCTGCTTTAGGCTCCAGCTTTCCTCCTTGCGAGTCAAGGAGATTGGTCTAGACTAGGACCTCTAAGGTCCTATCTAATCTCTAAGTCTATGACCAGCGCATTTATCTCATAGAGGAGAAAACCAAGACCCACTCAAAGGTTACAATCCTAGAATTATATTGAGATTCAAGATTTTTTTTTTCTGATCTTAGGTCTTAGAACCTGTATATTTAGAACCAAAAGGAACATTAGAGATTATCTGGTACAACTTCCTCATTTTACAAATGAGGAAACTGAGACCCAAAGGGATCATGCTGCTTGCTGAAGGTCTCACCGGTAGTTAATGGCAAAGCTAGGATTTGAAACCAGGTCATCTGAGTCTAAATACAGTGCTCTTTCCATTAGAGCACACTGTCTTTCTAGAGGTTCCACTCCCAAACTACAGTCGTGGCCTTTTCAGTCCAAGGCCACAGTACCCTATGGCTCTATAATAACTTTCAGATCACTTGAGCTTTTTCATGTGGTGACTTAGTTAAGAAGATGTGAATTTCTTGTGGCCCCTTCTAGCTTAATATGCTGTCTCTGATAGGGCCACCAAGTGCCTTTTAGAGGGGGTAGGATCTTCCTGAAAAGGACTGAGAGGGAGCAGGGCATAGTAGGAGGAATATTTTATATGGAGTTATAGACCTGAGCTCAAATCATGAATCAGCCACTATCTGTGTGACCTTGTCCAAGACATTTAACCTCTGTGGATCTCAGTTTCTTCATTTGTAAAAGGAGGGAACTTCTGTAGATGGCCTCTGAGGATCCCTTCCAGTTATAAATACACGATCCTGGCTTCTGTGACACAAGGGACAGAAACACACAAAACAAGGCCTTCTGAATTCATGGACCAGGAGGGGAAATCTTGCATTTAATGACTAGTGGGGAGAATTGTTGCAACCTAATTTGAATTCTCTTTGGTTTTGCCCAGGTTGTGGGCTGTAATTTCATCCATTTAGGGAATTCTCTTCCAAGAGTTGAACACTTTTTTAAAAAAACAATTTATGGTCTTAGAGAGTGGCCTTGGGCATTGAGCAGCTAGGTGACTCAGCCCACAGTCACACAGCCAGTGTGTGTCAGAGTCAGGACTTGAATCTGTGTCTTTCTGACTCTTAAAGCCAACTTCCTATGCACTACCATGCACACTGTCTCTATTCAATATAGAAAGAAAAAGAAGATTCTCCTGATATTCATTCTAGAGCGAGGCTGAATGGGAACTGCGCTGAACTTGGAAGCGAGGCCAGCTTCCTTTGGCCGGATGTTATGCTAACCAAATCACCTTCTGGTCTGTAATTGGAAATTCTACTCAGTGGGCCTGCCTACCAGGAAATGTTGCCTCCTCCAGGAAGTCTATTCTGACTATTCTAGCCCACAGTGATTTCTCTCTCCTCAGAACTCGCATTACCGTCCAGGTCTCATTCACATAGTTTTCAGTGGTTCTCTCCCCCTCCCCCGCCCCCAATTTCTTGAGGGAAGCAACCGCGTCTAACTTATCTCTGTACCCCACAAAGAGTGTAACACAGAGCTGGGCATGTTGTGGTACCCCATAGGTCTTTTTGAGCTGACTGGATTGACACCAAGCTTTCTGGAGACCACATTGAATTTTACCTGCCAGGGAGGGCCTTATGAACTCGTAGTTTATGAAGCAGCACATCAGAGATGTTGGGCATGACGTCACAGACACTCTTGGACTCTTCCTCTTCAATGCCTGGGGAAAGGTCAGAGGGGTGCCCTGAAAAATGACATTTGGGGATCCCATTTAAGATCTATTAGACTAGAAGCACACTGGTAAACTGTCTTCACCTGAAGCATTCTCTTTGATAAACAGAAGGAGATTATAGCCTTCTTCCCTTGCGTGGTGCCCAGGACAGACCTTAGCCCATGGTGACAGGCAAGACCTGTTGGTGACTGACCAACAGGCCAACTATTTCATGGCATGGATTTATAGTTACATCAAAAAAATATAAAATCCCCTTTCTTTGGCAGGGCTCTCAGGAGGCAAGGGTTGTCTAGCTGGGCTTCCTGGTTGGGTACAAAACACTTAGCCCATTACAGAAAATGAACTTATCTATCTGTCACCAGGGAACAGTGGGGAACAGGGACAAAACCTGGGAGTTTCCATGGGGAGATAAGAAGGACAGTCAGAAGAAATACAGACCCTGAGGAAAGACCCAAATGTCTTCCATCAGCACGTTCATTAGATGACCTTGTCTGATATTTTACAGTGAGAAGAGTGAAGCCACCCCCTCCCCTGGGAACCCGTAGTTTCCTTTAAAGCTTCACCACCTCCAGAATGTCTCTACAGATGCCTCCAGTTGACAGTACCTTCCCTCCTTCCCCAATTACCTTATATCTGCTCTGTATGTGCTGTCTCCAATACAGTCTGAGCTCCTTGGGGGCAGGAACCACCTTGTTTTTGTCTTTTTATCCTCAGTACCTAGCACAGTGCTGGGCACATAGAGTAGGCACTCAGCAAATGTTTGTGGACTGACCCTCCTCTCTACCTCAAAGTCACTCTGTATCTTTATCCATCATCTCTTGTCTCTCTTACTTTCCAAGGATAATCTTTCGTGCTCTGTTTTCATCCCCTGTTGCTACAATCCTTTTTCCCTCTTCACCTCTCTCTCTCTCTCTCTCTCTCTCTCTCTCTCTCTCTCTCTCTCTCTCTCTGCCTCTCTCTCCTTCTCTCTCCTCTTTCTCTCATTCTCTCTCTCTGTCTCTTTCTCTTTGTCTTTCTCTGTCTCTATCTCTCTCTGTATCTCTCTCTGTCTGTCTGTCTGTCTCTGTCTCTGTCTCTCCCTCTCCCTCTCTGTCCGTCTTTCTTTCTATTTGCCACCAAACATCACAGAATCATCTTCATATAGTATGACCTTCTTCACCACCACCAACTACTAACTAACTGCCATGAATTGGCAGGTAAGCCCAAGACCCTGGGAATGACAATACTCCTGGTACCTCCCCTCCCCCTCTCCTGCTTCCAGCCCAGCCCTCACAGCCATCATTCTGGAAAGCAGCCCCAGTGCAGATACAGCCTGGCCACTCACTTCCAGGTGAGTGCTCACTACTGATGTCTTTCACACTGTCAGATGGTCCTATCAGAAAATGATATGATTTTTATCAGTGGAAAAGATATCCAAGAAGTTATATTGCTAGCTCCTTTGCCACTGTCCCCTGAGGACCAAAGAACCCATCTATTGACTCACACTTGAAACCTTTTATTTGCTTATCTCCTCCATTTGAGTGTGAGCTCTTTGAGAGCTTTTGTACCCCCAGTACTTTGCACCTAAGTGCTTTTTCATTCATTCATTCATCATTCATTTTTCCATTTATTCATTCATTCATTCATTCATCTGATCTGGCTCAACACTCCTTCATCCCTTAAGCCTTTTCATTCTGGCTTTCTACTCCTCTACTTAAGCTCCTTTCTTAAAGGTCATAAGCAATCACCTACTCACTCAATCATGTTACCCTTCCTCACTTCTCTTTCTTTTTAAGCTTCCCCCAGTTCTTAATAGTCATAATATGATAGGCACTCAGTCCATAAGAATTGACAAGGTGCTCACTCTGTGCCAGGTACTGTGCGAGGTGCTGAGGATGCAAACAACCCTAGAGCATAGATGTAGAGTTTTAAGGGACCTTAGAGGTCATATAGGGCAGCTAGGTGGCACAGCAGATAGAGCTCTTGACTTGGAGTCAGAAAGACTCATCTTCCTGAGTTCAAATCCAGCCTCAGACATTTACTACCTATGTGACCCTGGGCAAGTCACTTCACTCTGTGTGCCTCAGTTTCCTCATCTGTAAAATGAGCTGGAGAAGGACATGGCAAACCACTCCAGTATCTTAGCCAAGAAAACCCCAAATGGGGACTCAACAACAACAACAAAGAGGTCATATAGTCCAACCACCTCATTTTACAGACAGGGAAATTGAGGCCCAAAGAGGGCAAGTGCTTTGGTCCAAGGTCACACGGCAAGCGTCTCAGAAAGGGTTAAGATCCAAGTCTTCCCTGCTCCAAGGCCAGCGCTCTGTCCCCTATCCCCAGCCCCCCAGGGATCCTCTTCTTGGTTCCTCTGGCTTTCCTGTTATCTCCTCGGTAGTCTTCACTGGCTGCTCTTCCTGCTTCTGTCCTCCTCTGTCCTTGGCCTTCTTCTCACCTCTCTATATCTTCACCAACCTCTCAACCTTATCAGTCTGTATGAGAATGATTGCACAGATGAGATCTCCTGTTTAACCCTGTCTCCTGAGGTCCAGTGCCTCATTTCTAACTCCCTGATGGAAAAGGTGACACAGCCCTGGATCTGGAGTCAGAGGACCTGGATTTGATCCCCAGGTCTGCCACTAACTACCTGTGTTACCTTGGGGAAGTCACTTAAACTTCCTATGCCTCAACATCCTCATCTGTAAAATGAAAGGATTGGTCTGGCCGACCCCAAGGTCCCTTCCAATCCCCACCTGGACGTGCTGCTGGTACCTCAAACCCAATATGGGCCTACGCAAACTATTTCTCTGGGCAAAATGAGCTCCTTTGTCAGACTTCCCTTTCTTTGCAGAGGAAAGCACCAGGAACAGAACTGAATTCATTTCCAACAATGCTCCCCCTCCTTGCCTCGGCCTGTTGCCTTTCCTGGCTTCTTTCCCTTTGAGACTCAGCACAAATCCCACCTTCTGCAAGAGACCTTTCCTGGTTCTGCTCCCCCACTGCTAAGCACTTCCCTCAGAGATTGCCGGCCGGACATCAAGTATGTGCATACTTTTTTTATGTTGTCTCCCCCATTAGAATATAAGCTCCTTGAGGGCAGGGACTGGGATATTTGCCTTTCTTTGTATCCCCAGCGCTTAGCGCCGTGGCTGGGACATGTTCAACACATTGACTCGTTGACTGACTGACAAGGCCTGGAGCTATCCTGGATGACTCCTAGGCCACATGACCCTGAGGAAACCTTCCAAGGTTGAGATGCTCAAACTCTAAGCTGTCTTGAATTTTTCTCTGATTGTTTCATGTCCACTAATCTTGTCTTCTCAAGACTCGATTATAAATGTTGCCGAAGGGTTCTTGGGTCTTGTCATTCTCCTGGTGCTCAGAGAGCATAAGTGCACGATGACTGACTGAGCTATATACCGTCTGTCCCCCTCCGCAGCCCATCCAAGGCTCTTTGTCTGGAAAAATTCTCACAGCTGGACCAAAATAAACATTTCAAAGAAAATTTGGATTTGTGTTAAGACAGGGCTGCCCACAGTGGTTCATTCTTAGCCTTTGTTTCTGGTGCTTCTCAGACCTCTGTCAAGACAGCCTTCGAGACTCTGCTGAAATGTGGGGTGAAGGGCCAGCGTTACTATCCAGGGAGGCAGCTTTCCGGGCTGCCCTGCTCTGAGAGTTTTCCAAGGTCAGACCTTCATTGCCATCTGATATCTGAGAGGGCCTGAAGGCAGGCAGTAACCTAGACAGTCCTGAGAGAAGGAACTGGATTGTGGGGAAGACCACAATCTTTCCTCATTTATATCTATTAATTCATTTGATCTTCACTACAACCCTGTGAGGTTGGTGAGGAAGTCAGGGGATTTTCCCAGGGCACCTAGATTCTAACCCTATCTATTAGAATAGAATGCTATTCTAATCCATCACCTGTGTGACTTTGGGCAGTAATTTAACCTCTCTGAGTCTTAGTTTCTTCATCTGTAAAATGGGGGGGGGTTGAACTTGATGGCTTCTTAGGTCCCTTCTCTAAATCTATAATCTTCATTTTACAAATGGAGAAACTGAGGCCAAGAAAGGTTAGGTGACTTACCTAAGCCCATTAAGTTAATAATTGAAACCCAGCAGAGTTGGAACATGGTGACTAAAAGTAATTTTAGGTTGCCTTAGGGAGGCCTTCAGATCAGACGAAGGGAGGCAATAGTCCCACTGCCCTCTGCCCTGCTCAGGCCATGCTTGGAGCATTCTGTTCACACCTGGGCATTCTGTTTGGCCAAGGGCATCAATATGTTGGAGAGGAGGCAACCAGGATGGTGAGGGGTCTCCACATCCTGCCATATGAGGATCATCTGAAGAAACTGGGGGTGCTTAATTTGGAGGAGAGAATACTTAGGGTAAGAATATGACAACTGTTTTCTAGTATTTGAAAAGCTGTCATGTGGAAGAGGGATTAGATTTACTTTGCTTAAGTTAGCTAGGTGGCAAGACTTGGAAGTCAGAAGACCTGAGTTCAAATCTCACCTCAGATACTTCCTAGTTGTGTCACCCTGGACAAGTTACCTAACCTTTGTCTGTTTCAGTTTCCTTGTCTGCAAAATGGGGATAATGATAGAACCTCCCTTTCAGGGCTGTTGTGAGGATAAAATGGGTTAACATTTCTAATGCACGTTGCAAAAGCTAAAAGCACAATATAGATGCTAGTTGTTGTTGTTATTATTTTATCTTGTAGTAAGATATGCTGAGAAAATGAAGGATTAGGTCATGTGGTACTGCTAACAATTACCAGCTTGGACTTACTTGGAGTTGTCCAAGAAGGCTTCCCAGAGGAGACGGGAATTGAGTCAGGCTTTGAAGGATGAGAAGGCTATGGATATATGTAAAGAAGGGGTGAAGCCATTCTAGGGAGCATGATAGCATGAGCAAAGAAACTGAATCAGGAGGGAGTATAGTGTGCAGAGGGGGATGCTGGGTAAAGCAGAGCCAGATTGGAGAAGGCTTAAAATTTATACAAAGGAATCTAGATTTGATTAGTGGGGCAACAGGAAACCATTGACGATGTCTGAGTAGAGGAGAGACGTGATTAAAATGGGATTTTTAGGAAGCTCACTCTGGGGGCTAGAGAGATTATATGACCAGTTAGGAGGCTACTACCATAATCCAGGTACAAGGCAAGGAAGACCTGGAGGCTTTGATAATGAGAAAACAGAGAACAGAGCCATTTTGTTACACAAACAAACAACAAAAAAAGAACTGATAGAAGTTGATAACTGATTTGGATGTCAGTCCGTTGATACACATTTATTAAGCACCTACTATATGCCAGGTGCTGTGATAAGTGCTAGAGATACAAAAAGAGGCAAAAAGATAGCCCCTGCCCTCAAGGAGCTTACAATCTAACGGATGTGAGGAAAGGAAATGAGCCTGAGTGAGCAAGCACCCACCAGGTGTCAAGGAGACAAAGAGAATGAAGCTTGGTAACCACGCATGGGTGGGCGCCATGTTGAGATGGCGGGACAATATGATAATGGCATGATGAGGAGGGGTCCAGGGCCTGTTGGCAGGAAACAGGTGCCACCTGGGGAGCTACTGCCTCCAACCTACCTACCTCTCTCTTGTTCCACAGCTTCACTGAGATCTGGAAGTTTCAGGCCCACCAAGTTCTGACTCCTCATCAGGATGTGTTCCTGGGCAGGAGAAGGAGAAGGTATTATTTTTAGAGAGTTTGGCTTAGTTGGGTATTGTCTACCCACCTCACTTTATTGTATCTCTGCCATCCTAAGTCCATTGTTTGAATAGACTCTTGTTGTTGTCTGTCCTTCGTTCTTGAAGGGGACCAATGACATCAAGAGGGTGAAGTCTTGAATTTCATGTGAATTGGATTTAAGTGAGGCAGAGCTGTGCAAAGTCAGCCTCACTCTCTTTTGTGGCAATTTCTGAAGTCCAGGGTCAAGAAATTCCATGCTCCCCAGCCCCGTGCCTGGACTAGTCATCTGTGTAAGTAAAGAAGGTCAACAAACAGGACTGAATGCCCAGGAGCCAAGTGGTATGAGATGGCACAGTAATTTAACTGCGGACAAACCAGCAGGGAGCCATTTGAAGGCCAGGATTCCTCGGTTTTCCTCTCACATATTTGGGGATGAAGGGGAAAACTCTAGTGCAGCCAGTTCCCGTCCAAACCTGGTCTCCCTCTCTCTTTGAATATCAGTCATATTGAAGCCTGAGGGTGAGGGTGCGAGTGATTATGGAAGATGAAGAAAGGAGCTATGGGAGGTTAGTGCCCACCCTCCCTCCTACTCCTGGATACCTCTAATTCTTCTACCCTAAGAGTAAAGAGAAGCAGCTGGTACCCTCCTAAGGGGCCATGTCCTCAGATTTGACTGGTGAAAGGTTTTTCTTTGGAAGGCATTCTGCACATCTAAGAGGTAGGAGGCATGGGCTGGAAATGACTTAAGTACCTCCAAAAGCCTTTCTGGCTTGAGTCCTGTGATTCTGACCCTAGAAACCAGGGAGCTCAAGTGTCAGGGAGGGAATGTTATATGAACTCCAGTGACTGTTCTGGGGAGAGTTTTAGACAGTTTGTTGATAGATTACCAGGAAGGAAGGATTCTTGGAACTCGCAGGGAGGCAGGGTTATTTCATCCCTGACCATGACAGCACTTAGGACTGACAAGGTATTTAGTCATCTGGTTCCTGTTTACATGTCACATGCTGTATGTTGAAGCCAGGAAGCCAGGCAGCCTGAAGTATGCAGGGCTGGCTGCTCCCAGAGGATCCACTCATATGTGAATAGCACACCTTCCCCATGGAACACCTGGAATTCTGGCCTGTAACATCGCTGTCTGCCAGGCCATCAGCAAACATTTATCAAGCACTACTCAGTGCCAGACTCTATTCTAAATGCAGGGGATACTAAGAAACTGTAAGATGTACAGAGTTCCTGAAGATGGCAAGAACGACCCACCTAATGCCCTCCTCGACCTGCCCCTTTCCCCTCTGCTGCCCTTCTGGGTCAAAAGCCACCTTCTGCCAGAACTGACCCTTCCTTCCTTGGACCATATGTAGAACCTTGGTTGTACCTCTCCTGTGTACTTAGCCAGTTTTATTTGAAAACAGAGGCTATCTGAGTTTTTGTCTTTTCCTTCCCCTGCCCCTCTCCTCAATAAATAATAATAACAGCAATAATAGCTTGATCCTCATTACAGCCCTGTGAAGCAGAGGCTATCATTATTATCCCCATTTTGCAGATGAGGAAATTGAGGTTCAGAGATGTTAAGTGATTTGCCTAGGGAAACACAGATACTAGTGTCTGAGGCAGGATCTGAACTCAGGTCTTTCTGATTCCAAGTGCTATGCCTTCAGGGCAGATTATAATTATAATTATTCACCTTTATATCACCCAGGCAGCTTTGGTGCAGTGACTAGACAGGTGGCCTCCTGAGTTTGAAAGATCTCAGATCAAGTCCCTGACTGATACATACAACACATCTCAGTGCCCCAGGCAAGGCTCTCAGAGTCAGAAGAGCAAGGACTGATCTCCTTCAGTAGAGGAGTATCTGCACTCAGGATTCCCAATTCAGACAAAATCATAGACCTCATCCAAAATGTCACTCAGTACCTAGAACAGCCCTCTGCATATAGGAAGCCCTTACCAATGTTTATTGGATCAAATAGAATAATAATAACTATCATTTATATTAATTATAAGTTCATGATGCCTCTCATTATTATAATGGTAATTATTATATTAACGAGCGGTAACATGGAGTAAAGGATAGAAAGCTGGCCTCACAGTCAGGAAGACCTGGGTGTAAGCCCCTCTTCTGACACATACTGCTATGTGACCTTAGGCAAATTATTTAACCTCTCAGTTCACTAAACAAGTCTATAAGACTAGAAGCTGCAGAGACTATAAGTTAGTCTGCATTGGTAGGGGGAGTTTCCTGACCAGAGCCCAATCTAAAAAAAAAAATTTATTATTCTGAAGGCTTGCCCCACATGGAAAAAGGAAGCCTCCTCAGTGTCCAAGTCTAGACCCATAGTGCTGTCCATTTGAGTTCAGAGTTGTATGGACTACAGGAGAAGTGAAGCGAGATTGTAGAATTATAGGTTTAGAGCTGGAGGGCACCTAAGAAGTCATCTAGGCCAATGTCTTCATTTTACATATGACAAAATCGAGGCCCAGTGAGGTTCTGTGCCTTACCCAAGGTTATACAGATAGTAAGCAGCAAAACTAGGATTTGGTCCCAGGTCCTCTGACTCCAAACCCAATGTTCTTTCCACTATTTCAGGGCTAGCCTACCTTGTTCCTAAGGCTAGCCCACTTTGTTCCCAGGGCCAGCCCACTCTTCTCCCACAAAGAACACACCTCTCTGAGCTTGGTCAGTTTCTGCATTCGCACAGGTTGAACCTGAATCTGAAAGTCCTTGAATCCTGATGATTTGGGGAGTTTGTTGCCAGCTTTGTTGGGAAAGCGTTTCTCTTCCTCTGCAGATGCCAGCTTGGCAATGACCTTGTCTTTTGGCCCCAGCTCCATGGCGCTACTGTCCCAGGACACCCCCCGCTGAAGAGGGGGTCGGAATCCAGAAGGTTTGAGGTCAGTTTTGGAGGGGGTCTTGGAGTTGAGTGGCTCCCAGGCTGGGCCTTTTCCCTGGGGTCCTTGGGGAGTTGGCCCTGGGCCCTGGATGTGGCTTTTCAGGAGGGGGTCACTTTCCTTGGGCTTCTTAAGAAGCTGCTTCCCTGGATCTTTTTCACCAGCACCTGTAGGGCTGTTGAGGGACATTTTCCCTCCACCACTGCCAGAAGCCAGAACCTTGGGTGTACTGTTCTCTGCGTGTTTAAGAGGATCAGAATTTTCTTTTTGTTCAGATGATGTCTCTTTGGGTTTCTCAGCACCGGGGGAGCGAGGAGCCAGTCGTCCCTGAGACACCTTCCTTTGGTCATTCTGCTTTCGGTCCGTTAGCCCCTTGGCGGCGTTCTAAAAGAAGAAGGCTGTGATTAGACCTGAGTAGGTACAACTGACGCCAGGACAAGGGGGAGCCTTCCTAGATGTGGAATGAGAAGAGAATTACATAACCTCTCTTAGCCTCAATGTTCTCAACTGTAGAATGGGCATAATAAATAAATAAACTGTAGGTTTAGAGCTAGACAGAAACTTAGAGGTCATATAGTCTATTCTCTTCATTTTTGCAGTTGCAGAAACTGAGGACCAGATAAATTTGCCCATGGTTACACAGATATTAAGAAGCTGAGCTAGAATTTGAATTCAGGTTTTCTGATGTCCAATCCAGACCAGAAACAGAGAAGGGAATTTCACTTTGGATCTCAAAACCAACAAGGAAATTCTGATACTGATGAAGGGGAGGACTAAGCCTTCCAGCCTTCATCCTCATCTCTTCCCTACCAGAAATTGGACTCTGACCTTGGAATCAGGGCTCCTATAAATAAGGTTTCACCCAAGACCTAACTTCCTGCCAAGCTTGACTCCTGACTTTTAGCATCATTGTTAAATATAACAGATATGGCCGGCCAATTTCTAACACCCCATCACACCTACTTTCACCTTCCCTCCCACCAAAAGCTGTCCAGCGGCCTGGCATCGCCAGCACTTTCCTCTTGTGGGTGGAAACTGCTGGGCCCTGCACACAGATTGTTAAAACTGAGTAGGGAAAGCAGACTCACAGGTAGGTCAAGGTGAAATGATGGATCATCTCCCTTCTGCAAGCAAGAAATAAACCAAAATTAAATGTTTTAAATGAACCAACACTTTTTGAAATGTTGATCTCTTAGTTGAGACAAAACAGATGGATTTAACTATATAAATATAAAGAGATTTTGCAAACTAGAAACTAATGTAGCAAAAATGACTATACTCTTAGACCCAACAAGTCTATTGCTAGGACTTTATCCTGAAAATATCATAAAAAGGAAGAGAGAGCCTATGTATACAGAGCCCAAACTGGTCTCTTTGTAGTAGCAAAAATTGGGAAGTGCCATCTGTGTCCAAAGGTTAGCAAATAGCTAAGTTAATTATGGCATATTTACATAATGAAATATTATGGTACCATAAAACTATATGAAGCACACAAAGGCATAGGGAAAGACCCTCAGGTAACGATGCCAAGTAAAATCGTTAGAACCATAGCTACTTAGACATTGATTATAATTATATAGAAAAAAAGAGGGAGGGAGACAAAGACAGAGACAAGAAAGCAGAAAAGAAATAAAGCTGGCCAATTGAATTTCAACTAGACCTTGAGTAGCATATAGGACAAAATAATTGTCTTTGCTTGTTTGTTAATTCATTTGGTTCTATTTTGTTAAAAATTAGAAGCTTTACATAATCAATCAATGCACATTAAAATGTAAGATTTTGCCTTTCATTTTAAAAAATATTTACTTCTGTGCTTTGTGGATGCTAACAAAGAATATGATAAAAAGTTTAAAGAATTAAAGATGATGTATTCCAAATCAGGAGAATAAAAAACAGATTGACAAAAATTCATGGTAAAATTATTTGATAAAAATTTGCTATCTAGAATCTATAAGTACTAGACACATATTTCTAAGCATAAGGCCCATTATCTAATGGACAAATTGACAAAGGATATGAATACCTAGTTCTCTGGGGGCAGCTAGGTGGCACAGTGGATAGAGCACCGGCCCTGACATCAGGAGGCTCTGAGTTCAAATGCGGCCTCAAACCAAACACTTGCTACTTACTAGCTGTGTGACCCTGGGCAAGTCACTTAATCCCAATTGCCTAAAAATTAAAAAAAAAGAAAGAATACCTAGCTCACAGATTCAGTCAGTCAACAAACATTCATTAAGTATCTACTATGTGTCAGGCACCGGATTAAGCTCTGGAGATGCAAGAAAGTCCTTCCTCCAGGATCTCACATTCCAGTGCAGGAGACAACATGTAAAATAACTAGCTACAAATGAGAGAATGTTCAGACAGAGTAGCTGGAAATAAACCAAGCAGCATGTAGTGGCCAAAATTGTTCCTCTTCACTTGAAAAGTATTAAAACTCTACTAATCAAAGAAATGCAAATGAAAACAACAGTGAGGTAATTTATACTCATCAAATTGGTAAAAATAATTAAAAAATGATAATATATTCCCAAAGGGAGTGGTTTGTAAACACTTAGAAAAGGAAGTAGTATCCACTGAAAGCTAGCGTCATTTCATCAAAAAACAAGCTATGCCAGAATAAGCTCATTTCTTCTTGTGACTGGCTAACTAGACAGTTAGATGAGGACAAAGCTATAAATACAAGGTCATGGGGCACTTAGATTTCAGCCAAGCATTTGATAGTTATCATGGTATCCTTGGGAACAAGATGAAGACAAATGGATTAGACAATAATACAACAGAACTAGTGGAATGACTGAGACCCAAAGGGTAGTCATCAGTGACTTTGTCAGCTTGGATGGAGGTCTCTAGCGGAGTGCCCCAGGGATCTGTACTTGGCCCTGAGCTGTTCGACATTTTTAAGTCAATGACTTTAACAAAGACAGATGCCTGTCAAAACTGAAGATGAAATTAAGCTGGGAGGAATAGCTAGATGACAAAGCTTGGATGCAAAAAGGTATTTTATGGGCTAGGACATTGGACTGAATCAAGTAAGATGAAATCTAATAGACATAAATGCAAAGTCACTCACTTGGGTTAAAAAACCAATTGCATAGGAACATGTTGGGATAAATATGGCTAGACTACAGTTCTTGTGGAAATAACTTGGGGGGCTTTAGTGGACCATAAATTCAATACAGGGCAATAATGTGACCTAGCAGCCCAAAAAACTGAATGCTACCCCAGGCTACATCAAAAGAGATGTCATGTACAGAAGGAAGAAAGTGATATCTCTGTCATGCTGTGCTCTGATCGTTATTTCTGGAAAGACACAGACTCCAGAATATATTCAGGGAAGGATAACCTTCCTAGCGAGAGGCTTCAAGGTCCTAATACAGTAGGGTAATTTGCAGAAACCAATGAAAACTTGGGAGGGACAGGGTAATTTCAATGTTTGAAGGACCGGCACATAGAAAGATTATACTTATTCTACTAGGACCCTGAAGGCAGACCTAGGAAAGCAATGCATGGAAGCTTCAGGAAAGAAGATATAGGTTCAACGTCAGGAAAATCTTCCTAATAATTAAAGATGCCCCCAAAATGGAATGGGATGCCTAGGGACGTAAGGAGCTCTTCCTCATTTGGGAGCTTCAAGCAGAGGGCCTAGGAAAACTTATCAGGCATGTTGTAGAATGAATTCTTGCTCAGGTATGGCTTCTGACCTGTCTACCAACTCTGGGATTCTAATTTTTAATTGTGATAACAGATAAAAAAACTGATGGTACCCTTTGATCCAGGGATTCTCCAAATACGACTCTAACAGGAAGAAATCTTTAGTGTACTGGAGTCTGGGGACCTGGACTTAAATCTCAGTTCTGCTTCTTATTACCTGGGTGACTTTAGGCACATCGCTACTTCACCAGGCCTCAGTTCTCCACCATGTGTAAAATGTCAAATCCCAACTCCTTTAGCTCTAGTGCCTTTGCTCTCTTATTTCCTCATTACCCTGTACAAAGCTTATCTGTACATATTTGCTTGCTCGTTGTCTCCCCCTTTAGACCGTGAGCTCCTTGAAGGCAGGATTGTCCTTTGCCGCCTTTTGTATCCCCAGCACTTGGCACAATGCCGGGCATTTGTTATTGACTGACGAGGGAGAGCACTAGATAACTTTTAAGGCCTTTCCCTGTTCTATTATCTGCATCCTCTTCTGGGGTGGGCTTATTATTACAAGAATAGTCAAAGCTGTTTTTACAGAAGGAAAAAGCAAACAAATCCCGGAAGCTAGGGCCATGGGAATGGTATATTAACAGAACAGAACGTGAAGGTGTCACAAGACTTGACAAATGGGAAGAACAAGAAGAAATAGGAACAAACGCATGAGACAATACTGGACAAAGGCCAGCAGAATCCAAAGAACAGCAGCCACACTGGGATACCAAAGATCACCGGACCCAGAGGCAGAAGACCTGGGTTTGAATCCTGGCTTCAGCCCTTCTTAGCTGTGGGACTGGGGTTAAGCAGCTTCACCTCTCTGAGGCTTGGGTTCTTAATTTACCAAGTAGAGAAAATAAGACTTGCACAGCTGCCCCCCATCTCACAAAGCTGCCTCAAGGAAAGTGAGAGACAGTGTTATCGAGTCACAGATTTAGAGCCGAAAGGGGTGTGTGACATCAGGTGGTGTCACACACGACACACATTTCACATATGAGGAAACGAGGCCCAGAGAACTGAAGTGATTTAGGGTCAAGGGGCTAGAGATCTGGAGATCAGAAGCCTTCTCTTCTAGTCTAATCTCTTCATTTTACAGATAAGGAAACTGAGGCCCAGAAAAGTTAAGTGATTTGTCCAAGGTCACACAAAGTAAATGACAGAGGCAGAATTTGAAACCAGGTCCTCTAGCTCCAAATTAAATGCTCTTTCCATTGTACCACAAAACCTTCTTATGATAAATAAATAAATATATATATATATACATATATATATGTATATATATATATATATGTATATATATATACACCATTTAAACATAGAAGTCTACATTAATGCAAGTTCTCACGACTCTTCCCCAACCTCCAATGCATTCAGGGAAGGAGTATGTTGGAGGCGGCTAGGACTATTAAATTTTTCAGTGTAAGAATTGATATCTTGGTAATTGGCAAATGCTATAAATTGGGTTTTGATTTATTGTTTCATTGATTGTCTAAACTTAAGAAATTAATAGAGAAAATGTTAATATTGCAATTTAAACTTAAAAGTATGTTTAGCAAACTTTTGTTTTTTTGAGCATGTATTTTTCTGGAGAGCCTGTTGTTAAACCTTTGCCAGCATACTGCTGGTTCAGGGGATGAATAATTTATCGGTGTAGATCCTATTTTGGATTAAGAACTTTGTAACATTCTATGTCCAGCAAAAGAAGTGTATTCTGGGGGCAGCTAAGCGGTGCAGTGAATAGAACACTGGCCCTGGAGTCAGGAGGACCTGAGTTCAAATCCAGCTTCAGACACTTGACACTTACTAGCTGTGTGACCCTGGGCAAGTCACTTAACCCCTATGTCTCACCAAAAAAAGCAAAAACAAAGTGTATTCTTACTGTTATGCTATAAGAAATGATGAGCAGGATGATTTCAGAAAAACCTGGGAAGACTTGCATGAACTGATGCAAAGTGAAGTGAGTAGAACCAGGATAACACTGTACGTACTAACAGTAATATTGTACAATGATCAACTGTGAATGACTTGGCTATTCTCAGCAACACAATGATCCAAGACAATTCTAAAGGACTCAGGATGAAAAATGCTATCCACCTCCAGAGAAATAACTGATGGAGTTTGAATGCAGATCAAAACATACTATTTTTCACTCTATTTTTTGTGTGTGTATGTGGTAGGGAAGGGTTGGTCTGTCTTTTCTTTCATAACATGACTAATAAGGAAATATGTTTTGCATGACTGCACATGTATAACCTATATCAAATTGCTTGTCTTCTCTATGAGAGAAGAGGGGAGGGAGAGAAGAAGAGAATTTGCTTGATTTTTTTTTTTTGGCTAGGCAATGGGGTTAAGTGACTTGCCCAAGGTCACACAGCTAGTAAGTGTTACGTGTCTGAGGCCGGATTTGAACTCAGGTCCTCCTGATTCCAGGGCCAGTGTTCTATCCACTGATCCACCTACTTGCCCCCAGAACTGAAAATTTTAAAAAGCAGATGGTAAAAATTGTTTTTACATGTAATTGGGAATAAAAAATAAAATTATTTAAAAAGAAGTGTATTCTTACCTGTAGTGGAGATCCTGGCCCAGGGAGGGAGGCAGCACACACCTCAGAACCTGGAACAATAAAGAGGAGAGGGGGCTGGGAAGGCACAGCCCGACCAGGTGTCGTTTCCCCTGCAGAGTAATGCGATGTCTACTTTCCTTCCCACAGCTTTACCTGTACCAGGTGTACCTGTGCTGCTGAGGACAGAGGCATCAAATCTGTAGAATTCCATCCCCAAACCATCACAGACAAGTTTTGCCTCCCGAGTATCCTGGCGTGCTAGAATGTCCTGGAGGTACTATCTTCTGGCCAAGATGGACTGGGTACATACTGAAGCATTTGGGGGACTTTTAAAGCCCCTCTATAGAGGCAGTGGGGGAGGGGATGGAACATGGGACTTGGAGTAAAGACCTGCCTCTGACACTGAGGCGCTGTATGACCCTAAGCTGAATGAATGAATGAAAAGCAAGGACTAAGCATTTACCACGTGCCAGCCATTCTGATGGGTGCAGGGGATATAAAACAAAGTGAGATAGGCCCTGTCCTCAAGGGGCTTTCATTCTAATGGGGGAGATGAAACTCAAACTCCTCAAGCAGCCCTTATGGGTGCTTATTCTTGACACTGTAATCACTACGCATTAAGGCATAGAGGGGTCGAGATATTACCAAAGGGGAATTCCCCATTTTGACAAAAGTTGGATTCCTCATTTGTCTGTATGGTCCATTTACACGTGTGGTGTCAAAGAGCAGAGAACTTGGAAGGCCATCTCCTTGTCTGGCCTTAGGTTGGAAGAAGGGATTACAGGACCAGATGTTTAAAGCTTCAAGGGACTTAGAGGTCACCTTGTCCAACCCCATTTTAGACATGAGGAGAGTGAAGCTCCGAGAGGTTACTTGAGTCGCTCACTGTCACACATCTAGCTTAGTAAGTGTCCAGGCAGGATTCAATCCCAGGTCTCTAACTCAATCCAGTGCTCTATCCACCATACCCACTGCCTCTGGTCTGGTGAAACCATCCTGTGGCTAACCCCGATTATTTCCATAACCTGCTCTAATGTCACTGGCTTCTTCTCACCCCAGGCCTGACCAGCAGCCAACCTCCTTCAATGTGTGCCCTCCTCAAATGGATCCCCTGCTGAAAGGAAGAGTCAACTGACCCATTCATAATCTGCCTTGGAATCTGAAGCTGGGGTAGGGCAGGGTGGAACCAGAAGAGGATTGTGGACAGGCACCCAGAGGAGAACAGGAAAGGTGAGAGGGAGCAGCCTGTCAGGCTAGAGGCCGGGCACATAGGGTTACAAGGCCCTGGGTTAAACACTTAGTTCACTTTACCTGGTAGTGAAGGTGGGCTGCTCAGGGAGTTGCTCTGGGACACTGTAGGAGAAGCTCCAGGACTGAGGTTTGGTGAAATGGCTGCAGAAACAAATATGGAAAGCCATGTCAGCCTCTCACTGGGACAGACCAGGGCATGTATACATACATATATATATACATACACACACACACACACATATATATGCATGTTTAAACATACATGTATACACACGCACATTCATATTTGTTTGTATTATATTGCATATATACACATACACATACATACGCAGATTATATGCTTATTTATTTACATGTTGTCTCCCCAGGTAGAATACAAGTTCCTTGAGGGCAGGGGCTGCTTCACTTCTTCTCTCTCTCACACTCTCTCTCTGTCATAGGAACCTTAAAGGGCATCTAATTTTACAGATTTACTGATTTTACAAATTTACTCCCTAATTTTACAGATGAGGAAACTGAGGCCAGGAGAAACAAAGTGATGAACATGTGGGCTGCCATTTCTACACCAGGCCTAGGAGCCCTGTCCAGGCAGAATGTAGGACTGGGCCCTGGTTCAGAGATATAGAAGCTGCTGCTGAGAGGGGACATAGTAACATGATGAGGAGGAATGGGGGTGGGGATGGGGACAGGGGAACATTCGGAAGGACAATGGGCAAGGCAGCAGCTTGATGGGCCACAGAGATATGTCCACAAAGTCCAGGTAGTTTTCAGACTGAGAAATTAAGTGACTTTTAGCACTGCTGTTTTGTTGTGGAGATCTGAAGAGGTCCAAGCCAGCTTTGCTCTGTAGTGAACCTCAGAAGGAGGGTCTTTTCACTTCTATACCATGTAGAGAGAATTCCAGTCAGGTTGCAACAGTTCTGCCACATTAGTTTCTAAAGGTAAGATTCTCTAGGTTGGTCTGTAAGTTCGGGGGTGGGGGCAGGCTTTTTGTATTGCCAAGGTAAAGAGAAAGCCCCCCTCAGAAACACCTCCCGATTTGTTTTCTTGACAAAAAATATTTGTTATGAGGCTTTTCTTTTTCATTTCAAATGAGGATAGGTGAGAGGGAAAGAAAATAAATGCTTGTTAATTGAAAAATTACATTAGGATTATGCTTTAAAATGTTAATTGAATTTAAAAACCCTCCCAGCTTTGTCAGGGCCGTGACCAGACTGCCCCCAGAATGTAGCCTGCACTCAGAGGAGCTCCCCGGGCCCTCCTGGCCCCAGTGGGCCCATCTTAGCCATGGGCTCCCTCCTACCTGAAGGGGAATCAGGCAGGCTGCTCCTGGACTTTCTGCCCCTCCTGGTCAGGAAACGCTCACTCACTTTCTTGGCCTCCTCAAGAAGCTCGAGGTTCCTCTTCTTATCTTCCTCGGAGATTTTGATGTCTGGCAGCTGGTCACTCACCAGATGGATGATGTGGCCTGCACTGTCTGCAAGTTTACGGCAAGTGAGTGCATGATGTGGCAGAGATGGTAAAAGGTGGGGAAGCTGAGGGGGGAGCTACCCTTTTTCCAGGCTTTCCCTGGGAGCACCATGCCCTTTCTCACCCAGGCCCTGAAAATTTCACTTGCTTAGCTGGGAGCCGTTCTCCTGGCTCCCCTCCCTCCTCCCTGGCCCAGCTCAGGCCCAGAGGTGTGGATGGGGCCACATAACCTGTAGGCCAATGGGATTTACAGCGAGAAGGGACACAAAAAGAGGGATTGGATTGCATGCCTTCCTTCCAGATCCCAGTCTGTGGGCCAGGCCACTGACTCTCCAAGGCTGCTTCTTTGCCCTAGGAATGACACTGTATGATGAACGTTTAAAATTAGCTCCAGAGCAGGGTTCCCCTGCCATTGGGTCTCCAAGCCAGTACCTGGCCCATAGGATTCCTCTGTCTCTCCCTCCTTCCCTCCCTCCCTCTGCCTCTCATCCTTTTCCTTCTTTTTTCCCCAGAAGGCTGTTTTTATCTCCCATTATTGGGCCTACAACTTTCCTGACATCAAACAGGGAAGAGCAGGCAGGAAACTGCAGTGGGGGCAGGGGAAGGGCCTTCATAGAACGCCTCAAGGGGCTCACAACCCCACCTTTGAGAACCACAGATTTTGGCTAGCCCTTTCACTGAGGAAGCTGAAGCCCAGAGAAGGGAACGGACTTTGCCACGACCTCAGAGTAGCAATATAAACTCAAGTCTTCTCCACCTGAATCCAGTACTGATTTGACTGCACCATGCGTAGAAACCCATGGAGCTCAGGGCTGGTTTGCCAAAGTCGTGCAGATAGCGTGGGAAGTATGGTGTCTTTACTTTACACCAGGGGAGTCAAATTCAAATAGAAACAGATCCCTGCTGGCACAACATTGACTTAGAAAACCACAAATTCACATTATCTATGTTGTATTATATTTTTACTTATTTCGTTAAGTATTTCCCAATTACACTTTACTCTATGGAGGTTTGCTGCCCTTGTGAATTTGACACCTCTGCTGTCTACCAAAAGAAGAGGGCAGACCTCCCCCTACCTTGAGGATCCTAGGTGCTGTCAATTCCTACCTATAGTCATCCTGATCGTCCTCCTTCTCCTCCTCCTCCCCCTCTTTTTTTCCTTCTCAGGTGACCTTTGATTCTGACCTAAAGGAGAGTAACCTCCAGGGGAGTCTTTCTGTGCTTGGCCCCATCTCCTTAGTGTTCTTTTCTTGAGTCTGGGATGACTTAAAGGAAAAACACTCTTTAGTCTCTGGGGAAAGGCTTCAGAAACCTCCAACTGATTCCCTTGATTACTGGTCAGTCATAAGGTCAGAGTTCATGGGGGCTGCCCAATTTTCCCATCAACCTTGAAAGCCTGATCTCATGCCTAGCTTGGTGTTAATTTGTATTTGTGCATCACCTTTCCCCTGTGAGGGCTGGATAAGCCCTGGGTTAAGAAGGTTGAAGTCAAATAGCAGTTGGGCTGGGACCCTCAGGTGTTGCCTCTAGCCATACCACAACTGGTCCAACAGGCCACCATATACAGCTCAACATTTGCTCGGGCCTTTGTGCTGTTTGGTTTTTTTCCCTAGAGGGGCAAAGCAAAGGCCTGCGTGATACAGACATCCACACAGCTGATGTGCTCCTTACCTACAGATGTCAGAGGTGTAAGGGAAGCCTTCATGTGTCGGTTAGAAAGCCAGTGACGAGGGCTGCGTGGTCTAGAAAACAGAATGTCGGGTTGAGGGAGGAAGGAAAGGGGACAAAACCGTGCCTGCTTTTACCCCTATGGGCTTGACAATCCACCCTGGGGGCTGCCCAGAAGGGGCTGGAAATAGAGTCACAGGGAATTCTGAATTCTTTGTCACTCCAGGGCAAGATAGAATCTCTCCAATGGTGAAGCAGTCAAGTGGAAAGGGGTCACTCAAGCCAGAGCCAGGCTAACAAGACACCTTGATGTGAAGGCAAGAGCCCTGAGCCTGAGCTACTGCGTGTGGAAAAGGAAAAGAGAGGGAGCGGATCTGGGTCAGGTGGTCTGTGGTGCGCTAAGTTAACAGTATTTAAAACTGACATTTATATTGGGCTTCAGGCACAATATCTCATCTTTGCCCCTTCACAGTTCTTTGAGGTAGATACTAGAGTTGTTACCACCCCCATTTTGCAGATGAGGAAACTGAGACTGAGAAAGGTTAAATATCTTGCTGACTTACAATCTGTAAGTATCAGTGATAGGAGATTTTCTCATCTCTCCATTCATGGGCAAATAATAATAGTCGCTAATATTTATAGAATACCTAATATGTGCCAGGCACTATGCTAAGCTCCTTACAATTAATATCTTATTAGATCCTCATAACAACCCTGGGAGGTAGGTGCTATTATGATCTCCATTTTACAGATGAGGAAACTGAGGCAAAAGTAAGGTCAAGTGACTTGCCCAGGGGCATACAGCTAGTAAGTGTCCAAGGCTGGATTTGAAATTGGGTCTTCCTGACCCCAGATCTGGCACTCTATCCACTCTATCACTTGGCTGCCCTAACTAGCCAGGCAACGGGCCTGTTAAGGCCCATTGATTCGGAGCTGGGAGGAACCTTGGAGGCCATCAATCCAGTCCAACCCCATCATTCAGCAGATGAGGAGGCAGTTTGTCCAAAATCACATAGGCAGTAAGTAGAAGTGTCAGGATTTGAACCAAGGCCCTCAGGCTCCCAGGGCACCACTCTTTCCACAGAACGACAAGGCCTCTTTTTAGGCTGTGGAATTTGATTTACTGTTTCCTGGTCTGATTCCGGCCCATCCCTGCCTTTGCACATCAAGGTGGGCTATCACCTCAAAGACCTCCCTCCATACCTAGGCAGAGACAGGGGAACCCAGGGAAGGCACAGTACCTGCTCACCAGATTTTTGTCATTCTCCACATCTGGCGTGACAGCATCCTCATCCCCAGGCAGGACAATAGATGGTGGCTGGCACACAATCTCTTCAACAGGAGGGCCCTGAATTGGTTTGTGATAAAAGAACAAAGTATATAATAAGTAGTAGTAAGTGCTATATGCATGTTAATTATTGTTACAGTACAGTAGACATGGTAAGTGCGATAGAAATGTTAATTATTATTACAGTACAGTAGACATGGTAAGTGCGATAGAAATGTTAATTATTATTACAGTACAGTAGACATGGTAAGTGCGATAGAAATGTTAATTATTATTACAGTACAGTAGACATGGTAAGTGCGATAGAAATGTTAATTATTATTACAGTACAGTAGACATGGTAAGTGCGATAGAAATGTTAATTATTGTTACAGTACAGTAGACATGGTAAGTGCGATAGAAATGTTAATTATTATTACAGTACAGTAGACATGGTAAGTGCGATAGAAATGTTAGTTGTTCATCATCATTATCATCGTCACCATCATTAAATGTTGCACAAACCCCGAAGTCTCTGTGGCTGGGTGACTGCTACACATGGCATTCTCCCAGACATCCTCTGGGGCCTAGATCAGGAGTTCTTTGCCCTTTTTGTGCCATGGATCTCCCTTTGGCCATCTGCTGAGGCCTATGGACCCCCTTCAGGATCATGTTTTTAAATGCATAGAATACATAGGAAATTATTTAAGTTGAAATACAGTTATCACAATATTTTTAATACTGTGTACCCCAGGTTAAAAACCCCTGGACTATGGGGTGTAGAAGACACAACCTGGTGGATATGGAGATCTTTCTTGATAAAAGATACAAACAGCATTTCAGTTGGATTATGTAGAAAAAAAGAGTGTCCCCCATTCCATACCTAATCCATTAACCTGCCCAGTTCTGTCAAGAGGAGGTAAGGTCTATATGCTGGGAAGCAGAGGTCCCAAAAAATCATCTTTTCCCAAGAACCCCTTTGGAAATCCAAGGTCAGTGGGCAGCAGTTGGGAAGAAAGATGGTGCTAGGAGGGAGGGGGCAGACCAATGCGTGCTGCTTCCTTTTGCTCGGGTATATGTTTTCAGAGGCTAATTTTAGCCGCTTCCACAACATGGACTGGCTGCAGACTTCTACTTCTGGCTGTATTTGTACCTGGAAGGCTGACACATGTGGAAGGAACATGGAAAAGCCCAGGAAGAGAAAAGTAAAAAAAAGACCACTCCCTTGACTTTTCCCTTCCCTTCACTGGCCCTGAAGCCTAACTCTATCAGTGGGGCTAAGATGCAGCCAGAGGAATCCTTATCAGGTGCACAGCCACCTTCCTGATGGGCTTTTCAGGGACCAGGGAGATTTGCTTGGGGGTGTGAATCAGCAGATTCAGAGAGCCTCACCTCTCAAAGTCTGCAGCAAACAAGAAATGCATATAAAATATCCTAATCCCAATCTCTCCCAGGTCTGGACCAGTCTATGGCACATGCCACCAGTTCAATTATCCTTTTCTCTTTCTTCTTTTTTTTTTATTTTTTGGTGAGGCAATCAGGGTGAAGTGTCACACAGCTAGTGTCAAGTGTCTGGTCTGAGGCTGGATTTGAACTCAGGTCTTCCTGACTCCAGAGGCAGTGCTCTATCCATTGTGCCACCTAGCTGCCCCCAGCTCAATTATCCTAAGGCACTGCTATGATTCCATCACTGCTCACTTGCTTAATATCCTTCAATGGTCTCTTGTATCTATAGGATCCAAATTCCAAATTCCTTAGTCTGATAGCCAACTCCCTTTACAACTCGGCTTCAACCTATGAGCCTTATTTTCTACAAGTGCTCCAGCCAGGAGTGTGCTGCTATGAGTTTTTACAGGTTCTGGAGCTGATTATGAAATTTTCAGCATGAGCATTTACAACCACAGAAACTGGCAAATGCTACAAATCAGGGCTATTGATTGCCTAGTCTTAAGAAAGTGATGGAGCACATTTTAATAACGCAAAGGAAACTTAAAAGTGTGCTGTGGGCACATTTCTTTTGGAAAGCCGGTTATCAAACATCTGCTAGCACATCTTCTGGTTCTAGCCGGCCAGGACTCCATTCATGTCGTTCCCTCCTCCTGGGATGTTCTTTCTCCTCCATTCTCCTTGCCCCCACCTCCACTTGTCCAACACTACTGATGCTTTCAGATTCAGTTTACACTGGACCTCCTCCATGAAGACTTCCCAGATTCCTTCCCCCCTCTAAACCCAGAAGGAACTTGTTCATTCCAGAAGGGCTTTGTTCACACTTCTACACTCTCACATTCTTCCTCAAGAGAGCACCAAGGTCTGAAGCCCTGCATTTGAGTCTTGGTTCTAACATCTCGGATTATAGATCCAGGGTTAGATAGAAGAGGACTCACTTCTGTGAGGGTTCGGGTAGTTTAAATGACATGGCTGAGGTGACATAGGTAGAAGGGATCAAAGGAGGAATTGGAACCCAGGCCCTCTGACTCCAAAGCCAATATTTTTTCCACCATGTGCTGTAGGATTCTCAGAAGGACACTTAACCTTTTCAGTGCCTCTCTTTCCTCATCTATAAAGTCAGAAATCATTCTGCTCGGATTTTCTCCCTCATAAAATGAGGGAAGCACTTTGTAACTTGTAAAGCCCTATAGAAATGGGGTGTGATTAATACATGAACTGTTCCTATAATTTGGGGCAGCTAGAAGGTGAAATAGTGCACAGAGTGCTGGGCCTAGACCCAGGAGGACCTGAGTTCAAATCCACCCTCAGACAGTCACTAGCTGTGTGACTATGGGCAAGTTATTTAATCTCTGCCTCACTTTCCTCATCTGTAAAATAAGGATAATAATAACCCTTCCCTGGAAGAGCTGTTGTGAGTTTGAAATTAGATGATAATTGTGAAGTGTTTAGCACAGTTACTGGTACATATTAAGTGCTACATAAATGTTAACTATTGTTCCTGATACAATTTCTATACCTGTTTTGCCTCCCCTACTAGATTGTAAGCCCCAGGAAGAGTTTTTCCCCATTTTGACGGCTTATCTAGGGCTGTGGCACACAATAGATACTCAGTAAATATTTATGCAATAAATAAATGAATAATTGTTGAAATTGTTCTAATATCCCTAGCTGGACTGAAATTGGTATAAGGCATTCATGGAGACCATTGAAAAGGGAAAGGCAGATGTGGGTATCAGTGAGGGAGCCTCACTTTCCGCATTCTCTGGCTGGTAGGTATTGCGCTCTGGTAAGAAGGCACTGTATGTGCACCGTGTGTGATCACGGGTGTTTTGATGTAATGATCAAGTTCACCTCCTCTCGAAACCTTCCAACAACATGCTGATTCCCCAACTAAAGGTGGCTTCAGTCAGGGAGTGGAGAGATGCTGAATGTTTCCACCATCAAGCCCTCTCAGTCTCTGTGGAGAGAATCCTGACTTTGGAATCTGGGTTCAAGTCCTGGCTCTGCCACTTAACAGTTGTGTGACCTTGGGCAAGTCACCT
Organism: Phascolarctos cinereus; assembly: GCF_003287225.1. Taxonomy (NCBI): domain Eukaryota; kingdom Metazoa; phylum Chordata; class Mammalia; order Diprotodontia; family Phascolarctidae; genus Phascolarctos; species Phascolarctos cinereus. The sequence continues at coordinate 214,216,798 of NW_027556402.1, forward strand.
GACTTCCTTAGGCCTCAGTCTCCTCACCTGTAAAAGGAGGGGGTTGGACCCCAGAGGTCCCTTCCAGTTATAGATCTACATGCCTATGAACTTCATTCATTAGTCCTCAGACTAACCCTCAATCCAAACAAGAAGAAAGTCTGAGACCCCAAGGGACAAGGTCTTTCTGGGATTCAGATGAATCCAAAAAATCAAAATGAAAACTCTGATGGACTTGAGTCTGAACCGTAAAACATGCACAGAGTCAGGGCTGCAGAGTGAAGAGAATGCAAAGGGTTGGGAGTCCAAAGACCTAGGATCAAGCCCAGTCTGCATGACAGGTCACTTAGCTTCACTGCTTTCTCATCTGTAAAACTGGAGGGGAGAGAGGGGGAACCAGATGATCTCCAAGGTTCTGAGTAGCCCTAAATCCTATAATCCTGTGTGTGTTCTTTACTAGGTTCCTATGTAATGCCATGGAAATACTATTCTGGTACAATTCCCTTCCACATACTCTACAGTCCAACCAAATTGGCCTTCTCCTTATTGCTTACATGTGACATTCTATTGCTCTATTGCCCACCTCCATGCCTCTGTTGTAGACTGTCTCCCCTGTCTAGAAGCTGTTCCCTCTTCCCCTCTCCCTCAGAGAATGGAATGTAAGAGCATTTATAAACTATTTACCATGTGCCAAGCGCTGGACTAAGCAATGATGATACAAATGGAAAATCAAGACAGTCCTTGCTCCTAACAGGTTCCCATTTTAAATGGTGGAGACAACACATAAATGAAGGTCCATGTTTGTGTTCAGTTCATGGCAGATGGAAAGAATACCGAGTGTCCTTCAAGACTCAGCTCACCTGCCACACCTATGAGAGGCCTTTTCTGATGCCCCAATTGCTATATCTCCTCCACTGCAATGACCTATGTTATTTATTTAGTGTATACACTTTTATGGGTGTGAGTTGCAGTAGAATGTAAACTACCTGAGGGCAGGAGCCATTTCATTTTTGTCTCCGTGCCCCCAACACTTAGCATGGGAATGCTCAATAAGTTCTTGTTGATTGGTTGATTCTATGCTTCTGAAAAATATGTCTGAAATTTTTTTGGTTATTTCAATATAACTGGTTTTCTTTGTAATCCTCCATACTTCATTTTATGCATTAAAATATTATTTAAACTGGTATATTGCAGGCCTTCTCAGTGGGTGGGGGGTGGCGGAAGTGAGGGAGACGATTTGGAACTCAAAATGTTAAAAAAATGTTAAAAGTAAATAAACTCATACAGGAAATACATAAATAAATAAAAGAAAAAAGAAAAATATTCTTTAGAGAAGGGATCTCTCTCAGCTTCGCCAGACTGCCAAAGGGACCATGGTACAGAAAAAGGTTAACAAGCCCAGCTCTGATAATACCCCCTCTCCCTCCTCCAGCTGCTTTAATCTGCCGTGGGCCTGTTAGAATTGGGGTTCAACTAAGAACAGACAGTTCTTGGGTGAGGATTCTCCTAGGAATGAATGAAGGCCCTGGTCTTTTCCATGTCTATTTTGGCTACCAAGAGGTTTTTTATACTTCCGTCCATGTTTTTGAATTTGTTCCAGGGGCTGACATGGTAGGTAGGATAAGCTACCTTGGGATAAATGAGATGATGCTATGTTATCTGTGAAGCATCCTCATAGACAGTTAATAATTAGAGTTATGGCTCTTAATCATGATGAGATTACACTTGGAGGATTTGGGCGTTCCATCACAACGATTCTCAGACACATTTTCAGATTCATAGAACCAACTAGTCAAGTCAACTAGCATTTATTAAGCACCTAGTATGTGCTAGAAAATGTGCTAAGTGCAGGGGATGCAAAAAGAGGCAAAAAATAATCTCTACTTCCAATGAGTTCATATATCAAGTTGAATGTTGTGCAGAAGAGAGGGAGGTTATAGGTAGTGGAAAAGAGGAGCCATTATTACATGCCCAAGGCTGCTGGGGGCAGGAAGCAACCTCAAGGATGATGTTGGTCATGGTAAAGGGCGGAGGCAATCCCAAGTGGGGAAGGAAGGGGCGTGGGTGGAGAACGTTAGTTATGCTGGAATCAGCCTGAGGAGCTGAATGGCTGGTGTCTGAGAGTTCCCGAGTTGGTACCAAGTAGAACAGAGGCATGATTCAGTGGTTGTGGAGGAGGAGAGAGTCCCTGTGTGCAGGGAAAGGAAACCATAGCTTGAGTAGAAATCATTTGGCTGGAGACAATACAGTGACTGTCACAGAAGTGTGTTGGTGGGTGTTAGCCCTTGGTGTGCCTTTAACCCTCTTCTAAGAAGGTGTAGACCACAGAAGGTCTACACCTGCACAGGGTAACAGTCATAATTCGAAATGCTGCAAACAACTCAGTTACTGATTCCACCCTGTCAACCTTGGAAACACTTCACTAGTGGAGGAAATATTAAAAAATAGATTTTTTAAATTAAATTTCCCAAATCAAATTGCTTGCCTTCTCAAGGAGGGGAGAGGGGAAGGAGGGAGGGAGAGAATTTGGAACTCAAAATTTAAAAAAAATGAATGTTAAAAATTATTTTTACATATGATTGGAAAATATAACAATTTTTAATTAAATTTCCTTTGCTTCTAAGTGATTTCTTCCTCTTAAGTGCAGGAAGCCCCACTATTTTAACTGCACTGTGTACAGTGGGAAGATTTGGAGCCAGAAGACCTCAGCTTTCAATCCAGGCACTTATCACCTTGGACAAGGACCTTTCATCATTTTAGGCCTCAGTGTCTTCATCTATAAAACAAACGTGTTGGACTGCGTGACCTGTAAGGTCCCTTCCAGTTCTAAATTTGTGACCTAATTACCAAAGCAAATTTGATCTTCTCTGATTATCCTTGTATACATTACCTTATTTAATCCTCACAACAACCCTGGGAAATAGGTGCTGTTACCACCCCTATTTTACAGTTGAGGCAACTGAGGCAAACAGAGGTTAAATGACTTGCCTAGGGTCACACAGCTAATAACTGTTTGAGGCCAGATTTGAACTCAGGTCTTCTAGATTCCAGCCCCAGTATTTTATCCACTGAACCACCTAGCTGCCTCTGAAGGAGGTTGAGTGAATTGGTTAGGATCACACAGCTGGCAAATATCTGAGGTGGAATTTTGAACTCAGGCTCTGGATTCCAAGTTCAGTTCCCTTTGCCACCTAGCTGCCTCTGGTAAGATACTTCCCACCTCCCCGCCCTCCTTCCTACCTCCCCCACTAACCTGCAGAAAATGAAAGCTCTCTTGACATTTTGAAATATTGCCCTTTGGCACAAAATTTCTATCTGTCCCTATTCCAAATGTTATTTAATAGTGTGTCCAACCCTGAATGGAGTGGTGAAGTGGGGGAGGCAGTCCCATTACACCCAAGGATAATAAGTCCAGAGATCACAGAACCATAGAAACTGAAGGCTGGAAGAGACCTCAAGTCCTACAATTTCACCATCAAAAAAGAGCTCACAGGGCATCTAGCCAATCTAATCCCCTTTTTGATACAAGAATCCCCTCTGTAACTTCTCATGTTTGCATATTTAGAGCTGGAAGAAACCTTGGCTACAGTGGCCTCCAAAACGTAAAATTAAACTTCCTTTGTTTCTAAGTGGTTTCTTCCTCTTCAGTGAAAGAAGCCCCACTATTCGAACTGCACACGGTATGGTGGAAAGATTGCGGGATTTAGAGCCAGATCTTTTTCATCCTGGCTCTGGTACTTATTTCCTGTGTGACGTTGGACAAGAACCCTTAATCTTTCTCGACCAACGAGGTCACACAGGTAGTAAGTGACGAGATATCTGAATTCAGTGGAGAAGTTATACAAGACCTGCTTAAATACTTCATGTGAGAGGAAACCACAGGAGGCTAACCCATTGTTGGACAGCTCTGACTGACAGAACATGTTTCCTTCCATTTAGCTAAAAGACTGCCTATCTGCAATGCCATCTATTGTTTCCTGGCTCTGGGCTCTGGGGCCAAGCATGAGAAGTACAATCCCTTTTCCCCCGTGACAGCCATTTGGATGTCGGAAGACGGTGAATGTTTACTAAGCCTTTCTTCTCTAGGCTAAACATCCTGAGTTCCGGCTACCAGTCCTCCTCAAAGCATGTTCTCCAGTGCCCTCCCCATCCTGCTCTCCTTTACATATGCTACAGTTTGTCGACGTCCCTGCCAAAAACATGGCTCCCAGACTGAACACCAAGCTTCTGATATGGTCCGGCCCCAGGCAGAAATCTCCATTGTTGCTTTCTTCTTCTGGCTACTACACTCATCATACCAATTTTGAGGTCACTGAATCCAAATGCTACATTTTACTGGTGGAAAAAATGATGAAGTAAGTTTTATGATAAAGTGATAAGTGTGATAAAATTATTAAGTGATTTATAATTATAAAGTAGGGCAGTGATTTAGGTTTAGGTTGCAAGAATACAGGACAAAGAGTGTCAGTTCTAGCCCACCTCACCAATGTGCCCATGGGAAACCTCAACCAATAGAACAGAATCCCTCAGAACTAATCTGGTTTTTGTACCTTTTTACTCTTCTCTTTCATCAGAAACTCTCCCTGGAACCCGTTGACATTTGAATTGGACTCAGTAAATTCCTTTCAACTCCCATCATACACCTGATTTGCTAGGTCTAGGACCACGCAGGTTATCTGGAGTTTCACGTGGAGTTTGGCCACATTGGAAGGGTGGGCTGGTGTTGTTGGTAACTTTCAGCCACAACCAAGTTACTTCACTTCTCATTACTGTAATATGGGACACTGATAAAGGCAGAATTAACCAACAAGTAAAAAGTTCTTCTGCTCAGCCTCAAAGAATCAAACATCAAGAGAGGGAAGGGGAGGAAAAGAGAGAAGGGGAATGATAAAGAATGCCTCCATCTTTTTGTTTTTAAGTGTCTTCTTGTTTAGATCTCACTTGAAATGCATTAACTGGTTGTAAAAATGGAAACTCCTTTCCCAGATGTGGGAGGTAGAGAGGGAAAGGGAGAAGTAGGCAAGGCTAAGGCAGACTTCTAAGTCATAATCTCAGCCTGTATTTTGCTCTAAGCCCAGCCATAGGACTACGGACTCACCAGGACTCCCAGGAGAAATCTATTTCATAGGTCACATTTTGTTCCTGTTGAATAAATCTTATAGAAACATTTAAATATTTATTCTCTTGATAAACTCCCAGGAATGTACAATGACTTTGTAACAGACTGTGTCCCACTATAAATAGAGAGCGGTGTTGCAAACTGGAATCCTTCGTCCTTTTCCCCAACTTCACATGACTAGACCCAAGATAAGCACTAGGGGAAGAAAAGAGAAGCTTGTAGACAGAGACTCCAGAGTTTAACTTGGGCTGAAAGATCCTGGCAAATGCTTGTGGAAGAAGCCAGTTTCTCTCAAGCAGCAAATTTTCCATATGAATAGCTACTTTCCTCCAGGCCTGGGACCGGTTCCTGCCCCGGGGAGCACCATTACCAGCAAGGAGACACTTCAAGGAGCTAGAAAATGGCATTTATGTGGCTAGGAAGGAAACGGCCTCTTGAGGTAAAGTGAAGGGGGCACACACGGTATTTATCTTTCTGTGTATCCCCAGTACTTAGCACAGTGCCTGGCTTGTAGCAAGCACTTAAGAAATGCTTGTAGATTAAGTTATTTGTGAGAAAATAACATTCTAGAAATGAATTGTGCTAGAAAATAATATTTTCTATAAGAGAGTAATTTGCAAAATGAGGAGAAGCTCATGGTCCTTGAGAATCCTACCTAAGACTAGCAATGGTCTCGCAGTCAAAGAAGAGGCCCAGTAGAGTGGAAAGAGCCCTGGCCTGGGGATCAGGAGACCTGGGGTCTTGTCCTGGTTCTGCCATTAACTTGCTGCTCAACGTTTCCCTTCTCTGGGTTGTGGTTTTTTCCTCTGTGAAATGGGTGAGGTTGGATGGTACTATTGGGCCCAGCTAGCACCTTTCCAGATGCATGATGGGAGTTGAAAGGAATTTACTGAATCCAACTCAAATATCAAGGGGACCAGAGGAGAAGTAACTGGGAATTTGCTGAAAGCTTCAAGGACTTAGGGTCCTTCAGAAGCAAACATGAGGCTCTGTATCACCACGACACAGCCAAAATGAACACCAGGACTGATCTGGGTTGCTTCAGTCCTAAGTCATCAAGATTATGCTAAACTGGGATAAAACAAAAGTCCTGCACTTAGGCCCCCAGATCAATCACACATAAATAAAGAGTGGTAGCATGAATATTTTTTAAAAAGCAATGAGTATTTTTTAAAGTAAAAATAAGCATTTAAAAAAGAGAGACATGAGCTTAATGTGATCCAAAAATATACCATAATGACTAAGGAAATGAAGATGATTTTAGGCTATCAGGAGTCTTGAGGTAGATGGAGAAGGAAGGGAGAGACCCATGATGCTTTGCTCTGCTCGGACCACATCTGGAATATTACATCAGTTCTAGAGAAAAAACTGACAAACTTGAGCATGGACAGAGGAAGGGCTGCCAGGATGGTAAGGGGAGTGGAGACTTTTCCCTAGACTGCCATCTAGGCAGGGGGACCATCTTTTGCCTTTGTTTGCATCTACTGCTTCACACAGTACCTGGCACAGAGTAGGTGCTTAATAAATGCCTGTTGACTGATGGACTGGGTTGTTTAATCTGTAGAAGAAAAGATTGGGGAGGGTGGAGAGGGGGGCATGATAGCTACCATCTATATCAGAAAGGCCGTCAGGTAGGTAGAAGAGGATCAGAAGGAAGGACTAGCAGGGGTGGGGAATCTGTGGCCTGGAGGCCACATGTGGCCTTCTAGGTCCTTGGGTGCAGCTTTTTGACTGAGTCCAAGTCTTACAGAACAAATCCTTTTACTAAGGGGCTTTGCTCTGTGAAGTTTGGATTTAGTCAAAGGACCGCACTTGAGGACCCACATGTGGTCTTGGGGCCACAGGTTCCCCACCCCTGGTAGTGGATGGTGTCAGTTTCTATCAGAACTAACAAAAAATAAGCCAGGTTTTCTCAAGGGTGGCAGGGAATGGGGAAGATCAGTGGATCTTCCGTCCTTAGAAATATTCAAGCAAAGTCTGGATGACTACTTGCCAGGGATGCTGGAGAGGAAATTCCTCCAGTAAGTGGGGTGTTAGATTAAATGAATGTTACATTCTCTTGCAGCTCAGACTCAATCATCCCCAAGTGCCCAGGGTTTAGGATATAGCCTCAGTAGCTCCTGGAAGCCCTGGCTACACAGAAGGGACTGTGGCTTCTTAAGACACTGGTCACCTTAAGAACGCAGCAATGAAGGGGCAGCTAGGTGGCACAGTACATAGAGCACCGGTCCTGGAGTCAGGAAGACTGGAGTTCAAATCCGGTCTCAGACCAGACACTTGATACTGCTGTGTGACCCTGGGCAAGTCACTTAATCCCAACTGCCTTGCAAAAAACCAAACTAAAACAAAACGAAACAAAAACATAGCAATGAGTCAGTGGACAGTGATGGAAACATGAAAAATATATACATAAAAGCATCAATCAAACATTTTTAAAATACAAAGAAGAAAACAAAAGGAATATGGGATGATTGGCTTAGAACTGGAAGAGACTTTCGAAGCTATGAAATCCAACTGCCCCACTTTAGAGATGTAGAAACTGAGGGAGAGAGAAGTTAAGTGACATGCCCATGGTCACCTAGCAAGATTTGAACCCAGGTCTTCCTGAATCCAAGTCTATGACCCTTTTGACTATACTGTATCATGTTACCTCTTAGGATGTATGGGGGGGCATTAAAAAAATGAGGCAATTTTACCTTGTTAAGCTAAATATATGCTTAAAAAACATCAACTCCAAACTTGATGTAACAGAAGTTACATAGGTCATAGTTTCTAATGGAAGGATTACCTTCAGAAAGACACTTAGCTCCTCTATGCCTCAGTTTCCTCATCAGTAAAATGAAGGGGTTGTACTAGACAGCCTCTCATGTCCCTTCCTGCTCTACAGCGAGGATCTTATGATTCTTACAGAATCTTCTTTCTTGTTCTCCTCTGCACATTGAAATGTTTGCATATGTATATTGGTGATGGTTAAATCTATAATAAAAGAAAGAAAATTTAGGGGAAAATAGACTTATTTTGGTTGTCACTCATCTTCGAGGGTAAATTTTCTGCATTGTCCACTGAAAGCTTACATTGAGAAATCAAACTTTGTGTCTGAGAAGAAGAGAAAGGAGGGGCTAGAGAAAGTGTGTGTGTGTGTGTGTGTGTGTGTGTGTGTGTGTGTGTGTGTGCATGCATGTGTTTATGTGTAGAAAGAAAAACAGGATTTAACCCTACAGCTTTTGTGTGGGAAGGACTGATTAATTTTTGTACCAGAGATGGGAAAATAAAAGGCCAGAGCCTGGGGAACTGGAGCTAGGGATGGGCCCTGGGGATCAGTAAACAAAGAATAAAGCTCTGTTCCTTACTGTCTTACAGTGGCCTTGTGGGCTGGGACTCCCCATGGCAATGGGAACTCAGAGAATCACAGAATCTCAGGGTTATAGAAGGGGCTTTTGGGGACACCTACTGTAATCTGTACATGAGCAGCTCCTATATCCCCTCCCAAAGTGATTATCTAGCCTCCCTGTAAAGATCTCTCGTGATAGGGAACTCACTACCTTCCTAAGCAGGCAATTCTATTTTGGAAATTGAATTCAATGGAGGTTGAATGATTTGTCTACGGTCCTCTGGATAGCAAGATGTAGAGCTGACGTTCAAACCCACGTCTGGAGATTCCAGATGCAGTATTCTTTCTACTCCATCACCATGCTGAACCCTACCTAGCCCAATCCAGTTTATGACTAGGCATGGTCACATGTCTGAAGGCTGTGATATCTAATGTGAGGAGGTTAGTCACTCAGTCACAAACATTTATTGAGAAGGTAGCAGACTGTTACCAATGTCTCACTTGGAAACCCTTGCTCAGTACTGGCTGGGGCAGGCAGACAACTAGAGCCTTTGTGGTTCTGTCCTTAAGCTACCAAGTGGACTTTGGGGCCTGGCGCACAAAGCTGAGAGCTTCATAAGCCAAAGATGGCAAATCAGGTTCCCAAGTCATGTGGAATGGGTCAAAATAATTGATCCACTCTATGCATCCAAGCTACCCCCTTGCAAAACTCTGGCCACATATGGCCAGGGCTATCATAAACCAGGAAGCAGCTCTTTAGCACATTGTGAAGCTTGGATGGAATGCAGGACAAATTGTCTCAGGGACGCTGACAACACTTTCCAGCAATGTTAGAGGAAAATCAATGGATGTTTTTCAACTCTAGTGTCCTGAGCCACTGGGGGCCATTCAGCACCTCAGCTGAGGGTGGGCAAGGGGGTCATGCAGTTTCCATCCAGAGCCACACCCTTTCATGACTTGGCCCAGGCCAACTGGATTCCTGGTTGTCAACAAATATTGGTCATGCCTGGCCTTCTTCCCTGGGATAAACCCCTGGAGATAAAAGCCTGCTTGGGACAGCAAAGACGGCTCTCTTTTTGAATCTACGAATGCTCAAGAACATTTAGAGCAGGGGGATGTGAACTAGTTTTTAAAAATATGTTGATAGCTATATTTCAAAATAGCTGCTGTAATCTCCATTATTTTGTTTTCTGCATTTTAAAACATTATCCCTAGAAGGGATAGGATTTACCAGCTTGCCAATGAGGTCCAGACACACACACAGGTTAAAACCCCCTGACTCGGAGCCACCAAAAGTGACTGAAAGAGGCCTTGGACATCATTTAGGCCACACTCCTCATTGTACAGAGCAGGGGAAGTACCAGGCCAGACAGTGGTGGGGACAAGATCAGAACCCAGGCCTAGGTGCCTTCGGGTTCATGAGATCATAAATTTAAACTTGGAAGGGACCTCCTAGGCCATCTAGCCAAGCCCCCTTATTTTAGAGATGAGGAAACTGAGACTCAGAGTGATGAAATTACTTGCCCAAGGTCACACGGGTGGGACAACTGGGATTTGAACCCACCTCCTCTGACTCCACATCCCCTCTTTCACTATGTCACAGTGTTCTTTCTCTTATCCATGGTGCTTTGAGATCTCATCTAGCCATCCCACCATCCCACCCCACCCTACCCCATCCCAGCCCACTTCCTGCTGCACCACGGCAGGAGTCTCAGGCTGAGACCCCACTTAGAACACTGAAATATTGAAATATTCATAAGAAATGGATGAAGTCTGTTCTTGTTTTTAAAGAGGACACCTTCATTCACACTGTCTAAACCTGCAATATCAGCACAGCCTTAGTTTCAGACATGGCCAAGGTCATACACAAGTAATAGGGAAACCATCTCTAGGAGACAGGGTGAATACTCTTTGAGAGAGTACTTATGGACTTAGAAAGTCCAGTACTGAGCATTTCCAAAGAAGAGGGACTGAAGTACACAGAGGTTCAAGTGCCTGAGCCCTCTCAAAGGCAGATCATGGAGCCCAGAGAACCTTGTGAGATGCACCCTCTTAGCCAGCTGCCATGTCCAGAAGTGTAAGGAGGTGAGCCTTCCCTGCTGTCCTCTGCTCACACTCACGCCTAGCCCAGGAAGGGAAGGGAGGAGGGGAGGGGGCCAGGAGGTCACTTACTTCGATAGCAGGGCTCAGGGCAGGCTGTGGCTCTCCTGGCTGCTCTTCATCTCCAGGTAGGTTGGGCATGATGGCCTCCTCAGGGCTGGAGGGCTGGCTGACCAGACCATGCACTGCTAAGCCCCTCGGCCGCCTGTCAGCCCTGGGGGAGGAGCACTGAGAAGCTGGGGATCCGAAGACTGGGGAGATGCCAAAAGCACAAATCAACTCCTTTCCCATCACCAGCCATCCTGACGCCAGAATCACTTCCAATAACCAAGGCTCACCAGAGATAGAAAGGTCAGATGCCCCGTTTGCCTTCCCTGAGAAGGCCAAGCTAGTCCTAGAGAGGGCATCCCAGCTTTCCTCTTGCTCAGGCAGTATTTACATGGTCGGGGTGACCTTTCCAGATTCCCCATCAAACTTGGCTATAGGTATAAACTCTAAGCCAAGGCCCAAGCAAGGGGGAGGATTCCAGTAAGCCATGTGAGGCCAGAGTCAGGCCCCCACACACCTTCCTCATTTCCAGGCTCAGGGGGCACCGTCTGGGGCAGCCCTTCAGTCTGGCTGTTGGGGAGCTGTGGCCATGCTGCATTTGTCTCCCTATGACTTCCCAAGAGCTCTGGAGCTCCCCACATCACTAATGATCTAAAAGGAAGAAATGATGATGTACTTTGAGATGCAGCCCTGACCAAAGAGCTATTTGCAGCCTCGGGCTTTGTGGTCTTCCCCTGGGTAACAGAGCAGATGTTAGACAGCCGGGGATGGGGGGAGGTGGAGGGAAGGGCTTCATACTTTAGGAGATGGAAGTGACAGGGAGGTTACCACTATTTGCTGCCCCTAAACAATGTGTGATTTTCTAACTCCTGTCCCTATAACCCTTCCCACACCATTTACCCCCAGCATATACACACCAGCCCTGGAATTCTGGACCCCAAGTGGCAACTTGGGCCTCAAAACCCACTCTATTTTCCAGCTTCCCATGGAGCCACTGTAGACAGCCATGGTAGAGAATGCTGGACTTGGAGTTAGGGAGGTATGGGTTCAAATCCCATCTCAGACACTTGCTAGCTGTGCAATTTGGGGCAAGTCACAAACTCTCTAAGCCTCATTTTTCTCATCTATAAAATGGGAATAATAATAGTGCTCCCTCCTGGGGTTTTGGTAAGGATAAAAAGAGAGAACGAGAGTAAGGCATTTTGCAAACATTCTTGCATTTATTAGCAGCTTTAGAATGTTCTAGAAGTTAGAGGGGAAGGCAGTGTTGTACAATGGAAAGCACACTGAACTTGGAGACAGAAGACCTGGGTCAGTCTTGTCCCTGAGGCCCCTTTATAAACAGCCTCAGCTTCCATATCTTAAGATAGTGATAATAACAATAGCTCATATCTTTGTTCTGTTGTTTTCAGTCATGTCTGACGCTTCCTGACAACATTTAGGGTTTTCTTGGCAAAGATACTAGAGTCGTTTGCCACTTACTTCTTCAGTTCATTTGACAGATGAGGAAACAAGCAAACAGAATGAAGTGACTTGCCTAAGGTCACACAGCTAGTAAGGGTTGAGCCTGGATTTGAATTCAGGAAGATGAATCTTCCTGACTCCAAGTCCTATGCTCTATGCACTATGGCACCACTTAGTTGCCCCATTGATGTCTAGGTAACTTTAAATTTCACTTTCCAACACTCCTGTGATGTTGGCATTTTCTCCCCATTTTACAGATAAGGAAACTAAAGTTCAGAGAAGTTGTGACTTGCTGAGGATCAAATCCAGTGATATTTCTGCTTCATCTGAGGCAGTTAGGTAGTGAAGGGGAGAGAGTGCTTGGCTAGAGTCAGGAAGACCTGAGTTTTCTAACTTAGGTACTAGCTGTGTGACTTAAATCTTAGTGTATACCTGCCTTAGTTTCCTCATTTGTAAAATGGGACAAATAGTCTCTACCTCCCAGGATTATTTTAAGGATCAAATGAGATAGTATCTATAAAGTGCTTTGTAGATCTTCAAGTGCTACAGAAAAAACAGCTATTATTATTATTCTTATAGACCCCACACAGTCAGACTCTGAAGCTTTCACTACAAGGCCTTTGTTGGGATGGAGAAAAGCTATAGACAAGTAACCAAGTCGCCCTGATCTGAAGAGCCCCATTGCATTATGGGCCATCTGCACCAGGGGAGCAGGGTGGTGTTCAAAGTTTGAGGATTTCAAAATGGAAGCACCTTCCACACTCACTGAGCAGATGAATATTAATTGACTGACAAAAGTTGTAAGAGTTCAGAGACCTGAGAGCTAGAAGGGGCCTTAGAGACCACCTAGCCCTTATTTTTACAGATGAGGAAAATGAGGCTAAGAGAAATGAAGTGGCTTAACCAACATCACACAAAGGCAGGATTCAAACCTAGAAACTGTGACTCTGAATCCAGTGTGTTCTTTTCATCATGCCACATTGCCTTTACCAAGAAAATAAAGGATGGTAATTGCTGAGTTCATTTGAATACTGTTCCCATGAAAAGGAATCTTTTGCAGAGTAAAGAGTGGGGTGCCAGTGAGCAGCTCCCTGAAGGAAGAGTAAGATGGAAACCATTCCTTCAGATTTATTTTATTTTATATTAAAGATAAGGTCTCCCTATCTCCCAAGGCTGAGAACAGAGGGGCTACTCATGCACCACTCTCAGCATGGGAGTTTTGTCTGCTTCATTTCTGACCTGGCCTGGTTCTGTCCTCTTTGGGGATCTTGGTGTCCCCCTGCCCTGTGGTGGGAGGGAGGGTCACCATATTAATTTGGAACACAGTCCTGCCACCTCAGCTGAGGCCTCAGCTGCATGTCAGAACTCCCCACCCAGCTCAAGAGATCCATCAGCCTCTCTTGGTTGGGAGCCTCACTCCTTCTGACTTCTTTTTCTCCTTACCTTGCTCAGCCCCCACCTCGGTGTTATGTTCAGTTCTAGTGACTGTGTTTTAGGAAAGATGTTACAGGGCAGAGCACGTTCAGAGAAGGCTGGGTGGGTGGGTAAGGGCTGGTGACCCTAGGAGGATTAGTTGGTAAAACTGGACATGTTTAGCACAGAGCAGGGAAAACTTGAGGACCCTGGAGCTGTCAAGAGGGATCAGATTGGCTGTTTGTCCCAGATGGCACAGCTTGGATCGATTAACTCCCTTGGGCCAGTTACTTCCCTTTCTGATCCTCGGTTCCTTCATCTATATTTTGGAGATAACAAGAATCCCTTTCCCATCTAGCCCTCAGAGCTGTTGTTAGACTCCAATGCTATGTACTCAAATGAACGTGTAAAGCACTATTTAATTATCAACTCATTGTTATTACTAAGTTGCCAAGAAGAAGGTTTCTGCTCAACATAATGATTAATAATAATAATAATAATAATAATAATAATAAAACAAACTCCCAAATCTCCTAACAATTAGGGCTATCCCAGTGTGGAATGGGCTCTCCATCACTGGGGGTTTTTAAATGGCAGCTCGGGGAGGCCACAGAGGATTCCTGCTCAGCTTGGAACTGGACTAGATGACTGGCCTCCAAGATCTCTTCTAGTTCTGAGATGCTGAAGTACAGAAATCTCCTCCATGGCTGTCCTCTTGGGGCTTCCTCAAGCCAGCCTCCCCCCCAGCATCTTAGTACCCGTTCTAGAGAGTTTCTTCTGACCCCTGCTGGACAAAATCCAGGGCACCGTCGAGAACCACGGAAACCTTTGCATGACAGTCTTGGCCCTGTGTGTATGTGTGTGTGTATTGGGTGGAAGTAAGAGGGTGAGGAGGGGGGAGAGTGGTGATAGTAGTGGTGGGGAAGGGGGCCAGAATCACTGAGACAGTAACCCCTGTACGAATTTAAAGCCAGCCAGGAACAGGGAATCCAAATGGTTCAGCGAATAGAAAGGGGATTTGGAGTCAGGGAACCTGGGTTCAAATCCTGTTTCTACCACCCAATACTATCTGTGTGCCCTTGGGCAAATCCCTTCAACTTCCCTAGGCCTCACTATTCTCATCTTTAAAGTGGGAAGCTAGGGGCAGCTAGGAGGCACAGTGGATAGAGAGGCAGGCCTGGAATCAGGAAGACTCCTCTTCTTGAGTTCAAATCCGGCCTCAGACACTTACTGGCTGTGTGATCCTGGACAAGTCATTTAACCCTGTCTGCCTCAGTTTCCTCATTTGTAAAATGAGCTAGAGAAGGAAATGGCAAACCACTCCAGTATCTTTGCCAAATGGGGTCACAAAGAGTATGATATGACTGAAAAACGACTAAACAACAACAAAAATTTGGAAGAAGTTAGACAAGATAATCTCTAAGGTTACTTCCAGCTCTAAATCTATAATCTTGTGAACTCTCTTCATTGGGCTTGCCATCCTTAGATTAGACAAGGAGTCCACCTCTTGTCCCAATCCTGCCTGTTCTAATCTGGCCAATTTCTCAACTGCTCTGGAGGACTGAAGGCAGGGGGGAAACAATGAGAAGTTCTCTGACCTCTCCCTGAATCAGAGCTTGCCACTCTAAACACCCCTTTGATCTCTGATGTAGCATGACTTCCTGGGGGAGCATGAAGGATATTATTGCAAAGGAAATAGAATAATAAGGCAGGAAAGTAAGAGGCTAAGGAAACTCAGGCCAACCTCCTTCCTCCTTCCAACTTTGAAAAGCTTTACGGTACTAGCTGTTGTGGTGCTCAGATTCTGTTTTGAGTTTGTTTGTTTCCCTGTAATTTCTAGGAGTAAATATCTTTAGAAATGGGGAAGTGTGGTATGATAGAGAAAGTACTAGCTCTGGAGTCAGAGGTCCTGGATTCAAGTACTGCTTTTGATGATGTTTATGTGACCTTGGACAGGCTATTTCAGATCTTTCATTTCCTTGTCTATAAAATGGGAGGGCAAGTGCTTTGAGGTACCACTTCACAATCATCCAATTGCCAAACTAAAAAACAAAAACACCCTCAATATTGGTGAGACTATAGAAGAACAGATATACTCATTTATTACTGGTGGAATTGCAAATTCATATAAACTTTCT
This sequence comes from Phascolarctos cinereus, assembly GCF_003287225.1. Classification (NCBI taxonomy): domain Eukaryota; kingdom Metazoa; phylum Chordata; class Mammalia; order Diprotodontia; family Phascolarctidae; genus Phascolarctos; species Phascolarctos cinereus. Next base: position 214,232,390 of record NW_027556402.1, read on the forward strand.
GTAGAGTTATCTCACAATAACAAAATGTAAAGGTAACAAAAACAATCATACTCTCTGATCCAATAATTCTACTGTTGGGAACCAACCATGAAACTGCTATCATCATCATCATCAACAACAACACAAGGCATTTGGTCACAGATTTTCATAACAGCATTATGAATAATTACAAAAAACTAGAAATAATTTAAATTCAACAGTATGATATTGGCTAAATAAACTGTAACTCATGAAGGCACCAGAACACTGTAATGCAATTATGACAAGTAGGATGAATTCCTACAAATCTGTAAAGACCCTTTAGTCAAAATGTAAAATCCAAACAGAAAAAATGGAGTACACACTAAGCTAATTATGATATTATAAGAGAAAGGGAGAATGAGAATGAATGGGCAAATAAAGAATCTTGATGTGACTGAAAAGAGAGACTGAAAAATTGTTATAATATTTTATGCATTGAAATTCACTAATTTAAGTATTAAATAGTTACTAAGCAAATTTGTGTGGCATTGATGGTCAATATTGTTTTTAATAAAATATTTAATAAGAAAGAGTAAAATGAAAAGAAGTTGTGCTTGATTATTTCAAAGATTTTCAGCTCTCTAGCCTACAACTTCAAAATGAGGGGGAGAGAAATTGAAAAACTGAGAATTTTCTCTTATTTTTACATAGGCCTAGAAGGAGGGAAACCCTTCCAGTGGAAAAATAGATGGTGGCAGCAGAAAAGCCCAAGGGGGCTCTTGGTCTGGGGCAGAGGAAGAGAAGCTGCCACTCAGCCACTGGGGATGGTCTTTGGAAAATTCCTCCCCCTCTCTGGGGCCCATTGGCATTGTCAAGTGGTTCAACGTCCAATGCTGCTGTGACTTTCTCAGAAGAGTCTTTAGCATCTGCTTTGCCCCAGAATCCTCAGGACCAGGGGACTGCTCTGTCTGACCTTCAGCAGAAACCTTCCCTGCATGCTGTCTCCCTTGTTAAAATGTGAGCTCCTTGGGGGAAGGGACTGTCTTGCTTTTCTGTTCCTATCCCCAGTGCTTTGCACATAGTAAGTAACCTTAATAAATACTTTATTCGTTTATTCATTTACCTCATAAGGCTATGGCTTCCTCTAGGAAGTACCACCTTCTCTAGGAGGTCTTTCCCTGGTCTCCTCAACTTAGTACTCTCCCCTCTAAGGTTATACTCCATTTACTCTATATGTCTCTTAGATTTACGGATTTGCATATATGTTGTCTCCATTTTACAGAAGAGCAAACTGAGGCAAACACACAGCTGGTCCCTCATCTGTAAAATGAACTGGAGAAGGAAATGGCAAACCACTTCAGTATCTCTGCCAAGAAAACCCCAAATGGGTCATGAAGGGTAAGCCATGACTGAAAAAAGATGACAACAACAATCCTCACTCCTATAAATGTTCTCCCTCTTCATGTCTTCCTCTTAGTTTTTCTGGCTTCCATCGATTCATCTCAGATCTCTCTTGCTGCAGGAGGCCTTTCCCGGTCCTGCAGCTGCCAGTGCACTTCCTCCTCAGGCTGCTCCCATCCACTCTGTACCTATCTTGGCATTACCTTATTATTTTCAGGCTTATCTTCCCTATTAGAATGTGAGTTCCTTGAGGGCAGGGGCTATTTTTAGCACACACACTTTTTTTTTTGTACCAGAAGCAGCTCCAGCAGAAGAAGACTTTCTCTGCCAACTGTTCAATTTTCAGTGTGAACACTCACACCTTGGAGCAGGCAAACACTACAAATCAGGGTGTGATGGACTGTCTGGACTGAAGTGTTAATGATTCAAATGAAACTTACAAGCATGTGTATATTTCCTTTTTTTGAGAAAAATTCACTTCCTCCTTCATTGATGACTCAGTGTACATTCTGCCAGCTGAATCAATAGGTGGGAGGAATTGTGGCCAAAGCAGAGGTTCTTAAGCTTGTTTATGTCATGGACTCCATACAGTCTGGTGAAGCCAATGGATTCCTCAGAATAATGTTGACATCCATAATTATTCCTCAGAATAATGTTGACATCCATAATTGAAGGAAATGCTCAGTTTCCATGAGAGGTGAGTGAAGACTAGGAGGCTGATTTTCCATGAACTTTGTTTGGAAACAGGAGTCACTAACCACACAGAAGGATCCCATGGGCTGCATAGTAACAGTTTCAAAATATGCTATTTATCTATGTTTTATTGTATTTGTATTTTTGTTAAATATTTTCCAATTATATTTAATCTGGTTCTGTGGCACTTGGCACTGTTGTGGATCAGATGCTGACCAAGAGCCAGGTGTTCAATGCCTCTGGTGTAATGGAGAGATGGACTTAGAATAACGAAGACTTCAGTTTGAATTCTGCCTTGAACAGCTACTAGCTGCATGGCCCTAGACAAGGCACTCAACCGTTCTGTGCCTCAGTTTCCTTCTCTGTGAAATAAGAGGGTTGGACTTGATTACTAATATCCTTCCTGGCTCTAAATCTATGATCTTATGATCTAATCCATGCCCCACCTCCACCTCATTTTACAGATGAGGAAACCAAGGCTCAGAGAAAGTAAGTGACTTTTTTTGTTTCTGTGTATCCCCAGCACTTGTACCTTATTTCGTTCATTGTTGTTCAGTATTGTCTGACTCTTCCTGACCCCATTTGGGGTTTTCTTGGCAAAGATACTGCACTGGTTTGCCATTTCCTTCTCCAACTCATTTTGTACATGAGGAAACTGAGGCAAACAGGGTGAAGTGACTTGCCCGGGGTCACATAGCTAGTAAGTGTCTGAGGCTGGAATTGAACTAGGGTCTTACCAACTCCAGGCCCGGCACTCTATCCACTGGCATATAGTTAGCACTTAAATGCTTGATGGATTTGTTCAAGGACATATAAGCACATAAATAGCAGAGCTGAGATTAAACTCCTTTCCTAAGTAGGTAGAAAAGGCTTCTGTCCTCATTCATTGTAATACTTGCGTCTTCTTACTTTATGTAAGGAGGAGATAGTTTGATTTTCTAAGTGGGCTGGTAAATTTGGGCGGCTTATTCACAAGGCTGTTTTAGACTCCTCTGGACTAAGGGTTGGTGAGGCTATTCCAGGGACTGCCACAGAAAAGATCAGCTCAGACCATCACTAGAAGGGTGAGGGCGTCACCTGCTGGTTGTCTAAAGAACAGCATCTCAGGTAATCTATCAAAATAGGATACCAAATAGGGGCTAGGTAGCGGCACACACTTACCCCACCATAATAAAGACCCATTGGCTGGCTACCTGATGCCTTGAACAGAGAGAAAATGTCTTTAATTCCAATTATATATAAGGCTGATAATATAAAGCCTGGTATAGGTGACATAGTAAGTTGAATTCACAGTAAATTAGAAATGGGAGAGGTAGTTGGCATAGTGGCTAGAAAGTGGACCTCAGAGCCAGGAAGACCTGGCTTTGGGTTCAGGTTCCCTCTCTCACCCATGATGGCTGTGTGATACTAGACAAGTCACTTAAATTCTTGGTGCCAGAGACACTTTGTAAGACTCTAAATTGCAGAGAAGATGGTGACGGGCATTGACCAAGGGCATTCCCTCAATCATTGAATTTATATCAAAGATTCAGAGCTGAAAGAGACGGTAGGAGTCCCCACCAGCTAGCAGATAAGGAAGCAGAGAGGCTCCACATATGTTAAGTGATGCTTCTTTCCACTCATACCACCACAATCCTAGCTCAGGTCCTTATCACTTCTTTTTAAGTCTTGAAGAAGAAAAATATGGAAGAATTTATTTGTACATTGAAATTTGTCAGAATTGTGAGCAATACACTGACCACTCATAACTTCAGAGGATGGACAGACAGCAAAGCATGCCTCCCCTTCGTCTAGCAGAGAGGCATAGGTTTTCAGACTTGGACCTTTGCTTTGCTTAAATGAACTTCTCTCCAGGAGAAAGTTCTGTTCGAGGTGGAGGATGGGAGACTCACTGGATGTGACAGTAATGTCAAAAAATTCAGCAAAACAAGTATATATGCATATGTATATATACATACACACATATGTGTATAGATGCATTCCACAAGGCTTGGAGCTAACTCCATGAACACAGGGGCCCAAGTCTGCTTTGCCTTTATCTCTCTTCCAGCCCTTGACTTAGGAAGCCTTCTTTCCTTATCTATAAAATGAGGGGATTGGATTAGATGACTTCAGAAAACCCTTCCAGCTCTACATCTATGATTCTTGTAATTCTGAATATTTATATGTGTGGATACATGTTTATCTGTCTATCTATCTATCTATCTATCTATCTATCTATCTATCTATCTATATCTATGTCTACCTGTATATCTATCTGTCTATCCATATATCTGTCTATTTATACATCTATCTGTCTATCTATGTATATCGATGTCTATCTGTGTATCTATCTATCTATCTATCTATCTATCTATCTATCTATCTATCTATCTATCTATCTCTTCATCTATTTTCCCAGTTATTTGCATGTTTCTTCCCCATTAGAATATAAGCTGCTTGAGGGAAGAGACTGTTTTTGTCTTTCTTTGTTTTCCCAGCACTTCCCAGCACACACATTGTATGTGCATATATACATATACATACGTACATACATATATATATATATACACATGTATACACATATAGATATTAAATGAATATATATTTGTTGAATCAAATTGAATTGCCCTGACCCAATCCCCCTGCTCTCTGGGACCAGGGCATTATGTTGCAGGACACCAGGACCACAGAACCTCAAACCCAGAGCTGGACAGGACCTAACTCAATTCATACCGGACCAAGAATCCCTCTTCCAATATACCCAAGCAGCCATCTAGCCTTTGGCTGAAGAAGGGCAGAGCATGCCAGCCCACCACCTCCCAAGGCAGTACATTCCACCTGTTTTTACGGCTTGAATTGTTGAGAAGCTTTCCTTCCATCAAGCCAAAATCTGCCTCTCCACAGCCTCCACCCACTGCTCCTGGTTCTGACATCTGAGACTAAACAGAACAAATCTAACCCCTGGAGCTCAGCAGGAAAGGCTTCAATCCTCCCAGTCAATAAGGAAAATAAACCAAAAATAAACAAAGTAGAAAAAGATGAAAAGATTTCAGCTGCTACCACAAAGCACAAAAGAGGCCAAATGAAGGCAGCTCTGCATACTTGGTTTCCATGACTAGAACCGAAGCCTTTGTATTACAAAGGCCCTTTGGAAAGAATTCCCACCGTACAGCTGTACAGACTTAGCTCCCCACCATGATGATAAACTTTCAGCTTAAAATAGCAAGGTAAGAGCTGAGCCACTCCTCCCCCTTCTCTCTCCCTCCCTTCTTCCTTTCTCCTCTCTTCTTCCCTCCCTCCCCCCCTCCCAGAGTCAGGCCTGGTATCAGATCGAACCCCATGGGCACAGGGAACTCAGCTCTGATAGCTGAAAAGCTGAGAATCCAGCCTCCAGGAAATGATGAGCTGGGAGCTCTAGTCCATAAAAGGAAAAAATATTTAGAAATGTTTCACTTTCCTGGGGCTCCTTCTTGCAACCCATTCCTGGCCCTTCCTCTCAGCCGGCCTCCCAGCCTGGTCCAGCTAGCAAGGGGCTAGTGCAGATGACAGCTCAGCCTACATCATGCTTGCTGTTGGCTTGGGTCAGTTTGTCTTAGAAGACATTGGATCAGAGGCTGTGTTTGAGGGAATCATTTGTTCCATAAGTCCAGAGGATTGTGGCTCTGGAGCTGGGAGGGGCTTCAGAGACCCTCTGGTCCAACCTCCTCATTTCACAGATGAGGAGACCAGGCCCAGGGCATGTGACTTATGTGGCAGCACGAGGATCCAAACTTGGTGTTCCTTCGGGGTGCTCAGAGCCCTCTGCAGCCCTTAGCCCCAAGTTCTCCCCTGACACATCATAAGGCTTTTTAACACACAAGTTGGTTCGTTTGGGTCTTTGGCCTTTGTCTCCCTAGTGCTTACTTAGCATGGTGCCTGGCACATAGGAGGTGCTTACTAAATGCTTGTTGTTGATTGACAAACTGTCCTTGTAAGCTAGACCCAGATTATAGGCAGGGAAGCCGAAGGGGATCCAGCTGGAGCCTTAGCCAGAGAGCGTAGTGCCCTATCTGCCCTACTGCACTCCTTACCCACCCATCCGGGATGATTTCAGAGCTTCCTCCAGTTCCCCTCCTCTAAGATGCTATTTTACTTGCTCTGGGCCCATCGTCCTTTTCCAAGGAAGAAAGCTTGCTGCTCACAGTTAGATATGGGGGTTAAAATTTGAACCCCTAAGACCCGGGGAATCACAGTTCACAGTGAGCTGTGACAGACTGATAGCAGAGGAGGGAAGCATCTTGCCTGAGGTCAAGGAATTAGGAGCCAGGGAGAGAAAAAGTCCAGTCAATCAGCATTTATTAAGCACTTACTGTGTGCCAGGCACTGTGATAAGCAGTGGGGCTACAAAAACAGGCAGAAATATAGTCCCTGCTCTCAAGGAGCTCATATTCTAAGGGGAGAGAGAGAAAATAAACAAACAGCAATGTACATACAAGACACATGCTGAACAAATTGGAGGGAATTTTAGCAAGAAGGCACTATTTGTATTGATGTAGATTAGAGAAAGTTTCTTTATAGAAGGTGGGATCTGACCCAAGTCTTGAAAGAAGTCCAGGAAGCCAGGAGGCAAAGATGGGAAGAAGAGCGTTTCCAAGCACATAAGCTTGTTGTAGGTGACCAACTTTGGGCATCCATGACTTGGGTAATTACAGAATCATCTGCTGACCTCGGGGCCAGAAAGGGCCCAAGCTTCATTCTAAGGTGCCTTTACTTCCCAGCCCCTTTGCTGAGCTGATCACAGAATCAATGAAACTCCAGAAGGTACCTCCAGGGACATCCAGTTCAATCCCTCCTCAAGCAGGGATTCCTAATGCTTCTTGCTACATATAACATCCCAGTCACTCATTCTTCGGAAATCTTTGTGACCAGGGATGGTTTGCTGTATATGAGACAAAGAAGGAATGTTTGTGGAAATGAACGCAACGTAGTTACGAAACGCATTAGCTTTTATTTCAGCAGCTAGGTGGCACAGTGGATCGAGCACCGGCCCTCAAGTCAAGAGGACATGAGTTCAAATCTAGTCTCAGACACTTACTAGCTGTGTGACCCTGGGCAAGTCACTTAACTCTCCCTGCCTCAGTTTCCTCATTGTAAAATGAGGTGGAGAAGGAAATAGCAAACCATTCCAGTATCTCTGCCAAGAAAACCCCGAAAGGGGCCATGAGAATCAGACACAACTGAAATGACCAAACAACAACATCAAGATTAATGTGGCAGTGGAGGGAATTTTTTTTTTAAGCCATCATCCAGCTTTCACCTAAAAACTGGTAGTGACAGGGAACTCACTACCTTCTGAGGCTTCCCATTCTGCTTTGGGATATCTCTGATCATCAGAAAGTTTTTCTTTACATAATGCTGTGCTCTGGAGTATGTATCAATGTCAGAAGGGACTTTGGAGCCTAGACTGTCTGAGGTGGGAGGGGCTGTGGAGCCTAGAGTGTCAGAGCTGGGAGGGGCCTTGGAGCCTTGAGTGTCCGCGCTGGGAGGGGTCTTAGGGACCACCTAATTCACTGTTATTTGACCTGAGGCCCAGAGAGGAAGTAATGTTTTCTAGAGTACACCATCCTAATCATAACGTTCTATTCAGATACCTTAAGTGGCTCCCCCCATTGCCTACTAAGTAAAGTCTAAGCCCTGATGTTTAAGGCCCTGCTTTCTGGATCTATTCCAGGGTACTCCCCTCCACGTGTGGAATGCCCAGGCCTAGTGGACTTGCCATCCCCCAAACATGAAGCTTCCTGCTTTTGACTCATGTTATGCTCATTTCTTCCTGTTGAGATCCTGCATTTCCTTTAAGGTCTAGCACAACTGTACCCTCTTCCAAGCAGCCTTCCCTGTCCTTCGGTCCAAAAATGATCTTTCCCTGCTTGGTCTTTGCAGGGCACTTTGTAGTTCTCACCATATTCTGTCCCTTGTCCCAACGGTCTGATAGCTACTTAAGATCTGGGTATGTGTCACATTCCTCCCACAAGACAGAAAGTGCCTTTAGAGGCAGGGGCTGGGTATCAATAAAAATTTTAATCTCCCCCAGTGCTTAGCAAAGTGTTCTGTACATTGTAGATGCTTAACAGATGATTGCTGAATAAGTCAATCAACGAATAAAGTTTAAAACACATTTGATAGTTGGGTTCCCAAAGCGACAATTGAATGGAGCTGGGGACAATGTCTAGGCAGGGAGTTTGTCCCTTCTCGGGGGCAGCAGTGGGGCTGATACTACTTTAAGGGAATCAACCCTGTGACCCCACATTCTCTCCACTAATACAGGAGGTTAGCAGCACTCCCGAGGGCAGGTGGGTCCTATCAGAGAAGATGCTCAGATCTGTCCTAGACACAGAATAGACCTGTACCTTCCTTATTGATTTTTTTGTTTATGTATTTATTTATTTATTCATTCATTTGTTTGAGCTATTTATTTGTTTGTTTGCCTTTCCCTATCTTGTCCAGGTTGGAAATGCAGCAGCCACTCACGGACCCATTTCCAGTACTGATCAGCACAGAGGCTTTAACCTGCTCCATTATTTCCATCGGCTGGTTCACCCTTCCTCAGGCAGCCCGATAGGCCCTCCTGTGCTAGGGGTTCTCCAAACTGGTGCCAAACAGCACACACACCGTGATGAGTTTAAATCTCCTGTACCCCAGAACTCCCAAGCTCAAATGATCCACCAGCCTTGGCCTCTCCAGGAGGAGGGATTATAGATGTGCACCAACACACCGGCTGACCAATATCTAGTCCAACTGAGAGCACAGTTGTCTAGCTTGTACCTTCAGGCAAAATGAGCTGCTCTCAGATGCTCTCTGCAGGGATGTTAAAAAAAAAATTAGACTTCAGTGAGCCTTTCTGGAAAATAAAGGGTTAATCCAGATGAATTTGACCTTTCCAGAATGACTCAGAATTCTCAGAAGAAAGTTTTTTGCTTCCCTTGTTTTTAATTTTTGCTTTCAATTTAGCAGGACAAAGAATTGGAAGGAGATGAAGTCGCTATTAATACTCCCTAGTATAACTCTTGACAATTAAGGCAAATACTGGAATCTTGTGTAAGATTGCATATTACACACACATACATACACATACACACACACACACATACACACACACACACATCTTCTCTATCAGTTATTCTGTGGAACCATAGAATGTCTGAGCTGGAAGAACCTTCAAGACCATCAAATTCAATCTCCTCATTTTCCAAAGGGGGGGAAATTGAAGCCCAAGAGGAAAGGACTTGCTCAAGGTCGTGATTCTGGCCAGTAGGAGGGCAGGAGCTCGACCTCAAGTGTCCTGACCCCCAGTCCCTCCTAAATTTCACTCTCTTTGTTAAACACATTTTATTGGGCTACCAAAGTCCAGACCCTTAGAGAGGAATTGATGAATCACCTTTTCCTAGTCCTTAACACAGAACTATAGACCTTCACAGGAGAAAGAGGGGAAAGGAGAGACTCTCGGGGGATGGGGAGTACTACTTCACACCCCATCACATAGAGACGATGCAGGAATCCTCTCTAGAACTTCCCTGAAGGCTCCATTTGAACTTTTTCCTAAGCCTGGAATTCTCTCCCTCCTCCTCGCCATCTCCTGGCTTCCATGGATTCTGTCAGGTCTCAGTTCAAATCCCTCCTTCTACAAGAAGACTTTCCCCAATCCCCCTTAATGTCCATGCCTTCCCTCTCTTGATTATCTCCAGTTTATGCCTATGTTGTACCTATGTGGTTTGTATGTAATCATTTGCTTGTTGTCGTCCTCATTTGATTGTGAGCAAGGGACATCTTTTGCCTTTCTTTTTATCTCTACGGCCTTTTGTACAGTTCCTGATGATGTTCTGGGTTGACACAACTCAACTTTCAGTAATAGGGAGTTTATTATCTTGCAAACTTAAAGCACAATTAGAAATGTTGAAACCATTTTAAAAGTGTTTGAGGCCACTGCAGGTCAACAGTGAATTCTGAAATCCAGGCACTGACCTGGAGATGGAGAAGGCGCAGGAGGTGAAGGTCTCCATGTATACTTTTTGTTTAGCTGGTCTCAAGTAGATCTTACAATTGTAATAATTAATGTGAGTGTGTTTCTAAGTAGAGAAATTGATATAGTTTTTATATTCTGTCTTAAAAATACAACTTATGAAAGATAACAAAGTACAGGTCTTGATTTTGTTTGTTTGAGCTTATATATTGCCCACCAGAAAGAAGGGAGGAAGGAAGGAAGGAAGAAAGGGGTGGAGGGAGGGAAGGAAAGAAGGAAGAAAAGAAGGAAGAAGGGGAGAGAGGGAGGGAGGGGAGAGGGAAGGAAGAAGGAAGGGAAGAAGGGAGGAAAGAAGGAAGGAAGGAGGGCTAAACCTTAAATGATCTCCTGGAAGCTGCTTTTTTTTCTTTTAATTTGTCTCTTACATTAGCTTCTTTGTGTGTGTGTGATTTTTTTTTTCAGATGAAACTCCAAGTGCAGAAAATAACAATAACGCATCTCTTTGGAGTCACAAAGTGCTTTAACAATGTATTTCCTCTTTTGAAAGTCATAATAAACCTGGGAGGTCAGCGGGCAGGGAAAGGACAGGTTTCCCCATTTTACAGACAAGGAAATTGAGGTCCAAATGTGAGAGACTCACACAGATGGGCAAGCTAAGACTATTTAGTACTTGTGTCTCCTGACTCCCAGTCCCATATTAATTCTAGTTAAATGGAGAATTCTGATTAGTTGGATTTTGCTTAATTGACATTTACTTCAATTAAATACAAAATTTCTCTCTCTTTTTTAAACTAGTGTCATTGCTTCATTTATAGGGTTAAGCAGCTTCATGTAACCTTAGCCCTGGCCAGCAAGGGTAGCTCACCCATGGCCCTTTCCCACAGGATCAGCTTTGCCCATCTATTTGGGGATGATTTCTGAGGTTCCACTTGTCCTTGTACTGCTGGATGCCTCTTCTACCTTCTCTGGCCTCAGAATTCCTCTTGGCCCCTCCTTCATGATGCTTCTTCCATCTGCTCTGGCCCCAGAGTCCCTTCTCCAGGGAAAAAGCTTTCCATTTTACAATTCCATACTGCAGTGAAAATGTTGAACCCCTGAGAACTTAGGGACCAATCACAGTGAGGTGTGACCAGCTGTTGGCAGAGTAGGATCTGACAGAGGGAGGAGAGCAAGGGTGGATGAGGGCATGGACCCCTGAAGGGACTTGTGGGGGAATGGCTACTGTGAGGGCTCCCAAAGGAAGGCTGGGAGAGCAGGAAGATAGATGTCCCCAACTTCCCAAATCTGAACAGAACAATGTCTCTTCGCATGTCTCTGTCCTGTTCCCAGGAGTTGTCTGGTTTCCAATTTGTAATTTTACATGCTCTTAAGGTTGATGACCACATGGATCTCTCGGTGCAGGAATAAGCGATCTGTCTCTTTTTTTTTTCTTTGCACTGAGGCTTTTCAAATGTTTCCAGTAATCTCCCAAGTCCACATTCCTCAGAAAATTATGTCAGGATTCCTATTTAGCTTGAGCTTGGCCTTGATGGCTTTTGAGGTCTCTTCTAGCTATATGATTTGCTGATTTCTTGCTGTCTGTCCTAGATTGTTCTGACATTGAATCTTCTCATTGCTCTACTCCTAGGAGAAGTCATTAAGGCTGTCCCTGAGGGCTTCCCTCTGGGCCCTGACCTGGCTAAGAAGTGCCCAGAGAATTGGTCCAAGCCAGCCCCTCTGACCAGCCTCAGGCACAGCTGCTACAAGGACAGATGGGGTCCATCAAAGGAAAGCCTGGGATCCCTGAAGCCCCTGAAGCCTGGGACCAGGGCCTTGGAAACTCAATTCAATAACCACTTATTAAGTGCCTACTATATACACCACACAATGCTAGGTGTTGGAGACACAAAGACAAAAGGGAAATGGCCAGGTAAATAGTGTGATGCAGGGGAAAGCACTGTTTCTGACATCAGAGGACCTGGGTTCAGATCTCACCTCTGACCTAAGACAAGTTATGAAAACACTCTGGGTCTCAGTTTCTTCATTTGCAAAATAAGGACTAGATGATGTTTAAGCTCCTTTCTGGTTCTAGTTATAGGAAAATGATGATGTGGTTAAGGTAGGATGTGATGGGACTAAGGAAAAGACCAGCCAACATGTTCCATGAAAATTTGGATAGGGAAAGTCCACTTTCATCAGAGGATATCAGGGAAGGTTTCACGGAGGAGGTAAGGCCCAAGCTAGACCATGAAGGAAGGGAAGGGTTTCAACAACTGGAAATGAACAGTGTGTACCCTTCAGGCATGCAGTGTGTCCAGCCAAGCTGTATCAGCAGTGTGGGTTTTGTCCAGGACATAGCTGTCCGCACCCAGGAATCACAAGAATAACTAGTTACTCCTATTAGCCAGACCATCTTCTTCCCATGGCTGCCACACATACTTCTCTCTTGTCATGATCTCTGCCTCTCTCCTTTGCTTTTGCCTTCCGCCTCCTGCTTGTTGGAACTCCTAGCTCATCTACCCACAAAAGCCTTTACCAACGTAGGACTGGGGGCGGGGCATGCTTGGGAGTTTGGGCGCTGTTTGTCCGGTAGGTCAGGACTTCCCCCAAGAGTCTCTACCCATCGTGAATGTGGCCAAATGGGGATGATAATAGTACCTACTTCTCACTGTTGTTGTGAGGCCCATATGAGACAACATTGTACAGTGCTTAGCACAGTGCTTGGCATCTTACAAATACTAGCTATCATTGTTATCATGGAGGAAGGTCTGGCAGGATAAGATTATGGAGGGGGCAGGCGGAGGGAGAAGCAGCTAACAGCCAGGTTTGGCTTGGACTCAGAAAAGGAGTTCTTCATTTTCTGTGTGTCTTGGTCTTCTTGGGAATTCCAGTGAATTCTTGGAAATTCTCTTCTCAGAATTATGTTTTTAAATGCATAAAATAAAATACAAAGATTACAAAGGAGGCCATATATGTTGAACTAGTTATCAAAATTAAAAAATAAATAAGTTGGTAGACCCCAGGTTAAGAACCGAACTTAAGGTGGCATATGAAGTAAGGCTGAAAATGAGATGATGGAAGACCTTGAGTGACTATTTAAGAAGACAGTTTATCTTAGAGATGATAAGGAGCTAATGAACCCTTTGTTGAGCAGTGAAGTAATAATATTAATGTATATTTCCATTTCTAGAAATTTACATTTCTACTTTATGGTTTACAAAATTACTTTTTTTTTTTTAGCAATCTTGTGAGGATTATCAGGGTAGGTATTATCCCCATTTTATAGATGAGGAAGCTGAGGATTAGAAAGATGAAATGACTTTGCCTAGGGGCACTCAGCCTAGTAAATATCACAGCTAGGATTCAACCCCAGATATGTCCTTATTTCATGTGCAAAACTCTTTCCACTACCCCACACTGCCTCTTCAGAACTTGATCTCAAGGGATTCCAGGATTCAGAGCTGAACCTGGTGTCCATGAACTTCTATTTTTTAGTCTTCTGATAATCTGTCACATTTTATTTTATGCCTATGAAAGGAGTTAGAAGGAAGAAACTGAAAAGCTTTATCAACCTGTCAAAGGGATCCATGATACAAAGTTAAAGACCCCTGTTCTAGCACATCAGGGGTCCCACCATTCCACAAATGTGGAAACTGAGACCCAGAAAGGGAAACGATTGACTCTAACACTACACAGCTGGTAAGCAGCCACGCCAGAATTCAAACCCGGGACCCTTGGCTGCCCCACCTGAGCCACCTCACATCCACTGCCAAGATCAGAACAACTTCAGAAATAGCCCTGGGAGTCAGTCTCTCTTCCAGATGAATTTCATCATCTTTTTTGTTCATCGGCTGAAAAGACACCATTCTCATTGAAAATATATGCACTTGCTCAACAAGAGACAGTTCAAAGGCTTTGGACACCAGCAGCAGTGTCTGTGCTTCACAGCTTGGCTCGGACTGAAATAAATCTTGTCCAATGACCAGCCGGACTGTCTTCCTTGCCTGCTCTATCAGCCTGATCTAGTGGGATGGGGAGGGGGAGGCGGAGATAACAGACCCAGTGATTCATTCTGTGTTTAGTCCTGTTCTTCTGAAAGGCAGACACATGTTCTATCACCCCCTGAACTTTAGAAAGTAGGGACAATATTTGTCATCAAAAGCAAGGACAGTGTCTGCCATCCCTTGACCTTCAGAGGGTAGGGAAGGTGCCTTCAGAAACAGAGACAACATCTACAATCCTTTGACCTTCATGAGTCAAGGACACTGTCTGCCATTAGATCAGGGATAAGATCTGTCTCCTAGACAGTTTCTGTAATGAGAAACAAGGACAGTGTCAGCTATCCCTTCACTTCAAGTGTCTGGGGACAGTGGGTCTCTTTCCTCTGCCTTCAGCGGGCAGGGACAAAGGCTGCCCCTGACTCCTCAGGAGCAGTGAGAAGGAGGATGGAATAAGAGAAGACCAAAGAAATTTCAGACAATTCCTAGCTCATTGTCTCCTTCCTCTTGTGACCCATGGGCAAATTCTGCTCCCTCTTCAAGAATATTCTCGGCAAAAACAGCATTCTAGTTCAAAGCCCATGGCATTGGGGGAAGCATCTGTCACAGCCATTTAATGTACAGGCAACCATTACTTACTTGTAGCAGTGCAGTGGGGTGGAAAATCTGAGCCTGGAATCAGAAGGACCTGGGTTCAGATTCTTTCCCTGAAACTAGCTTTATGTTTCTGAGCAAGCCACTTAAACTTTTACTCTTAATTTTCCCATCTGCAAAATGAGGATCATAATAGCACCCGTCTCTCAGCATTGAGATGATGTACACCCAGTGGTAGCAAACCTTTGAAGGCTATTATTAGTGAGATGGTATATGGTAAATTTGATGTGTTAGAGAAAGGCTTCTTGGCTTGGGAGGGGGAAGAGCTCCACAATCTGGGCATTCTCTTCCAGACCCAATAGCCTCATGATCCTATGAAATATATGTTCTTGAGTTGACTCAGGAAGTTTTAGGAAAGTCTGATGGTATGACAAAAAGATTACTGGACTAGGGTCTGGAGAACCAGGTTCTAGACCCAACGTTAGCATTAATTCCCTGTGGGGTCTCAGGTGGGTCCCTTTCCCTCTCTGGGCTTCAGTTTTCTCCTTCCTAAAGTAGTAGATGGGATAAAGGGCCCTTCCAGCACTAATATTCTGAACTCCTATGACTCAGCCTAGGCTTTTAGCCCATTATAAGCTCTGGCCTCACTGAACACAAGGAATGTAAACTGAATTTAATATCAGCTTAAACCAAATAGATTTAGGAGGCATCTCTGTAATGAGTGTGATACAAATACCTTGATTTAGCCAACCAAAGGTTTGGGATATAAATTGTAACAATGCATCTTCGGGCTGGAGAAAACTGTCTTTCTGATACTTATGCAATGAATATAGACTAATTCAATTCAATTCAATTAATTAAACATGTATTAAGTGCTTGCTACATGCCAACCAGAGAAGATTTTTAAAGATAATATTTGTTTTTGCTTTTTTGTTTGTTTGTTTGTTTTTTTGCTTTTTGGTGAGGCAATCAGGGTTAAGTGACTTGCCCAGGGTCACACAGCTAGTAAGCGTCAAATGTTTGAGGCCAGATAAAGATAATATTTGTTACGTGCTTTGCAAACTTTAAAGTGCGATATCAATGCTAGCTATTTTTTTTCCACCACAGCCCAGACTGCTTGCTTAGACAAGGAGGACTTATGATCTGCGTCCGTGGAGGCAGGACCCAGAGTGACAAAACCGGAGCCTCTTGCAGGGCTGACATGCAGATCATCCTAAGCCAATTTAAGCAGACTGACAACCACTTCTCACAAATTCTCTCTTCCTGGAGACCCCCATTTTATTATCTGCCAGAGCACAAGCCTTACCCCCAGAGAGACTGCTCACCTTTGGAATCCCTAAATTCACATACAAGGCTCTGCCACTTTCAACCTCACTTAACCTTATTGCGCCTCTCTTTCTTCATTTGTAAATGAAGGAGTTGGTCTAGATGATTTCTAAGGTCCCTTCCAGCTCTTAATCTATGATCCCAGCATTCTGTGGGAAGCTTCTTGAATTTCCCTACTTTTCTGACTGGGTCATCACAGCTACCTCAGAAGAGGTTGCTTTTTACCATAGGAGGTAAGAAAACAACATATTAGTACTTTGCTTATCTGAATGTCACTTATTCAGCAATGTTCTCTATCTAGAACACAGTTGAGGCCCAGAAGTGAAGGGAGAAATAAAAGCCTTTGAGTAGGCCAAAAAAAAAAAAAGGAGAGAGGTCATGAGGTCTAAGCTCTGGAGCTGATGTATTTTACAAATGGAAGAATCCCACATCTAAGAATTTCCTAAACTGGTGAAATTAGTTCAGTCATTCACCTGACATTTATTAAGCACTTACTATGTGTCAGGTACTGTGCCAAGCACTGGGGATACAAAGAAAAGGAAAAAAATACAGTCCCAGCCCTCAGAGAATTCACAGTCTAATGGAGAAAGCAATAGGCAAACAGCTATGTATGGACAAGATATGTACAGGGTGAATTGGGGGTAATGTCGGAAGGAAGGCACTAAGATTAGGGAGGACCAAGAAACGTTTCTTGCACAACATGGGACTTGAGCTGAGATCTGAAGGAAACCAGGGAAGCCTGGAGGTGGCAGAGATGAGGAAAGAGAGTGTCCCAGGTAAGAGGAACAGCCAGAGAAAAATGCCTGGAATTAGAAGATGGGTTCGTGCGTGCAGAAGAGAAAGGAGACCAATGTCACTGGATCTCAGAGTGTCTGGAGGTCCACTACCTGTCCTGTGTCAAGTTGATTAGAGAGAGGAGAGTCTGAAATAATCTATTAAAAGCACTTCAAAATCATAAAGTGCTGGGCAAAATGAGTTGCTATCATAATGATTATTGATATTATAATTAGCTCATATCCATATAGGAAAAACCGAGTGGATGAAGGATGCCCAGACTATGATATGCTGTGAGATAGATGATCCAAAGAACTGGTCCAACATGTATCTTGTATAGACAATAGTGAAGAATAATAAGCTTGGTCCAGAATTAAATAAGAGAATGTATATGAGCTAAAATTGCCTCTGGGGAATTTTGCAGTGCTTTTAATGACTCTGAAATCTCTCCCTAAAACACCTCTTTCCACATCAACATCTTTTTCTGGTGATGCAAAGCCTGGAAAACCAGAGTCTCTGAAGAATTAAATTTGTGGATAACCCCAAAGGCAATGGTGCCAATAGGCTGAAGCATATGAACAGTTATAGGCATGCCTACAACATTGCCTGGGAGACTTTGCATCAAGTCACTCCCCTGATCAAGAAACTTTACTGGCTCCCTATTGTCTCTAGGAGAGATTACAAACTCCTCTGTTTGTCATCTAAAGTTCTATGCACATCTATGTTACTGGTGAAGAATTGCATAGGAAAAAGGACATGAAAGATGTCATCAGAGAGATACATAACAAGAAAAGAAGGCAGGCCAATTATGTAATGAAAATGACAAATAACCATGGGCAACTTGGGCATTCCATTGGTATCTTTGCAACATCAAGAGATCAAGAAGTACATAGAAGACCCTTTGGGGAAAGCCATGGAAGTAGGACATGGCTTAGCCCAATACCTGCAACATAGCAGGTGCTTAATAAATTCTTATTAATTGACTGACACGGACAAGAGTCACATGGGATCAGGAGGCATGGATGAGTTGGGACCTATGCCATTGGAGAGTACCCCATATTGATGAGATCACAGATCTATAGATATTGAACCTGCTGTAGGATGGAAAACCATGTAATTAAATTAGTTATACAGCTTCCTACTCCACAACAGACCAGGAACAAGTTTAAAAGAGGAGAGGAGCTGTAACAGGTAGGTTTACTGACTGAAAATGGGGAAGTAAGAGCTGACAGCTTGATGTAGAAGAAGGCAACAGAAGAACTACAAGAAGTAGACATAAGCTGACATAAGGCATAGCAGCTCAGGACCAGTGAGGGTAAGAACAGCCTCACTCACTGCATTGCACTCTTAATAGAGAGATGGATCTTTGTAATGAATTATTCTAGGATCATAGTTCCTCTGATTCTAGAGCCATGGCTTTCCACTTAACATCCCTGGCTCACAATCAGTACGAGGACCAGGGACACTTCAGAAATATCCCTGTGATTCTCCTTTTCAGATTGTTAACGTCAGTAACTCTTCGCACATCTGGTTAAAGGACATTATTTTCAAGGAAAATATGTACAATTGCTCAACAAGAGCCAGTTCAAAGCTCTGGACACCAGCAACGGTGTCTGTGCTTCACAACTCTGCTTGGAATGAAATAAATCTTGTCCAATGACCAGCCGGACTGTCTTCCTTGCCTGTTCTATCAGCCTGATCTAGTGAGATGGGGAGAAGGGGGAAGAACACAGACCCAGTGACTCATTCTGTGTTTAATCCTGTTTCCATAAGGGGCAGGCACATGTTCTACCACCCCTTGACCTTTAGAGAGTAGAGACAATGTTTATCATCAAAAGCAAGGACAGTGTCTCCCATCCCCTAACCTTCACAGGGTAGGGACAATGTTTGTCATCAAAAGCAAGGACAGAGTCTGTCATCCCTTGATTGTCAAAGGGTAGGAACAATGTTTGCCTTCAAAAGCCAGATGGTGTCTTCCATCCTTTGATCGTCCAAGCACAGAAACAATGCTTGCCATCAAAAGCAAGGACAGAGTCTGCCATTCCCTGACCTTCCGAGGGTAGAGACTGTGCCATTAGAAACAGAGGCAGTGTCTCTGACTGTCAGAGAGTAGAGATGATGCTTGCCATCAGAAGCAAGGGGAATAAATGTCATCAGAAAAGAAGACACTGCACCCCACCCCTGACCTTCAGTGGACTGGGACCAGAACTGCCACTCCCTGGCCTTCAGTGGACAAGGCTGATGTCTGCCATGCCGAGTGTACATGTGGCCAATAGAGCTGATTCTGCCCTCCCACTTCCATTTAGCTTTCTTAATATAACAGTGGCTGTCTCCCCCCACACACACCCCGCCCCTTCTTGATGACAGAATTGCTTTTCCATTCCTCTGAACCAGGGGAAGCAACAATTTCCAAACTATTTAACTTCTGTTCCCAAAACTCTCCAAGGACAGAACCTCCTGATTGCTTCACCTCATCCCACGACCACCTTTCATAAACCTTGTTTGTTGCTATCTTTATTGTTGTTGTTGCAACTTTGGGGATGGTCTCTTTGCCCAGCACTCGGTTTAAGCCCCAAACTTTAAGTGACAAGGGGGCTGCCCTATCTCTGTTCATATTTAAAACAAAAGTTCAAAAACCTGCCAACTCAAGTTCTTCATTCAAATAGCACCCAGTTTGCTCATTACAGGATCAAGGAGCTAGAGTTAGAAGGGATCTTAGAAGTCATCTCTTCATTTTACAGATGAAGAAACTGAGGCACAGAGAGAGGTTAAATGTCTTGTCCAAGGTGACATAGGTAGTAAGCCTCAGAGAGGAAATTTGAACCCAGGTCTTCTGACTCCAATCTCACTATACTTCTCCTCCTTTGAATTCCAACAGCTCTTTTATAGTGAGAACCACACGGATGAGCCCCTAATAACATATTGTTTGTTTGGTGTTGTCCCATGCTCATTATTCTTGTCACTCTCCCATGCCCTGGAAATTGTAAGTTCCTGAAGGGTAGGAATCTCACCCTAGACTTTCTCTGTGTCCATTTTCCCAGACTCCTAGAATTGCAGAGTTGGGAAGAACCTCAGAAACCATTTGATTCAACCTCCACCAAACACCCAATTTAATATTTAGCATATTGTAGGTGGTTGGTAAATAGAGTGGGCTTTATTGATCAGAGTGGGATTGGAGAATGGATCTGTCTGGATCCCAGTAACGCAGAAAGAGGTAACTCTACCACTGCCTCCTCAGCAATACACAGATTACAGAGCATACAGAGCTGAGAACAGATTTTCCAAATGGATTTAAAACCAATTAGAAATAAGGGGCTGGCCTTAAGCTTCTACTCCTGTTAGACCCTGTTTCGGTCAAGGTTAGTGAGTGCTGAACTTCTATCTATGGGCTTTCTTGGGCCTGTCAATCCTCACCACCCTCCCTCATGCTAGTGACTTGGGGAGCTTACTCTGCCCTTCCTACTCTAATGAAATGCCTTAAGTCTGTGCAGCCCAACACATCCCTACTAACGATTATCCCCCTATTTGGGTGCTGTGGGAAGCGGTAAGACTGGACAGAGTAAGGAGAAAGAAAGTTAGTCTTCTGTGGGGATATGAGGATTATAGTCCCGAGGAGCCATACCTAATGATTCTGTAACTCCCAGAAATAAGTCAGAAAGATATTCTCAGATCCACTTTTAAAGAAAAATTTCAGTTGGGTGGGAATGTGAGACCTTGGGGAAAGACTGAAGACTGGACTTAGCATAAATGCAAACTGGACTAGATATTCACAGGGGGCCACCATTAAGTAGTACCCTATTTAAATGAATTATTCTTGTTAACTGGGTGCTAAGCTCAGTTGTTTCTAGCTGCTGGACAAGTACAAATGCCATTTGGTATCCTCTAAATTACAATGCCAGGAACAACACTCAAATCAAGTCAACATATATTCATTAAGTGCTTAGTAGGTTCCAGGCACTATACTAAGAACTAGGGATACAAAGTAAGGCAAGAAAAAAAAACCAATGAAACAAACAAGCTAGATAGAAAGATCAATGAACGAATAAATACAAAAATAGTCCTTACTGTCAAGCTACTCATAGTTTCCCATTAGTTAGATCTTTGCAGTCAAATTAGCCACATTATCATGAAGGGCTAGGACTTCTAGAAGTCTTAAAAAGGGAAGTCCTGTTCTCTGGTCTGAGCAGAGCTTTGCTTGTTTTTCAAAAAGGATAAAACTTGCTTTCTTCGAAAACCCTGCCTCAAACCCCTGAGCTACTAACCTGCTTTAGTCAATTTGAGAAGCAAAGAAAGAAAGAGAGAGAGAAGAGAGAGCAAGAGGGGGAGAGGGAGGAAAGGAGGGAGAAAGAAAGAAAGAAAGAAAGAAAGAAAGAAAGAAAGAAAGAAAGAAAGAAAGAAAGAAAGAAAGAAAGAAAGAAAGAAAGAAAAAGAAAGAAAGAAAGAAAGAAAGAAAGAAAGAAAGAAAGAAAGAAAGAAAGAAAGAAAGAAAGAAAGAAAAGAAGGAAAAAGAAAGGAAGGAAGGAAGGAAGAGAGAAGAAAGAAACAAAGAAAGAGGGAAGGAGGGAGAGAGGGAAGGGAAGGAAGAAAGCAAGAGGGAAAGAGGGAAGAAAATAGAGAAAGAAAAAGAAAGAAAGAAGCAACCCTGCCCTTCCTAACTCTTGCCCTCTCACTGAAAAGCAGTAATCCACTAAGTCAGGTGTCCTGAATTGTAGATCAGTCAATTTTCCACTAGACCACACTGTACCATATGAAGCCTTTCCTTAGTGGTCCTTCCCATCTTGTTCTCTCCATTTCCTGCACAGGACAATCCTACTTCCAGGAGAAGGTAGCTGGCCTCCTGTAGGGCAGTGACCACCTTCTGCCTCCAGGAAGGATGTCAAGACAAGGCAAAGGACTGGTTCTGTAAGTTGCCCTGGGGAGGAACCTTAGAAGTGTACAGCACCCCACCCATGTCTGTACCTGGAGAGAAGCCCTGCTTGCTCCAACTAGCCTTTGCTCATTTCAGCCCTAGTGCCTGGGACGAGGCTAGGGCACAGGACACAGCAGGTGCCCACTGAACACTCACTGACTTTGACTCTTCTTTGGTAAAGAGAACCAGAACCTTTTCTTTGTATTAGATGTCATTTGTCATGGTTTTACATTGCAATGAGTGAGCTGGTTGGGTCACAGGGTCATACTAGTCATAGAATCACAAGATTTACAACACGAAGGGTCATTAGGGATCATCCACTCACAGGATCACAGCTCTAGAGCTGGAAGGGACCTCAGAAACCATCTAATCCAACCTCCTCCTCATTTATAGATAAGGAAACTGAGGTCCCTAGATCTAAAGTTGGAAGGGACCCCAGAGGCCAACTAGGCCAACCCCTTCATTTTACAGAGGATGCCAATAAGGCCCAAGAAAGCTGTTAAGTAACTCACCCAAAGTCACATAAGTAAAAAGCATCAGGTGTAGGATTTGAACCCAGTCCTCTAGATACAGTGTTCTTTTCCCTGTGCTACTCTCTGGGCTTCTGTTTTACCCTCTGAAAAATGAGGGCTTTGTCTGGATGACCTCTTCTAACTGCTATTCTTTGATTCTAGAATCACTTAAAAGCCTCTTTACAAGAGGGTGAAAGTCCCAATTAGCCAGGAGGCTGATGGAAGCCATCCTCTTGAACCTTCCTGAATGATGAGTATGGCAGCAGCCAGGAATGCAAGGCCAGTTCACACCACATCCAAGTAGGTCTTCATGCTAAGGGTGCTGGCGCTGAAGCCTTTGTTCAGGGTCACACAGATGGTAAATGGCTAAGGTGGTATTGAACTCAGGCCATCTGACTCCAAATCCAGGGCTCTTTCAACTATACCACGACCCAATCCCCTACTTCTACTGAGAAGGAAATAGAGGCCTAGAATTAAAAAGTAGTCGACTTACCCAAGGTCAAGTTAGAAATAGAACCAGGACTAAAACCCAGAGCTTCTGATATGAAATTCAGTGCTTTTCCTATGTTCTATAATCTAACATTATTGCCCAAAGCCATGCAAGCAGGATTTGAAACCAAGCCCTCTGCCTCTAACTCCAATGTTCTCTCCACTGCTCCCAGACTTTGAGGGCCTGGGCTGCCAGAAATAGAACAGGACACACAGCTCCAGAAGCCTTTACCATTTAACCTCTTCCCACATCCTTGGTCCTTCTAAAGAAAGGACTGTTCCCTTGTCCCCAGAGATAGGAGGAGGAAGGAAATTGCTTCCCTGACCTCAATACAGATAGGACAAAAATACTGAAGGATGTTTCCTGAAAGGGGAACCATCATTTTTACGGACAGGAACATCAGCTCTTGGCCCCACTAGTCATGCTGATGATGACAATACCAGCAGGGGGATAGCTGTGCAGCTATTACATCATCCTGGAAAATTCTCTTCTGCTCTGGTGCCATCTTCCCTGAGGCTCTGCTCCTGACCCAGATTCATTGGTTGCAGGATAGTGCTCCCAGCCAAACCTGATGGGAGCTGCACAGATGGAGGCCAGGGACATAGAATCAGGGGGTACATCTATGGGTTAAAGGAAAAGCCTGACTTCAGGCAAGGGAGCAAACAAGGGGCTTCGATTCTAACTTGTCACGTGGCGCTGGGCACATCACCACCTCTGTTTGGCCTTGGTTTCAGAAAGTTCAAAGGCTCAGAGATCTAGAGCCAGAAGGAACTTCAGAAGCTAGCTACCCAATCCCTTCATCTTACAGAGAGATGATGAGGCCCATAAAGTGACTTAAGTGACTTACTTAAGTAGTAAGCATCAGATGCAGGATTTGAACCCAAGTCTTCTGTCTCCATAGCTCATGCCCTTTCTACTGTGCCACCCTCTGGACCTCAGTTTTTCCATCTGAAAAATGAGAGATTGAACTGGGTGACCTCTATGGATCCTTCTAACTCTGCCATCCTTTGATTCTATGATTCACATAAGAACTGTCGGTAGTCCTTTACATGGAGAAACTGAGACCAAGGGGCTAATGGAAGTCATCCTCTTGAACAGACTCATGGATGGGGATAGTGACTGCCAGGAATATAGAAACTGGTTCTTATTGGGGTGTTTCTACATTATGAAAGTGCTGGTTCCCACTTTGTTGAAGGAATGTCTACAACATGAAGTTTCGCACTATGCCAGGGTGATTCTACATAATGGAAATGCTGGTTCCCGTTGTGTCAGAGCAGGGTCTATATCATGAAGATGTCTGGTTCACACTATGTCAGGGTGGTTCTACATAATGGAAATGCTGGTTCCCACTGTCAGGGCAGGGTCTACATCATGAAGATGCCTGGTTCACACTATGTCAGGGTGGTTCTACATAATGGAAATGCTGGTTCCCACTGTGTCAGGGCAGGGTCTACAGCATGAAGATGCTTTTTCACACTGTCAGAGAAGGGACTACATAATGGAGGCATTGTGGCTCCCACTGTGTCAGGGTGGGACCTACATAATGTAGGTGCTGGTTCACACTGTGTCAGGGAAGTTTTACATGCCTAGTGAAAAAGGGTTTTTCCTCTAGAGTTTCCAGTATCTACTAGCTTTGGGCATGATCACCTGTTGTGGAAGAGTAAAGCAAAACCACCTCAGTGCCTTGCTTCTGAAAACACGGTTAGCCACAACAAGCCATTGTCCTTTGCAGCCATAATGTATTCTCTCCTACAAATGGCCTTTTATTTAATGCTGTGATACTATTGCAGGTTTTCAGTTCTATATCTCTATTAATACCAAGCATAGGGGCACTGTATACAGTGGGTGTTTAATAGATGTCGATCGATTTGAAGAGTTTGTTAACTTAGATGTTCTCTGGCACAGCACTGCAAGGAAATGGAATACAATAGAAAGAGTGATGGATTTTGTGTCAGAAGACCTGGGTACAAATACTAGCTCTGTCAATTACTACTTCTGCCATCTTGAACAATTCACTTAACCTCTCTTTTTCTCAGTTTCCTCATCTGTATATTGATGGAGTTAGACCAGATGACCGCCGAAATCCCTTCCAAAAGCAATTAGGTGGCACAGTGGATAGACCACAGCCCTGGAGTCATGATGACCTGAGTTCAAATCTGACCTCAGACTAGCTATGTGACCCTGGGCAAGTCACTTCACCCTGTTTCCCTCAGTTACTCATCTGTAAAATGAGCTGGAGAAGGAAATGGCAAACCCCTCCAGGATCTTTGCCGAGAAAACCTCAAATGGGAACCCAGAGAGTTGGACATGACTAAAACAAGAACAAAAAACCAACAAAATCCCTTCCAGTTCCAAATCTATGGTCCTATGAATATTTAGAAAATCAAATGTATTCACATCATTTTTGACAGAGTAATTTAAGAAAAACATTGCCTCCTTTACCTAATCACCAGGAATTCACACCCCTCTCACTTTAGCTCAAAATTAGAGAAAGTTTTAGCTCATTACTTCTACCATACCCACGTGTATCAGATTCATTGAGTACTTGAATGTCTGATCTTTGAGGACCAAGGGCCCCCAGGCCAAATAACTAAGGAAGATGGGGGCTACATGGATCAGACCCAGTATGCCCACCAAAGAAGAAAGAGAAACATGTTACCTAGCAGTGGACCGCAAAACCCAGTGTCCCAGATGTTAATGAAGATGAAGAAGAGGAAATGAAATGTTGGCCCTGGTGTGCCTTCAGTGTGGGCCTGGTCCTTCTCCTGCTTGGAACAAGAAGAAGGGATCAGGTTAATCTACACTCTCAATAGTCAAATCTGAATGGAATACTCAGCAGAATTTGTAATCTGATCAAACGCAGAGATCCCAGGTCAAAGCCATAACTCCCAGACTGTCATAACAATTTCAAACATTGGTAAGAACCCAGAGCTCTTCACCTAGTCATTGTTGAGGTGAGCCTCAGGATGAAAGACAGTAAACAGGGATGTTAGATTTGCCCTGGTGTTCTTGTTCATCCTCCACTAATATTTTCCTCCAATTCTTCCCCGAAGGCTGCCTGTCCTCAGAGAGCTTTCAAGACAGACCTCAGTCTCGAGGAGCTCACATTCTAACGTAGGAGGGTTCAGCTACAAGGCATATGGAAAGGCCCTGTGGTCTTTAAGGTCTGGTAATCAAAGCAGCAGGACAGATTATAAAGTCCCATGAATCTTGTTTAGCAACAACAGGACAAACGGTCCCCAACCAATAGGTACCGGAAAGGAGGGAGTGGCCCCAAGAGCTAGAGCGGGTACACATCTGTTATGCAAGGACCAGTTAAGCTTGGTGCCCCCCAAGTGCTGGCCTTCAAATGACAAACATTCTGTAGCCTCGGCAACTCATTAAAGCTGTCTTGGTCTCAGGGATTGCGGTCTTGTTGGGGGGGGGGTGGTGAGGAGGTGGTGGTGAAGAAGGGGGGAAGGTGGTGGAAGAAGAAAACATCCAGTCACATGTAAATTCAAAACAAGCCTCAAGGCCAAATATCAATTTGGGGATTATCCATGCCTCTGCTGCTCTCCCTAACTGTCATTAGCCAAACATCCCAACGTGTTCTTTTATGGAAAAAAGGTGATGGTGAGCTCCCTGGGTCATAGTCAGGCTGGGGGTGGGGAGTATACTGGCACTAAAGATAGTTTTCTACTCCTCATTCCCAATTCTGGGGCTCAGATGGGTGCAGTCTCATCGGCTAAGACTTCAAAGCCCAGGATGACCAGAATCTTTTCCATCTCCCTATCTCCTGGGGCAATGGGGCCTCCTACATGCCCCATCCCCCAAATTCTGCTCTGGCAGGCTAGATTTTGTGCAAACACCCACAGAAAGAATGAGATACACACAGTGACAGAAATGACTGCCCCAACTAGGGGATGCATGAACATGCATAATGTCTCATAAACAAGAGAGTAGAGTCTGCAAGTTGCAGAAAGAGCAGATATGGGTTCAACATGAAGAAAACCTTCTGAACAACTAGAGTGGCCCCAGATGAGAATAGACTGACTTGGTAGGCTTCAGGACCACAAGCATCGGAGAGCCAAAGCTGAAGGGGACCTTAGAGGTTCCAACCTCCTTATTTCACTTGCAAGTCAACACATCACCCTCCGGAGGATACTGGTCCTCTTCGAGAATGAAGGACCGATGACACAACAACAAGGAAGCAGGGACCTAGAGAATCAGAATGACGTAACTGAGGCCTCGCGTCCAGTGAGCACCAAAGTGAGGATCCAAACCCGTCTTCTGACTCCAGAGTTTCCCATCCCCCAAGGCCTTTGAAGTAGATGCTGGGTGAACACTTGTTCAGAATGTTGGAGAGGGAATTCCTGCTTGGAAACAGGTTGGACTAGATGACCTCTGAGGCCCCTTTGGGCTTCTGGCCTCGATCCTGCTTGATGTCTTTGTTCCCATCAGATGGGCTGATGATGTCATATATCACTATCCCTGGTCACACGCCAGAAAGTCTGGACACTTTCCTCAAAGACCCTGAGATCCTCAGGGACTCCCGAAGGCCCCTAAAAGGAGGTGTTCCATCCATCATGTTGTCATTGCTGTAACGACGCAACTTGAGAAGGTGATTCCCTATCCTTGGGCTTGTGGACCTGCCATAGACAGTCACCTATGGGTTGATCAGTGTTTCTGGGCACTCGATACTCTGGAGAGGAGTCAACCCTGGGTAGACTGCAGAGGTTGACACTTGTCATTTTGATGTGACAAACCACAGAGTATCCACAGCACAGGGATGATTAAGTGCTTTGAGGAAAGTTGAGCCCATCTGGAAATTATCAAAAGCTGCTGGTGAAATGGTATAAGGGGAGTCAGAAATAACTGCCCAAGGGATGGGAAACCTGCTCTGTATTAGGAGCAGCTAAACTACCCAAAAAAATCCACGGAGGATTACTTTGACAAGAATCTTTTCTTTCTTTCTTTCTTTTTTTTGCTTAAAAGAAGTACACACAATCTTCTATTCACCCAGTTTTTAACTAAGAAGGTAAGGTATCCTGGAGCAATAGAAATGATACTAGAGCGGTGGGGGCCACAGGAGCAGAATACTGGATATGCTGCCAATTGCAGTTGTTTTGTTGTTGATTTTCTTAATTATTTTTCTTTATTACAAGGGAGGACCTAATGGGTTGAGGTATATTGGGAAACAACTGAGGCAGAAAACACAAACATAGTATCAATAAAATTTAAAATAGAAAACAAAGAACATTGGACTAGGAATCAGGAGCACTAGTTCAAGTAAGAATTATCTTGGATAAATGACTTCATCTTTATCGGCCTCTATTTTTCATCTGTAAAATAAAGGAGGAGTAGAGAAGAAAGAATATTGTCTTGGAAGACATTAGCTCCAGTCTCCAGCTCTGCCACTGACCTTCCATATGACCTTGGGTAAGTCATTTCCCTTCCCTGGGCCTCAGTTTAGCTATCTATAAAATAAGGGGATTGCATTAGATAGCTTCTGAGCAACTCCACGATCTCTAAGGGCCCTTCTAGCTCTGACATTCTATGACTGCATGAAGCTCCACTAAAATAATATATTTCAGCGAAGGAATGGAAATTAACAAGGGGAGTGGGTAGAAGAGAGTAGAAACGATGTGCAGAAAATGCAAAGATAGGGCAAGAGACAGAAGGAGAGATGGATATGAACATAGAGAGAAACACAGGGACGCCACATATCCAAGAAAATACGAACACAGAGATGCACACAGATGCACACAAGACAGAGTGACAGGGATGCCTGCAGAGACTCAAAGTGGGGGAAAAGCCCCAGATACCTACACAGCCTCTCACGCAGTAACAGCCTTGTCTTGTGGACTCAGTCTATGGCAGCTAAAGTTCTATGGTGCACATTCATAACTATCGGCATAAATAAGGATCATATTCCTAACACTTGTTGCGTGAAGTCACGTGAAGGGCTGGATCCGGGCTGTGGATCAGAAGGTCTTCAGTCTTGTTCTGTTGCCATCAACAAGCAGCAGACTCATAAGCAAAATGACATGGGAAATGCTACTTACTTCACACCTCCATTATGGAGGTATTTAAGCAGAACTGCCTGGCTAAATGTTGGAGATACTAGACAAAGAAGAAATACTTTGGGTAAAACTTTGACAAAATGCCTTCTGAGGCCTCCTTTAGCTCAAGGATCCTAGATTTATAAATACCTGCATCAGTAGAATTCGACATATACAGAGGCTTCAAGGTAAGAAGTTTTTGAGCTACCTGTTGAGCTACCCTACCATCCTTCTACTGAAATCGGGTATCTATAGTATCATGCGTGGGCCATTCTCCTGTCACCTTGTTCCTTCTATGCTTCTGAAGCAAATATGTCCTGGAGGAATTGAGCTACTCCTTTTTTTTTTTTTTTGGTTAGGCAGTCAGGGTTAAGTGACTTGCCCAGAAGCACACAGCTAGTTAAGTGTCAAGTGTCTGAGATTTGAACTCAAGTCCTCCTGACTCCAAGGCTGGAGCTCTATCCACTGTGCCACCTAGCTGCCCCTATTGAGCTACTCCTGATAAAGTTTTAGTCGCTTGCTGTAACTCTAAAAAGAAAAGAGCCAATCAAGTATCCTCACCACTCCCTTCATTCAGTCTTCTACATCCTTACTCTGTACTCAGACTGAGCTCAGGCTATGACCTCTTCCTCATACATTTCTTCTTCTGATCTCCTCTTTTTCATGAAATGTTCCCTAATCACCTGCAAGTGAGATGATGCTATGTTTTCCCTCATCTCCTTTGTTGCCTTCCTACCACATTTTGATAACCTATAGTTGTCCACAAGCAGAACAAGCAGGCTCGACAGACAGATGCAATGTGGTACAGTGGTTAGGGTGAGACCTGGAGACAGGAAGATCACGCTGAAATGGTGTGACTGGGGTAAGCTGAGCCTTAGTTTATTCATCTGTGAAATGGGGCTACCACTGTAGTGACAGGATAACATTGGGTAGAGGGTGGTCTTAGGCAACTCACTTAACCTTTGCATCAGTTTCCTCAACTGTAAAATGGGGATAATAATAGCACCTACTTCACAGGTTCTTGTGAGATTTAATGAGATAATATTTGTAAAGCACTTATCACTGTGCCTGGCACATGGAATAAATGCTTGTTCCCTTTTTTCCCCTTTGTTATGAGGTTCAAGTGAGATAAAGTAGAGAAAGAAAGCACTTTGTAAACCTTTAAGTCCTACATAAATGTCATATATTTTTATTTCCCCCAGTTAAGTGGAAATTTCTCAACAGCAGGGACTGTTTCATTTTTGTCTTTGTATGTCTAGTGCCTAGCACATTACATATAGTAAGTGCTCAATAAATGCTTGTTGAACTGAAAAGACAGTGAGTTCTCTATCACTAGAGGTATTCAAATAGAGACTGGCTAGCTACTTGTTTGGAGATGTTAGAAAAAGGAGATACACTTTGGGTAAAAGCCTTCTGAGGTCCCCTTTAGCTCTAGAATCGAGGTTTATAAATAATGAGCTATTTAATATATGCATGGCTACAATTCCACATATACATATTTCCTCTGTTGAGACTTACCTGTTTTGACCTTGTCTGTTTGCTACTGAAAGTATCTAAAGCTCAACGTATTCTGCTTGCTTTGTACAGCAATTAACATCGCCTCTTGCCCAGGTGGATTCTCACTACAAACTTTTTCACAACGGTGATATTTCAATGTGGTTGACAATTTTATCGTGGATTTTATAGGAGAGAATTAGACCACATCTGGAATTCAGTTCTGATTACCACCTTTAAACAGAAACATTGAGCGTGTCCAGAAGGGACAAACCAAAGCAGAGAAAGGTATCAAAATGGTACCAGGATCAGCTGAAATAACCTGGAGACAATGCTTAGAGAAGAGTAGACTACAAAGGGGCACATGTGAGCTATCTGAGTAGTTGAAGATCTTTCCTCTGGAAGAGATACTAGACCTTTTTGCTTATCCCCAGAGAAAACTAGAAGCAACAGGAGAGAAAGTGACAGGGTGGCAGATTTCAACTCCATCCTGGAGCACTTTTTAACAACTGGAGCTTCCCCAGCATGGAATCAGCTACCGCCACAGGAAGTGAGTTTCCTGTCATTTGCAGTGCTCCAGATGACTACTCATCAGGGATGCTGTCGAGGGACTTGTGTATCAGGCAACATGACCTCGATGGGTTGCTGACTCTCGTGAAATGCCACTCCAGCAACATGAAAGTCCCATCCAGTCTTACGTGACTGTGTTGGTTTTTTATTTCAGGTGGCGTGATGGCTCTGAACAGAAGCCATGTTCGGAAATAGCTCCTGTGCCAACTTGAAGTTTCCACTGACTCCTCATGGTCTGCATGAGTGGGGAGATTAATGAGACTCAGGATTCAAAAAATAGTACTCAGAGAAGCTAAAAATGTCTGCGCCCAGGACCTTAAATAGTCCCAGGGGTACAAAGGCATTTTTTCAAAATGTTCCCCATTCACCCGGAGCCCCTCATGTCAAATGCCAAGTTAAATCTGTCTCCCAGGAAACTTTCTTTGTTCAGTTCACCCTAAATGCATCAGATGCACTGTTTCCAAAACAGGAAATGCTAGTGATTTATGCATTTTTTTACTTGTTGTCACCCCATTGCCTTGCATATATGTCTGTAACTTGAGGTGAACAGAGAAAGCAAAAGGGAAGGAGTAAGCCAGGGTTCTTGTTTCCTTTTGCTTGTAAATAAAGCTTTGCTTTTATTCTAAAAGGAAGAAGAAGCCAGCAAAAGGAAACAAGAACACACAAAAACAGAAGCCATACTAGATGCTTTGCATTCTGTGGATCAACCTAGAGGCTTCCCAGTGACAGCGTCGGGCTGGGTGCTGTCCCATTCTGGCTACAGCTATTCTCTCTTAGCTGTGTCGTTCGCCAGAGTACAATGATTGTTGTCGTTGTAGCTCCCATTTACACAGGGCTTTAAACTTTACAGAATGATCTCTTCACAATAACCCTGTAAGGTAGGTAGTGCAAACAGTTTTAACCCCATTTTGCAGATGAGGATCAGAGAGATGATGCCATTTGTCCAAGGTCACACAGCTACAAACTGTCAGAGAAGGTCTTGAAGCCATGTCTTCTTTATCTAAGTTCAGTGCTCTGCCTTTTATGTGATTATTCCTTCTTGGGAAGCCCCACTTTTTTTTTTCCAAATTAAATTTTATTCTTTTCAAGGAACAAAAATCAAGTGTCTCTCCCTCCCACCCAATCTCACTGGAAAGAAGAGAAAACAATAACAAAACCAAAACTCTTGTAATAAGTATGTGTAGTCAAAAAAAATGTCCTGTATTAGCAATCTCAAAAAAAAAATATGCCTCATTCTGTACCTTAAGTCCATCACCTCTCTGTCAGGAAGTGAGCAGCATGCTTTATCATTGGTCCTATAGAATCATGCTTGGTCATTGCACTGATCAGTGTTCTTAAGTCTTTCAAGTTGTTTGTTTTTATAGTGTTTTTGTTATTGTATAAATTGTTCTCCTGGTTCTGCTCATTTTACTCTGCATCTTCATACAAGCCTTCCTAGGTTTCTCAGAAACCTCCCCTTTTATCATTTCTAATGGCAAGATATTATTTGCTTCTCGTCTATGTTGTCCTTCACTTCGGTGTGTTCACATTTCCAAGGCACGGTTCTCTCTTTGGTTTCTTTGGTGAAGCTTGCCATTGCAGATTCCAGTTTTTCTATTCTGTCCATCATCTTTGTTGTGTACGACATAAATTCTGCTCTCATAATTCTCATTTCTCTTTTGAACCACTGAGGAACAGGGTTATGTGGTTCCCTGAACTCCTCAAATTCCAAAGGATCCTCCATTTCATCATGTTGTATCATGTTTAACGTAGACTCCTGAACTTTGCTATTAGATCTGGAATCCACAATACCTCTGTGGCTATCGTTTTTCCTGTTGACTTATCTGCTTACGTTTTCTTCTTCCTAAAAGCGGATATTTCAGGCTTTTTCCCTCTTATTTTCCTCTCCGGCTCACATTCTAATTCCCTCTCCTCTAACTATGGCTTCCTTTGGGGCTAGATCTCAGTGCATCTCAGGCTTTCCACACTAGGCAGTGGGTGGTCAGAACTGACCCTAGCTGGATGCTGTGCTCGTTTCCTCAAGCTTAGCAGAGTGTCATACCACCTCGGCCTCTTCCCTATCCACCCAGAGTGTCCTGTCTTGGTTCCTTGTCCCACTCCCACTTTCCTTAGTTCTTTGGACCAGCACTGGTTTTTCAGAGCTCTGCAGCACCAGTGCTATAGGGCTGTGGGCCCCAGCAGGCTTTTGTTCCAGAGAAGCTGTAGCGTCTTTGGCCGCCTGTCATGGTCAAGACCAATTTATGAAGGCTGGAGGCAGGGTCTCCATAGCACTGGAAAGAGGGAGAGGGGACCAGTGTGTCGGGATGGGTTTTGTTGTAAGCCTATGTTGTGCCTTAGGGTTTGCTAATATGGCCTCATTGCTGGTAGTGTGGGAGATGGGGTAGGGATGCTGAGTGAATTCAGAGTCAGTGAACATCAGTTTACGGATCTGGAGGGCTTTTTCAAACCTTCTTTTAAATTCTGGACATCCTTGACCATGGAGACGGCTGAAGTTGCTTTATCTTTGGCAAATAACTTCTGTTTTGGAGAGGTCTGAGAAGTTGTGGGATCAGAGGAAATGTTTAGTTCTCTGTCTTTTGTTGCTCATGGACCCAGGACAGCGGCAGGACAGTGTTCTAGTATATTCACAAGCCAACATTTCTTTAGACACTGCTCAATGGATGCCATCCCTCCTAGCTCTTGAAGACCACAAAAAGAGCCCTATAAATATTCTTATACATATGGGTCCTTTTCTGCTTTCTCTGATTTCTTTGGAAGCCTCATTTTCTCCAAATGTTTTATCAGTAGCTCTAAAGACCACAGAGTTTTCACTTCTCTTTCTTTGGCTCCATCCCCAGGCATAAAAATCCACCCTGTTGTGATTATTCTGCTATTAGCTCCAACCCCAGGGGAATTCACTTCCTTCTGAGGCTGCTCATTCCATTCTTGGGCAGCTCTAATGGTTAGAAAGTTCTTTATATTAAGCTAAAATCTGTCTTCCTGTTACTGAGATTGGGAGAGAAAGTACACAGCAAATGGAGACAGTACAGGGCACTGACTCTGCAGTGAGGAGAGCTGGGTTCAAATCCTACCTCTGACATTTACCACCCATGTCACCTTAGGCAAGTCACTCAACCTTCTTGGGTCTCTAGGTGGACTCTGAGATCACTTCCAGCTTTGTATCTCACATCCCATGAGTGAAAGGTATTCTGCCATGCATCCCTAAGGGATGAGTTTTAACTTATCTGTTAATTAATTATTCTAAGAATTCAAGGGTAAGAGTATGTAAACTACTAAAAGGTATATTTCTGTTCAACAGAAAGGCAAACTTTCCAACAATTAGATCTGTCTCAAAGTGGAAAGAAATAGAAGTTCTTAATAAGTAGTGAGTTCCTCATCACTGGAAGTCTCCAAGCAGAGGCTTGAAGTAGATGACCACATGTTAAGGCTGTAATAGAGGGCATTCATGCTATACTAGAATACTGGGTCACCTCTCAGATTCTTCCAATTCTGAGATTCTGTGATTCCACGACCTGTTCTATATTCATTTCAGGCTGTACAATCTGGTTTTGCTACTATTAGCTGCAATAATTATTATTATCAGCATTTATATAGCGCTTCAAGGTTTGTAAATCACTTTACAAATGTTATTGCAATTTATCCTAGGAAGTGGGTACTATTATTATTCCCACTGGACAGATGAGCAAAGTGAGACAGACAGAGGCTGAGTGACTTGCCCACGGTCACACAGTTAGTAAATGTTTAAAGCTATATTTGAACACAGGTCTTCCTGATTCCGGGACCAGAGCTATATCCACTGTGCCAACTAGTTGGAAGGATAAAGTGACTAAAGGGTGAAAACTGAGCTTCCTGGTTGTGGAGGCTTTGTTTGGGAAGGAGGGAGGCTACCTAAACAGAAGGCTCTAGATGAGGCTCAGGATGACATCCCTTGTTCCCAGAGGCTGAAATGAAATAAGATCTATGCTGCCAACCCTTGCTGTCACTCAGCTAAGTGGGGCACCTGAACACTTGTTCACAGGTTGGTTCATTCCTTTATCTGGTCCTCAAATACTTATTATTCAAAGCTGAAAGGGGAGCCCCAAGTTTTAGACCATTTTACTTTTCATTATAAAGGCAAGTAGGTGTGCTGCCTACACACACACACACACACACACACACACACACACACACTATTCCTCCTGAGCCTGGAATTTTTACTTCTCAAGGAAACCACCCCATCCTTGGTTCTCTCTCTTCCCCTTCTCTCTCTCTCTCTCTCTCACTCCCTCCCTCTTTCTCTCTCCCTCCCTGACTCCTTCTCTCTCTCTCTCTCTCTCTCTCTCTCTCTCCTCTCTCTCTCTCTCTCTCGCCCTACCCCCCCAACGCTGTTTCCCGCCCCCCCCCCCGTTCTTCCTCTGGCTGCTTTTGTCTTTGCATTCATCACCCAGTCCTCTTTTCTGTGGATGTGCCCCTCCCGGGCCTATTTTTACCACCTGTTTCGGGGTTTATTCTTGATCCAGCATCTTTCTCATTGTTTAAAGCGTCCCATGCTTGCTGACCAGCCTGTGCTGGGGCAGAAGCATGGCCAGGCTTTGCTAGCTGGCCGCTGAGATTTTTCCTGTTCTGTACTGTTCTTTCGCTAGTCCTGGCTGAGATGAGCCAAGGACAGACTTTCTCCCTTTCCTGGCTTGTTTCATACCATCTGTAATCCCATGCTTGGGGTCCTCTCTTTCTCTAACTCCTGCTTGCCTAAAGATTTTTACATTCTACCAAGCTTCCCCTTATCTCTAAAATCACACATTCTTGTGGAACCTCCAAATTTGCAAAGGATTCAAGTCTAGGAGTTTGGAGATCTGGGTTCTAGGGACAGATTAGTCTCTAACCTTACGAATTCAGATTAGAGGGGAAAAAAACATTACTTGGCAGGGAGAACATTACTTCTGTCTGGCTCTCAGTTACTCCATCTGTCAAATGGAAGGTTTAGATTAGATAACCTGAGTCTTTTCAGACCTGACATGATATCTTCCTAACTTCATCCAAACTTCTTTTACATTTCAACTCTCCTTCTCATTTTCCATTTTTCACTTTCTCAACCAAACGATTCTCTTTGGGAGTTGGAGGAAATCTTAGTGATAATTTAGTCCAACACCCTCATTTCATGGCAGAGAAAATGAAGCTCAGAGAAGGGAAGGGCCTTAGCCCATAGATACAACTATCAGGGGGAAATAAAAACTCTGTCTCAGGGTGCTGACATTGGGGAGGGGTGCTTCAGCCAACATCCCTTTGCCAAGCTGCACTCTTACGCTGTGTGACCATCCCTGGGCCACCACCCTTGGGGTCTGGCTACCTTCCCAGGGCCTGCCTTCTCCCAAATCCCCTTAGTATGGGACAGACTCTGGGGGATGGGCTGGCTACCCCTTCTCAGCACAATCCCCTCTCCAGCCAGACAGTCCTTCGAGCACCACAGCCTCCCCCCTGCCCTCACAGCAGGATTTACCCCCGGCATACAGACCTGTTAACCATCAACTAGCTAGTAGGGAGGGGCATGGAGAATCAAACCTGGCCCATAGGACTTGTGCTTATCCAGTTGTCTTTCTAAATTTCAGAGATTACTATTATTAGTCTGTCCTACTTACTGATCAAGGGCAGCTAGGCAGTGCAGTGGACAGAGTACTGGGTGTGGAGTCAGGAGGACCTGGGTTCAAATCTGACATCGGACACTCTCTACCTGTGTGACCCTGGGCGAGTAAGTCTCCTGACCTCTATTTGTCCCAATTTCCTCATCTGTAAAGTGAGGATAATAACAGCACCTCCCTCTGAGGGTTGTTATGAAGATCAAATGAGATGATAGCTGTAGAGTCCTTAGCACAGTGCCTGGGCACATAGTAGGTGTTGTTTAAATGTTAGCTATTTTTATATAGTGATAACACGAATTAGCTGCACTTTGCCAGGAAATGTGGGTTCTTAGATCACATGCCTCTGAAAAATGCTTGACTGACTGACTGAGAAGAACCTGCAAACCCTGGCTGAATTGTAGAAATAGTACATTATCTCCGATGACCCATGGCACCGTAGGTAGCATGACAGACTTGGAGTCAGAAAAATCTAAGTTCAAAACCAGCTTCTGGACACTTACTGAGTAAGCCACTTAATAGCTCTCAGCCTCAGTTTCCCCATGTGTAAAATGGGCATAATAACTGTACCTACTTCACAGCATTGAAGTTGATGTGAGATAATGCAAATGAGATAATGCAAATCTTAAAATGCCAAATAAGTATCAGACATTAGCATTACTCCCATTTACAGAGAAGTCACCTGCTATGTCTTCCACATTGCTGGGGGCCCCTGAGGACCTCCAACCCTGAAGAATAAATGCAAACCAGCAGATTGGGGGCGCCTATCTCTTTTTAGCTTGGATGATCTCTTAGGGCAGTGATAGCAAACACTAAAAAACTGGTGGGTGCACTAAACTGTACATAAAGATCCCTGGAGACCACATATTGACTGAGAAAACCACATATTAACATTACCTATGTTCTACTTAATTTTGATTTAATTTTGTTAAATATTTCCTAATTACATTTTAGTCTGGTTCAGGCCTCAACTGAGAGTATTGTGGGCCTCACACTGCCTGTGTTTGACATCTATGTTTTAGGGGCTTTCAATTCTTTTATCATATCCTATTGTTTTTATCCATTTTCTACAGAATCTTGAGAAATCACTAAGGTCTGCGCCTTGGGCACAGACATCACCCGGAGGGGCATTCTCCACTCAATTGGCCTGCTCAGCTCAG
Source organism: Phascolarctos cinereus (assembly GCF_003287225.1). Taxonomy (NCBI): domain Eukaryota; kingdom Metazoa; phylum Chordata; class Mammalia; order Diprotodontia; family Phascolarctidae; genus Phascolarctos; species Phascolarctos cinereus. The sequence goes on from NW_027556402.1 coordinate 214,269,882, forward strand.
CTCCTGGACACTGCAGGAAGAAAGAACCACACAGGAGACCATTCACTGCCCTGACGGCCACCTTGTCTATGAGTAATATTGAAGGTTCAACGTCCTCCCACATTAGTAAAGCCGACAGGTCAGCAGTCTGTGATGGGCTGTGGCTTCAATGCTCTCGTCTGAAGCCCAGGGATCCAAGATCCTGTCTCTGACTTCAGATGAAACAGGATAATTTTGGAGAGTCCCTATGACATTTGCAAAGTGTAAAGTATCAGACTTTTTCTTCTAGGTCTCTGCCAAATAATACTTCAAACTAAAACTCCTTGCCTACAGACTTGCTTCAGCAAGCCACGCATTTTAGAAACTGCAGTGTTGCTGTGTCTGGAACTGGCCAAAGGCTTGCAGGACCCCGTGTGGCGGACCCCTGAGCTTCATCACCCCCGTGTCTCACTCCTTCTAGGATGCTGCTGCCAGGTTGCTTCCATGTCAGACTGTGGGGGCAACAGGACCCCATACAGAGGGACAGCATGAACCCCATCCATGGATGGAACAACCTAAATTTAACTCGAGATAATAGAAAATCCTTGTCCGCTGAATGATCCAAGTGGACGGTACATTCTTTCCACCGAGGAAACAGCATTAGTCCTTTGGGGCTGAGAGAGGCTGACAGGGAGAGCCTTGGCGGTAGGGGGAAAGGAGGAGGGGAAGAATTCTAAGTGGGCTTGGGCAGCTATTCCATCCGTCTCTCAAGCTGTTGCCCTTTGAGATTCCCTTGAACTCAAGTAAACCATAAATCCCAATGAAGGGTTTCCACTGATTGTAATTATCCAGGCTTGCTGACCTGAAAATGCCCCTTGACTCCTCACTTTGCCTTCCACAGATCTGACCATGTCATTCCCTTACTCAAAATACAGAATGTTTCTATTCTGAATAAACATACAGAATTCTCACCCTGGCACTTAAAAACCTTCACTAGCTTCGACCTTTCTTTCCTGTTTTGTTTCATATGACTCCTCTTCGTGCATTTTCCATTCCAGTCAAACTGGCCTACTATGTGCCCTGAGCATACCATTCATCTCCAGCCTCCCCGCCTTTGTATGAGTGGTGCCCCATGTTTAGAATGCACTCCCTCTTCACCTCCATCTCATGGGATCCCTCAGGTGACCCCCTCAGGAGCACCCTCTCCCTCTTCAATTTGCTGACATTACTTTGACTATAATCCACAGTCACTTGTGCACATTTTGCACCCTCCAACATAGAGTGTAAGCTCCCGGAGGGCAGGCACGGTTGCGTTTTCTTCCCTTAGTATCCCCAGCACCTACTACAATGCCAGGTACACAGTGAAGTGCTTGATAAATTCTTATTGAATTTCACTGAGTTTCAGAAGGGGCTGTGACAAAGGCCGTTACCAGGGTTATTGCAAAGAATCTCAGCAGAAAGCTCACGTGCTCAAGACCGAAGACAAGCGAGAGTTTGGAGGGTGAGAGAGGGTGAGGGAGGGCCCAGCCTTCTTGTGCAGCCTGCCCCTTCAGCCAGGCTTCCAGGAACTCTCCCTTTGCAGTGATTGTGGGCAAAACCTTGGCATCACCACAACATAGCTAACATTCATATGGTACTTTAAAGTTTTCTAAAAATGCTTTGTACTCTTCACCTCATTTAATTTGCAAAAACAACCCTGAGCCATAGGTGCTGTTGCTATCTCCATTTTACAGATGAGGAAAACTGAGGGTTAGTGAGATGAAGCAGCTTGGTCAGAGGTGAGATTTGAACCCAGGCCTTCTGGACTCCAAGGCCAGCACTACATCCACTGCCTCCCTCTGGTCTCTGGGCAGACTTAGCCTGCTCTGTGAGTTGGACAGGTGGGCTGTAGATTTCCCTCTGGCCCACTGAGGGCCCTGAGAGGAGTGCCCATGTGGGAGGGAAGAAGAAAGGGAGCTTGGTCACCTGAGTCTATGTGGCCCTTTTCTGTCTGCTCAGAGCTGCCCACAAGAGGCTTGAGGCTTGGCACAAGTTGAATAAGAGGTACATAGTAGGTGCTTTGCACGTAGCAGTGATTACCAAATGTTTGGGCTAAGTTGAATTGAATTCAAGGTGGCCACTTCACTGAATATTTTCTGTATTAAATGGTATGGTTCACACCAGGAATATATAGACTCATACTAACCAGGTACGTCCTCCTAGAGCTTAGTCATTCCTTTCTGTCACTAGGAGAATGCACCTGAAACACTCTCCATTATGCTAAGGGAAATCACCAAGGTACACATGCCACCGCACTCCAATCCATGCAAGAGACAAGACAGCCTGTTGATCTCACCTTGCTTCTCTGACGTTGCTACCCCGCCGGTCCCTACTCTCCTCACCTCATGTCTGGACAGTTGTAATAGCCTGAGGGTGGGTCAGCCTGCCCATCCACCCTTCAAGCCATTCTCCATCCAGCCACCAAGGGGATTTTCCTAAAGCCCAGGTCTGATCACGTCACACACTCCTCCACTCAGTAAACTCCAGTGGCTCCCTGTGAGTCCAGGATCAAATACAAAGCCCTTGATTGGCGTTCATGACCTTTATAACCTCTCCAGTCTTCTTACATTCAACCAAGTACTCTTTGATCCCGTGACACCGGCCTCCTGGCTACTGGGCAAACGAGACCGCCCATCTCTCAGCCCTGGCCGCCCGGAACGCTCTCCCTCCTCTGCTCTGACCACTGACTTCTCTGGCTTCCTTTCAGTCCCAGCTAAAATCCCATTTCTACAGGAAACCTTTCCTAACTCTTCTTAACTCCAGGGCTTTCCCTCTGTTAACTATTTCCTATTTACCCTGTATATTGCTTGCTTTATATATATTTGCATGTTGTACCCCTCCCCACTAAATTATAAGCTCCTTGAGGGCAGGGACTGTCTGCTTTTCTCTGCACCCCTAGTGCTTTAGCACAGTGCCTGGCACATAGTAGTCTCTTCAATCAATGTTTATTAACCAAATAACTATAGTAGCATGCACATACATGTATGTGTGTATATACATACATACATACGTACATACAGAGAGAGTGTGATCACATAGTAACTATTCAGTAAATATTTATTGACTGACTCCTCTATAAAATGGGATTCCTCGGATCACGAACTTAGAACTGAAGCCTCCCAACCCCTCATTTGTGAGATGAAGAAACAGAGACATTAAAAACCTAATGGTAGATCACATGGTGCCTGAGCTAGGATTTGAATCCAGGCCCTTGGACTCCAATCCAGCATTCTCCACTGTACTGTGCTGCCTCTAACATGAATGGCACTACGCACACCATCTCATGGTGAGGTTTGAACAGGATAGAACATGTTGTGGTCTGTAAAGTTAAAGAAATGTCATCCTGAAGTCATCTGGAGCCTCTCAGTGCCCACAGTACCCTTCTAAGGGACGATGAAGACAGCCTCCTAGAGTCCGATGTAGGGTTTCACCCTCTAGCTTTCTGTAGATGATAAACAAGACTGTTCCCTTCAAACAAACCAACCACCCAGGACAAAAAGAGCGGGACCCAGGAGGACCCAGACAGCTGTTCTTTAATACACAAAATAATCCCTGAGATGAGCTCCCATGGCCAGATTTAAGCACTAGAGCTTTAGAAATGCCATGAGAACATCCTTATCGGAATCTCAGCCTGTCCCGCTGGAAGAGACCTTGGGAAACATCAAACCCAACCCCCTTTGACAAGGAAGCTGAGGCCCAGAAAGGATGGGGGGAAGAAGGGTAGCAACTTGTCTGTGAGTTAATGAAAGAACAAGGATTAAAATCTCCTCTGAACCCCCAGGCCCATCAGGGTTTATTCGATCACACCATTTTGTCGATCAGTAAAGGAAAGCTGAAAGACAGGCTTATATAGACCTGGAACGAACCTTAGGAAAGAATACTGACTCTCAGGTCAGAGGAGCTGGGTTCAAATCTTGTCTCTGATACTTGCTGCCAAGTGACCTTGGACAAGTCATTCAGTTTTCTCATTCACAAAATGGAGGGGGGAAGGGTCTGGAACAGAGAGCCTCTGAGGATCCTTGTGGTTCTCGATTTATGAGCCTATGAACCAAATCACCTCATCCAACTCCCTTATTTTACAGATAAGGAAACTGAGGCCCAGGGATGCCAAGGGACTTGGCCTTCAGGTCACTCTGGTAGTGAGGTGTGGAACTGCGACACAAACCCAGGCTTTCTAACCAGTGCTCCTTCCCCCACCTACAGTATGCTTTTTCTCTTACACTCACGACTTTTGAAGATAACATGAAAGGCAACTCCCAAGCTTTCTCAAAAAATGCCCCTTTGTCTCACTGTCAAAAAGGGAAGCCTCAGAAGAGCTAATTGTTGCTCTGTGGTGTCTGACTCTTCATGACCCCATTTGGGGTTTCCTTGGCAGAGATAACCGAGCGGTTTGCCATTTCCTTCTCCAGCTCATTTTACAGATGAGGAAACTGAGGCAAACAAGGTGAAGTGACTTGGTCAGGGTCACACTGCCAGTAAGCATCTGAGGCTGAACATGGACTCGGGTCTCCCTGACTCCAGGCCTGGTGCTCTACTTCATATCTTTATCTCATCTCATATTATCAGCTTTCTTTTCAGGTGTGTATGTCTTATCTTCCCTCCCTGATACTGATGTCTTAGCTCTCCTCGTATTTCCCTCAGGACCAGACTTCACATAGTAGGTTTTCAATCAATCAGAAATCATTTAGTGTGTGACTGCCAGGTATTACTATGCTAAGCACTGGGGATATAAGGACAAAATTGAAACAATCCCCAAGGATTTGACATTGTATCTCAGGAGATGGTGCAGTAGATAGAGGGCAGGGCCTGCAATCAGGAAGGACTGAATTCAAATGCAGCCTCAGCCACTTAGTAGCTATGTGACCCTGAGCCAGTCACTTAACCCCATTTACTTCAGTTTCCTCATCTGTCAAATGAGCTGGAGAAGGACATGGCAAACCACTCCAGTATCTTTGCCAAGAAACCTCCAAATGGGGTCACAGAGAGTTGGATACGACTGAAACAACTGAACAACACTACACATTTTAGGTATACCCACACGTATATATGTGCACACATAAGCACATACTGAATAACAGCCAGGGAATTTGGGGGAGGAAGGCGCTCACACGTGGTAAGATCAGAATAGGCCTCCCATGGAAGCAGGCCTGGACCCCTGTGATATCTTCTGGCCATTCAAGTCACCCAGTACTTCTCTCCTACCTGATATCGTTATCCCATCTTACAGTATGTGTTTTCTAATAGCATTTAACATTCAGTATATTCTTAGTATTCTACTAACATTTTCTTTGTTTCTCCTGTACTTAGCATGTTGCCTGGCACACGGCAGGCAGTTAATAATTGCTTACTGAATGGAATTGAATTCTGGGTTATCACTCAATATTATGCCTGATTACTCATCTTCTGGTTTTATTCATTTCTTTTCTCTTTTCCAGGTGATGATTTCGCTCTGCTACACAGCACAAAGCATTCAGACACTGAGTCGTGGCCAGATGTTCTGGTGGACAGACTCACTTCCCTTCTCCCATGAGGAGTGTCTTTGTTTTCAAAGCAGGGTAGCCCAAAGTCACAGACAAAGGTGAAAGTAAAGGACACATACCCAGTGTCTCAGCCCCAAAAGCCAAGAGGATGGGATGGCTGCCTATCCTTGGAGGTCTCTTCGGGCTTCACCTAAGGCAAATATTCCACTGTGCGCATAAGCCAGGGTGTTGTCACGGAGAGAATGACAGCGCTCCTGATTTCTCCTATTCCTGGGAGTCTGCACTGGGTACTTCATAACACTACGCATAGAGGCCCCACACACACTATATCACTACCCAAAGGAACGCAGTATAGTGGGCTCAGTTCTTCCCCACACTGCTCCACACCATTGAAGGAGAACGCAGCTGGGTTTTTCTCTCTTATGTGAGCTGAATGGCTCTTAGCCCTTAGGAAGGCATCCTCCATAATCAGTCAGCAGGGAATGTGGCTGAAGGGATGGTCCCATGGTACCACATAGACCTCTGGCCCTGCCAGAGACACCTCAAAGAATTAGGAAGGGGAGAGGGAGAAAGATTGCTTGCCTGGTACATAGCAGACATTTAATAAATGCTTATGGACAGCTAGGTGGCGTAGTGGATAGAGCTCCTTGGAGTCAGGAGGACCTAAGTTCAAATCTGGCCTCAGACACTTGACACTTACTAGCTGTATGACCCTGGGCAAGGCATTTAACCCTGACTGCCTCACCAAAAAGTGCAAAAAAAGTCAATAATTGCTCCTCGATTCAATCTGTCCTCTGCAGGCAGGGTGTGGTACTTGTGTCCTAAGCCTCAGTGCCAGAATCTGTTGAAAACCAGTGCCTTGTTTAAACCTGGTAAATGAGATGAACCAAAAATCTGTTTCTGAGGTTGAGGGAGAACAGGCCAGACATTAATCCTTCCTAGGTTCTCCTGGTTTACTGGAAAGAGCCTTGACTTTAAAATCAGAGGACCTGGGTTCAAATCCCACTTCCTACTACCTGACTACTTACTTCCTTGGACAAAGGACTTTATCTCTCTGGGTGTCAGTTTCCTTGGAATTGGACTCAATACCTTTTAAGGGCCCTTCTAGTGCTTAATCTAAAAGCTCTCATGAGCCTATATGTTTTCTGCACAAAGGGGAAACGTGTTTATGAGAAAACTGAAATGCAACAATGTGAAAACCTCTGGAGAGGTTTTCAATTTCAGCCGTGGTTTTTCCAAACCTTTTCATTTTTAAACCTTCCCCCAAGTCCACCTCTGTAATCAGACACCCGTGCCTCCTATTTCTCCACCCTCACATTTCAAATTATGTCTTTGCTGAAACAGAAGCCATTCCCCAACCCCTCAGTAGCCAGTGCACTGCCCTCCAAAACCTACCTTGTTTTCAATTTGTATCTACCTTTTTGTGCTTATGCTGTGTCCTTGGTTAGAATGTAAGGTCCTGGAGGACAGAGAGGATTTCATTATGCTTTTGTCTTTGCATTCCTAGCATCATCAGTAATAAGTAATCACTTAGTAAATATTGGCTGATTGGTTGATAAGGTTGTCAGTATCATTCTACTGAGCTTGTGTGTAAATTCTGAGTCACCAAGAACTGGGTCATCTTCTGTCTCTTCTCTCCTTCATCATCTAAGTCTCAGAAGTCAAAGGATTAAGAACAGATGTTTCCTATTATACCTTATAGGTATAGTAGGTAAGAAAAATCATCTCCTATGTCATGTTCTCCTCAGTTTTTAGCTATCAGTTCCACTCTTTCATTTGTTACTTAGTGGTTAGAGCACTACACCAGGAAACAGGACAGCCTAGATTTGAATCCTGACCCTGACAGTTACTAATTGTGTGGCCACGGGCAAATCACTTAACCTCACACAGCCTCAGTTTCTTTATTTATGACATGGGGATGACAATGCCTGTAGCACTAAATTCACCACTGAGGGTCAAATGAGATGATGTAGTTGAATGTTAGTTATCACAAAGGGTGTAACCATTTATGTTTCTCCAAGAATTAATATACTAAACCAGAAAGGAATCAAATGGGCTAGGTTACTTACTGACCTAAGAGTTCACAATCCAGGAAAAAATGTTTAGGAGATCCATTTTAACAAGGGTTCTAGGGTCTGTGAACTTTTTAAAAAAGACACTTTATAATAACTGCATTTCAGTGTAATTGGTTTCCTTTGTAATGCTATGTATTTTATTTGAGACACTTAAAAAACATTATTCTGAGAAGGGTTCCACAGTCTTCACCATTCTACCAGAGGGGTCCATGACACCCAAAAGGTTAAGAATTCCTCTCTTACAGCAATGAGCAAACATCCATCCTTCCCCTAGGAGTATTCTTAGGAGAGAAGATATACTAAAACTTTATTTTATCAAGATAGGTACCCTACCTCTTAACCTTCAAGCACAAATACAACTAACCAGAGCCCTCCCCTAATGCATGTTTTCTTTGCTACACATCTATCCTACCATGATTTTATAGACTCATACAATCTTAGAGTTGGAAGGAACCATTTATTTAATCATAGGACCAAGACCAGCATCTCTCCATTTTACAAATGGGGAAACTGAGGCCCAGAAAGTCTCTATGATCTAATGAAAAAAGAAGTTACTTGCCCAAGATCACATGAAGCCAAGTCTAAAACCCAGGCCACCTGACTCTTTCCACTAGACTAAGGTCGACTTAGTATAATTCTCACATTGTACAGATGTAGAAACCAAGGCCCAGAAAGGATCCAAAGACTCAGTATGAAAACATTTTTTTATTAAGGGAAAAGAATCAATCCTTCACAATAGAGCAGAAGCCTGAGAGGGTTCATTTCAGCACCTGGCCAGAATCAGGAGCCCACCTGTAAATCTCTTGCCCCTTGAGACTTTCTAATAGTCTGACAAGATCTTTCCTTATTTTTCTCCAGGGAGAATCTGGCCACATACCTGGGGAGGAGTTCAGACTCAAGAAACTCGTTTGGTAAATTCAGGGATGTTGCTAGGGTGTCTTAAGAAAAGGGGAGGCTGCTGCTGCTACAAGAGGAATGGCTTGCAGTTCTGTCTTCAGTCTGGAATCTGGAGCTGTGGGTGTTTGTCTCAAGATTAAAGCAGAGCAAATAGCTGAGGTGCACACTGGCTCTCAGCTCTCCTGGGAGGATGACAAGTAAATCTAGTTGCTACCGAGGCTCAGCTGTCCCTGATGCATCTTGGTTTTAGGAAGTGACTCTGAGAATGAATGAATGTTCTGGAGAACAGCGGGGACCCAGACAGTCACCCGCTGAGGCTGTTGTGCTGAGGACAGGCAGGAAGGGAACCCTCACCTTCGTCCCTTGCCCTTGGCCACAGTGAGCCTTCACCCGACTTCGATCTCTGAGGGCACACCACCAGCCTCCTCCAAATGGGCCTTGCTTTGGGAACCAAGCCCTACATAGCTCAGGCTGACATCTCCCCCCACTCACCTACCTTCATTTAGCACTCACCCCCCCTTCCTCCCCTGCTCCCCAGGGCAGGATGCCAGGACCTGGTCTTTATCTTCCTCACCCTAGGGCCTCCTCGCTCATTACAAGAACAGAGCTGATTAACATTGTCTGGCAAGATTCATCCCACTCCCCCTTTTTTAAAGGGAAAAAAAAACCCCACACACACTCCAGTCAAAACTCAACACAAAGAAAAGAGTCACCCTAGTCAATGAAGCAAGACAATAATGATGCACTGTACCTTTAAGGAGTCAGGCTTGGTTCCCTCCTGTGTGTGAGGCAGGAGGAGGCAGGAGGAAGCAGGTTATTCTGGGTTCCCGGCTTACTTACCTAACACTGAGTTAGCCCCTTTCCCCCTCTGGCCAGCCTCTCTTCCACTCTGGGGAGCTTTTACCATTTAAGGTCAATGTTACATCTGGCTCTGCTGGCTGTAAGCTGCTCCCTGCAGGGCCTCCCTCTGCACTCCCAGTCTTGCTGCCTGCCTGCCTGCCTGCCTGCTTGCCTGCCTGTCCTGCCCTGGCAGGGAGCTGGGAGAGAAAGCTTCTAATTCTTCCAAGCCCCTTTCTCCTGTTTCAGGGACTCCTAAAGCCCAGCCCCCCAGGGAGGCTCCAGGAGGCCGGACTGGGCTGGGACTGGACCAGGGTTCCTCTACTGGGGAAGGAAAAGCAGTTACTCCCCTATCCCTTCCCCCTACTCTCCATACACACATTCAGCCTGTTCAACCAGTCCTTAGGGGGCTCTGAGCTCATTGCTCTCCCCATACCACGTCTTGGGCACATCTTCCTCATTCTGGCCACACAAGTGGTTGGTCTGTAAAAGGCGCCTGAAAGGATCCTGGCTCAGAACCAGGCCAAACTTGGAGGGTGTCTTTTCCTCAAAATGCCTATAAGGGGAAAGGGAGGGAGAGAGCCATAGCCAAGGAGGGAAGGAGATGAGGGGGGCTGCAGCATGCCCCTAGAACTCTGGTCCTACCTCAAATCCTCGGGGAGCTCAAGGAGGGAGTTGGCAATGGCTGATCGGTCCCTCAAGAAGCCCAGACCCTTCCTTCCATCATATGGAAACAGATCCAAGCCAAGGCAGCTGATGCTGCCCCTGCCCAATCTGAAAGGGCTGATCTTAGCCTTAGCCTGGCCTTCCCAGTTTACTAAACCCCATTCTCCCTGGGTGTGGCCTGGCTGGGGCCAAAAGCTCTGGAGTTCCCGATCCATAAGAAAAGAGAAACCAAAATGACTGCACAGGTCTTCTATTCACCTGAAAAAATGTTTTTGCCCCTGAGAAGCAGCCTGGACAGTGTTCAACGACTCAGGACTCCCAGCTCCCACTTATATAGTCTATAATGGGAGGGGGGGTATTTTCAAATGCTTAACCAACTCTTCCTCCCCCACCTCACCCCCAAAAGACACAGGATACACTTTATGCTTAAGCTGCATGACAACATTTTCACCATCACTTTCTTAAGTCTAGACAATCAACGAAACAATAAATCAAGCCCTGATTTTCAGTATTTGTCAGTTTCCGAGGTATAAATGTTCACAATGAAAATTTAACAGTTGGCTCTAGAGAGCCTGGTCGATGTCAGTCCGACACATTTGAGTCAGTCCCCAACATCACAGACAGAAGAACTTGCAATATCCAGGCCATAGTGATCTCAGCTCATCTGCCTTCTCTGGCCTGCCCCATGCAGTCACCATTCCCACCAATGTTCCCCATCCTTGTCTCTCCTTTAAAATAATGGGAATCAGACCTGTAACCAGCAATTCTGATAACCAGGAGAAGCAATGCCACGTGCACCAGGGAGAAGGATGAAAGACATTCTCAAAATCAACTTTTAAAGTCACATTCAGTTGGAATAGGGGAGATCTCAGGATGTGACCTTGGTCCTTAGAATACAAGGTCTTTTGGAGGAAAGACTGGGGAAATTGACGGGGTGAGGGGAATAGGAAAGACCTTGGGTTACCATGAAATCACTGATGGAGGGGCCACCACTATGGGATAGAGAGCAGGACAGTCCTAGGGCAGAGAAAAGTTACACTGTGGGGGGAGGAAGCTATGACATGGGAGCCTCTCTTTTAACTAATTTTCTATTAAAATCTAGTATCTAGCTGGATACTAAGTTCAATTAGTTCTAGTAGATCCAGAGCTCTCTAAATTTTGGCTCCCTGGAGCAAAGGCTCGGTCACTCCACCTTAGTTGCAGCTTTGATGGGGATTAAACTTCATAATCTCTGAGGGCCTTCCCAGCTCTAACTATCAGCTGGATACTCTGGAACCTTTGTGCATCAGTCTCCTTGGTTTCTCTCTGCTATGGAGAACTGAGATTTCCTAACAGTAAACTGAGGATCAGTGAGTTCATAGTTTTCAATGCTGAATCCCATTTTTCTGGTATCTACATGACGTCCTAAATTTAATGACTCCTCTTCATTATGCCGTGGTCACTTCTGGTAGAATTCCTCAGAGGCTGACTGAATCTTTTTCTGCCTGACCACCCAAAATCACATTGACGCTCACCTAATCTCAAAAACACACTCGTACATACTAGCACACTAGATCATTTTCAAATGCTCGCTCATGTTCACAAACTCTCACACATCCATACACTCTTTTACAATCATACACCAGCACAGATATTCAGCTACAACCACAGGGAGTCGACATAAGATATAGTGGGTAGAATGCTAAGCATGGAATCAAGAAGACCTGGGTTCAAATTCTATCTCTAATATTTACTGGTTGTAGGACCATGAACAAGCCACCTGAGCCTCAGTTTCCTCATTTGTAAAATGTGGGTGATGATAGGAGCTATCTCCCAAGGTTGTTGTGAGGATAAAATGAGATCATATGCACAAAACACTCTGCAAAACCTAAAGCATTATATAAGCGCTAGCTATCACTATTATTATTATTATTCTCATTCACACGTCACAGAGAACACTCAGGAGACCCAGAACTTGTCTGACCCTTCAGGAATCTCCCAGACTAGAAAGGGACACAGGGTCAGAGCTGACTCTCTGGGACCAGCTGGAGGCTCCGAGGCCTTTCCAGGGACAGAGTAAGGGCAGCAAATGAAGGCAGCACTGGGAGGACAAAGCAAAGCCCCAAGCATCGTGGTGGCTTGTCCAGCACTTGAGGAAGGAGGAAAAATGGGAAGGTGGATCACATCTTCAAATGTCAAGGGAGACAACAAGTTAACCACAGTGAGGCACAGTGTGACTGTCTAATAGCCCATCATGACTTGCCAAAAACCAACACCATATTGTTCCCACCTCTTTTGGTTCTACTCATACGCTGCTGAACCAGCCTGGAGGAAGTCACAAAACCATGCTGATTGTCATTCAGTTGTTTTCAGTCATGGCCGACTCTTTGTGATCCCATTCGGGGGTTTTCTTGGCAAAGACACTAGAGTCGTTGGCCATTTCCTTCTCCAGCTCATTTTACAGATGAAGAAACTGAGGCAAACAGGTTTAAGTGACATGGCCAGGGTCACACAACTAGTAAGTATCTGAGGTCACATTTGAATTCAGGTCTTCCTGACACAGTCCTAAGCCTCCTGAACCCAAATTCTGCTTTTAAGTCTGCTCTGTACCTTTTTCCAGACTGTTCCCTAGGCCTGGAATGTCCCCTCTCTCCCTCTTCACCTGTTGGGTTTCTTTTTTTCTTTGTGTGCTTTGCCTAGAGCATGGAAAGATATGTGGAGGGGCAATAACATGAGAAAAGACTAGAAGTGAAGGGAAGGGCCAGATGGCTTCTTTAGATCTTGCATCAAATTAGGAATTCTCAACCTTTTTTTGTGTCATGGGCCCCTTTAGCAGTCCAGTGAAGACTATAGACCCCTTTTCAGAATAATTTTTTAAAGTCTATAAAATAAAATATGTGGGATTCCAAAGGAAACCAATTATATTGAAACATATTTTATATATGTATATATATATATATATATGCATATACACATGTATATATGTATGTGTGTATATACATATATAGATATAGATATAGATGTATGTATATACACAGACTTATGTAAAAGTCTACAGACCACAGGTTAAGAAGCCCTACCTTATACCATATCTTGCCTCCAGTTTGTAAAGTAAGGGCAGTCATTTTAGAATGGTTAAAGATTTATGCAGCTTTAATATACCTTTTTATTGTTGTTAAGTCATTTTTTCTGTGACCCCATTTGGGGTTTTCTTGGCAGAGAAATTGGAATGGTTTGCCATTTCCTTCTCTGGCTCATTTTACAGATGAGGAAACTGAGGTAAACAGGTTAAAGTGACTTGCCCAGGGTCACATGTATGGTAAGTGTCTGAGGCCAGATCTGAACTCAGGAAGGTGAGTCTTCTCGACTCCAGGCCCAGAGCTCTACCCACTGGGCCGCCTAGCTGCCCCATACCTTTTTATAGAAAAAGACTAATCATGAAGTTGGATTCCTAATTTCTCTCTGTTTTCCATTCCTATGGGAAGTCTGGTTGCTGGATTTATGTACATTCCACTGTTCACTGGAATTTCAGGCTAGGAGGAAATAATCAGTGTCAGCAGGATCTTAAAAATCCAAAACTATTTAAAAAAAATGTTGTAGAATGCATTCATTCATTCACTCCATCATTCATTCACCTCAATGGACATTTATCCCCCTCCTCCACACATGCAAGGCTCCTGGGCACTAAAAACTACAAAGATCCATTTAGCAATTTTTCATTCCTTCTGCAAGCTGGTCTATGCCTAGCAACCAGACACTGCTCTGTCTGGAAATGGAAGACCCTGGCCTGTCAGACCACTAAACTTGGAGTTAGAAGACTTGAGTTCATGTTCTCGCCCTACCATATACCAGCTCCATAACCTTGGGCCACTTTCTTCTCCTCTGAGTTTTCTCAAAGGTAAAAGAAGGATAATCTTTTCCTCTTACTTAACTACTTCACAGGGCTGAATGATAACGTATGAAGATGACTTTAAAATTTTAAAGCTGGATTGTAAACTCCACTGTTGTTTTTGGGATCAAAAACCAAACCCTTTCACAGGCCTCATTCCTGAGAAGCCTCCCTCTCCCCACCCCCACCGCAACAGAAAGTCAACTCAGAATCCTCTAGAATGGTCAGCAGCAGCATGAGAAGAATTGTAGAGCATAGATTTAGAACCTAGAAAGAACTTCTAAATAATCATAGCAGTAGCTAGCATTTTTATAGACCTTAAGGCAGAGGTTCCCAAACTTATTTGGCCTACTGCCCTCTTTTCCAAAAAAAAAAAAAAGTTACTCAGTGCCCACCTGGAAATCTACTTTCTTTAACCGTTTAACGGTTTTTGAAAAAATGTACATCATTTCAAAAAATATAGTTTTTTTAAGTGACACATCTTAAATTTAATTATTTATTGTAAATTTGTGGGCTTTGTCCTGCATTGAAATTTTGATGATGCAATATTGCATTATGTGACTGTATAGTATCATACTGTAAACAAGTCATTACATGCACATATTCCTGCTGATGCATGCTAGACTTCCTGATAATGCACGACATGCTAGCCCGCCAACACTTGCTTGTTAAGACCTGTTGGCAGACTTGACCACTGATCAGTTACAGCTTGCATTTTGTGTGTTTATTTGGAAAATAATGTAATCACTATGACTTAAACTCTGTTACACAACAGACAAAACATGTATGAATGTTTTTTCAAAATGTTCTTCTCTTCTTTCCTTATGCTTCCACTGCCCCTTTATTTTTATCCAACACCCCACAATTGCACCCTAGGCAACTACCACCTCCCTGGATCATTCCATTGCCCCCTGGAGGTGGTATCACCCACTTTGGGAACCTTTGGTTTATTAAAGGTTGGCAAAGGGCTCTACAAATATGATCTCATTGATTCTCACAACAACACTGCATATTATTTTGCAGTTGAGGAAACTGAGGCAGACAAAGATTAAGTGACTTGTACAGGGTCACACAGCTAATCAATACATAGGGCTGGCTTTGAACTCAGATCTTTCTGACTTTAGGTCCAATGATCATCCAGTGCATCACCTAGCTGCCTTGGAAATCTAGTACAGCCTCATCATTTTACGGATGAAGAAACCAAGGCCCAGAGAGATGAAGCAATTCGCCCAAAGACCGCACAGGTAGGAAGTGGCAAGGCTGAGACTTGAATCCAGGTTCTCTGACTCAGACTCAGGGCCTTCTCAGCTGTGCCACACATAATCAAGAAGAGGCACCAGCAGCCATCAAGTGTGCTGACAGCAGTTCTCAAAAACAGTGACCACATCCTTCCCTGGGTGATCTTAGACACAGAATCGGGGTCAACCCAAGGGGGATGGGGAGCAGGTCAAGAGGGACAAGAAGAAGATCACAGATGATGAACTGGACAGAACGTTTTAGATCATCTGGTCCAACCCCCTCCTTTTACAGAGGAGAAAACTGAGGCCTAGAGGCTAAATGACCTGCCTAAGGCCTTCTGTCAGTGGTAGAGACAATCCTGATGGCTAATATTTGTATGGCACATAAAGGTTTGTAACACATTTTGCACGTATTATCTCTTTTGACTTCACAACAACCCTGTGAATTATTCTCCTTGTGCTTTTATTATCCCCATTTGGCAGATGAGGAAACTGAGGCAGACAGAGGTCTGCCTAGAGTCGCACAGCTAGCTAGTAAGTGTCTGAGGCTAGATTTGAACTCAGGTCTTCCAGACTATAGGTCCAACATTCTATCCCTGCAATACCTAAATACCAACATTTGACTCTAGGTCCTTGGACTTCAAATCCAGCACTCTTTCTAGTATAGCATGCTGTCCACTGGGCCTGGACCTCATGTACCAAGTAAGCCATAAAGCGGGCAGGGAAAGAACTAGCTTCATTCATCTGAGGGGCAGGAGAGTTTGACTGTGGTCACCAGGCTTCTTATCAACTGGGACATGGATATGGGACAAAGGTTTCCCCTCTAAAATTAGTGCATTCCATCTCTGCTGGGGAATCAGGGGCATAACTCATTGCTTTCATATGTCTTCATTTTGGATGACAACAGTTTTTGGTCCTCCAGTCCTGGAAGGGGCCTCTGAGAGCCCTCTGCACAGAACTGTTCACATAGCCCTGAAAGCCAGATTTTAATCCTTGGAAGAACACGGACCATCTCCAGGCTACATTTAACCTTGTCCTCAGGGCTGCACAGATAGCTGGGCTTGCTCCTGGTGCAGTTGATCCTTCCTCAAAGCATCCCTCCCCAGAAGTCACTTATTGACTTGTTGGATAGCACATCCTTGAGGCTCAACTCCTGAAGCTATAGAAAACGAGAACCCTCCTACAAAATCACTTTTGAGGACCCTGAGGCTAGGGAGGGGAGGATCTGACCTTGAACAGCATCTAGACAATCAGTGCAGAAAGACTCAATATTTCCATTTTCTTCCTTTAATGAGCCCAAGGAGCCTTGTTAAAATGAATGTCCCCCAAATGAACACTGTCAGTCAGCTTCCATGCTCAATCACAGGCCCATATTTGGGGGCTCAGCTCTGAGAAAGGGAGGGACAACTCACCAGCTACTACATAAAGGGAGGAACGGTTAGGATGCTTGAAAATTTACATCAACTATCTCTTAGGACGGGAGGAATGAAATTCCAGAAACATTTACTAATTGCCAACTGTGTGCCTGGGAGTCTGCTGACAGCTAGCTGTTTTATCCTTGCCAAGCCTCAGTCTCCTCATCTGTAAAATGAAGGGAATGGACTCATTGACCTCTATGATCCCTTTCAGCTCTAAATCTATGGTGTTGGGATCCCCGTCATCTAGTGAATGGAGAGCTGTCTTCCTTAAATGGACCTTGTTCTTGTAAACTGGTGAGAAATCTGTAAGTATGCAGACACTATGTTTTAGGTTTTAGCTCAGAGGATCATAGATTTAAGGTAGAAGGGACCTTAGAGACCATTAAGTCCCATTCTCTCATTTTACATATGAAGAAACTGAGGCACAGAGAGAGTGAGTGATTTTCCCTGGTTCACATAGCTAGTAAGCAGCAGAATTGGAATCCAGGTCTTCCTGATCCAAGCTCTTGTTTTAGGAATGGCATTGACAAACTGGGACAAGTCCAGAGGAGGGTGACCAAAGGACAGTGAGACTAGTTAGGCATCCTACTGATGGAGGAATCTTTTCTATAATGTTCTTGACCGGTCCTCATCTAGCCTCTGTTTGGACACTGCTGGGAACTCAGTGACCCTCTAAAAGAGACAGCATGCTCTAATTATGGAAGAAAAATGAAGCATTTGTGTCATGGTCCAGTTGACAGGAAGTCTGTTAATCATAGTCAAACACTGAGACATAGTGCTAAGCACTGGGGAGAGAAAGATAAAAAACAAAACAATGCCTGCCCTCATGAAATTTATACTCTACTGGGAAAGGGGGTGGGTATGGTCTGTACACAGAATGTATATGATAAAAGGGAGGCTTCAGAGAAACCTGGGAAGACTTATATGTACTGAAGCAGATCACGGAGAACAATTTATACCAGAATGACATTACAAAAAACGAACTGTTTTGAAAGACTTAAGGACTCTAATCAATATCATGATCCTCCATGATTCCAGAGAATTGATAATGAATACTACCTACCCCCTAACAGGTGGACTAATAAGGGGAATGGGAAACACATTTTTAGACATGGTCAATGTGAGATGTGTTTTTGTTTGACATTTCATATTTGTTACTAGGGTATTCTTTTTTTTTCTTTTTCTTTTTCCACTAGGGGATGTGGGGAATAGATAAGGTGAGAGAGAAAAAATAAATGCTTTGATGATAGAAAAAAATAACTAAAAATAATATAAGGTAGGACGTGATAAGAAAAGGAGAAATCCAGGAAAAGTGCTCTAGGAATGGAGGAGAGACCACTACTGTGGTAGTTTTTGGAATATTTAAGGACAGCTACCATGGTCCTCTACTCCTCTACCAACAATTTCTCTTCTTCAGAAGCATGACACAGTAGAGAAAGTATATTAGGAGTCAGAGGACCAGGGTTCAAATCTCAGCTCTGGTATTTGGGCCTCATCTTCCTCTTTTGTAAAATGAGAGGATTGGACTCAACAATCTATTATGTGCCCTTCTATCTCTGAATTCTCTAACCCTATTATTCCTAAGTCCTTCAACCTATTTCATCTACTGCATCATTTCCAATATCTTTTGCACCTTTGTTCAATTTAAATATATATATATATACACACATATATATACATATATAAATATATATATATACATATATAAATATATATATATACATATATATATATAATATACATATACATATATAAAACATGCCTAGAACCAGAGGATAGTGAAAACATAATTTTTCTTATATTAATATACTTCTTTGTGTAGTATAAGATAATGTTAATTTTATTTTTCAGTAGATGCATTATGCTGTGGGCTTATATTGAGTTTGTGATCTACTAAAATCACCAGATCGTCTTCAGATAACTACCCCACCATTTTTCCCCTGTATGTCATACCCACACAACAGTAGCTGGCATATAGTTGTTTATCCATCATTTCAAAGAGGACCAGTGACACAACAGGGTGATGTCTTGCTCATGAATTGGATTTAGGTGAGGCAGAGTTGCACAAAGTCATAAGTCTCACTCTCTTTTCCAGAGTCATCGAAGTCCAACGGCAGGACAAAATTCAAGATAACTGGCAATGGCCTGGGATGCAGAAGATGTGGCCCTCTGACTGAATCCAAACTTCATGGCATTTGTTCTGTGAAGTTTGGATTCAGTCAAAGGGCCTCACTTGAGGACCTAGAGGGCCACATGTGGCCTCGAGGCCACAGGTTCCCCACCCCTTCTGATGTCTTTTATATCTGACCAAGTCCTTAGTGCTCCACAGTGCTTCCTTCAGCTGCCTACATGGTCACTGGAATAAACTGTTCTCATCCGCCTATTCTGCTGGGGAAAGCCTTCACATGTTTGGAGTAGACACCCCCTAAATCACTGAGTTTGAGGTTTGTTGGTTAATCTCAATCTGGTGTAGTCTGTCTGCCAGAATGGTTTTATTGGGGTGTGGCCTCTAGGCATGCTACAGCTTCTTAGAGCCACAGGTGAGAGTTGGGTGACAGGTGGACACCCAAGCTGGATAAGCAGCCCAGAAAAGGGCTCAGCAAGCCCTCACAGCAGAGATGCTAGTTCTCCCTGAACACCTCATCCCAGATGCCCTCTTGGAGACTCATTCTAGTATATTTGCATCCAGAACACAGGACTCCAGATGTGACCTGACCAGGGCAGAGGAGAGCAGAACCAGCATCTCCCGTTCTCTGGACACACTGCCTCTCTTAGAGTGACTTCCTTAGTGTGACATGGCCAGTACCGAAACCTGACAGGTGGAATACAGGCATGCAGATGGGGTGTGCCACAGGGCCTAGGCAAAGAATTGCACATTCTGACCTTTACCTAAGTAGCTATTTCTTGGCTCCATCCATTCTGCTTCCCAAACTGGGAAGTACTCAATGAGCACCATGGTTCCCACTTAAACCCAGATCTTAGGGAACCTAAACTATGCCACTGGAGGCCCCTCATTTTATCTTTCCAACTGGAAAAACTGGAAATACAGGGAAAACAACCACAAACATAACTTAATAATAATAGATAGTACTTACACAGCGCTTTAAAGTTTGCAAAGCTCTGCGTACATATTGTCTAATAATGACCTTGTGACGTAGATGCTATTATTATCTCCATTTTTGCAGATGAGGAAACTGAGGCTGAGAGTGTTTAAGTGATTTGCCCAGGGTCTCACAGCTAGTAAGTAACTGAGGCAAGTCAGGTCTTCCTGACTCTACCGTACCACCAGCCCAGGGCCAGGTGGTAGGTGAAGTTAACTTTAAGACTAGCTCTCCCTGAACACCCAGAGAGCTCAACTAATTCATCTCCTGGATCCGTCTGACTATTTGCCTGGAATGTCACTGGGTGAATACATCACTTTTTAATCATATTGATTTGGGCCTATTTCAACCAAGACTTACGTGGGTGGAAAGCTTTCACCTCTGAAGAAGGAACCCCTTTTCTTTCCTCTGGGAGACTACAGAATAGGCATGGCTATTTCTGCCTCCTCTGCTCTGAAACATGATACCTGCCTTGTCCGGCAGTCTTGGTGACGTCTCCAATGGCCAGAGTCACAAAAAAGACTGAGTGCATAGACAGAACATGGGAAAATATCTGAAGCCTCAGAGTTCATCACAGCCCCATCCAAATTTCTTGTTTTCCCAACCTTGAACTTTCACTTTTAAAATAAACTGCAAGCTAGACAAAAGAATTCACTTTAGAGCTGAGGCCTCCTCTGTTATCTTCTTTCCTCCTTCTCTGAATTTTAAATGTGTCATCCATAGCTAGGGTGGAAATTTGTATCCTGGGAACCTCCTTTTAGAAGCATTTCAGTACTAAATTTTCGTAAAGCCTGTTCTGAGGAAGACTGGGAGGGTGAGGTAAAGGAATTGTCTCCTTCCTTTGGTGGAAATTATATCTTTTGTTTTCACTGTATTTCTAAGGAAGTTTGAGATCTTAGAAATGTAAAGATAGGACACTAGGCAATGTTGGGGAGGGGATAAATGGCAGGCTCTTAAATCACCCAGCCAGTGTATGTACCCAGGGCATCCTCTGGTTCTGGGGTGAGATGTCCTTTCACCTCACCATGTTGTCTCTCATATACACTTTTTAAGGTTGACAAATTGCTTCCCATTCGTTGATTTACTGATCGCCACATCAACACTATGATGGAGACGGTATGTGTGCATTTCTTCCTATTTCTCAGATGAGGAAACTGAGTGCCAGAAAAGGGCATTGGCTAGGGAGGACAGAGCCAGGACCAGCCCAGTGGACTTCTCGTTGCACCACACTCCCTCTCCTTTTCTTCAGGATTTGCTAATTAATAACAGTAGTACCCATACAATCGACGCCATTTTATACTCAATGTAACAATTCTAGAATTCTTAACACTGGACTGAGGGTCTTTCTGCCTTAAAAAGAACAGCACCATTTCCTAACATTAATAATAATCATTGACATATATAGAGTATTTTGTGGTGTAAGTACTTTCCATCTACAATTCTACTTGTGAAGTTAGAGTTCACAATACAGTGATATAAGTGCTACAGATATTTTATCTCCATTTTATAGATGAGAAAATGAAGACTCTCAGAGGGAGGAGGTAAATGATTTACTTTCCCCTCCGGGCACTGACTTTACAAACTTTTCTAACATGACTCCTCCCTCCCTGGAATTTCTCTTAGTACCTACCTCACAGGGGTGGGGAACCTGTGCCTCCAAGGCCACAAATCCTTTGTTCTGTGAAGTTCAGATTCAGTCAAAGGGCTGCACTTGAGGACCTAGAGGGCCACATGTGGCTTCAAGGCCACAGGTTCCCCACCCCTGAAGATCTTCTCATCCTACAATATCCTCCCACCATGATGGCCTCTTTTTCTATTGGTAAGTTCCATTCAGGGCCTCCATTTTGAGGATAGCTCCAGGCTGACCATGCTTCATTCCCCTACCAGCTGTGCTGCTGACTCTAAGGACTTTGCCACCATACCCCTGTGCATGGGTGTCCCTTAGCTAAAGACCTTTTCTAGTTCCCTTTTATGTGTTGTCTTCATCATCAGAATGTAAATTTCTCAAGGGCAGAGCCTGTCTTTCTTATTACTTCTATCTGTATCTCCAGCACTTAGCATAGTGGCTGGCATATTGTGAATGCTTAATAAATAAATGCTTCTTATTTCATCTACTGCATTGTTGGCCATTGTCAGTCATTCTGACTTTTGTCCTGCCACTGGACTCTGATGACTCTGGAAGACAGAGTGAGGCTGAGAACTTTGTATAACTCTGCCTCACTCAAATCCAACACGCAGGAAAGTCAAGACATCACCACGTGACGCCTTTGGTCCTCTTTGAAAAAGGACAAACAAGAATACCCAGGATGACACACTCAAATCGGAGGCAGGATTTAAACTCAGGTCTTCCTAACCCTGCCACATTGCCTGTTTCTTAGATTCTAGCAACTTCTACCCATCTCTTTTTGGTCGTTTTTATTGATCTCTTGTTTTTACAAACTCAGAAATAGGAACATTCCTTGACCACTCTTGAATACAGGTCTCTTCTGACTCCAAATTCCAACAGTACTGAATATTTAACTCACTTAGCATTTATGCCCATGCCTGGAATGTTCCCCCTTTTCCTCTCTGCCTCCTGGCTTCCCTGGCTTCCTTTAAGTCCCAACTAAAATCTCAAGCCTTTCAGGATCTCTCTTAATTTCTAGTCTCTTCCTTCTGTTAATTATTTCCTATTTATCCTGTGCCTTGCTTGTCTGTTCATATCTGTTTGCTTTCTGTCTCTTCCATTAGACTGTGAGCTCCTTGAGGGCAGGGACTGTCTTCTGTCTCTTTTTGTACCCCCAGGACTTAGTGCAGTGCCTGATTGAATGACTCTACCCCTCCCTCCCCTGCTTAGCCTCTTCTCCTCTCTGACTGGAGGGCTGGAGGGTGCAGTACCGAACTCCTCCCAATGCCTTCCTTTATCAAGGGCAGAAACTGGACCTTTTGGCCCACTCCACTCTCCATTTGCTGCTCTGTTTGGTTTCAGCTCCACAGAATAAGATGTCCCTATGTTAGGTACCACCCAGGTTTCCCCCACATATTTTCCTGCTTCCTTTTGTGTACTGCCTTCCCTCACTAGACTGTAAGCTCCCTAAGGGAAGGGACTGTCTTTCTTTTTGTTAATTGTACCTTTAAGAGGGGCGGAGCCAAGATGGCAGAGTGAAAGCAGTGACTTGCTTGAGCTCTCCCCCAAACCCCTCTAAATACCTAAAAAATGGCTCTAAACAAATTCTAAAGCAGCAGAACCCACAAAAAGACAGAGTGAAACAAATTTCCAGCCCAAGACAATCTGGATGATCAGAAAGGTATATTGCGCCAAGCTGGGAGCTGAGCACAGTGCAGCATGGGCACGCAGGCCGCAGCAAACGTGGAGCAGGCTTTAGAGGACTGAATCTCAGGCAGTTGAGGCAGCTTCTAGACTTCTCAACCCAGGAATGCCAAAGACAGTTTAGAAGGTCAGTGGGAAAAGTCTGTTTCTACAGTGCTGAGAGAGGAGCCCAGGGTCTCAGCTCCAGTTCTCTGAGAGCACGGCCTTTGGGGGGGGGCAGCTGCCTCCTGAGCTTCCGGCCCACAGACTGAGGGGGAATCCAGTGGCTGATCAGAGAGGGATTGCGGGGATCTCTTTGCCAGTGCTGAGGCAGGAATCTCTTGCTTTGCCCCTGTTTGGATCTGGGTCACAGTTCTGCGTGGTGGTGCTGGGGTGAGGAGGAACGCTGGCGTGGAGGAGCTTGTAGTGGCTGTGGAGAGGAACCCCTCCTCACAGTTACAGGACAGAAAGGAGTACTTGTGGTCACAGGCCAGGAAAGGAGTAAACACCTCGCCCCTTATCATACCACCTTGGAAGAACTGAAAATTTACAGGGCCCTACAAGTATCTCTGAAAACAGTTACACAAACCCCTGAAGCTTAGGACAGTACATTCTCCACATTGGAAGCAGATTCATACCTTAACAAAGAGTTTAAAACTCAAGTAATTGGCCGGGATCATGAGCAAGCAGCGCAAAAAGAGTCAGACTATATTATCTTACTTTGGTGAAAAAGAAGATCAAAATATACAACCAGAAGAAGACAACAAAGTCAAAGCTCCTACATCCAAAGCCTCCAAGAAAAATATGAATCAGTCCCAGGCCTTGGAAGAGCTCAAAAGGGATTTTGAGAAGCAAGTAAGGGAAGTAGAGGAAAAACTGGAAAGAGAAATGAGAGTGATGCAAGAAAATCATGAAAAACAAGTCAACAGCTTGCTAAAGGAGACCCAAAAAAATACTGAAGAAAATAACACCTTAAAAAATAGCCTAACCCAAATGGCAAAAGAGGTCCAAAAAGCCAATGAGGAGAAAAATGCCCTAAAAAGAAAAATTGGCCAAATGGAAAAGGAAGTCCAAAAGATTACTGAAGAAAATACTTCCTTAAAAATTAGAATAGAGCAATTGGAAGATAGTGACTTTATGAGAAATCAAGACACTGTAAAACAAATCCAAAAGAATGAAAAATTAGAAAACAATGTGAAATATCTCATTGGAAAAACAACTGACCTGGAAAATAGATCCAGGAGAGAGAATTTAAAAATTATTGGACTATCTGAAAGCCATGATCAAAAAAAGAGCCTAGACACCATCTTTCAAGAAATTATCAAGGAAAACTGCCCTGATATATAGAACCAGAGGGCAAAATAGAAATTGAAAGAATCCACAGATCTCCTCCTGAAAGAGATCCCCAAAGGAAAACTCCTAGGAATATAGCCAAATTCCAGAGTTCCCAGGTCAAGGAGAAAATATTACAAGCTGCCAGAAGGAAACAATTCAAGTACTGTGGAAACACAATCAGGATAACACAAGATTTAGCAGCTTCTACATTAAAGGACCGCAGGGCATGGAATATAATATTCCGGAGGGCAAAGGAGATAGGATTACAACCAAGAATCACCTACCCAGCAAAACTGAGTATAATCCTTCAGGGGGAAAAATGGTCATTCAGTGAAATAGAGGACTTTCAAGCATTCCTGATGAAAAGACCAGAGCTGAATAGAAAATTTGACTTTCAAATACAGGACTCAAGTGGAACATGAAGAGGTAAACAGGAAAGAGAAATCATAAGAGACTTATTAAGATTGAACTGTTTACATTCCTGCATGGAAAGATGATATTTATAACTCATGAGACCTTTGTCAGTATTAGGGTAGTTGGAGGAAAAAAAATTATATGTATGTAGATAGATAGATAGATGAAAGGCACAGGGTGACTTGAAGATTAAGGGGTCATATCTGGAGAATAAAATTAAGGGATGAGGGAGGATTATACTCGGAGAAGAAGAAAGGGAGAGGTAGAATGGGGTAAATTATCTCACAAAAAAAAACAGAAAAGAAAATCTCTTACAGTGGAGGGGAAACAGGGGAAGGTGAGAGGGAATGAGTGAATCTTATTCTCATAGGATTTGGCTTAAGGAGGGAATAACATACACATTCAATTGGGTATGGAAATCTGTCTTACCCTACAGGAAAATAGGGGAGAAGGGGACAAGAGAGCAGGGGATGATAGAGAGGAGGGCAGATTGGGAAAGGGGTAATCAGAAGTAAATACTTCTGAGGAGGACAGGGTCAAAAGAAAGAATAGAATAAATGGGAGGGCAGGATAGGATTAAGGGAAATAGAGTTAGTTTTTCACAACATGTCTACTATGGAAGTGTTTTGCATAACTGCACATGTACAACCTATATTGAGTTGCTTGCCTTTTCAATGAGGGTGGGTGGGGAGGGAGGAAGAGAAAATTTGAAACCTAAAGTTTTAAAAACATGTTTAAAAAAAAAGTTTTCACATGCTATCAGGAAATAAGAAATACAGGAAATGGGGTACAGAAGTCTATCCTGCCCTACAGGAAAATAGAAGGGGAAGGGGATAAGAGAAGGGGGAGAGAAAGAAAAGAGGACAGACTAGGGAAGGGATATTCAGAATGCCAGCCATCTTGGGGTGGGGGAGGGTGAGATGGGGTAAAATTTGAAACTCAAAAACTTGTGGAAATGAATGTTGAAAACTACAAATAAATAAATTTATATTTTAAAAAAAATTGTACCTTTAAGGCTTAGCCTGGCACTTAGAAGGTCTTAAGTGAGTCAGAGCACTAGACAACTAGAGGAGAGAGGCAAGAAGATAATGACATAGAACCACTGCCCACATAGGAAAGGATGGCCAACAATCTAGGACCTGGATGCCATGGACACAACAACCCAAAGTGAAGAAATAGCCTGCCCATCATTTCCAACATTACTTCCATCCCAGAGATGCTTTGGTCTGCACCATAGTGTGGTAAAGAAATGATCTTCTGGTTGGCTGCTGACCAAAAACTGAAACTGCATACAAAAGGTCAAATGATCCTCTCTTGCCTGACCAAGATTGAGTAAAGTACTTATGTAAACCTCTGGGTGAGGAGAGAGAGATGGTGCCAATGAAGTGCTCCCTACCCAGAGCTGAAGATGTGAGGCAGCTATGAAGACACAATGTCCTTCAAGCAGAGATAGGAATAGCCTTATAGCTATAACACATTTAGTAGTAAATTTGGTGGGGGGTGAAAGCTTTGTAGCAGCCTCTGTAAATTTGTGCCCACTCTCCTCAGGAGCCAAGGAGGTATAGAGGACAGTGTACACCCTGGTTGGGAGCATGTTTTTGTATTTTTATTCTTGTTATATCTTCTTAGTCAATATCCCCTTTGAAAAAGCTAATTGATATTAATTAAATAATATTAGCACACCAATCATGGGGTCAATCGATGATATAGGAGAGATATTAATTGGCACTGGGCAAAGTGATATTGAGAAGAACACACCATAATGAGGGCTTGAACCAATAGCATTAAAAAGATACTGATAACCCTTCAGGATGGAATACCCCTAGAACTCTGAGGGGGAAATGTAGCCACTTGCCTTCTGGCAACTTAACTTTCTGGAGTGTGTGAGTTGGAGTAAGGACCCCCAAGATTTATAAGAGTGATACAAACTTGCCTCTTCCACGTACTTCTGAAGGAAATCTATTAATATTCTAGAAACAGCTGAGTGGCAGAGTAGACAGAATTCTAGGCCTGGAATTAGGATTTGAGTTCAAATTGTAGCCTCAGACATTTCCTAGTTATGTAACCCTGGGCAAGTCACTTAACTTTTGTCTGCCTCAGTGTTTTCAACTATAAAATAGAGATAATAATAGTACCTACTTCGCAGGGTTGTTGTGAAGACCAAATGAGATAATATCTGTAAAGTTTAGCACAGTTCTTGGCATGTAGTAGTGACTTAATAAATGCTTGTTTCTTTCTTTCCGGTGCCATCCCTAAGACTAGGAAACTTCATTCTCAGGTTCTGTCCTCTGTGGAAGTATCAATGTGCCTGCCTGATAAGGTAACTCATTGAAAACAGACATATTCATCTCAGGGCACTTCCATACTTCTCATGTCCCTGGCAGCTCTAGGCATTTTCACTGGCTATCCCCAGTGCTTGGAATTCTCTCCCTCTTCATCTCTATCTCCATCTTCTTTCAGGTCCCAGCTCAATTCCCACTTCCAAAAGAAACATTTCCCAATCTCCCTTAATGCTAACACCTTCGCTCTATTGATTACCTCCAGTTTACCCTATATGTGTATTGTTTGTACATAGTCGTTTGCATGTTGTCTACTCCATGTTTCTTTCTTTCTTTCTTTCTTTCTTTCTTTCTTTCTTTCTTTCTTTCTTTCTTTCTTTCTTTCTTTCTTTCTTTCTTTCTTTCTTTCTTTCTTTCTTTCTTTCTTTCCAGCACTCAGAACACTGCCTGGCACATAGTAGGTGCTTTCAAAATGCTTGTTGACTGACTTGTTGAGTGCAAGCACATGCAACTCCCACATATGCTTCTGCTCCAAAGCTGCCATTTCTAGTTCTTAGAGGAAGGAAAGCCTGTGGTCATGTAGTCTCTCTCCATAAACCAGGGCACTCTGCTCTTTACAGGGAAAGCCAAAAAGGAAGACCACAAGAGAGCAACCTGGTCTGTTAGCTTGCTTTTATAGACCACAAGGAGGGATGTGGGACCCCATAAGAGTCTATCCTCATGAATCCCAGACAATGCATTATCTTGGAGACAGCCCATCTCTGATATACAATCAATAGTTTTCTGAGCACTCTCATCAAAGTGATAGTGATGGGGTAATGGGACCTGGACCTCTAAAAGGAAAAGACTATGTTTTTGAAAGCAGCCGGGTCCCTGGCATTTCGCCTGAGGCATCTGGCCAGCCCAGCCCATCTAGATACTCAAAAATCCTTTTAACTGCTCTTTTACTGTGGCTCTCCCACCACTTACTCCTCTCATTGTCTGCTCCTGGCCCACCCCAGGCCCTTTACCATTCCTTAATCCCATCCAAATCTTCTTACAATCCTTTTTTGTATATAATCAGTCACATCCTCATTAAATTACACAGACTCACTAGGAACTCTGCCCTCCCTAGCGATACAATAGCAGATTTACTAGGAATTTTGCCCACCATGCTGGTGTTATAATAAAACCCCGCTCTTTTGATTGAAAGAAGGCTTGCGTGGTTAAATTTTTTTGAGGAAGACTCATGCTGTACTCTTACATTTTGGGGTTTAATAAAAGTCTCAGCACCCCAAACCACAACAATAGTGGGTCTGCCCATGCTCCATGGGGAAGTGTTCCTTAGACACCTGTAAACAAAAGCCCCCACCCTGTAATATCACCAAGTTGACAGGGGGACTCATCAGAAACTTCCCTCCCTAATCAATGCCCTTCTATAGAACAGCTCACTTGATGCTCATTCAACCTGGGGATCCCTTTTTTCCCAGGGTTATGGTAAAGACACAATGAAGACTTGCTTGGTAATCAGCACTGTGAGAGGCACAGAGATATCCAAGATCAGGTACTCATGAAGACCGTTCTATGTATAATCCCATTTGGGGTAATTATATCCATTTTATAGTTGAGGAAACTGATGCTCAGGGAAATGGTCACAGAACAAGTGAATGTCAGTCAGCTTCTCTAAGGATTCCCCTCGCAATGTACTCTAGCCTTGCTCTCCCATCCTGCAGCCTAGAAAAATCTGGGAGTTCCTAGGGAAAGACGGCTCTCAGTCTTGTTTGCCTGTTTCCCATTTGTAAGCACCATGGGTGAGAGAGTGAGTTGTTATTTCCAAGGCTGCCTCAATGTTTGTACAAGAAAAACTTGGCTGCCTTTTCAAGCACCTTCCCCCTAGGATGTTTGGAGCTGAACTTCTGTCCTGTGGAAGGTCAGATGAGGCCAACACAAGTCAAAACTCAATGCTTGTCGGAGCCTCCTTCATTTTCACAGCATCCCAGAGATTTAGAAAGGACCTCAGAAGTCAGTAATGTAGTGTAACCCATACCCAAGCAAGAGCTCATCTGGGCTGCTACATACCTACCGAGTGTCCACTCAGCCTTCACCTGAAGACCTGCAGTAAGGGCTGGGGAGACCCCACCAGCTCCTAAAATGGCTCACTCCCCTTTTGGATTCCTCTGACTATCAGGAAACTTTTCCTTCCATGAAGCTGATGAGTTGGTCCTCTGAGGCTGAGCAGTTATTCCCTTAAAATCCTGAGAACTCAGTATAGTACCATGCACATAGTAGATACTTAATAAATGTTGGTTGAATCAAAATGAAACAAAACAAGTCTCATCTGTCTTTTACATGACAGCCCTTGCAATGTCCCCTCTGCCACAGCCCTCCTAGTCTTTTCTTCTCCAGACTAAACACACCTAGTCCTTTCAGTTGATCCTTCAAGGGCATGGATGTTAGTACCCTCTCCCAGAATGACACACATAACCCAGATGTAGTCTGACCAGGACACATGTCAGCTAACCTATCACCTCCATCACCTCTACCAACTCCATGATGAATTATGCAGGCCCCAATCAGGCCTGGTCTGGCTGCCTCTCCCTGGAATAGGTTAGATGTTTACCATTCTGGCTTCTGGCTGTGGGTCAGGAAGGAAATGCCATAGGTGGCCAGAGCTCTGGGGGTCAAGCTCTGAATGAATCACCAAGCAGCCTCGAAGGCTTTCTCCTCGATCAGTACAGTGAGGGGCATTCAGCCACCCAAGACCGGTGATGCTCCTTAAGATTTAGAAAGATGTTTTCAAACATAATCTCATTTGATCCTCGTAACAACCCTGTGAAGAAGAAACTTACCCAGAAGCATGTTATTATTCCCATTTTACAACTGAGGTTCAGGGCATCTTAATTTTTTTGTGTGTGTGCCATGGACCCTGGTGTACCCTTTGGACATTCAAGTGAAACCTGTGGACTCCTCAGTTTTTAAATGCATGAAACAAAATACGTGGGATTACCAAGAAGGCCAATTATATGGAAACACTTATTTTTTAAAATTTAAGAAGCATTTATTAAGAACCTACTATGTGTGCCAAGTGCTTTACAATTATTACCTCATTTAATCATCACAACAACCCTTGTAAGTAGGTGCTATTATGATCTGCATTTGACAGATGAGGGAACTGAGGCAGCAGAGGTGATGTGACTTGCCCAGTGTCATATAGCCTGAAGCCTGATTTGAATTTGGGTATTCCTGATTCCAAAGCCAAGAAGTGACTTGGTCTCCCTATCTCTCTCAAATTGGAAGGACAGCAGCTACTCACAGACCCAATCCCAATATTATTCTGACATGTAGGTTTTCAACCTGCTTTGTTTTCCAGACCTTGGCCCATTAACTCCTCTTTAGGCAGCCTAGTAGCCTTCTGCAACTGAGGCTCACCACCTGATTGACTTTAACCCTATTGCAGCTCAGAATTCCTGAGCCCAAGTGATCCACCAGCTTCAGTCTCCCCAGAAGAGAGATTATACACTTTCTTACTGCCACATCCAGACAAAATACATATTTTTTAAAACAAGTTCACAGTCCTCAGGTTGGGAACATTCAAAGGAAACTGGGACTCCAAGAGATTAAATGACTCAGGATCATAGATTGAGTCAGAAGGGACTTCAGAGGCCTACCTACCCCTCATTTTACAGATAAGGAAACTGAGACTCAGCTTAATTAAGTGCCAAAGATCACACAGCTAGTAAAGCGTGTGAAGTGGGATTTGAGCTCAGGTCTCATCTGTTTCCAGGTCCCATACTCTTACTATCCTTTTTGCCCTACTATGGAGCTCATTACTAGCATATCACGACCTGATTTAAGATGCTACGTCAAAGGTCATGCTATCTAGGAAAGAGCTGGTGATCCAGGAGGGTTGGTCTTGCCAGCTTTTTCACTTGGTCTATTTATGCCACCATGATTTTCTTGCCCCATTCTGGGCCTGCCCAGTCACCTGTTCTCCCCCAGGCATCTGTCCCACCCCTGGCCCATGGAGAAGGACATGGCAGCCTGCATTCACAGACCCACCTTCAGCAGCCTCATTAGAGCACCACGGAGCACAATGGACAGAGATTCCTTCACTGGAACAAAAAAGCTCCTTTTCCAAAGGACGAGCAGAGAGGGCTGTCAATGCCTCTGAGATTCCTTGCCTCAGCACAGAAGGGGAAGTCAGGCCTGGCCAGACCGCATTGTAAAGTTGGAATCCAAACAGGGAACTCTAAACCAAGCTGGCTAGAGAGATGGCCTCATCCTCCCCACAGAGGCACAGTCAATTCCTTTTTCTGCCCGGACCCCCTCCGCCTCCTCCCACCCCCAAACATCATCACTCCTACAAAGGAAATTAGTCAACGAACTGTGGTTTTAAGTTGCTTTAATAAACCAAGGAAACAAGGACAGAATTCAGAATCCACCCAGAGCCAAACCTTCACTTCTGATTACTTTACCCTGCAGGGCAAGAGTAAATGTAGGCTTTAGAAATGCTAATGTCATAACTGATCAACAAATGGGGAGCCGGTGTCCAGAGCTGAGGCCCAAGCTTCAAACTTGGACTGCGCGAGCTGTGGACCTTACAGCCTCCCTCCCTCCAACCCAGAGGCATGCTGAGGAAGAATAATTGCTGACATTTCTAGAGCACTTTATAACTTAATAATAATAGCTGGCCTAGGAGAGTCAACTTTGGTGTAACAGAGAGAGAGCCAGTCATTGAGTCAGGAAGAGCTGGTTCAAGTCTCATCTCTGACACTAACGGCTTTGTGACCCTGGCCACTTAACCTACAATTAACCTCTCCATGCTCACCAACAACTCTAAGGCAACAAATTATAGAGGAGGTGTCTTTCTGCATCGGTAGAGGGACTTTTCCTCCTGGGAATGTCTCTCTTCCAATAGGAGTCTGGTTAAAAAAACAAACATCACCTGATATTTATATAGCTTTTAAGTTTTGCAAAGCCTTTACAAATATTATCGAACTAGATCCTTATAGCAGTCCCAGGAAATAGGTAATAATATTCTCATTTTATAGATAAGGAAGTTGAGAATTATATTCTGAGGTAGAATTAAAACCCAGGCCGGCTTGAATCCAAGTCCAGCTCACATTAGCTTTCAATTTGCAACGTGCTTTAATAGATCATTGATCTAGAGCTAGAAGGGACCTTAGAGCCCATTGAATCCACTCCCCCTCCTTTTACAGTTGAGGAAACTGAAGCACAGAAAATCGTGGTGACTTGTACTGTGTAACATAGCTAGTAAGTGCCTCAGGAAGAATTCTCAGAACAGTCCTGTGAGGCCAAGTAAGAAAAGTTTTATTGTCTTCATTTTTCAGATGAGGAAACTAAGGCTCTAAGACAGGAAGCAATTTTGCCCATAGCAGTAAATGTTACAGTCTGGACCTTTTAACTCCACACCATTGCCCTTCCCATCACAATGGGCCGTCTCCCAAGAACATCAAGGGAATTAATGAAAAAAAAAATGCAAAGGAGGGTGGCCTAGCTGTACCAGATCTAAAGCTATATTAAAAAGTGGCAATCATCAAAACTATTTGGTACTGGCTAAGAAACAGAGTGGTAGATCAGTGGAATAGGTTAAGTATAAAAGACACAGTAGTCAATGACTATAGTAATCTATTGCTTGATAAACCCAAAGACCCCAGCTTCTGGGATAAGAACTCATTATTTGACAAAAACTGCAGGGAAAACTGGAAAAGGGTATGGCAGAAACTAGGCATAGACCAAAATCTCACACCCTATACCAAAATAAGTCAAAATGGGTACATGATTTAAACATAAGGGATACCACAAGCAAATTAGGAAAGCAAGGAATAGTTTACCTGTCAGATCTATGGAGAAGGGAAGAATTTGCGAGTGAACAAGAGATAGAAAAAATTACAAAATGCAAAATGGATAATTTTGATTACATTAAATTTAAAAAGCTTTGCACAAACAAAATCAATGCAACCGAGATTAGAAGGGAAGCAGAAAGCTGGGAAACAATTTTTACTGCCAGTGTTTCTAATAAAGGCCTCATTTCTAAAATATACGGAGAACTGAGTCAAATTTGTAAGAATACAGGTCATTCCCCACTTGATCAATGGTCAAAGGATATGAACAGGCAGTTTCCAGATGAAGAAATTAAAACCATCTATGCTTGTATGAAAAAATGCTCTAAATCACTATTGATTAGAGAAATGTAAATCAAAACAACTCTGAGGTACCACCTCATACCTATCAGATTGGCTAATATGACAGAAAAGAAAAATGATAAATGTTGGAGAAGATGTGGGAAAATTGGAACATTGATGCATTGTTGGTGGAGTTGTGAACTGATCCAACCATTCAGGAGAGCAATTTGGAACTATATCCAAAAGGCTATAAAACTATGCAAACCCTTTGATACAGCAATACCACTAATAGGCCTGTATCCCAATGAGATCATCATGAAAAAGGGAAAAGGACCCACATATACAAAAATATTTATAGCAGCTCTTTTTATGGTGCAAAGAATTAGAAATTGAGGAGATGCCGATCAGCTGGGGAATGGCTGAACAAGTTGTGCTATATGAATGTAATAGAATACTATTGTGCTATAAGAAATGATGAGCAGGCAGACTTCAGAAAAACCTGGAAAAGACTTACATGAACTGATGCTGAGTGAAGTGAGCAGAACCAGAACATTGTACATAGTAATGGCAACATTGTACAATGATTAACTATGATTGACTTAGCTCTTCTCAGCAATACAATGATCCAAGACAATTCTAACAGACTTGTGATGGGAAATGTTAACCACATCCAGAGAAAGGACTACGGAGTCTGAATGCGAATCAAAGCACACTATTTTCACTTTTTTTGGTTACTGTTTTTTTCTTTCTTGTGATTTTTCCATTTTGTTCTGATTCTTCTTTCACAACATGACTAATGTGGAAATATATTAAACATGATTGTACATGTATAGCCTATATCAGATTGCATGTTGTCTTTGGGAGGGGGGAAGGAAAGAAGGGAAGGAGAAAAATTTGGAACTCAAAAACCCTGTAAAAATGAATGTTGAAAACTATCTTTACATATAGTTGGAAAAAAATAAAACAACAGGCCACCTCCTTCCTACCTACCTATTCAGTGATGAAAGAAGGATCATTTGCTTTGCTTTGTTTTTTTTTTAATTTTGATAATTGCATTTCCATCTAATTGACTTCTTTTGCAATACTATCTATGTATCTTATATTACGCATTTAAAAATACTCTTCTGAGAAGGATTGCCCCAGGTCTCACTAGATAAGGAGCACACTAGTTGACTTGAACAAAGCACAGAAGCAAGTAGCCTTTCCATAGAGAGGAACCCAGAGAAGAGAGATGCTTAATAGAAGAGGAAACTGTTTCACTGTTGGATGTACTAAAGTGAGAAAGAACAGTGTCCCCTACTAGTGCAGAGGGAAGAGGGGGATGATCTCCTTGTGGTAGGTGCTGGGTGATGGGCAGCAGCAGGTCGAGGCTGAGGGAGAGGTGGGCAACAAGTCCATTGGAACCAGAAAG
Organism: Phascolarctos cinereus; assembly: GCF_003287225.1. NCBI lineage: Eukaryota > Metazoa > Chordata > Mammalia > Diprotodontia > Phascolarctidae > Phascolarctos > Phascolarctos cinereus. Next base: position 214,304,312 of record NW_027556402.1, read on the forward strand.
GGGTCGATGTTGGCTAATAGGCACTCCTCAGTGGGGGAGGTGGTTTTCTTGTGGCATAACTCCATTGCATTAAAAACTATTCCCAAGCTCCCTAACCATGTGATCTCTTCTGTAGTTGCACAGAGAAATGCTCATAGGGTCACAGGATTCAGAGGACTCCAGAGGTTACCAAGTCTAACTATTCCATTCTACAAAGGAGGAAAGTGAGGCAGGTCTGAGAAGGGAAGGGATAAAGGTAGTTCTGACACATTCCCACAGCCTTTTACAGACTGAAAGTTCTATTTTCTGGGAAACCCGCTCCCCAGACTCTGCCCAGTTTGAGAAATGTGCCTGAAGAACCAATGGATGGCAGAGTCAGAAGCCAGCCTAGGATCCTATGAGCGCTCTTTCAAAGGCAACAAAGACAGCAGCCAAAGAGCCAGTGTTCCTACCTTTCTCTCCTCCTCCAGCCTCCTGTTGGCCCCTTCATCTACACTGGCCTCTGGGCCAAGAGTGTGCTTCAGCAGCCTCCAGAAGGAGTCCCACCATGAGGAACCAGCTCCCACATCCCTGGCAGAGTCACTGGGGTCTCTGTGAAAATGTCAGAGCTACAGCCAGGACACCAAGCTTCAGCCAGGAGGAAGAAAACTTTGAGGAAATCCTGTTATCTTCAGGCAGCATATGCACTCATCTCCACATATCGCCCAGCAAAGATACCCTGGTAACCACATCTCCACCCCACAAACGCAGGAATTCATACATCAGCCCTAGCAACAGCTTCTTTCTCCTCTTCCCACACACCAGCCCAGTGCAGTCAGACCAGGAATTGCTGTTGGATAGCCCCCGCAGGAAACACTGGCTCCTGAATGCCAAGCAAGCCCCTCTTGTCGGCTGCTTCACTGGCAAATAAAGAAATAAAGCCTACCATTATGAAGGACCTACTATGCCCCAGGCAGGTGCTAGGTAATGGAAATAGACAAAAGGGAAATAGCTCCTGCCCTCAAGGAATTTACATCCCACTTGGGAGTGGGGGGTGGATGGAGACAGAAGCAAATGATAAACACAAATGAGTATATTGCAAAGTTGGGTGTGAGGAAGGAACAAGGGAGAATCCTGACAAAATGTTAAGGAAAATTTGAGGAGGGGCCAGTTGTAGTTGGGGTGGAAGGTTGATGGAGGAGTGAGCATTGGAATTGAAGCTTAGGGGAAGAAGGGGTTTATGAAAGGAAGAGATAAGAAGGGAATATGTTCTTGGCATGGGAGAATTTGCCTATTCAAATGACAGAAATGGATTCCGTGTTGAGGTGAGAGAGCAGATAAGAGTCCAATTTGGCTGAGGCATTAATACGTGAAAAGAAATAATATAAAAGAAGGCTGGAAAGCTGGAAGAAAGATGGTGGAGGATCAGGTTAAAGAGATTGCATTAGGTGCTATGAACCACTGAAAGTTTTTAGGCAGGTCAGTGACATCATCAGACAGCTAAGTGACACAGTGGACAGACAGAGTGTCAGCCTTAGTCAAGAAGACTTGAGTTCATACGCTACCCTGAAGGCTTAATAGCCATGTGACCTTGGATAAGCCACTTAACCTCTCCCAGCTGAAGTTTCCTCATCTATAAAGTGGGGATAATAATTGCACCATCACCAGGTTGTCATGAGGTCAAATGAGATATTATATAAAGCCACTTTGCAAACCTTAATGGACCAGATACACTTTATCAGAACTATTAATGAGGAAGATTATTTTCATAGTTATGAAGGGACTGAAAAGGAGAGGGGTCAGGGGCAGGAGAAACAATAAAGAAGTCATGACAATAGTCCAAGCAAGAAGTGAGAAAGGCCTGAAGTCTAGTGATGGCTATTTGAGTGGAGAAAAAAGGGTGGATGTAAATAAAAGAAACGGTGGAGATAGAATCTATAGGACTTAGCGGGTTGAATGTTGGAGGTGAAGAAAAAAAGGACATTCCAAGATAATCCTGAGGTTTTGACCCTGGGTTGGGGATGGAAAAACAGGCTGTTTTGTTTTGGAGCAGGAAAGAAATGATGAGTTTAGTTTTGAACATACTGAATTTGAAGTGCTTATGAGACATGTGGGTAAAGCTACCCCGCAGACAGTTGGTGATATGGGCTTGAAGTTCAAAGGAGAGATTAAGGCTAGGACTTCAGCTCAGAGTGGATAGCCACGTGATTACAATGCACAGAAGAAGGAGTGACCAATTTTTATTTTACTTGATTTCTCTGCCAAGGAAGATGCCCATTAGACTGGAAATGAAAAAAAAAATGGCTAACCAGAAATCGAAAGCCATACTAATGAGGGCGAGGAGACAATCAAAGATTACCTAGCAGCCCTTAGTGATTTAAATCAGCAAGCCCGGATGAATTATATTCTGGGGTTCAGGAAATCTGGCAGATGTGACTGCTGTTCTAGCCATTACCAGTGATCTTTCAAAGACTGGAGGCAAGAGGAGAGAGACTAAAGGACTGAAGGGGAGCAAATGGCCCAGTTTTCAGAAGGAAGAAGATAGTCTGCAGACAACAGGCCAGTGAGCTTGACTTTAATTCCTGACCAAATTAGAGAATGAATTATCAAAGAAATGGTCAATGAGCTTCTTGAAAAATTAGTTGTGATCATAGATCTACTACAGTTTCATCAAGAACAGGTCTTGCCAAATCAACTCCATCTCTTTTTGTTTGTTTGTTTTTTGGTGAGGCAATCGGGGTTAAGTGACTTACCCAGGGTCACATAGCTAGTAAGTGTCAAGTGTCTGAGATCACATTTGAACTCAGGGTCTCCTGACTCCAAGGCCAGGGCTTTATCCACTGTGCCATCTAGCTGCCCCCCCCCATTTCTTTTTCTGATAGTTCCAGGGCAGATCAGGCAATGCTATAGATATGGTTCCTCCAGACGTTAACCAAGCATTTAACAAAGTTTCTCATCATATTTTTGTAAACAAGATGGAGAGATATGGGCTGGACAATAGTACAGTGAAGTAGGAACTGTTTGAATGGCTGGACCCAAAGAGTTGTCATTAATAATAGTCTGATATCAGCTAAGGAGTAGTACCCCAGGAATAGGTCTCTGGTTTTGTATTTCTTAACATTCCATCAACAACTTGGTAAAGACAGAAGACAAGCTTATTGAATTTGCAAAAGACACAAAGCTAGAAGGGATAGCTAGAACACTGGATGACTGGCTTAGGCTTTCCCCAAAATAATAAAATGAAATTCAAATAAGTACAAATGTAAAGTGATATATGACACAACTTGGTACAGGTTGAATACATACTGGGTGAGTGTCTCAGGTGACACCTGAGGTCCTTGTTAGCAAAGCAACTCTCACCCAGATCATAACCTGGTATCAGTAAGTGTATAAGAAAGCAAGCTAACCACCTGTCTATTATTAATTAACCAATGAAAGATACTTTATGTATCAGCACAGACGATCTCTTTAGATCATTTCAGATGGTGAAGCAAGAAGGAAACCCTCACTAACCTGATGTCAGTATTGATCTAAGAGTACTATGACATAAACTATCAAGATTATTAAAAGATGAAAATCTTTATAGCTCACCATACCCCGACCCTGTACTTGGGAGATTTCCTACTTTGTCAACTATCCCCCACATCCATAGTACTCAGGTTAGTAGCATTTAATGTAGCTACATAATTGTAAAATTGCATAAAAATTGTAAGTTTCTTGAGGGCAGAGACTGTTCTATAACCTCACCAGTGGCTTCAAAAGGGACTCCTTTTGGGGCCTTTGGTTTCACTGTGCATTCCAGTTCAGCAGTGGTTTCTTGATTCTTAATATAAGTCAAGGGAGACAAAGGAGTATGAAATCTAATTGATTCAACAATCATTCATTAAGGACCTACTAGGTGCCAGGCACTATAGTATGTGCCAGGATAGACAGAACAAAATGAAATAGTTCCTACCCTAAGAAGCTTGCATTCTCCTCTGGGGTGGAAGGAATGGGGGAGGGGGACCATTGCCACTAGGGAAGGAAGGAAGGAAGGAAGGAAGGAAGGAAGGAAGGAAGGAAGGAAGGAAGGAAGGAAGGAAGGGACTGTCTAACCATTGTCAGCAAAGCTTCTAACGGTGAACCATTCTCTTCATTAGGAGGGCTGTCTCTGTTCAGGGGAATAGTTTCTACTTGGGGAAAATTTGATTCAATTAAGTAAGTCCTACTGAAGGTGATTTTCTTCTCTATAAGAACACAGCGCAGGAGGCTTGTGAATAGCTTTATCTGGGACACTGATCAGGAGCTCCCCCTTGTTTCCTCTGCTTGCTCCTCTCCTTCAGTGTTCTGGTCACAGCGATCTATGCCCCCTCTTTTATAAGGACTGAGTGTAACTTATGTCTCCCCCCTCCAGCTCAGGCTCATTGTTTCTCACCCAGTGCTCTGTCTCGTGCAAGTGCTCGTGACTATCTAGGTCGAGTCCATGAGCTTCAGATGGGCTCTGCCCACCACCAGCCTTTCCAGACCTCGTGGCGCTCACCCAGAGAGAAATGAATTAAGGCTCCTAATCAGTCGACATTAACATCACTTTCCTCCTGTGATTCTTTTCCGTGCCGAGGTTGTTCTGGCTGTGCGTAGTGAACCAAGAAACTCCAAGGGAAGACTTTGAGAAGGACCTGTTTCCCAGTCCCTCCTCCTCCTGGTGTCTGGAGAATGAAGGGATTCAAAGATAATTTCCTAGGAGAACTCAGAGCTCTGTTTTCTCCCTTCCCACTGAGCGGCCCATCCTGCAGGGCTTTCTGATTGCAACAATAATCAAGTACCTCTTTCCAAGCAAATCCTTTCTTAGCCTCCCTTACCTAGGCAAGGGATGGACACACACTCAGAAGGTACTGCCACACCCTGCACTCTGTCCACAACAGGGAAGGGGCAAAATGTGGTTAATGTAAAAGAAAAGCATGTACATTCATGGGGGAGCCTACAAGGGGATGGAAAGAGACATTTGGAGGGAGAAGAGCTATTTGGAAGGCAGCTTTCTCATTGTAGTGGATAAAGAACCAGACTTAGACTTAGGAAGAGGTGGGTTCAAATGTAGCCTCTGTCACAGCCTGGCTGGGTGACTCTGGGAAAATCACTTAACCTCTTGGTACCCTTTAAGATATAAGTTGCAGAGAAGGTATGTATTTGTGTTAGTAGAGGGAGTTTTGTCATAGTTCCCTATAGAAATAAAATTATGAGAAGGAAGGAAGGAAAGAAGAAAGGAAAATGAAGGAAAGAAGGAAGGAAGGAAGGAAGGAAGGAAGGAAGGAAGGAAGGAAGGAAGGAAGGAAGGAAGGAAGGAAGGAAGGAAGGAAGGAAGGAAGGAAGGAAAGAAGGGAGGGAGGAAGGGAGGAAGGAAGGAAGGAAAGAAGGGGGGGAAAGAAGGAAGACATTGCTTCAACGGAATTGTACACAATTGTATTCTCAGGGGTCTCTTCCTGTTCTCACCCTGTCATAGGTAAGCACTGGCACACAAACCTCTCACCATGTGAGAAGACCCTCCTCCCTCCTTGCTCTGCTAGCACACACAGCCACAGCCATGGGCCCATGGTACTAAGAGACTCACTGGAAACAGGCACTCAGGAGTCAGTCTTCGGCTGTTAGATTCATTGGATGTAATGAGATTCTGGCCGAGGCCTTAGCTTGGCAATTGACTTTTTGCCAATTAATGTGATTAGTGAGCTGAAATACCAGCTCCCAGTTTGACAGAAATTTAAGAGCCACAGACCATATTTCTTCATAATGGCCCCAGGAAGCATGTTATTATCCCCATTTTCTAGACAAGGAAACAGATACCCAAAGAGGGGGAAATGAACAATTCAAAGGCCCCAGATTCAGAATTTTAACCAAGGGATGCTAACTCTGAGTCCAGAACTTTCTGTTCTGCCACATAAAGCAGGAAGGCTTATTAAATGGAGGCTACAGTTTTCTCCTCTGTAAAAGAGGGGGTTAGACTAGATGATGTCAAGTTTCTTTCAGAACTAATTCTGGATCCAATTGGTAGAAGGTCACCTACTGATTCATTTTTGTCTTTGAGCCTCCAGTGCCTGGCACAGTGCCCGGCACACAGTAGACACTTAATACATGTTCACTGAATTGAACTAAATTATTAGCAGCATAACCCTGGGCAACACATTTCTCTGAGCCTCTGTTTCCTCATCTGTAAAATGAAGATGTAGTGAGACTCTGTACCTACTCTCCTAACCCAGCCATCTCCCTCACTGAGAATAGCCCCAAGGGAAGGGCAACTAGGTGATGCAGGGGATAGAGCACTGGCCCTGAAGTCAGGAGGACCTGAGTTCAAATCTGGCATCAGACCAAACACTTGACATTTACTAGCTGTGTGACCCTGGGCAAGTCACTTAACCCCAATTGCCGAAAAAGGAAAAAAAATACAAAAAAAAAAAGAGAATAGCCCTGAGGGGCAGTAGGGTTCTTCAAATGCTATTGGCCTGATCCCCCATCAGGTAAGTCCTCCCAGTACTAATCACCAGTGATTACTACTTAAATATATTTTGCCAGTGCCAGTTAATATCTTTCCAGTATCATTAATAACCACTTAACATCAATTAATTTTTACAAAAGGATACTTACTGAAAAGATATAGCAAGAACCACATTCTAATAGAGGAGGGGGTAAGAAACAATATGCAAATCATTATGTAAATACAAGATATATACAGGGTGTCCCATAAGTCTTAGGAGTTTTAAGGTATTAAAGCTTAAATAGTGTCCTGAATAGCAAGGAGGCCAGTGTCACTGGATGACGGTATGTGAAGGAGAGTAAGGTGTAAAAAGACTAGAAAAGCAGGAAGATGCCAGGTTATGAAGGGTTTTAAATACTAAACAGAGGACTTTACATTTTATTCTGGAGATAATAGGGAACCACAAGAGTTTATTGAGTAGGTGAACGACAGGGTGAGATCCGCACTTTGGGAAGATTGCTTCAGCAGCTCATTGGGTGATGCCTTGTAGTAGGGAAAGACTTGAAGCAGAAAGACCATCCACCAGGCTACTGTCATAGTCCAGGTGAGAGGTGATGAGAGCCTGAGCTACAGTTGTGCTGTGTAACTGGAGACAATTAGATGTATACAAAAGATTTCAGGAAGGTAGAAAGGACAAGATCAGCAACAAATTGGATTTGTGTGGTGACAGTGAATTGAGGTTGTAAACAGGGGTAACTGGGAGAATGGAAAGTGTCCTGCATAGTAATAAGGAAGTTGGGGAAGAAGTGAGAGTTTGGGGGGAAAAGTAATGAGTTCAGTTTTATATGTATTGAGTTTGAAATGCTCATGGGACATTCAGTGTAAGGTGTCCAAAAGGCAGTTGTGAGACTATAGTTCAAGAAATAGACTAAAGCTGGATATATAGATTTGGAAATCATCTACATAAAAATGATCATTGAAACCATGGGAGCTGATGAGATCACCAGGTGAAATTACATAGAGGGAAGAGAAGAAGAGATACAGGATGTAACAACCATGAATAGTAGAATCAAAGGAGGGATTTTTTAAGAATGGAGGAGACATGGGCATGTTCATGGGTAACAGGTAAAGGAGCCAGTAGATAAGAAGAGATTGGAGATAATATGTGGAAATGATAGAGGGGGCAATTAGCCAAAGAAGATAGGAAGGGATGAGATCAAGGGTACATATAGAGGGGTTGACTTTAGCAAGGAAAAGGGCCACCTCTTCATCTGTGTAATGTCTGGGGAAGATGTCACAGTGAGGTAAAATGAGGAGGAAAGGAGAAGAGGGATTTCTGGGAAATGCCATAATTATTTTTTGGAGGGGGGTAAAATTTGAGGTGAGCTCCTCAGCTAAGAGGAGAGGGAGAGGGGATGCTCTGGGAGGCTTGAGAAGAGGTATAAATCTACAGTAGACTACATCAGTACCATTTCTTGATTTCCTTCAGTTCCTTTCAGTAGCAAATGAATATGAATAAAGGAGACAGATAGCAGGAGTAAATCAGGGTTGGGCTTTGATGAGATGTGATCTGCAATGGGGCTAGGGGGCAAGGGATTTGAGGGTAGATGATAGTGTAAAGTTGAATTGGTTCGCCAAAGGGTTGAGACAGAAGATGGTAGCAAATAGTTGAGGGATTCCCCAAAGGAAAAGTGAGTGCTGAAGGATGCTTTTAGAAGTAGAGCATGGAAGTGGCATGGGGAGCCAAGGAGTATTCTGACTCCTCTACAACATGAGAGGCAATATAACCTGGTGGGGAAAGTACTGAACTTGGATTAAGAGGACCTGGATTCAAATCCTGGCTCTACTACTTACTACGTGGTTGACCTTGGGCAAGACACTTAACTTCTATATGCCTCAGTCTCCCTATCTGTAAAATGAGGTTGGACTAGAAGATTGCCTCTCAGATCCTTTCCATCTATAAATACATGAGTAATGATAATAATACCCTTATATGATGCAATTAATGTAAATAAAGTGTTTTATAACCAAAAAGTGCTGTGTAAATGAAACTAATATTATTGTTGTTGTTTTTGTCTGGACCTGTGCTTTTATCAATGCAGTACACCCAATGAGGAAACTCCCTCCACCAGTGCAGATCCATCCCAGCCCTCTCCCCAACCTATTCTATAAAGTACAATCTTAGAGGGAAGCCCGGGGACACTGAAAGATTTTGGCCAGGGGTCACCCAAGCAATAACTCAAACCCTGTCTTCTTAGTTCTGAGATCAACTTGTCCTCACAGCAACCCCTGGAGTTAGGCAGCATAAGTATTGTTGTACCCATTTTACAGCTAGGTAAGCTGGGACTCAGAGACCCATTATTTGCTCAAGGCCAGTGTCAGAGTTGGAATTCAAACCCAGGTCTCACCTCCAAATCCCGCACTCTCTCTGTTATGCCAAGCTTCCTTTTAAGGGCATGCAGTTGCCAGAGTAACATATGTGGTCCCTCCTATTCACACTGGTTTCTATCTGCTTCCCAGAGTTCCTGGGTCAGGCTGCCCCAGTGTATTAAATTTTGCTTTTGGTCATCCAGATAGGCCATTATCTGTTCTACTTGACTCCAGTTTTCTGTGAAAATTCAGACACTTACAGAGGATCCAACATGTAGAATAAGGGCAGCTTGCTTGATTTGACTCCAGAAACACAAAGACAATAGAAATAGCTGACATTTAGAAAGATTTCCAAAGTGATTTCCTCAAAACAGCCTGGTTGGGAAGGGTTGGGGGAGGGGCAATTAATGTTCTCCATTTGGAAACAATCTCAAAGAAGGGAAATGAACTGCCTGGGGTCCCATGGCCCGGAAGGGTAGGCGCCGCCTTTCTAGAAAGGGTCCACCCCTTGCTTTCTTCTGATGTCTAGAGGGTCCCAGTGGAGAACTCTGGCTGTCTGCCTATAAATCTTTCCCCTCTCCAGGTAAATAGCCCATATTTTTTCCCTATAGTTCATTTTCTTGACAATAACATCTTATACTTCTGTTATTTTTCAAAATTCCTCATTGTTTATCTATTGAAGCCTATTTGTACCTGCCATAATAACTAACAGCTGACATTTACGTAGAGCTTTAAGGTTTTCAAAGCACTTTACAAATATCTCATTTTATGATCCCAACAGCCCTGTAGGGTAGATGCTACTATTATCCCCATTTTATAGATGGGGCAAACAGAGGTTAAATGACTTATTCACAGTTATACAATTAGTAAAGTGTCTGAGCTTGGATTTGAGGTCAAGTCTTCCTAACTCTAGGTTCAGTGCTCTATCCAATATACCACCTGGCCACTTCCTACCATTTGTCTGTCCATCCACATGAGAAAAACCAAGTGGATGAAGAACATCTCATGCCCAGATTACATATTATCCATACATTTGGAAGGACAATTTATAGAGTTCATCTATCAGCAGGAATATCTGGGTACAAGTTGAGCCCTACAGTTGAACTTCAGGAGGAGAGCAGGCTGGATTCTTTGGGAAACTGAAATTCTTTGATGGACTCCGAGATTCCCATGAAAGTCAATGTCCATCTCTCTTCAATGCTGACATTCCAATTGTGCTGCTAGATGGCAACAAGACATGAAATATGATGGTCTCTGAAGAAATCTAAAAATGGGTATTACATTCTGCTCTAGCTTTCTATCTACAACAGTTTAGGGCTTATAAAACAATAACCTTGTGAGGTAGGTAAAACCTCTGATAATAAATAAAGTTAATTACGCTGGGAGAAAAATCTATTTGAGTTTATTTGCTGAGTATTTAATTTAATTAAAGGCATAACTATTAATAGCACAACTCTTCTTTCCACTTTATCCCTTATGAATTGGAAACACAATTTTTTTCCAGCACTGGTAGCATATTGGTAGCTCTCAGGACAGCATTTTTTAAACCTTTATACTAGGCAGGTTGAGTAATAAAGGGTTGTGTCAGAAGATCCCAGCACGTGGTACAATGGAAAGAATTTTACCAGGAAAGCATACTGGCTCTGGAGTCAGAGGATGAGGGTTCAAATCCAACGTGGGATGATTCCTGTCAGTGTGATTTTGGGCAAGTCACCTCTACGGATGTTAGCGTCCTCATTTCTAAAATAAGAGCAGTAGATTTTTCAGGCCTTTGACATCTCTTCTAGTGCTGGCTGCCTGGTAAAGCCTACGGACCCCCTACTCAAAATAATGTTTCTAAATGCATTAAGACAAAATACGTAGGATTACAAAGGAAACTAAGGACAGCATACCAGGGAGCTAGGTGGCACAATGGGCAGAACGGCTGAGTCGGGAGTCAGGAAGTTCTGAGTTCAAATTCAACCTCAGACACTGACTACCTGTATGACCTTGGGCAAGTTACTTCCCTTCTGTCTGCCTCAGTTTCCTTGACTGTAAAATGGAGATCATAACAGCACCTTCCCCCCAGGGAGGTTGTGAGGATTAAATGAGATGATATTTGTAAAGCCTTCAGCACAGGGCCTGGCACTTAGTAGGTGCTACAGAAATGCTTGCTGTTACTATTAACTATAATTATCAAAATATTGGGGAAAAATAAAAAAGTTTATAAGCCTCAGACTAAGAGCCTCTGATCTATGACATGAGACTCTTAGATTAATTGTGGGGATTGTAGCAATAGTAAGGGGAGGCAGGCTGGGGCGGCAGAAAGAGCATTAGGCGATGCCTGGGATCCAGCCCTAGCTCTTCCTTTGCTGACGCTGGCCAAGCCATCTCCTCTCTGGGCCTAAATTTCCTCTTCTCAACACTGATGGAGATGAGATCTCTAAGATTCCTTCTGGCACCAAAGTCCTAAGATTGAAAAGACAGCTTCCTTCTTAATACTGAGGCTCACTGGCCACGTTCACAAGACAAGGATGGAAAACATCACTCAACAGCAGGTCAGAGAGTAGACAAAAGCCTTTGTCATGCTACCTAAGCTTGAAACCAAAAGCACCAGATATGATGCCTGCTCCTTCTGTTTCCCAAAAGATACAAAAGCCAGAAGCAGCCTGAGGTTCTGGATACAAATGACATTGCTCAAAGAAAACCAAATCTCCCTCTCATTTTAATGAGACACTTGGTTGGCAACTCCATTCAGAAGGGGAGGGTCAATAGCCACTGGGTAGGCTCTCAGATTTGAAAGAGTAGATAGGACATCTGATGTCACCTAGTTCAATCCTCTCATTTTACAGATGAGGAAACCGAGGCCTAGAGAGTTTCAGTAACTCCATCAAGGTCACAAAGGTAGTGGCAGAGCCTGGGTTCAAACCCAGAGTAACCGACGCATTGCCAGTATTCTTTCTTCTACAGGAAGTTGCCTTCCAACCACTTCTCTTTTATAGCTGAAGAAGCTACAGCCCAGGGAAGGGAAGAGACTTTGTCCAGGGTCACTGATTAATGGTGAAGCAAGGTCCAGAACCAAGATGGAGCCTGGGGCTCCTTCTACTCTACCAGAGACAAGCTGGTATGCTGGGAAAAGAACTGGATTTTGAGTAGAAGGTGGACCTTCACATCCCAGCTCTTCCATTTAACTGTGATCTCTTTGTCCTTAAGTAAGCACCCTTACCTTTGTGAGTCTAAGTTTCCTCATCTATAAAATGGTTATAATCCCCATCCTATGTCTGCCATAGAGTTGGGCCAAATGGGTGACTGTAATCAATAATCAATCAATCAATATCTATTAAGTGCCTAACATGCGCCAGGTACTGTACTAAGTGATGGGGATACAAAGAGCATGTAGCACTGGCCTCAAGGAGCTTACAATCTAATGGTAAAAACTTTATGAAGCACTCTATTTTAAGGAAAAGGACTCTAGTTCTGGAGTCAGAGGAAATGGGTTCAAATGCCCCCACTAACCTTACTACCTTTGTGATCTAAGGCTAGTCCCTTAACCTTCATGGACATCAGTCACCTCATCTGGGAAATGAGGGGTTTAGACTAAATAGCCTCTGAGAACCCTTTCAGGTTGTTGACACAAGGAACAATATAAACATGCATGCAGGAAGTCACAGCCAGAGCTCTACCCAGGGTAGGCCAACTGGGATTTGACTCCATCATGCAAAATGTAGAGGGTGGCAACAGCTCTTGCAGTCCTTCAGTAGAGCAGAAACAATAAAGCCTAGTATCAAAATAGTAAGACTATGGAGCAGCTAGGTGGTGCAAGGGATAGAGCATTGGCCCTGAGTTCAAATCCAGCCTCAGACCAAACACTTGACACTTACTAGCTGTGTGACCCTGGGGAAGTCACTCAGCCCGAACTGCCTAAAAAAAAAAATACCAAGACTAATTAAGTTAAAATCAGAAGCTAACAGAATTGGGATGAGCTCCTCCTCTGCCTGGTCTTCTTCACTATTCACCCTCTTTCTCAGCAGTGGCTGAGCTCCGTCTCTCTTCCATCCATACCAATTTTCTCCTACCTCCCTACTCCATCCTCAGGGCTTGCCATCCCCTGCCAGTAATCTCCATTTGGTTCATGGTATTTGCTCCTATTTCTTATACTTGCTCCAGGAGCAAAAATTCCTAGTTACTTCTAATGATAATCACCAGTAGCGTAGTGAGGTTACCAAACACCATTACAAGCTCTCCTAGGTAAGAATGCTCCTCCTGTGTGCTGTTCTTGCTGTCTTCCTAAATGTCTATTCTAAAAAGAAAGTCATTAAGACATCTGGAGACCACAAAAACACTTCTCTGGAAAACATGGGTGCATGCCTTCCATTTCCAACTCAACACTGCCCTCTATTGGTCTTAAGGTCTGCCTGATGGACAGTTAATTCAGTCTCATTCTCAATCTATCAGCAAGTATGCCATTTACGTGGGCACTGTGCTTGGTACCAGGGATACAAAGACAAAGATGAAAGTCTCTGCCCTCAAGGAGCTTACATTCTACTCGGTTTCAGAGGAGATGAGTGTAAGTTATAGAGAGGCAGATTCAAGCTCGGTGGAAAAAAAAGCTTCCCTGGACCTAGATGAACCAATACAAAATATGCAGGTGAAATAAATACAAAGTCATCTGGCTAGAGGCACTAGCATCTGGGGGGCTCAGGCAGCCTCAGATAGGAAATGGGGTTTGAGCTGAGTTTGAAGGAAGTAAGGGATTCTAATGGGCAAAAGTGAGGAAGAAGAGCAGTCTGGGTAGGGGGCACAGCCCGAGCAAAGGCATGGAGGAGGGATATAGAACATCATGGAAGAGGAGTAGCAGGCAGGTCCATTTATCTGGAACATAGAGTGCATGAACAGAAGGAGTGTAATGAGCCAGGATTTTATTGTGAAAGCCAGCTGCACTTTATTTTAAAGGTAGTAGGGAGCTACAGGAGCTTCTGGAGCAGAGGAATGACAGGGTTGGCTCTGGCTGGTTTCAGAGCTGTAAGGGTGGTAAGGCAGGCGCCACTAAGCGTCCTGTTTGTACACCACTGGATGTCCCTCCCCTCCCACCACCATCACAATAGTCATAGAAGGAGAGGTAAAATGCTCCTGCTCCCCACTGTCACTCCCAGACTCCCCCTTACCTCCTTCATTCAACAGCCTTTCTCTTGAAATCAACTCAATCAAAATGTCTCACTTAGTAGTTATGGTGGCCTTGGTATATTGGCCCCCAGGTCGCCCTCCCTCCTCTCCAAAGGAGCTTAGTTCCCGGCCCACCGTCTTCAACATTCCCCTCCCTGGCTCCGGGTCTTCCATTAGGAGACCTTAATATCCACTTAGATGTGCCCCAAACTCCCCAGCTCCCTGATTCCTCAGCCTTCTTAAGCCCCATGACTTCCTTCTTCATTCCCCTTTAGCCACAGGGGTGGTAACACACTGGATCTTGCCATTACCAGTAAATGTTGTTTCCCTAATTAGAAACTGAAAATTCCCTGAGATTAACCTTCTATTACTGTACCTTATCCCAGGCTTCAACTCTCGTAAACCTGTCTTCACTCTCCTTGAGGGGTCCATTCTCTCTATCCCTGTAGTACTTTTCCAGGCCATTAATCCTACTCTGACTCCACTCGCCTCCCTTTCCAATGTCAACCCAGTTGTTGGCCGTTTCAACTCTATGCTGTCTTCTGCTCTTGAATTCCCTGCCCCATTTCCCTATCAGAGCTCTTCTCTTGCCAGACCTGAGTCCCAGATTACTCCCATCATCCACCTCCTTTCCCCTATTCAATAGCTCCTGAATGAAGCTGTAGAAAATCTCATAACTGTGCTAAGTACATTACAAATTCATCTTACAGGACCTCCACTGGGCCCTAACCACAGCAATGCGGTTCTTTTATTCCTCCCTAATTGATTCCACAACACTCCCCACAGAAGCTATTCTAGACCTCTTGCCTCAACTCCCTACATCTCTGCCTCCTCCTCCACTCTCATCTTCCTTAGAAAATTGAGACCATTCCACTTGGGCTCCCCATCCTCCCATTGTCTTCATCTCAAAACACTTTGACATCAACATTCTCTTCCCCTCGTCTTTGAGAGAGATCTGGCCCTTCTCCTCCCAAGATCAAGTGCTCTATGTGTGCACTTGACCCCATTGAACAAAACAAAAACTGCTCTTTCCAAAGGTACTGGTGTTCTCTCTCTCTCTCTCTCTCTCTCTCTCTCTCTCTCTCTCTCTCTCTCTCTCTCTTCTCTTTCTCTCATGCACATGCGTGCATGTGTTCATGTGCATATGCATGTGTGTGCGTGTGTGTATGTATGTGTATGTGTGGTTCAAATTTATAACACATGGAGAGAGGCCTGGTGTGTTAGAGGGAAGGGGGTAAGGGAATAAGCATTTATATAGCACCTACTATGCATTAGGAACTAACTCTACTAGGTGCTATACAATTATTATCTTATTGGATCCTCACAACAACCCTAGGAGGTAGGTGCTGTTATTATTGAAGAAACTAAGGTAAACAGAGGTTAAGTGACTTGCTCAGGATCATGCCTGAGGCAGGATTTGAACTCAGGTATTCCTGACTCCAGGCCCAGCACTCTGTCCACTTCACCACCTCACTGCTGAGGCCTGGTGCACACACTATCCACATGGCCGAAGAAGGTGCAGCTTGAGTTAGACCTTGGGGAGAGGAGAGTAAATGTCACAGTCACATGAGAAGGGGGAGGGGTGCTGGCAATTCCCAGCTCTGTAAAAGAGTGAAAGGGTCACATCAGGGGCTTACTTTTCCAGTTGGATAATGTCCATGAATTCAGTCTTAAGGGAAGCTTCCTCATCGGCCTGGATAACTCCATCTTTCCGTTTGGCCCAACACAGAGGCTCCATAAATGTCCTGGTAGATAGAGCTATAGGATCTCCGATGCAGGCAGGTCTGCTGGGCTAGAGCTGGCTTGTTAGTACCGATAGCCCAGACTGGCTCATAGGCCAGAAGGACTTTGCTCCAGTCTTTCACGTTCTTTGCAGGGGCCTCAGTCTGCTGAAAAACAGCCTTCTCAGCTTCCCTCTCATTCAACTTTTCACCAATACAGGCAATCACCTCCAGGCCTTCTGATTCCCTAAAGGTATGTTTTCTCTCAGAGGATCCCAGGATCTCCCAACTGAGTCCACAGTCCCAATCATGGCAGGGCAGATCTCCCCAGTAAACGTTCCCATGGCCAATCTGTAAAAATTCTGAACAACTATACCCCAATGCTCCCTTTCAAAATATGTTGTATTTAACTACTCTGTATTTTATGTTTGTTCTCTTTGTATTCATTCTCTATATGCTTATATATGTATATGATATATACATATATGTATATATGTGTGTATATGTGTGTGTGTGTGTATGTGTTGTGTATACAGGTACTTTCCACTATCAAAATGTAAGCACTTTGTGAGTGGGTATCGTTTTCATTTTTTGTACTTGTGTTCCCAGTATTTAGCACAGTGCCGGGCATATATTAGGGGCTTAATAAAGGCTTGTGGTTTGTCTGCAACTTAAGAAAATCACGTAACCTCTCAATTTCTCACTCTTCTTTCCCTTGGTTTCTGAGATAAAGCCTCAGTTTCCTCTTCTGAAAAATAAAACTAGTCAGCCCTGCCCCATCCTTCTCATATGGCAGTTGTGAGGCCAGTTTTACAAACTGTAACAAAGTCTTTGTAAACTGTCAAGCTCTCAAAGATGTGCCATATCATTTTTATCCTAAAGACTGAACATTGGTTAGTGGCATCCTTGCCTGTGGCAGACTTTGCAGGGAGAGTCCCCCATCCTGAGGTGTTCTCCTGTTGGTTACAATTCTCTTTCATTTATCACCAAGGCCCAGACATTTGAAGATGGACTTAAGCAATGCCCAGCCCCTACTCCCAGAGCCTCAGACTACCCTTCAGTCAGTCAATGGGTGCATATCAAGGGCCTACTATGTGCAATTCCAGAAGCAGCATGGGAAGTGAATGCGGCGCTGGCCTTAAAGTCAAAAGATCCGGGTTCAAGCACTGACTCTGACGGGCACATATTGACTGGACGATGACCATGGACAAATCACTTGACTTCTCAGTGTCCCAAGAAGTTCCACGACGACACTTATCCCTTCCACATCATGGAGGTTAGGGGCGTGGCGCCTCCGGGATCTGGAAAATCGGAGTAAAAAATTTTGGCCCTCCCTTTGTCCTAAGAAGAAGTCTGAATTTTTTCCTTTTCTCTTATGGGGTATTTACAGTACCTTACTGTAAAATTTGGGTTAAATATTTTTTCACAGGCTTTGTGTCATCTGCTAGCCTTCGCATGTCATCTGCGGCTTTGGCAAAATTCAAAAAAAAATTCCCATTTAATTTTTTTATGCTAAACCGAGATATACTAAAACCATAATGGGCAAAGTCACAATGCGGAAGAGATAACTGTATAAGTTGCATAAAGTTGCACTCATGAAATAACAGAACCAACCCAACTCTCCTCCCTTGGAGCAATGCTCTGGGCGAGTTCCTGTGGGATACAAATAAAAAGTAATGTGCTCTATTGGGAAGGGCTCTGGACCTGGGGTCTGGAAACCTAGGTCTGAACCCAGGCTCTGACACTGACTAACTGGGGGTGGTTGGAAAAGTCACTCCCTCTCTCAGGGCCTCAGCTTCTTTATCTATACTTGTACTACCCACCTAACAGGGTTGTTGTGAAGAACAAATAAAATAATGTATGGAACATCCTTTTTGTAAAATGAAAAGTATGGCTATCTGTACTACATTATTATAAGACTCAGTCCCTACTTTCAAGAAAGTAAAGGTGATTAGACATACACCCAGAAGAAATTCAAAGGACACAATTTTTACTATATGTCAGAGAAAAAAAAGATAAAGAACAGAGTGGGGACCTTCTAACCCTCTTCATCAATCTTAGATTGAACGGGCAGAGCTAGAAGAGACTTGATAGGTCCATTGTAACAGGAACTCCTATTTTATAACAGTCTGGAGTACAGCAGGGAAAGCATTTTCTCCATGGTGGCCCTGTGAAGTCTTATCCGCATTTGATAGATGAAACAGTGGAGACTCAGAGGGGACAAGATGCCCCCTAGTCACCCAGTTAGCATATGTCAGAGCTAGAGCTAAAACCCAAGCCTTCTGGTTCTAAAACCACAACTCTTTCCATAGAAGCAAAGCATCAGAGCTCAGCAGGGATTCCTTGATACATGTACCACATCCTAAAGTGAGTCTTGACTCATCCAAAATCTGTGCTGCTCACACTAGGGGGTGCTCCACTTCCTTCCCATTCCTCTTCTGGGTCCCCAAGTTTCTCTACAGACATCCTGCTGCCTCCAGCCAGGGGGCAGGGCCCACGTGGGGAGCCCAGATGGTGAGAGATCTGAGAAAGAAAGTGATTTCGAGAAAGAGCTCTCTCCACCTGAGGATTCCTACTGACTGGCCTCAGAATTGGAAGTCTGAATTCATTCCCCTTTGGGAGTTAATTCTCAATTAAGAATGACTTCTTCAGGGGTAGCTAGGTGGCGCAGAGGATAAAGCTCCAGCCTTGGAGTCAGGAGGACCTGAGTTCAAATCCAGACTCAGACAAATGACACTTACTAGCTGTTGTGTGACCCGGGCAAGTCACTTAACCCTGATTGCCTCACCAAAAAAACAAACCCCCCTCCCCCACAAAAATAGAATGACTTCTTCACTCCCAAATGAAAGGAGAGTCAGAGACTCAGTCATATCCCAAGCATTTCACATTCCTAGTACTCAAATGCTCAGTTTCCCCCTCAAAGCAGCAACATCTGTAACACTTGTGCCAGTCACCAGAATAAGCATTTATTAAGTGCCTACTGTGTGCTAGGCACTATGCTAAGTGCTTTACAAATATTCTTATTCGATCCTCACAAGAACCCTTTGAGGTAGGTGCTGTTATGATTCCTATTTTATAGTTGAGGAAACTGAGACAGACAGTGGTGAAGTGACTTGCCCAGGGTCACACAGTTAATAAGGATCACAGGCTGTATTTGAACTCAGGTATTTCTGATCCCAGGCCCATCAGTCTAAATGTACTGTACCACCTAGCTACCAAGGTCTGGGTAGGAGGGCAGAGTGGGAGGTTCCATTGGACAGTCTATAGGTCTGGCACACTGGCCACAACATATCCCAGGCAGCTTTTATTAAAACAAACAATAAACAGAATTTAAAAAAAAATACAGCTTGCAATAATCAGTAAACATTTATTAGGTAGGTGCTGATTATATGTCAGGCACTGTACTGGGCAAAAATGAAATGGAAATGTCCCTGTCCTGGAGGAGCTAACATCTTATAAAGGGAGATAGCGTAAACACATTTAAGCATAAACACTATGCATACAAGGTAATATATATAATATATGTGTGTGTATATATATATATATATATATATATACACACACACACATTTGGTGGGAGAAACTATTAGGAAAGGCCTCATGTAGGAAGTAGAATTTGAACTGAGCTCTGAAGGACATTCAGGCATGGGGAAGGTCAAGGTGAAAAGAGAGGACTCTCTAGGTAGGGGTGACAGCCTGTGCAAAGAGAAGATGATAGGAGATGGATTGTCATGCGAGAAGAACAGCCAAGTCAGTTTGCCTGGACAAATGAGATTGTGGGAAGGAGTAAAATATAAGAAGCCTAGAAAGGGAGGTAGGAGCCAGGTGGCCAAGAGCTTTGAAAACTAAACAGAGTGACACATCCAACTTCCCTCAGGCCTCTCTTTCCAGAGCCTCTCTGCTCTAGGCCTCACCCTTATTCTGCCACTGAGAACACTGACCCCTCCATCTATTAATGAGAATGCCCAATTTTCTCTACTAATTATCTGAATATCCCGCCACTAGAAACTATTAACAACGTGGCCACAATCCCAAATCTGTTAAGGACCAGTACTCTTTTCCCATACCGATCTGTGCTAATGGTGGCCCTCCAAATGCCTGGTGGGCTGAACCCTACTAAATAACTGAACACTCAAGAGAGATTTAATAGGAATCATCTAGCACTTGCATTATCAGGGGACACTCCAAGCCCAGTACAAACATACAAGTTCACCAAAACTGAATTCTTTATGAAGAAAATAGAATTCTTAGCAATGACCCTTTAAAAATAAGACAGTAAGTTTTGGGGGGCTCTTGTTTGTTTTTTTTCATTGCCATCACTTCCCACTGACTCATTTCACCTTAACCAAGAGAATCTTCCCTTCTAACAAATACAGCTAAGCAAAACAAACCAGCATGTTGGCCAGATAGGTCTGGCAACAAATGCATCTTTCCACACCAGTAATCCCCCGCCTCTCTGCCAACCAGTATACAGCAAGCTTTATCATCACTCCTTTGAAGCCACGATGGACCATAGTTTTTGATCAATGTTCTCATGCCTTTCGGTGTTTTTCCCCTTTTGTGTTATTGTGGTCACTGTGTAAATTGTTTTTCCTGGTTCTGCTTACTTTATTCTGAATCTAGTGATTCTGCGTCCAAAGCTGAGCGTCAGATGCAGGGTGCGTGGGGCCTTCTGAAGAAGAATATAGGAGAGAGGAGATATTAGTGACCCATTTGCCTTTGAGTGTCTTTGTCTCTCTGACTGCTCTGGACAGTTTGTAACCCATGGGGAAATGCCCTAGGACTCTGCCTATAACACAGAGGCAGCGGCACAAATTAAATGTACACTCAGAATGAGCTAGAGGAGATTCTCAGTCTCTTAGGAGAGGGGCCAATACCAACCTATTTATGCAGCCACCTGTGCCATCTGGCAGACACAGTGGTATCACATTTCTGTATCCCATCAACAGTCTGGACACTGATCTCCCATGGAGGTTTGCCGTTGAGTGAAAAGCCCTAAGCAGATACTCTTAGCTGGCTGGCTTCCTACTGACCGCAACCGGGCAGATCTGAACTTTCAGTCTTTGGGGCCTGCCTGTGTCTGGGGGCTTGATGCAGGCACCGAAGGAGAACTAGAAGAGATAAGGAACATGTAATCACTGGGTGCCACGATGTTAACTTCCTGATTTACTTTTGCTCTGATTAAAGACTGGATACAAGGGTATGATGGGTATACGTAAGAACCTTGACAGACACACAGCAGGGATTGGGCAAAGAGGAAGAGTTTCCCTAAATGGAATGGGGACTATGTGCATTGATCTGATTGGGTAATCCTCAACAATTCACATAAATGAGAACAGTGGCACCACCTATTAAAAAAGGTGGATCCAAGGGATAGGTGACAGCCTATTCTCAGAGACAAAAAAACGGTTCTAAGAGTTTGGTATTCATCCCAGAATGCTCTCTGGTGGTGGATGGTGCATGAGACGGGGGAGCTGAGCATTTTGACCACACTACTCTGGCTATGATTCCAGAAGAGTACTTAACAGAGTTTAGAGTGAATGAATAATGCATTTATTACATGCTTACTAGGCACAAGGCATGTAGATAAGCACTGGGGATACAAATAGGGAAGCAAGCTTTCCTTGCTCTCATGGAACTCACAAGGAGTGTCCTCCCCATCCTCAAATAAATAACCTTTTTAGAACTGGCTGATGACCATTTTAGACAACTTCCAAACTCAAATATATTTGGTAAAAGGGAAATTTGTGTATAACAAGAAATTATTCTGGAAACAAATGTTTTTAGATGGCTGTCTGGTTTTTATGTCTGCTAAGCAATTGTAATTCATATTCTCATGGAGTAATTGAATAGCTTTAATACCAAGGTTGCAAAGCAAGTATAATAGCCCTCTAGGGGGGCAGATTCCACATTCCCCATAAGGACTCTAGCATTTATAGTTTTAGATTATGAGAGATTGGGAACCCTCTGAGGTTTAAGCCAAAACTACAAATCCCAGAATTCTCATAGGGAAAGTGGACTGTCCCAAAGAATGTAGTTACACAGAATCATGTGGTTGATTTAAAATTAATTTCTTGAACCATAACCCCTTGCAGCCCCCTTAAATCATATCTCCCTAGCTCTAATCTATGGAACCCTCTAAGCCTACACACGCACACACATACACACACACACACCTTATCAACAGAGGTAGCTTTTGCATCAAATTTAGATTTTATTAGACTACTTTTATTATTATTATTAGAGAAATAGACTAAATTAGAATTCAGTCTAACGAGGGCTAATTTAGTTCTGAAGATTCTCCGTATTTGTTGTTCCCTATGGCCAGTGAATTTGGTCTCCAGTTTTCACCACCCTTACTATTCATCATCATGTGCCAATGGGATACTCCGACCTGCACACTTGTGCCCATCCAACTCAGGCCCATCTCTTCTGAGCTGCTCTGCTCCTCTTCCCTCTCCTCCCATCATGCCCTCCAGAGCCCCTGCTAGTCATCTCTTTAATAATGCGCCTACAGTTCAGCCAGGGATCCAAGCCCAGCTCTTTGTCATATAGTGTACAGACTCTCTTATCATCCCTTTTTGGAAAATCAAGACGTTTGCCCTTTTCAAGTGCTGTAGCTTTATCTCCCACTGTTCAAAAACTTCCCAAGGTCACTGAGGGTAGATCAGCAATTACATCTTCCAGTTGTTTCTCTAACCCAGGATGTAGTTTGTCTGGGCCTGATGACTTGAATTAGCCATGCTTGTTCTGTCCTTTCTAAGTCAACAATCCTTAGAAGAAAAATCAGAAGTAAAATGAATAAAGCAGCTACGACTTTTCTCCATCACCATTATCATAATTTCATCCATCTTAAGTTGAAGGTTAAAAAGAATAAGACAAACACTCAGAATGAAAAAGGGCTTAGGGTTTTGTTGTTTTCTGTTTTGGGTACAGCAGTATGAGCAAGGGAATCCTTGGTTGATTCGGTAGGAACTTGTCTACCCAATGAGATTCAAGGATGTGGACCTTTGATAGACTACAGTCCTTTCCACGGAGCTGGACAAGTGCACTTGGCACCATCTTTTCTTTTTGGTGAGGCAATCAGGGGTAAGTGACTTGCCCAGGGTCACACAGCTAGTGAGTATCATGTGTCTGAGGCTGGATTTGAACTCAGATCCTCCTGACTCCTGGGCCGGTGCTCTATCCACTGCGCCATCTAACGCCCCTTGACGCCATTTTCTGAGGGACCTCTGTCTTGCAGGGAGGATAAAGTGGGCTTCTCTGATTCCAGGTGGCTGTAGCTGTCTTCTGATGATTGGTTGAATGAGGTACAGGAGGATAAATTACTGGGGGAACCTTTCCCTCTGCAGCCTAGCAGAGGTCCAAGGAGAAATGACTCCATTGGTCTCTTTTGAATGCCTCTCAAGTTCTCTCTGTCCCCTGTGCTTCCAGAGAGAGTACAGTAAGGAAGTGGGGAGGGGATTATTCCTCCCCAGCCTGGCAGAAAATGATGACAGATCCATCGAATCGCCCCAGGAGATGTGCTTGTACATAACCTGAGCACAAAATCCCTAGACTTCCCAATCACTGATTCCTCTGCCTGCCTTTCCAGTCCCTTCTCTTAGTTTAGATTAGTACCTGTAACACTTGAGAAATGGATGTTTCCAGCCTTGGGGGATACCTCGTAAGTGAGTTCAGAATCTCCTGAGGTCCAGAGTTAACACCCATCACCCAGAAGAAGGTTTCCTTACTAATATGCTTCTTGTGGAAGAGGGCCAACGAGAAGAGGATCCTGAAGCTGAAGGACCACAGTAAGCCGTGACAGGGCAGGAGACCTGGATCTGACCAACCCGCTAGGATACTTGTTGTAAGTTGCTCCTACAGTACAGCTCCAAGGCCAATGCAAAAAAGAGAAAGAAAAGCTTGATTCTTTCCTTCTATGTTCTTAGTTGTTGTTTTGCAACTGTTAATGCCTTTCACACAGTTCAGCAGCTGAGCCTGGGGCCCAGCATCACAGACTGAAGAGAGGGAGTGAGGTTCATTCCAGCCTTGGCCTCTGGCTGGCCTCAGACACTTCCTACCTGTGTGACCTTGAGCAAGTCACTTCACCCTGTTTGCCTCAGTTTCCTCATCTTTAAAAAATGAGCTGGAGAAGGAAACGACAAACCACCGCAGTATCTTTGCCAAGAAAACCCTAAACGGGGTCACGGAAAGTCATTTGGACCTGACGGAACAACAACAGAATGCTTTTTATGGATCCACTCGACTTCATTATCAAACGCCAGAAAGCACAGGCCAGGCCTCTGCCACGTCTGGAGCACACACACGCGCTTGTCTTCTACAGAAGCATTCTTCGTTCGCTTGCAACTCATTTGGTAAATGTTGTACGTTTCCCCCAAGGCAGCTTTGGGCTGCAAAGTACAGGATGTTCATCCCATCCACGTTGACTTTAATAGGCAACACTCCCATAAGGGGAAGCTGTGGAGCCTGCCTCGTGTCAGCATGGTTTATAAATCTGCTGAGGAGAAGACAGAGCAGCCTCGGGGCACTCCCTGATTCAGTCACTGAGAGGCAGAAGCCTCTCGCAGGGCCTTGCACATAATAGGTGCATAATAAATGCTTGTTGACTTCCATGAAAAACCATAAACATTCTACCGATGCTGTTAAATGCTTTTGTGGTCCCCCGCTCTCTAACAATATTGATGAGGATGATGATAATGCTTTAGGGTTTGCAAAGTATTTTATAAATATTACCTCATTTTATGCACCGAACAATCCTGGGAGGCAGGTGTCACAGGTGTCAGCCCTACTTGGTCGTTGTTGTTCAGTTGTTTCCATTGTGTCCAACTCTTCGTGACCCCATCTGGGGTTTCCTTGGCAAACATACTGGAGTGGTTTGCTATTTCCTTCCCTAGATCATTTTTTACAGATGAGGAAACTGAGGCAAACAGGGTTAAGTGACTTGCCTGGGGTCACACAGCTAGGAAGTATCTCAGGCTGGATTTGAACTCAGGTCTCCTTGACATCACACTTTATCCACTGCTCTAGGAGGACAGAATCTCACAATGGAAGAGACAAACAGTCTGAGCTAACATGCTCAGAAAGCTCTGACTCACTGGCTTTAATTGTCAGTCTGGCCATCCCTGCCTTCCTGCTGACTCTGAAAGGTTTAGAGGAAGAGGACAGACCTTTGGGGCTTCTGTAAATCCTTCTTTAAAGCAAAGCAAAGCCTAAAGCACGGACTTCCACAAGGTCATGTTTGTTCAAACCTTTAAGTCTTATTCCTGGACCTTTCCACTCTGTGTTTCAGCCCCCTTGCCCTACTGCTGGTTTTTAGATTGCAATGGGAACACAACCAGTCTCAAAAGATAAGAGCATATGGACATTTCATTAAGAGACAGCCTAACCCAGGACTTCTATTTCCCTAAATAAGAGGCTGCATTGTTTCAGGACCACCAAACAATGGAGGGCTGCTGATTTGAATGGCAACTGAAATGATACGCTATGACTATGTATAAATCTGGAGAGTTTGAGGACCTGGGTTCTCTTCCTATAACAACAGGCAGATCTGTCTTGGGAGGGATGGGGTGGGGGAGTGTAGACCCATCCTAGGGGTGTCCTTGACCTCAAGGCATAATAGGCTTTCTGGCAAGTAATTTGTGCTATAAAATTATCTGCAGTTCCATATTTGACCAACCACAGTGGATGCTTTCAGCACGAGTGGGCAAGGCGTGTATTTAAAAGCATCACCAAAAATGCAATGAAGTATTCAACAAACGGTTTGTGAACACTTAGAAAAGAATGTGACTATCACTAGAAGTTTGCTTCTGGGTTCACTGCAAAAAGTCAGACCAAAATGATCTTGCTTCCTTTTCAGGGAGGCGTCTGACAGGCTTTTATGATATCCTCCTAGCTAGCATGGAAAAATGAGGACTGCATAGTTACTGTAGGTTAAACATATATCACACATATTTGTTACACGTGTGTCTCACTACTACCATGGTCTAAGTTTAAGCTTACTCCTGCCATGGATGCTGTGTGTATTTGTGAGAAGGAGTGAACCAGGTTTTAGGAGAATGTTATCTGAGCGTAGTGGCAGTTACCCTCTGGGGACCCGACCTGCCAATTTGAGCAGAGTACCCTCCATGTCTAGAATACATTCCCTTCTCATCTCAGGCATCGTTGGACCTCTAGGTGGCACAATGGAGAGTGATAGGCCTGAAAGTCAGGATTGACCTGAGTTCAAATCCAACCTTAGACATTTACTAGCTGTGTGACCCTGGGAAAGTCATTTAACCCCACCTGCCTCAATTTCCTCAAATGTAAACTGGGGATTATACCTCTCAAGGTTGTTGTGAGGATCAAATGAGATAATAATTGTAATGTGCCCAATTCATAGTAGACACTATATGAATGTTAGCTAGTATTATTATCTCTGCTTCTTAGAATCTCTGGTTTCATTCAAGGCTTCCCTTAGTTACCACTTCCTATACAAGGCTTTTCCTGATTTTCCAAGTTATTATCTTTCCCCCTCTAAAAATACAACTTTATATTTACTTTACACATACCTTTACTTTCTGTTAGTTATTTCCTTCTTGCCCTGCACACGGCTTGCTTTGTACAGATCTGCTTGCATCTTGTCACCTCCATTAGGTGCTCCTTGAGGGCAGGGCCTGTCTTTTGACTCTTTTTGTATCCTCAGTGCTTAGCACAGTGCCTGGCACATAATAAATACTTACTGATTGACAGACTAATCATGTAGGTTGTTCCCCTCTTCCCCCTAAGCACCATAGAATGTGAGCTCCTTAGGGTTAGGAATTGCTTCATTCTCACCTTTAAATTGATCCTCAGTGCCTACCAAAGTGCTTGGAATATACATCTAGATGATCAATGTGAGTTCAAATCATGCAAATCTAATTTAATGCAAAATTTAAAATCATACCAGATAACGCCTAATGTGAGCCGAAATTCAGGTGATGCCATTTTGTGAACTAGTCAGGGGTTTTAACATGCTCGCACTGATGACATCAGTCCTCACTTGCACGTTGCCCAGAGTGGATGTGATGGATGTGTTGCTACATACCACATTACCAGTAGTTACGTTACCCTGTTTTTTTAAGAAGCCCTTAACAAAATGGACAAAAGGAAAAATACTTCAGATGGAAACACTAGCATTGGAGAGACAGAGACAGACAGAGAGAGACAGAGAGAGAGAAGAGACGCTTGTTATTACATTAGAACAAAAATTTAATATAATAAAACTACACAAACACGATCATAGTAACTCTTACACAGGACAAGATATTGGAATGCCTGAATCTATAGTACGGTATGCTGCCGCAGGAATGTCTATGATACAGAATATTACAAAACATGTAGGCAAAATAAAAGAAAGAAAAGGCAAAGTTGCATTAGCATTTTGTAATTTGCAGACCACTACAAAGAAACAAAATATTGCAGTGACAGAAGGAGGTGTCTTTTAGTGGTATGGACTGAAGATTGCAATACAAAATGCATTCCTCTTAGCACAGCAGCCATTCAGCCATTAAGGCAGGGAAAGAAAACAGAAATGAAGTAGATAGTGAAGAAACTTCAGCCGTAAGCATTGGTTTAAAATGAAGTTCAATTCAATAATGTTAAAATTGCAGAAGAGGAGGTCAATGCAGATGAGGGTGCAGCAACTGGATATCCTGATGTTTTCAAGAAAATCAAAGAAGGTGGATACACTGATCAAAAAATTTTAATGTGGATGAAACAGAAGTATTTTGGAAAAGAATACCTTTTAGAACTTAAATTTCTTTTTTTTTATATAGAAGTTTTTATTTTAAATAAAATTAAATAGCAGTTTCTTTAAAGTTGATATCATCCCAGGGAATCATATCAGAGGTCATTTAGTTCACATATGAATAAGAATCCTCTCTATAATGTGCTACATAAGTGGTCTTCCAGCCTTCACTAGACTTTTTCAGCATATTAACATAATTATGTTGTTTTTTATTGTAATGGGAGACTGGCCAATGAGGTCCCCCTCCATTAGCATGCATAATATGCTTGAACTTGGACCAACCCATGTGGAGCCTGTTTCTGGGCATGTGTCACAGAGGAGCCTGTCCCCCAACTTAAGAGCAGGTATCATCTGTTTCTTTTTTTTTTAATATAAATTTATTTATTTTTAGTTTTCAACATTCACTCCCACAAATTTTTGAATTCCAAATTTTCACCCCATCTCCCCTCTCCCCCCACCCCAAGATGGCATGCATTCTGAATATCCCTTCCCGTAGTCTGTCCTCTCTTCTATCTCTTTCCCCTTCTCTTACCCCTTTCCCCTTCTATTTTCCTGTAGGGCAGGATAGACTAGAACTTAAATTTCTAAGAAATAAAAAAACTCATCCTGGATTTAAAGCATCCAAGGATCATCTACCACTTATTGAAAGGCAATGCTGAACAGAATATTAAATTAAAACCAGTCCTCTTGCTCTGAAAGGCTACAACCATGGATTGCTTCCAGTTATTTCATGGTCAAATAAGAAATCTGGGATTACTAAAGCTGTTTTTGAATACTGATCTTCAAGTTATTTTAGCTCAGATGTTGGAAAATATTGTAAGGACAACAATATACTGTTTAAAATTTTACTCATTTTAGATAATGCCCTAAATTATCCAGCCTTTCACTGTTCACTGTGTGAGAATGTAAGCATACAAATTTGCAAAGATGTAGATAAAGATCTCTGTACCTATCAGGGTATGTATAAAGATTTAAAGAGAAGACAGCTCAGTTTATGTTGCTAAAAATATTTTAAATGACAATAATGATGTTTTTGTAATATTATCAGTGCAGGCTTATCTTTAGGTATATTTAGTAATTGTTTAATATTTAAGATTTTGCTTTTGGTAGTTATTACTTTGTAATAAACTTGAATTAGAAATAGACTTTTCTTATGTTTTGCTGTTATTTTAATAAACTATAAAAAATTAATTTAAAAATATTTTTCATTACATATTTCCACTGGGCTGAAATCAACTACCATATTTTACATATAATTATAACTTCAAATAGTGCAAATTCAAGTAATGCGGTCACTTAACAGGATTCATTATTTGCACTAACTGGAATCTAGCTATAGTTGCTATTTAATAAATGCTTGTTGAATGAATACCTGAATGATGCAGTCTGGGGGGCTTCCTAGCCACTTTAACAGCCACATGTTTACTGCTGATAGATTGATGTGAATCTATAAGAAGGTTTCTGGTTTCATGTTTCAGGGCTCTGTCCTTGAACCTATCCTGTATAGTATTTTTAGCAATGACTTAAATGAAGGCAGGGGGTCGGGGGTGGGGGAGCATACCTATAAAACTCACAGATGACACAAAGCTAGAAGTCATTAAGTGACAGGAATCCAAAATGATTTGGAGCCTAGAATGTGGAGTTGAATCTAATAAGATGGAATTTAATATGATAAATATAGTCGTATCTCTTGGTTCAAAAAATCAACTTCATGAGCAAAAAATGGGGGGGAGCCATGACTAAATCACAAAGGCTCAGAGTTGAAATGGACCTAGCAGACCTGTGTGTGAACAAGAATTCCCTTCTACAACATTCCACAACATCCTGCCAAATGGTCATTCTGCCTTCGATTGAGGACCTCCAATGAGGAATCCCATTACCTCCATTATACTTTTAAATATTTCTAATTGTTAGGAACTTTCCTCTTCCTTCACACCAAAATTTGTCTCTTTGCAACTTCCTGGAATAGTCTTAGACCCCTATTCAACATCTCAAAAAATCACTTACATGAGTATGAGATGAAGGTGTCAGTCACGGTAGCAGAAGAGCTAGACGGGAGAGTGAGCACTGGAAGAACACCCAGGGCAGTCTCAGAAGAGGTACTTACCAGATGTCAGTCTGATGAGAGGGAACGAAAACAGTGTCTTCTGGTGGCAGGGGAGGAACAAGGCCCAGCACACATATGGCTGTAGAGTTGCCAGGCCCTGGTTTGCCTCTGTAATGAAAGAAAAGATAGCTCAAGAAAAAATAATAACAAAATTCATCTGGAAGAACAAAAGGGCAAGAAAATCAAAGGAATCAATGGCAAAAAAATGTGAAGGAAGGTAGACTAACAGTACCAGACCTCAAACTGTATTATAATGCGGTAATCATCAAAATAGTCTGGTACTGGCTAAGTGGAGTGATGGATCAGTGAAATAGATTAGGAAAACCACAGTAATCTAGTGTTTGATAAACCCTAAGATCCAAACTTTTGGGGTTAAGAGCCCATCATTTGACAAAAATTTCTGGGAAAACTGGAAAGCAACTTTGGCAGAAACTGGGCATATACCAAGATAAAGTCAAAAGGGTGAAATGATTTAGACATAAAGGGGAGCATAAGACATAAATTAGGAGAGCATGAAAAAATGTATCGGTCAGATCTATGGATGAGGGAAGAGTTTATGACCAAACAAGATTCAGAGAGCATTACAAGGAACAAAATAGGTTATTTTGATTACATGACATTAAAAAGTTTTTACACAAACAAAACTAATACAGCCAAAACTAGCAAGAAAACAGGAAACGGGGAAACGGGGGGGGGGGAGGGCAGAGTTTACCACAATTTTATCTGATAAAGGCTTCATTTCTCAAATATATAGAGAACTGAGCCAAATTTATAAAAATAAGAGCCATGGGACAACTAGGTAGTGCAGTGGATAGAGCACTGGCCCTGGACTCAGGAGGACCTGAGTTCAAATCCAACCTTAAACATTTGCTAGCTGTCGGACCCTGGGCAAATCACTTATCCCTGATTGCCCCACCCCCCCCAAAAATAAGAGCCATGCAGTTTCTAGAAGAAATCAAAGCTATCAATAGTCACACACACACACAAATGCTCTAAAAATCATTACTGATTAGAGAAATGCAAATTAAAACAACTCTACCTTGGACCTATCAGATTGGCTAACATTACACAAAAGGAAAATGACAAATGCTGAAGGGGATGAGGAAAAATTGGGACACTGACATACTAATACGTTGGGGGAGTTGTGAACTGGTCCAGCCATTCCGGAGAAAAATTTGGAGCTAAGCCCAAAGGGCTATAAAACTGTGCCTACGCTTTGACTCAGTGATACCACAACTAGATCTGTATCCCAAAGAGATCAAAGAAAAGGGAAAAGGACCTATTTGCACAAAAATATTTATAGCAGCTTTTTTTGTGATGGCAAAGAATTGGAAATTGAGGTCATGCCCATCAATTGGGGAATGGCTGAACAAGTTGTGGTACATGATTGTGATGGAATACTATTATACTATAAGAAATGACGAGCAGGATGGTTTCTGAAAAACCTAGAAAGACACATAAACTCACGCAAAGTGAAGAGAGCAGAACCAGGAGACCACTGTACACAATAACGATATTGTAAAGATAATCAACTGTGAAAGACTTAGCTACTCTGATCAAGACAATGACCCAAGACAATTCCAAGGGACCCATGATTAAAGATGCTATCCACTTCTAGAGAGAGAATTGATAAACTCTGAATGTAGAGTGGAACATACTTTTTTTCCGCTTTATTTTTATTGTTTTATTTTATGTTTTCTTTTATAACATCACTAATATGGCAATATGTTTTGCATGATTTCATATGTGTAATCGATATCAAATTGTTTACCTTTTCAAAGGGGGGGATAAGTAGAAGGGAAGGAGAGAATTTGGAACTCAAAATTTTTAAAAATGAGTGTTAAAATTTTTTAACCTATAATTGGGAAGTATTTAATGAAATAAATACAAATAATTTTTTAAAATAATTTTTTTAAAAGAGAGATGCTAGCTCAGCAGAGATGATCACATGTATTAGTGGAACTCAGGAACAAGGGCCACAAATTCCATTATACTAAACAGTAGAACAAGGAATTTGGGGTAGGAAGCTAGTATTTAGTCAGAGTAACAGGTCAGCAGCTCACTGAGATTCAGCTTTTTCCAGTTCTTTCCAATCTTTCCAATCCTTTCCTGATGCCAAAAAATGAAGCCAAACCTGAAGACGTCTTCAGAGACCTCAGTGTTGCTGGTGATGTTTTAGATCAACCATCTTGGTTCTAGGGAAGCCAGAGCAGCCTCCAAGGGGGTATATTATTTACGCAGCAGAGTAAGACAGGGCAGTGAAACTGGGGGAACTGCTCCACACAGGAGTTTATGGATTGCCTAGAGTTTGTTCACAGGGCTGTAACACTGCACAGGGAAGCTATCATCTGAGTTTCAGCGAAGCGAAATTCTCTGATGGGAAGGAACCCTGTTTAAATTGTTGATCTCTGAGTAGTCAGAGTAAGCCAGGGACATGACCCAGGCTTCTAACGTGACTAATAGATTTAACTTGGGCTAAATGACATAGTAAAGATCTGTTGTCAGAGTCGGGAAGATTTGGGTTTGAATTAGGCCTTTGATACATACCGGCTGTGTGAGTTTAGGCAAGCCACTTAACTCAGTTCCTCCCCCCAATCTTTCCCCATCCCCCAAGAATATAAGTGCTTCTGACTGTCTGGACTTCAACAATATGTGCCCTTTCAGCTCCCTTTTGTGTCCTGTCTTCCCCCTTTAGAATGTTAGCTCTTTGAGGGCAGGGATGTTTCATTTCATTCTTTATCCTCAGTGCCTAACCCCAGACCTGGTGCATGGCAGACACTGAATGCAAGCTTCTTGAATTAGATTGATCTAGCAGATAAGGTTATGAGCAAAGGTGGCCATCTCTGATAGGATGAGATGTGATTGCTTGTAAGGAAAAGAATCGTGGAATTTAGTATCAGCTCAAGATTAGCCAATAGCGTAATGTGCTAACCAGAAAGACTGACATCATCTTAGGCTGTGTAAACAGAGGGATGACGTACACTGTAGATTTGGGGAAGCAACAGGTCTGCTACTGAGCTGGTCAAACTGCATCTGAAGAACGGTACTGAGCTCTGGACATCCTTTTAGGAGGAACGCTGACAAGCTGAAAGTGTGT
This sequence comes from Phascolarctos cinereus, assembly GCF_003287225.1. Taxonomy (NCBI): domain Eukaryota; kingdom Metazoa; phylum Chordata; class Mammalia; order Diprotodontia; family Phascolarctidae; genus Phascolarctos; species Phascolarctos cinereus. The sequence goes on from NW_027556402.1 coordinate 214,336,916, forward strand.
ATGAGGGAGGGTGACCAGGAGGGTGAGAATGAAAGGACATCATAGGAGGAAACCATATCAGTTGAAGGAAATGGTGGTGGTGGTGGCAGTGGTAGTGGGTTGTTTAGTCTGTAGAAAAGATTTAAGGGAGACAGGATAGCTAGCTGTCTTCAACTATTTGAAGAGTAGTCAGTCAGTCAATAAACATTTGCTAAGCACTGGGTAGTCACGTCAGAAAGGAATGAAGACTCATTCTATATTGCTCCAGGGAGCAGAACCTGGATCAATGGGTGTAAGTTTGCAAGTTTAGAATCAATATTAAAGAAGAATTTCCTAAAACACAGAACAAATTAGAGCTTTCCAGCTGCCTCACAAGGTAGTGAAATCTGTCAGTGAAAGTGAGGCTGAATGACCTCCTCTCCAATATCCCTAGAAGAGGATACTAGCCTGATAGAAGGCAGGCCGGATGACCTCTAAGTTTCCTGCCAACCAATTAACCAATCAACAAGCATTTATTAAGCCCTGATCACATACCACACATTGGGCTACACTGGGGATGAAAAGACAAAGGATAAAACAATCTCTGATCTGAAAGGGTTAACATTCTAGCTCTAAGATTCCACTCTTTAGTTCCTTCGGGTAAGTGATTTGTCACCAAAACACAGAAAAGAGAATACTTTATCCAAAACTTCAAAAGTTTTCCCTTTATTCCACTGCAAAATGAAGTAAATTATTTAATAAGTAGGTTATTTGGATTTTGGGAAATAATTTCTCCAAAAAAAAAAAAAAGGGAAGAGATGAATTAAAAGTCAACAACATTAGTGGCCTAAACCCAGCATCTTTTATTTACAATCGACTGCTCTTTGGTGTACCTGTGTCACTATGACGGATACTTAGCATCCTGCTCAGAGATGGTCCTAAAACTGGCTGTTAGTAAATCAGTGGGAAATCAGGTAAATTTTATACTAGAAACCACTAAGTTGTTCACAAATAAACTCAAGAGCCAGCTTGGTTACCTATGCTAATGAGAACAGCCAACTTGTTACCTATGCTAATGAGCAGACAGGTTCTTAGGATAATATGAAAAAAATTTACATAGTACTTATTATGCAATTGTCAAAATATAAAAAGGTCCCTCAAAATGACTTATAAAAGTCCATCATGCATGCCATGAACATTCTCCTCTGCCCAAGCAGTTTTTAAACCACAATCGTGTGTGGGTAACATAGACAGAGATGGAGTAAGAATTAAACAAAAAGACTTTCAAAACATTTTAAGATCCATTTCATAAACAACAACAACAAAAAAAAACTCAGTATGAAAACCTAAGTAGGTTCAGCTAAAACAAACGTTTTTTTTTTAGATACAAATCTTGGTAGCTCATAGCAATGCAGTTTTTTTTTCTCTTAACAGTTAGAAAAACTTATTCTTCTTTATGGGATGAATGTATCCAATAGTAACTAACAATTGGAAGTTTCCAAGGCCTATCCGGTCTTATCTTCTAAATATCTTCATAAACACTGAACTAGAAACTCCTTATCTGTATAAAGTGAAAACACACAAAATGTATTTTCCAGTTTGCCTTGGGAAGAAATAGATTCTGCTCACTTGTTCAAACTTTGCTGTTAGTCTTAAGAGAAGTGCCTGCCTGTTGTGAGGTTTTACACTCTACAACCCATTTGCATCATGGAATCTCAGAATTATATAATTACAGAATTAGAAGGGACCTCATTGGCCATTCAGTCCAACTCATATTTGACATAGAATTCCCTCTAATCCTTCCTTTTTCTCTCGTTCGTGTAGATGAAGAGGTTAGCCCCCTTGTGGTCAAAACCTACTTCTCTACTTTCATCCATCATCCTATCATTCATCACATCTGGGAGCTTGCCCCTTTCCAACATCCTCCCTCTCTCACGTATACTTTTTTCTTATCTTTTTTCCTGCTCTACACACTTTTTAGTTATCTTATCTTTCTTCCTTGCTACCTACAAACATTAAAAATAGATCCCCCCATTTTCAAAAAAACCACTGGACTCTGGCACCCCCTCAAGCTACACCTCTTTTCTCAAAACCTAATACATACAATTGTTTCTCCCCAGCTCCTCAATCCCTCATATTCTGCTTTCAGAGCCTATCACTTAACTGAAACCATTCTCTCTTAAGATACCAAATCCAGGGCTCTTTTCCTCAGTCCTCTTCCTTCTTGGCCTCTGGATGATATTTGACCCTGCTGACTGCCCCTTCTTCCAGGATACTCTCTCTTTGGTTCCTCTGTCTTCCTTTCTTCGACTGTCATCCAAGTCCCACGTCGTGTCCCTAAACCATGAATATCCCTGAAGATTTGGTCATGGGCTTTCTTTTCTTTTTATACCCTTTCTCTTAGTGATTCCGTTGACTTTCACAGATTCAATGATCATCTTTATGCAAATGCTTCCCAAATCTACTCGTCCAGTTCTAATCTCTCTCTTGAGCCCTAATCTATTCTATCATCGTCTTCCATTTATCTGCCTTTGAACAGGCTCTCCCCCATGCCTGGAATTCACACCTTCCTTACCTCCACCTCTTGGAATCTCTAGCTTCCTTCAAGACTCATTTCAGGTATTATCTCCTACTAGAAGCCTTTCCAGATGTGCCTCCTTAGCTTTCTCTTTCATTAAATTTCCTTATCTGATAAATTGTATTCACTCAGCAGATATGAAAGCAATATGGTGTGATGGAGAAGTGGGAGTGGGAGGTGGGGTGGAGAGAGAGAGTAAATGCCTATTAATTGGGGAAATTTAATTTAATTTTATTAGAAGACAGCCTAGTGATGGTAATAACTGTGGCCATAGTCAACTCTTTTTTTTTAAGGCTTCTGGGGTTAAGTGACTTGCCCGGGGTCACACAGCTAGTCAGTGTCAAGTGTTTGGTCTGAGGCCAATTTGAACTCAGGTCCTCCTGATTTCAAGGCTGGTGCTCTATCCACTGTGCCACCTAGCTGCCCGTTGGGCAACTCTTTAAGATTATAAGTGGTGGACAATGCTCTTTCTACATCAGCACAGGGAATTTCGTTTTGGGTTTTTTTTTTTTTGGCTAGGCAATGGGGTTAAGTGACTTGCCCAGGGTTACACAGCTAGTATTATGTGTCTGAGGCTGCAGAGGGAATTTCCACACTGGGAGATCCCCACACCAATGAAATGAAGCCCATTTCCTAAGGTCATAGAGGCAGTCACTGGCAGAACAGAGATTCGAACCCAGGTCCTCTGACTCTAGATCCCGAATTCTTCCAGGGACCTTCCTTTCACTCAGGTTGATACAGGAGAAGTTTCACAGAGTGACGTTATAACTGTACCACATTACTTAAATCGATTATGACGCAAGTTCCTTTGCACAATTTTTGTTGGTGCCATTTAAAAGGTTCCCTTTTAACGATTGCCCCCAAGGCGGTTAAACTGTGCGTACCCTTTGACCCCGCAATTCCTCTCCGGGCCCAAGTCTGGCCGAGTTTGTTTTGAATTTTGTCATTAGTTAAACAGATTGTGGCTCAGGAGCCCGGGCTGCACCCGGAGTCGGCGAACTTGAACTCTAAGCCTGACTCCCGCCGGTGTTCTTTGGCTCCGAGGCCTCAGGGACCCCGTTCGTAAGGGCGGGGGGCGGGGACAAGCGAATCTCGACACCTCCTCCAGCCGCTCCCGCCCCGCCCCCTGGTAAGCCCCGCCCCCTCGCGCGTGCGAGTTCTTCCGGTTCAAAAGGGTAGGGAGCCGGAAGTGCCTGGGCCCCCTTCGGCTGTGGCGGCGTCTGCTCGTTGTGTTCGCGGCCGGAGGGGAGTTGAAGAGAAGCGCTTGACGCCGCCGGAGCCGGGCGCGGAGGAGGAGCGGGAGCTGGCCCCGCCAGCGTCGGGTTCCCGGCCTCACCATGTCGCGAGGCTCCATTGAGATTCCCCTCCGGGACACTGATGAGGTGAGCGGAGCCGGGGGCCAGGAGGTGCCCCCGGCCAGCAGGGGGCGGGGCGGGGCAGCGGGACCCCCCCTTCCCCTCACCCCCCCATGCCCCGGGTTTGCCCCAGCCCTTACCCCCCCCAGTCCGGGGTCTGACCCACCCCCATCCCCGGGCCCGGGTCCGGGTCCGAGCCGACCTGGGGTCGTCCGCAGACCGGAGTGGGGGGTGGTTCGAGGAGGCAGAGAGCTGACACCCCCTCCCTCTGAACTTCCGTCTGTGCCTCATCCTGGTCCGAAGAGCTCTCCTGGGTAACTTTGCTTGGGACCCCGTACCTGTCACACCCACACGTACATCTCTCCCCAGCCCCTGTTGGCCCCATCCAACATTTGCTTGAGCGCCCCACTCATTCATAGGGTCCTAGCTCTAGAGCTGGATGAGACCTTTACAGAGGAGGAAACTGAGGCAGGCGGAGCTGAGTGAAGGAACTGACTTGTCTACCCAGGGTCGCAGGGGCAGTTTGACGGCCGGAGTAGCATCTGAGCAGGGAGCCTCTGGTTCCGGAGCCACTGCTTGGGAAAGACGTTAAGGGGTCTTTACCCCTCGGTCTGGTGAAGACTGGGGGGTCTGTGGCTTCCACAGTCCAAGTTTCTTTCCTCTGCATCCTTTCCCTTTCCATTGTAAAGGGTTCTTGACAGCTCCTTCCTTCACGGAGGTCCCACTGCTTTGTATTCACCCGAATTTTAGACTTCCTTTGAAGTTCGACTTTGCTATCTAAAGTCATCAGAAGTGGAGTTACATCCACTCCTAGTTGATTATGCACACGTTCAAGTGTTTCTCTGACATAAAGTTGCACTGCTTGGATCCATTTGCAAAGCTGATTATTATGCAGAAAATGTAGTTGGCTTACTCTAAATCAGTTCTCCTCCACTGAAGTCCTTCTTTTAGTGTGGCGAGGGTGATTCTGGCTTCTTGAAGACTACTAGCTCAGTGTAAACTTGTGGGGGGGAGGGGGGCCGCGGGGTTTGCATTGTACTAGCTTGAATTAAGGGCGGTCACAGACTGTATGTCTGTTTCCTGAGGACTAGCCTAGCAAAGGTCTGTACGTTAACAGATTGGTTATTTGGTGATATGATGGTATTTTTGGCCACAGAAACTCCTGAAAGCCGCTTAAGTCACAGAGGAGGCTTGCAGTCTGTACCGACCCTAATGAAATCACAGGTTGTTGAAGCATTAAAATATATCCAACTTAGGACCATTTCCCTTAGTAATTAGGGTGGCATACTTGAGTTCTAAGTACAAATGCAAAGCAGTGCTTGTTGTATGGAGCATACCAAGACATCTGTGGCATTTTATAGCTAAAATGATTCTGCCTTATCCAGCAATGCCAACTTTTTTTTGTGCTGGTACTTATGAACATATTTCTTGTGCTTGCCAGAAGCATTTTTCTCACATTGAATGGTATCAGTATTTTTGAACTGGGCATTTTGTCTCAGTTGAAAAGGAACATAAGTGATTTTTTTCTTGTTTGTTACATAAAGAGGCATATATGTACTGATAAATAAAATTTGTACTTTGGGAAAAATAACTGTGAACAAGGATGTGAATAATGAATAACAAATATTTTTGTATTTTAGGTCATTGAACTTGACTTCGATCAGTTACCGGAGGGGGATGAAGTTATCAGTATTCTGAAACAGGAACATACCCAATTGCACATATGGATCGCTTTAGCAGTTAGTATTTATTTAAATAAGTTTTTCATTTGCTGACTAAGAAAATAAATTCAGAGTATGTATCTTTTAAGAAGCTACGTGTATCTGATTTCCACTCAGGCAAACTTTAGGTCCACTGTAGAGTTATATTGTGTCTAAAGAAGTTCACTCTCTTATTGTTTGTAGAACACTTCTGACATATTAAATGTATAATATTTCATCATTTAAAAAAATTTTATTAATTTATTTTGATTTATCAAGAATCACTTCCATATGCTTTTGAGTTGAAAATTTTTCTCCCCCTTTCTCCCCCCCACCCTCCCCAAGATGGCGCACAATCTGATGTAGGCTTTACATTTACATACCCATGAAACATATTTTCACATTAGTGAAGTTGTAAGTAAAAATTAAAACCAATAGGAGGAACCATCATAAAGATGAAACAAAACTCAACAGAAGGTAAAAATAAGTGATAGCGATTCAACTTCCATAGTTCTTTCTTTGGATGTGGACAACATTTTCCATCCCAAGGCCTCTGGAGATGTCTTAGATCCTTGTAATGCTGAGAAGGTTTCAGATTAACAATCTTAGTCATTGCATAACGTGGCTGTTATTGTGCAGAGAGTCCTCTTGGTTCTGCTCACTTCATTCAGCATCAGACCATATAAATCTTTCCAGGTTTTTCTGAAGTCAGCCTGTTCATCATTTCTTATAGCACAATAGTAGTTTTTCATCATTTTAAAAGAAATGTTATTTAAAATAATCCAAATAAGTTCTATTCATAAGGTTTTTTATTTTCTTGAAGTGAAAACTGGTATCAGCTAAAGACTCTCCCTCCTCCCAAGTTTCTAGGAAATATAGACAACAGAAGCAATTGTCTGTACAAATGCAGTAGACATTTCTTAAATGCCTATTATGTGCCAGGCTTTTTGTTAAGAGCTTAGGATGTAAAGGCAAACCCCAAATCATTTCTCTTTATCCCACTTGTATTCTCTTGAATGATGCCACATAGAAGAAGAGTTATTTTTGAGAGAGAGTTTCAGCTATCATCTCCATGTACAGGATTCCCAGTTTATAATACAATGTTAATCTGTCTTGAACTCCAACTCCATAGCACCATCTGCCTAAAGGACATTTCCGCTTAGATCTCCTGTTAGTATCTCAAACATACGTTCAAAACAGAGCTAATCTTCCCCAGTAAACTGACCCCTCCTCCAGATGTTCCCATTTCTCTTTCCAGTGTCCCAGGTCCTCACCCTGGGAATAATCTTTGACTCTTCCCTCAACCTCATGTTCAGTCACTTGCAAAATCTATTAAGTTCCATCTCTGCAAATTTTCTTAAATCTGCCTTCTTTTTTCCATTCATATAACTGCTACTTTTATCAGGCCTTTATTGTCTCTTGCCTAGACAATTGTAATAGCTTCCTAATTGATCTCTTTGCTTCCAATTTCTCCCTTCTCCATTCCATCTTCCACATACCTGACAAATTCATATTCGTGAAACAGATCAACCCACATCACCACCATGTTCAAAATTTGGCTTCAGCCTACTTGTCCAGATATATTTCAATGCTACTACTCCTCTCCCCACACTCTTGAGTTGCAGTCAAATTGAGTTACTAGCTGTGTCCCAAATTTGACAGTCCATCTCCTTGGCACATTTGCACAGACTGTCCCCCATAGCTGAAATGTCTGTGCCTCTGAATCCCTAGTTTCCTTAAGAGTTCAGCTCAGTTGCCATCTCTTATCTAATTTTTCTCTGTTACTTTTTAGCTGGAATATTACAAGCAAGGAAAAACAGAAGATTTTGTGAAGTTGTTGGAAGCAGCTCGAATAGATGGCAACCTGGATTATAGAGACCATGAAAAAGACCAGATGACTTGCTTAGATACATTGGCAGCCTACTATGTCCAGCAGGCCAGGAAGGAAAAAAACAAGGACAACAAGAAGGAGCTCATTACCCAGGCAACATTGTTGTATACGATGGCTGACAAAATTATCATGTATGATCAGGTAAAAAAAAAAAAGCTTTCCCTAGCTATGGAAATCATACAACAGATATCTACTGGGTGTGATTTACATTGAAGGTGCATCTTGTTGTTTAATGAAATAGACTCATTTAAAGAAATGAATGTTGATGATGAAAAACATCTTTGTGGCTTTGTAAAATCTTTGGTTAAATGGCTCTAGTGAATCTGGACTCTTTTTGATATGGTTGGTGTCCCCTTCCACCTCACACAGATCACCCAGCACCTCCCCTCCTCACCCTGTGCAGTTCTCATTTCTGTTCTTCCCAAAATCCTCCAGAAGAGCTGCCCAGTACTGCATACCTTCTACAGGCCTCTTAGTATTCTGGAGGCACTGGTGCAGACTGCCTGTCTCTTCTTATTCCTTGCGCTCACAGTGTGACCAGCCTACCTTGTTTTCTGGAAGGCATATCCTCGATGACATTTTACAGGTCCCAGGCACTGTTGGTAATACAGGTTCATAGGGTCATAGATGTAAAACCAGAAGGAACCTCAAAGGTTATCTAGTCCGGCTCCTTCAATTAAAAGATAAGGAAACTGAACCCCTGAGAGATGAAGTGATTTGGCCAAAGTCAGTAATTTGCAGAACTGGATTTGTACTGTGGTGCTGTGAATCCTCCTTGAGTACTTTTCACTTGCACCATGCTGTGTCTAGCTTTTTACATCCATCATTCAACTTTCCATTGCTTTTTGGGTTGATTTCAGGGTTGATTCTCTGGGATTGTAGTGGAAATGATTTGTGGCCATATAGCATCCATCATTTGGAGAATATTGGTGTTAAAAAGATGACATTTATGGTAGGGAATAGCTTGGGTTAGTTGAAAGTACCACTTAATAGAAAATTGAAAGTACAATTTAGTCCATTGTCATCCTCCTAATCACTTCTGATTGATTTTTATGAAGAAGTTAGTTGCATGAATGTAACAGGCAAAATTCTCCTGTAAAACACACATTTTGAATGGGTAGTTCAAGCATCATCTTATATTCTTTCAGTGGAGGATCATAGGTTTCAGACAGAATTTGCAAACTTGTAATTTTGTCTTTTGTCATCAGAATTACTGGTGAAAATATGCATTTTAGGACACTTTTTTTTTAGATTATAATTAAGAACTATCCACCAGCTAATTATATGTTACAGTTAAGGGAATTTACCTCCATTTATCACATCTTACCTGTCTTTTCCATTATCACAAGTTCTTTGGAAATAAATATTGGCCATCTGCTATAAGGGAAATCTAATTTGGTGCTTCTTTTTATCCAGAACCATTTATTGGGAAGAGCCTGCTTCTGTCTGTTGGAAGGTGACAAAATGGACCAGGCTGATGCACAGTTTCATTTTGTACTCAATCAGTCTCCAAATAATATACCAGCCCTTCTTGGTAAGCTATCTTTAGTAGCCGTCTTAGGAATTTTATTTCTTCCCCTGTGTCAAGAATATAGCTCTCAGTAATTGATAAAGTTAGACCCTGGCCCTTCAGCAAAGGGGGAAGAATTTTATTTTAATAAAAATAAAGCTTATCCTCTGAAGAGTGCCTTAGAAAGTTCAATGGAGAAAATCTGTGATGAAGAGAAAACATATCCTGTAGGTTATCCTTTTAAGAGGTTTAATTATTTTGGCAAGAATTTTTTTATCTTTGAAATTAATTGGAATTAATCACTTTCTGAATTAAGAATAATACATTCCTGAGCACTGAGTGTTTAATAAACAATAATCCGTCTTTATTTGGGCAGCATACCAAACTGGTTCAGAGAATTATTTTAAAGATAAAGATAGAGCTGTTCTGTCTATGGGCATAAATTCTTACTGCTATGTGGGGCTGATCCTAAAAGTGCATTGCTTTTTGTGTGTATTTATCTGTACTGAAATCTTACGCATACCTTAACGTTCTTTCAACTAGCAATAACTACTGACTTTACTTTTTTTAAATCACGACAGGTAAAGCTTGTATTTCATTCAACAAGAAAGATTACAGAGGAGCCCTTGCATACTATAAAAAAGCACTGCGCACCAATCCAGGATGTCCGGGTAAGGGAAGAGCAGAGAGGCTAAAACCGTGACCCAGCTTAAAATATTGATAATTTAGTGGACTGTTTTTTAACTTGAGGTTACATGAGAAAATGTGCTTCAGATGGAAGTGGAAATGACATCAAGAATTTAAAGTCTTCAGTTGGTTTTTAAAAACAAGACAGTAGGTGATATTGTGCCCCTTTAAGTCATAGAATCATATTAGAATTGAAAGCATGAGTCTCTTCCACAGCATTCCCAACAGTCTTGTGGTTTAAGAACTCCATTGACAAGGAACTCACTACTTTCCGAGGTAGCCTGTTCACTTTTGGATAGCTCTAATTACTGGGAAATGTTGTCTTGTATTGAATTAAAATCTGCCTCTCTTGGCTTCCACCTTGGTTCTTCCCTCCCTTAGGAGGGAAGCAGAACAAATCGAATAACCTCTTCCTGGTATGAGCCCTTAAGATATCTGAAAATAGTCATCATGCCTCTCCTGACCTATGCTGGCTCTCATACCAGTGCTCTGAGAGTCTTCTACTGATCCCATGTGGCACAGTTTCAGCCCTGGTGGCTTCCTTTGGGCGTGTTCTTTCTTGGTAGTGTCCTTCCTTGAATGTCATTCCCAGAGCTGAATGCAGTGATCTAATTGTGGTCTGACCAGGGTGGAGGACAGTGGGATTTTCCTGATTCCCCTCCCTAACCCCCCCCCAAAACACACAAAACTCAGCTAGATTGTGTATTTTATATTTACTTAATGTGTTCATGTTCCCCCTGATAAATGTCAGCTTGAGCACAAGGACTGTTTGGTTTTTGTCTCTATGTCCCTAGAGCCTAGCACAGTGCTTGACGCTAGGTGTTTAATGAGTGCTCATTGATTGATTCAGTGAGATACTTTGCTGAAATCCAGGTGTACTCTACCTCTTTTGCCTGTTTTCCCGGTCTCATAAGCCTGTCAAAAAAGGAAGTAGGACTAATTATCGCAATTTCTTTTCACTTCTAAATTCTCAGTGTCATTCTGCATTCAGGGAAGTAAATATCAGTCATCAGTTGCTAAATCAAAAACATTTGTTAAGTGTTTACTATGTGCCACTTAACTATAATCATATCCTGTAGCCAGAGATAGATTTCAGTGCTTCAGTATTTCATTGCACTGCCTTTTGGCCACTTTCTTACATGTAAGCAAGAAAACGATTAGAGTGTCTGTCAGTCTTATTGCCCTCTATTTAAAGAGAGTGGTTTTGGCCATAGGTGTCTGGTATACTTTCTAATGACACCACTGTTTCACCTAAAGCCTTTTCTCCTATAGTTGCCATAGGAGTCCACTAGCAAACCCAGGTGTGGTTTGCTGCTTATAGCTTTGACTCTTCACTGCCTGCACAAAATCTTTTCTTTAAGTGAGTGCCCTTTCATTCTCTCAGACAAGCAAGTAGTGGTCAGGATGTGTGTGATAGCAAACCATCTTTGGCCAGGCTGTTGTGTTATGTAAGGTGCAAATCTGCAAAAGGGATAAAAATTATGGACAGTATTTTGTTGTTGATCACAGGGCTTTTCGCTTTCAAAGGAACCTCTTGCTCTTTCTACCTGAAAATTGTCGTTCAGAAGCACAGTCTTAACAGTGGTGTTGAGAGATAAATAACACTCCAGAGTTAGGTATTTTGCATTCTTGTGGGGAAGGTTTACATCATTTAATACATGGGGAAGGAGCTATCAGGGAGGATATGATTTGACCCATTGAAAAAACAAATCATTGTAACAAGACTCTTGATAATGGAGTTTTACTGTAGTTATTTAAAATATAGAAGGGTTAAATAATGGAACTTTAAAAATGCCTTAATTTAACAGGTTGAATGACTTGATTTTTTTTTTTAGCTGAAGTCCGCTTAGGAATGGGACATTGCTTTGTAAAACTGAACAAATTGGAGAAAGCTCGTCTGGCTTTCAGCAGAGCCCTAGAGCTCAACTCCAAGTGTGTGGGAGCATTAGTTGGATTGGCTGTTCTAGAACTCAATAATAAAGAGGTATGTGAGTAAGAAAACAATCCAAATATTGATTGATGTGGTTATCAATAGAGAAATCCTCAAAGAATCTGTTTAGCTGAAAAGATGAGTCCAAAATATAGATTGGAAAAAGGAGCCATATTTTCCTTTATAAACAGATTCTTTTTTCTCTTCAGAATATAATGATATTTTTTTTACAAATCATCTAAAAAATATTTATAAGATGGCCTTACTTAAGGAAGAGGAGCAATGCAGCCAGAGTAACATTATCACATTAAATAACATATGTGACAGACTTTTGTGAAAAGTTCCTTTACAGCTAAAAATGTGATTCGAAACAGAATGTATTGGAGTATTTTCTATTGCTTGCCATATTGAGCTAGTGTTAATTTTAAATCATTTGTGTCAAATGATGTTCATATACCCAAAATTAGAACATGGGGGAATAGTTCTAAAGCTAAAACTAGAATAAAGTTGTGATTGCCTTTGATTAATTATTGGGAAACATAGATACCTTAAGTTGAATATTCAGAAAAGTAAAGTAAGAGGTAAACTGTTTACCTGGGTTTGGCTTTGTGTAATGTTCATATCTCTAAAAGTTTGAAAAGGAAAACATTTTAGAAAAAGTGCTCTCTGAATATTTTGCATTTATACTCTCAACCCAAACCTTGTCTTTTTGTTTAGGCTGACTCTATCAAGAATGGAGTCCAGCTTCTTTCCCGAGCTTATACAATTGATCCTAGCAATCCTATGGTATTGAACCACTTGGCAAATCACTTTTTCTTCAAAAAGGTTTGAGAAATCTTTTATCTTTAACTCTTTCTTGATTTTGCTTCAAAACGTATGATGTTTCACACTAATGGAAAGTTAGTCTGAGGCCAAATAGGTATAGGTTGGGACCTGAGTTTTTATATTGACCCCTCACTTGACTGACATGGTCTGGGGTATCTGTGTATTTGATGTGCTCTCTCAGTGGAATTGGAAGAGGAGTAGAATTAGAGTTAGCAGAAAGGTGCCTTCAGGTTCTGGCTCAGACCTTTTCTAACTGTGTGCCCCAGGACAAGCCACTTAAACTCTCTGACCTTTATCCCTTTCACCTTTATCTGTAGAATAGGAGATCATAATATTTGTGCTCCCCACCTTTAAGGGGTGTTGTGAAAAGAAAACTTTGCAAACCTTAAAGCTGTATATAAGTTAAGGCATTATTACACAGGAAGTGTGATGAGTGTGCCTCTTTATAGTGACAGATATGTGGAGGACATTCTGTACCTGTATAAATGGTGACAGCTTTGGTGTGGTCCCTATAGAGTAAAATTTGAGCCTTTTAATTTGTAGGAAGTGGTTTCTTACATCGGTATATATAAAATTCTAACTGGTAGCTTTTAATAGATAAAATAGATAAAAAATAGATGAAAGAATGCATTTCTTTTCCTAACATACCCCACTAAAGTAAAGAATTATTAAGTGCATGATGTCCTTTTCATGGCTTAGTTTTATTGAACAAGGATAATGGGGAAAACTCAAGTAAACTCTGAGATGGTTTAGTACCAATGATAATATTTATTTTAGTCACCTAATTCTTGTATTACTTTGGAAAGGTTTTGTGTAACATCATCTTTTGTGATTGAGGTGGTTTGGTGTCTTATCCTTCTTGTGCTCTTCATTTTTCAGGATTATAGCAAAGTCCAGCACTTGGCTCTCCATGCTTTCCATAACACAGAGGTGGAAGCCATGCAGGCAGAAAGCTGTTATCAGCTGGCTAGGTCCTTCCATGTTCAGGAGGACTATGACCAAGCTTTCCAGTACTACTATCAGGCCACCCAGTTTGCCTCATCCTCTTTTGTACTGCCCTTTTTTGGTTTGGGCCAGATGTATATTTACCGAGGTGACAAGGAGAACGCATCTCAATGCTTTGAGAAAGTTTTGAAAGCCTATCCCAACAATTATGAAACAATGAAAATTCTTGGCTCTCTGTATGCTGCTTCAGAAGATCAAGACAAACGAGACATTGCTAAGGTACATTTGAAATCTTAGTTATTCTGAAATGATCTCCAAATGGATGTCGGTCAGTCAGTAAACATTCATTAAGGACCTACCACATACCAGGCACTATGATAAATGCTGGGGATACAAAAAGAAGCAAAAAAGAGTCCTTGCCCTCCAGGAGCTCACAGGCTAATGGAGGAGACAGCAGGCAAACAGATATGGACAAATAAGCTGTGTATAGGATAAATAGGAAGTAATTAAAAGAGGGAAGGCACTAGAATTGAGAGGTTGAGAAATTCTACTTGTGTAAGGTGGAATTTTTAGATGGGATTTGAAGTATTCCATGGGCAGTCATTCCTTACATTAATGTTACTCTAGAAAAAAACTAACAATAGAATTTAGCATTTCAGAAAAGTGGTTATTTTATCTATACCCCACCTTCTCTACTGATAAAAATCACACAACTCCTGTTCGTTTTAGAAAAATAGTGTTCATGACTTGTTGTAACCAAAATAAATTATCCTCCCATGGCCACCCTTCTGGGGCAGGGCTTCTTTCCACTTATACATTGTGGACCTGGGACAATAGATCCCTGGAACTAATCTTCTGATTTGGGTTAGGATCCCCAAGGCTTGTGTTCCATTGTCCTTAGCCCTTTACAAACTCAGGCTCACCTTTGTGCCTCAAGAATAAGACTTCAAGGGAAAATCATCTTAATAGTAATAATAATATACTGTTTTGTGGTTTACCAAGGGCTTTATGGATTGGATAACTCCAGTTTTCACATTAGCTCAGGCTCATAAAAGTTGAGTTACATGACCAGGGCCAGACAGGGAAATCATAGCACAGCTGGTATCTAGCCCTCTTCCTGACTTTGAGTCTATGGTCTTTCTCCTCCCTGGTGCTTCCTAAACATTAATGATTTAATTTTTAATCACCTTGAAAAGCACTACTTTTGGATGCTTTAATGCTGCATTCATGGGGACTTATCTTGGTGACTTGTGGATATCACACTGATTCTGACATCTCCTCTGTCTCAGGGCCACTTGAAGAAGGTCACAGAGCAGTATCCAGATGATGTTGAGGCCTGGATTGAACTGGCACAAATCCTAGAGCAGACTGACATACAGGTACGTGGTGTAGAATTCCCTTTTAGCTGGGCACTGCCTGCTCTGTGATGTAAACTGTGTAAGGCATTGGTCACCATCATAACTTAGGCCTGCTTCTGTCTTTGTGGGCTTACAGGGTGCCCTGTCAGCATACGGAACAGCAACACGTATCCTGCAGGAGAAAGTACAGGCCGACGTCCCACCAGAGATTCTGAATAATGTGGGTGCCCTCCATTTTAGGCTTGGAAACTTAGGGGAGGCAAAGGTGAGAAAATGGGATGTCTGTATCCTTCTGGAGTGTGTAGTTTTTTTTAAAGTCAGCCCTGACCTAACGTTTTTTTGAAAGTTGTTTTTCTGTTTTTAACAGAAATATTTTCTGGCATCTTTGGATCGTGCTAAGGCAGAAGCTGAGCATGACGAACATTACTATAACGCCATCTCAGTTACAACGTCGTACAATCTGGCCAGGCTTTATGAGGCAATGTGTGAATTCCACGAGGCAGAAAAGCTGTACAAAAATATATTACGAGAACATCCTAATTATGTTGACTGTAAGAATTTTAAGTTACTTTTTAAAAAATCCTGCATGTCATTCAGTTACTCATTCAACATACCTTTATTTAACAAACATGCAAAAATGAGAAATGTTGAAACTTGTTAAATCAACAAATATTTATTAGACGCCCACAATGTACTTTTACATACATATGCAGCATTAGCTGTAGAATATATAAAAGACACGATCTCTGGCTTCACAGAACTTAGCTCTTTATTGGGCAGATTTAAGCATGGCTTTAAGAATGAGTAGGATTGAAGGAGAAGGTGGGGACGTTCTAGATGAGGGGGAATGGCCAGAAGAGAAGTATGGCTGGCAGTGGGGGGAGAGTTGGGTGGATAGGCCCGCTGCCTGTAGGCCATAGGAAGGAGGCAGAACTTTCTTGAACTGAGGTGAATATTGGGAGAAATTTGGGTGGTGGGCAAGAATTGGGCATTAAACAGTAGACTGAAGAGGTAGAACTTAAGCTAAAATTTGATTTTGTAGAGCTGGTCTTTTAGCATATGTTTCTTTCAGGCTATTTACGCTTAGGAGCAATGGCTAGAGATAAAGGAAACTTTTATGAAGCTTCAGATTGGTTTAAAGAAGCTCTGCAGATCAATCAGGTTGGTAATATTAAATCCTTTTTGAGAACTGAAAATTTTCAGTTTATTGTCTGATGAATGAAATTATTTCCTTTTAAAAGCTATGACCTATTGATCTCAGTCTGTTTTTTCCCAACTTTTATTTCTTTTAAACACAGTGGTGGTAAAGAAATGCAGGTTGTATTGCTGTACGCTAGTTTTGTAGACTTTTGGGGAGGACCTAAAAAGTCATTTAGTCCAACATCCTATTTTATGCATTAATTTTACCTTCTGTTGCATCCCCAGCAAGTGGTAATCCATTAAGCAGTGCTTGATACCCAGTATTATGTGTGTGCAGCTGTTCCATCTGTTCTTATTCTCAACCTTCTCCCTGAACTACTCCCCCTCCATAAAAGTAAAGTAACCTGCACTCACCTTTTCATATGACTTCGGATGAAATTCATCCTTATGTGTAGGGTGAATACTTTGTTTTTGTGATGCCTCGTCCTTCAAATTCTTGAAGTTTTATTCCCAGTCCATTGGGCTGTCTATTATACCATATTTGAAGAGTTAGCATGGGACAATGGACTACGATATCTTGGAAGTCCTGAATCTTGTCCTAGCTCTTCCATTGCCTACCTTACAATTACAAGGTAGCCCCTTCCTCTCTGAGGCTCAGTTTCTTCTTCTTCTGTAAAATGAGGTAGGTGGGTTTCAACCAGATGATAGCTGGAGTTCCTTCCAGTGCTTAACTTTCTGGGACCTAGAATATTTATAAACTTTTAACATGTGTTTCAGGATCATCCAGATGCTTGGTCTCTGATTGGCAATCTTCATTTGGCCAAGCAAGAGTGGGGTCCAGGTCAGAAGAAATTTGAAAGAATATTAAAGCAACCATCCACTCAAAATGACACATATTCTATGCTGGCCCTTGGCAATGTTTGGCTGCAAACTTTGCATCAGCCCACCAGAGACCGAGAGAAGGTAATATCTTAGTTTACTGAAGGTAGGATTTGGCTGTCTTTGACTGAACTCCTAGCATCTTTAACTAACGGTGTTATTTCTCTTCTTTAGGAAAAGCGGCATCAGGATCGTGCACTAGCCATCTACAAGCAAGTCCTCAGAAATGATCCTAAGAACCTCTATGCTGCCAATGGCATAGGTAGTGTAAGGCTTGTATATTTGCACTAGTTTGAAATTTATGATTCGGAGACGAGTGATGGTGAATCTTAGTTCAACACTGAGGTTATTACCCTGAATTTCTCTATAAATACAATTATTCTGAAATATGATTTGCTACTTTTATTTGTCCTAATTTCCTACTGGGCACTGTCAGCTTAAATTAAAAAAAATTTTTTTGTATATTTCACTCCTGTTTAGGTGCTGTACTGGCCCACAAAGGATATTTCCGTGAGGCTCGTGATGTATTTGCCCAAGTAAGAGAGGCAACCGCAGATATCAGTGATGTGTGGCTAAACTTAGCACATATCTATGTGGAGCAGAAGCAATATATCAGTGCTGTTCAGATGGTAATGTATATGTCTTTTCCTTGGATCATCTAAAAGAAATAGAAAATTTGAGATAAAAATACTGTTTTAAGACCAGTTTTATTGATGGACTTGAATGTTTACTTTCTTAACCACTTCTGCCCTCTAGTGGAATTAAATGCCATTCTTTTGTCATTCTTCCTAACGACGTCCATTCAAAAATTTAAGTCAGAGCCTATTATGAATAAAATTAATGGGGACATCCAGGATTAATTATAGTTCGATATTGTTTTTAGTATGCATTAACTATGTTTTTAATATACATTAACTTGAGGTGAGATAATGCAGTACCTGAACTCAAGTTAGGAAATGCTTTAAATCTGATAGAAAAATGTATGCACCTTAAAATTGTAAAATTTCTAAGATGAAAGGCTAGAGATTATTTAGCGCAGTGTAGCCACCTAATGGTCACTCAGCCTTCTTCTTGGATATGTCCAGTAAAGGGAAACTCATGGGCCAGCTTATTCCACTTTTGGATATTTTTTTTGTTTTTAAAATAATTTTTTGTTATCTTGTGTTTCTACATCACCTACATTTTAAAAGGATAAAGAAAAAGTTCAGCAAAAGTAACCAACACATGGAAAAAAATCTGATGTTCTCTGTAGTGTTGCACACTCATAGTCCTCCTGCAGGTTCTAAGTGTGGGGAGGTGGTACCCTCTCATATCTCTCCTTTAGGCCAGTTATCATTTGCAGCATCCTGTTCTGATTATTTTGTTATTCTTTCCTTTAACATTGTTGTAGTAATTGTCTTTAGTGTTTTCTTGGTTCTGCTTTCTTCACTTTACATCAGTTTGTCCATCGGGGTGGGGAACCTGCAGTCTCGAAGCCATGTGCGGCCTTCTAGGTCTTAGGGTGCGGCTGAATCCAAGTTTTCCAGAACAAATCCTTTTATGAAGGGACTTTGTTCTGTGACAGAGGGCTCCCCGCCCCCAGGACTCAAAATCTGCCGGTACTTCTCTGTATTCATCACATTCATTCTTTCTTGCAGAGTGTGCCACAGTTGGTTTAGCCATTCCCTAATCGATGAGCATCTTCTTTTTCAATTCTTTGCTAGCACAAAAAAATTATGCTATAGATATTTGATGTACATAGGGCCTTTTTTCTTGTCATCACCCTCTTTTGGATATATTCCTAAGCAATGGAATTTCTAGGTATGGACAGTTTAGGCTGTCACAAATTCAGAGATAGAATGGTCACATCCCTTTGCACATAGTAGAAGTTAGTATCTGTTGAACTGAACTGAAGGTTCTCATAGTTTCCACTCAGTTCTTTGTGGGTAAGAATCGGATCCAGAATATACATTCCCCTTTTTTCATTCTTCCACCTTTTAAAAGATGAAATTATCATTAAAACAAATTCTGAAATTGATTTGCTCTTGGCGGAGAGAGAATGTGCCACCAGATATCCAGGTATTTGAAGTCCCACATCACTGCTAGAGCATTTTCCTGTGTAAGGTTTATGATCTCTTTAGTAAATTCTTCATCTTTTTCCTCTTTTAGTGTAGCTAGTCTATAAGAAACTCCAAATACAGTATCTTTGATCTTTACCTCAATGCTTTCCTGCCTTAGTTCCCAAATTTTCTCATATGAGCATATCTTTTTAATATAGAATGCTCTCTGTACATGAAGGAGAGCCTAGTCATGGGTCTCATGCCACCAAGACTTAGTGATCTTTGTGGGATAAAATTTGCCTCCTTCAGTTAATATCTCTTTCTGTCCTTGCTTATTTCTTGTACTTGGTAGGTTTGTGTTTAAACATCTCAGGCTAGAGGTTTTAAGTAACTGTCTACTTTCTTGGATTTTTTTTTTACTGTAAATTCCAGAGTATCTCTTTTTTTAGTCTTCTTACATTGTAACTTTTCATTAATAGTATCCAGCTTCATGGATATTTGTAGTGGTTTTCTCCAAACCTCTTTTCAGTTTACGCTCTTTTGGTTCCATTTGCAAGTCTCCAGGCAAATACATCGTTTATTTATTTATTTATTTATTTTATTTTTAGGCAGTTGGGGTTAAGTGACTTGCCCAGGGTCACACAGTTAGTAAGTGTTAAGTGTTTGGTCTGAGGCCAGATCTGAACTCAGGTCCTCCTGACCCCAGGGCTGGTGCTCTATCCACTGCATCACCTAGCTGCCCCCAGGCAAATACATTCTAATTGGTCCTTCTTAGGCTCACTACCTGACCAGCATCCTGTTGATCTATAAGCATTTATTAAATGTCTACTGTGTGCTAGGCATTGTTGATACGATTTTAACTTGTGGTTCAGAAATCCAAATGCTGTTCTCAGAGTTCATCTTTTTAACTGCCTGGCCACTTCTTTCTCCATGCCTGGTTTACTTGTTTACAAAATGGAGCTGGTAATAACATTTCTACTTACACATATAGGTGTTGTTGAGGACCAAATGAGATAATGACTGTAAAGTGTTTTATGAACCGTTAAACACTGTGTAAATGTCAGCTACCGCCATGTTATGTAGTGAGACTTAGGGAAGCAGGGACCCAAGGAGGCATTTATTGTACATTCATTCTAGAAATTAAGATTAACTCAACCACTTGCCATCTGCCAGGCTGTGAAAATGGCCTTATTGTACAGAACCTTGTTGCAGTAGTAATATTTATTTTTTTGGCATTCTACCTATTAAAAAAATCACAAGAAAGTTCTTGTGTGAGGTGCTATAGCTGTCTTGATTTATCTTGCTCATCTTTAGTAGCTGGCGGGCTCCTTCTTTCTTGCTTTTGGTCAGGCCTCCAGCTGCCACCAGTAGGGCTGAGCCAGGACAGGGTTGAAAATAGAGACTGGATGGTTGGGCTGGGAAGAAAATATGGGAGGGCAGGGCATGTTATTGTTCAAAATTATATTTTGTTGTCACCTTAGTCCTCCAAATTCATACTCTTCTGCCTGCCATTGGTACAGACAGTTCAGAGTTGCTTGTGTCCCAAATTGTAGAACAACACAGCTTTCTCAAATGCATTTTTGAATGGTCCAGCTTTGTTGCCAAAGTGTGTCCTGAGGAAAGTTAAAACAAAAACACAACTGAGATTTTTCTGAAACTGTAGAACCTTTGAAAAGGCCTTGCCCTTTTGACGAGCAGTGCTTTAATTACACAGACTCATGCTATTCAACTGGAATGGTCTTGTAATCTGTGTTGTGTTTCAAGCACTTTCTCTTTCCTTTGTAGTATGAAAACTGCCTCCGAAAGTTCTACAAACATCAGAACACAGAGGTGGTGCTATATTTGGCCCGTGCCCTCTTCAAGTGTGGCAAGCTGCAGGAGTGCAAGCAGACTTTGCTCAAGGTAAAAAGTTTGGTTCTTGGGGTGGCATGAGATTGCTCCTTCAGACCTTTTTGTTCATGTTTGTGCATCTCTGAAAGCTACCTGGACAAAGATGATAGACCAAGACCCATCTCTCAGGTGGCTTGGCTCATGAAACCTATTTCCTTTTGCTTTGTATGAACACAGGCTAGACATGTGGCACCCAGTGATACAGTTCTCATGTTCAATGTGGCTTTGGTACTTCAGAGGCTAGCTACATCTGTTCTTAAGGATGAGAAGAGTAACCTCAAGGAGGTGCTTAATGCGGTTAAAGAACTGGAACTTGCCCACAGGTAAACAAAGAGCTTTTAGAAATGTCATTTGGAATACTGTATTTCCTTATTCATTCAAGAAACATTTCTTAAGTGTATAAGGTATTGAGAAGAGACATCAAGAGAGACACCTATAAAGACAAATAAAATAGGTTTCCTACCTTCAGTTTACTTAAAATCTAGTTGTTGTAATCTACAAACCTGGAGTTCCCAAAGTTTGCTTAAGTCAATTTCTTGACTACAGAATAAAGAAACAATATTGCTGGGAATACATTATGTAAGGGATTTAATGTATTCCCAGCAATATTTAACCTGGGCAGACTACAGAATAAAGAAACAATATTGCTGGGAATACATTATGTAAGGGATTTAATGTATTCCCAGCAATATTTAACCTGGGCAAACTATTTTTACATGAGCCATTCTCTGACTTGTTGAAGTATTTATTTTTCTTCATTACTTAAACAAACAAACAAAACCCCCCAATTCCATTTGTGTGGATACCTCCTTCCTGGACCGAGAGTACTTAACTGTTAGAGGATTTTAAATCCAGTAGAGAAACCTTTTGCCTTCAACATATCTTGTGTTTATATTTTTAACTTTTTAAAACCTCCTTGAGGGCAGAAAATGTTTTGGTTTTTTTTTAAATAATTCTTTCTCTGTTCTCCACAAGTGCCTAGAATATAGTAAGGACATATTGAGTGGTTTTTAGGACAGCCTGGCTTAATAAGAGGTTAATTTTTGGTTTACCTGAGGGCAGCATTAAATATTAATTTCCTTATTTTGATGAACTTTGCTACGTTAAAATATTTTTGATTGTTGCTGATAACTTTACTCATTATTGATTTTAATTATAAGCATATTTTGTCTGCTCTTTAAAATGTTATTGATCTCATTTTACTTTTGATATGATATTATTTTTTGTAGAGAGTCATGCACAAAAGCCAGCCAGCATATGAGTCTTTTGAAGGTTTTTTAAATTGCAAAGCAAATTTAAAATTCTAAAGTTATTTGTTTCTTTAGACATTGAATAATTTTTAAAATAATATGTAAAATGTTCTTCAACTTATCATTAAATATCCTTTTCCCCCCATATTCAAACTAGGTATTTTAGTTATTTGAGTAAAGTAGGAGACAAAATGAGATTTGACTTGGCCCTCGCTGCTACAGAAGCCAGGTAAGAGTCTTTATGTTGCTAAACATGGCATTGTTGGTACTAATAAACTTTGTCAGGTGTGGCCATTATTTTGTGCCACTAGTGATTGCCTGGAAAGTGTAACAACAAAATCGAAGGTTAATTCTTCGAGACTTGCCCAAGATGGGTCTGAAGGGATGGTTGTAGTATTATGGAAAGAGTCTTAGATGGATTGGGTCTTGGGGCAACTGGGTTCTGTTCCTAGCTCTACACTCACTGCCAGTCTGTATGACAGTGGGGAAGTCCTTTATTCTCCTTCTCTGGGCTTTAGTTTCTTCATCTGTGAAAGTAGGCAGTTACTCTGTTTTATATTTGCTGATTTGTGTGTGTGGTGTTTTGCCAAATAGAATGTAAGCTCCTTGAGGGCAGAGCCTGCTTTTGTCTTTTTATTCTTTTTTTTCTTTTTGGTCTCTGTGTCATTGCCAGCACCTACCTGCTTCATAATAGATGTTTGATAAATATTAATGGGTTGATTAATTCCAAAGTTCTTTTCAAATATGTCATTCTATGCCTCTGTGATGTTTAAACTTCTAAAAATCTCAACTGTTCTATGAACCCTCCCTATCCAGACCAAGGTTGCTCTTGTTGAGGCCTGGTGTCCTCTTAGGGAATTTGCCAAAGTGATTATGAACGATTGCTATTCATGGAAAGATAACTTTAGGCCAGTCGTAGAGTAGCCTTTCTGGGTGTCCACGAAGTGAAGAAGTTGGGGGGTGGATGATCTTCAAGGTTCCTTCTACCTCTGAACTCTGTGAACTCTGAATTTCAGTAAAGGACCTGGGTGATGTTTGCTGTATCCCCAGAATCAAATGTCCGTCCCAAGTCCAAGTCACAATGTATGAGTCTGAGTTTAACATCTTTTCCTCTTCTCAGATGAAAAAATATTTCTTAGCATTGCTTTAAACTTGAATGTATGTTTTTGATTAAGTAAATTGTTGTTCTTGTGAATTAAGGCTTGACATAAATATCAAATGAGGCTCCTTCGGGGGTTATTTGCATTATAAGGATCAGCCCCACCACCTATGTTTCTCTAAATGTTCCAGGCAGTGCTCTGATTTACTGAGCCAGGCTCAGTACCACGTGGCCCGTGCACGCAAACAGGATGAAGAGGAGAGGGAGCTACGGGCCAAGCAGGAGCAGGAGAAAGAATTGTTACGGCAGAAACTGCTGAAGGAACAGGTTCTGTTGGCGTGTCTCTCTGGGGTGGCTGCAGTGGGGGGCTTCTGGGGCCACCAGGCCCTTGGGCATGCACACAGGAGGTGTGCTGACCAGCTGCTCCCTTGTGTTTTGTATTTTGCAGGAAGAGAAGCGTCTTCGAGAGAAAGAAGAGCAGAAGAAACTCCTGGAGCAGCGCGCGCAGTATGTAGAGAAGACCAAGAACATCCTCATGTTCACAGGAGAAGCTGAAGGAACGAAGGAGAAGAAGAGAGGCGGGGGCGGCGGAGGCGGGGGCAGGGTGGGTACTCCTCTCTGTGATGGTGGCAATGGCCCAGGGAGCCCAGCCCACAGTTAAAAAAATCTGATAATATTCTTTCACTATAGGATGTTTGAAACTTGGGCCTGGGGACAGCTGGGTAGCACAGTGGATAGAGCACCGGCCCTGAAGTCAGGAGGACCTGAGTTCAAATCTGGCCTCAGACCAAACACTTGACACCTACTAGCTGTGTGACCTTGGGCAAGTCACTTAACCCCATTTGCCTTAACCAAAAAAAAAAAAAAAGGAAAGAAAACTTGGGTCTGGCTCAGGCACCATTCCCTGGGTACTTACCAAATGGGATTTAATGGATAAATAGAATGGAAGGTTGGAACAGGCATTTATTAAGTACCTACTGAGTGCTAGGCACTAAGCTGAGAGCTTTATAAATGTGATTTCATTTGATCCTCACAAAACCCCTGGAGGTAGGTGTGATTATTAACCCTGTTTTACCTTTGAGGAAATTGAGGCAAGCAGGTTAAGTGACTTGCTCAGGGTAGCACAATTAGTGTCTGAAGCTGGATTTGAACTCAAGTCTTCCAGATTCGGGTCTGGAGTACTGTCTACTTTTCCACGTTGCTGCCTCAGTAGAGCTGTAAAGTAAAAATAGCTCTGGTAGGGTAAATAGTTATAGATCCTTTTTTACTATTTTGGTTTTTTTTATCAGTACTCAAGTGTGGTCCACTTACCAAGGAGTAATTGGTTTTGGTTTCTGTTGGTTTCAGCGTTCTAAGAAGGGAGGTGAGTTTGATGAATTTGTCAATGATGACACTGATGAAGACATGCCTGTGTCCAAGAAGAAGAAGAAAAGGAAAGGCAGTGGAAGTGAACAAGAAGGGGAAGAGGAGGAGGGTGAGAGGAAGAAGAAAAAGCGGAGGAGGTAAGTTAGTCTTGAAGGAGCCCTCAACTGGTTTTCTTAGTTTCTTGAAAACAAAGTGTTTTTCACAGATTTGTACTAAAGTATAAGAACGGCTTAGAGTTCATCTAGTTTCTGATGCATGGTTTGTACTTGGATAGTGGGAGGGGCCTGTGGTGACACTCCTGGTATGGTTTTTCCTTCCCCTGATGCAGATCAACCTTTCCACCCCTTCTCCAACTAATCTCTCTTTTGAGCCTCACAATATATACAGTAGACTAAAGAGCAAAATCTGTTTTAAAGTAGGCATGATCTCATTAAACTTTGTAAATTAGGTGCTGTTATTATCCCCATTTTACAGATGAAGAAACTGATGCTGAGAGAATTTAAATGACTTGCTCAGAGTCACAGAGCTAAGGAGTGTCCAAGGCAGGATTCCAACTTGGGTCTTCCTGACTCTAGATCCAGCATTCTACATCGCATGTAGCTAGACTAGCCTCAAATAATGAATGAATCAATGAATGTGTGAAAAAGCATTTATTAAGCATTGATGCTGTGTCAAGCACTGTGCTAAGCTCTGGGGATACAAATAGAAAAGTCAGGACAGTCCGTTGGAGGAGACAGCACATGTAAGACAATTTAGCTGTAGGGTAAGTGGAAGGAAGTATTCAGAGAAGAGTGGAGGGGCAGATGGCAAGGCCCAAGGTCCTTGTCTGTTGGTCAGATGTCAGTGCCTGGGTCCGAAGGGCTGATGGTAAGACCTGGTGCTCCTCCATCTTCCTAATCCTTATTAGAGGTGATGAGCCTTGTATTATGAGGAATTAGGCCCCCAGATGGATTCTGAAGGGAGTGGGGGAGGAGCAGGATTCTCCTCTTTTTCCTTCTTTCTCTTTGCCTCCCCCCTGCTTCTGCCCTGACACCACCCTAAACCTCTTCTGCGTAGCCATAATGAAGGTAATGAATTGTGGCATTCAGAGTTTAGCTGGCTCTGGTAGATGTAGTACCATCTGCTTTTCTCTGACTGCAATGTGGGTTAGGGAACTGTGGGATA
Organism: Phascolarctos cinereus; assembly: GCF_003287225.1. NCBI lineage: Eukaryota > Metazoa > Chordata > Mammalia > Diprotodontia > Phascolarctidae > Phascolarctos > Phascolarctos cinereus. Next base: position 214,362,479 of record NW_027556402.1, read on the forward strand.
GAGCTAGCCAGAACACTGCCTTAAGTTTAATTCCACCTCTACAAACATGGAGTCTTCTCACAGAAATATGTGAGCTTCCCTAGTGTCTTCAGCCCTTCCTTCTTCAGAGCCCAGGAGCACCTGCCCCAGCTTGTGCTCTGTTGGCATCACAGCCTTTGGGAGCCTTTGGCGCTCTCCACGCCTCAGGGAAGACTTGGAGCAGGATTTCTGTAGAGCTCATAGTGATGATGTTTAGAACATTGGGAAATCCTAGTCACCTAAATCTTCTGAGACATTTCAGTCCTTTTTTTTTTAAGCCTCTCTTTCTTTAAAACAAAGGTTCTTAATCCAGGGGCTATGAACTTGTTTTAGAAAATTCGAATAGCTGTATTTCAACATAATTGGTTTCCTTTGCAATCCTATATATTTAAAGACATTTTTCTGAGAAAACAATTCATAGGCTTCACAGGAGATCATGACAAAAACAGTTAAGGATCCTGCTCAGACTATGGCTTTATTTGCAGCAAAGAATGCTCTGATGTTGAAAAGACCTCAAACTATAACAGAACTTAAAACATCTCAGAGTTGTTGTACATTCATGTTTTTTGTGCAGTGTGGACCTTTTGTTTCTGATCATTAAAAGCATTTGGAAAATGAGTAACAACATTCTACCGTCTGTAGCTTTGAGGAAGATATTTTTGGGTGCAGAAGAGCCTTGGTAATGTTCCTCAAATTACCCCCCTGTAAGTGCCTACCTATCACAGACCTGTGTAAAGCTCACCCTGCCTTAGATTAACAGGAGAGGATTGATGTTTCCTAAATCAGCACATCTTTCTTGAGTGTACTATTTTTGCTGTCTTGTGCCATGTGCACAGAGGAAGGATCTACAAGGAATAGAAAACCTGGTCTGTGTCCTTGAGGACTTTATAATGTAGTTATGGACACAAACTATGTATGTGTTCATATGAAAGTATATAGCAGCATCTGTGAATAGGGTAAAAAAATTTTTTTTTTGTGAGGCAGTTGGGGTTGTGACTTGCCCAGAGTCACACAGCTAGTGAATATTATGTGTCTGAGGCCAGCTTTGAACTCAGGTCCTTATGACTGTAGGACTGGTGCTCTATCCATCATGCCACCTGGCCGCCGTTATAGGGTAATATTCTAACAGGCATGAATGTTACTTAAGTATGTTCTTTGTCTCCTCGTCTTTATTAAGACCACCGAAGGGAGATGATGGATCTGATGAGGAAGAAGCTGAAAATGGCCCCAGGCCGAAAAAGCGTCGCCCACTTAAAGCAGAAAAGAAGAAGGCCGTGAGTACATTCTGTGGGGTTTTCACACCCTATTCATCCGTGCATTTCTCTTTTGGGGAAGAATTGGGGCTGGGCTTGTGCTTTCATTTGGTATATGGAACTCCCAGATGAGGAACCTCTCCAGCAGTGCAGATCCACAAGTTCTTGGCAATTTCTCGGCTTAGATAGTTGCCTAGGGAACTTGCTCTGAGTCTTCTGGATTCTGAAACCAGCTCTCTTTTATTCCATACCCACTGTAAATAAGATAAATAAGGCAGGTGCCCTCAAGAACCTTACAATTTTGTGGGAAATGAGATGTTTACAAATCAAGTAAAAAGACCAGACTGCTTGCCTAAGGAGAATACAAAATGGTGAGCTCAAGAGAGCCGAGAGTTTATTTCTGGCTGGGGCATCTAGAAGGGCTGTAGGAGGAGGTAGCATTTGGGCTGTGCCATGCAGAAGCTGATTAGGATAGTAGTGGTCAGAGGGGAAAGGCATTCCAGTGGTAGAACTAAGAAGAAGAATAGTAATGATAGCTAACATTTATATAGCTCTTACTGTGTGCCATGCACTGTGCTAAGCACTTTATAATTATTACCTCATTTTAGGCTCATAACAATCCTGGGAGTTAGATGCTATTATTATTTCCATTTTATAGATGAGGAAGTGGAGGTGAATGGAGGTTAGATCACTTGCCCAAGGTCGCACAGCTAATAAGTGCCTGAGGCTGGATTTGAACTAAGTTTTCCTGGCCCTGCGCCCTGTCCACTGCATCCCTCAGCTGTCTAAAAAGTGGGATCAAAGTGGGAATCAAAAGACTGTTGAGTGGAGTAGTAGATTATGGAAGATATTCAGTGAGGTTGGGAATTATCTTGTTTACTTGGTTCATAGAAGATGTCGCGAGGAGTAATGGGCAATGAGGTTGACAAAAAAACTTGGAGGCCCTAAATGCCATGAGTTTGGATTGTGCTCAGTAACCAGTTGAGGCTTCCGGAGTTATGAGGGGCAAGGGGAAGAGTGTCATTCTGTACGCCCTGAAAATCACTCCCTCACATAATGAGACTGTGGGGCACAAGTGGTAGTGTTTTATTTACAGTTGTTCAGTTACTCTTTGGTTCTGCATTATTTAATCAGTTTATCAAAATTACCTAGAATTAAATTTTTCACTAATTGTCTTTGTGTGGTTTTTTTGATTTTGTTTTTGTTTTTAGCCTAAGCCAGAACGGTTGCCTCCTTCAATGAAGGGAAAAATAAAATCAAAAGCCATAATCTCATCAAGTGATGATTCTTCAGATGAAGATAAACTTAAAATTGCTGATGAGGGGTAGGTATTTTTTCTCTTGGCAAATTACTCTGCTGTGGGAATGTGTGTGGATGAAAATAATTGTTAACTAAGCCTGTCTGCTTGAAAAAGCTTTGTGTTCTTGTACCAGGGGAGAAATGGAGTTTGGAGGACATAGGATGAGGTTTGAGTGCCTTCACTAGTACTGAGTGCTTTGGCTAGTACAGAGCATCCTCTGTGTTTTTCCTCCTCCTTCCCCGCCTCTACTTTCCAGCCACAGGAGGAGAATAGTGGGCTCTGGGTGTTTGTGGAACGGAAAATGATGAATAGGGAAAGGGAGTTTTGTACTAGGGGGTTTCTCCCTTTATAATACCAGACTAAGATGAACAGAAGGGTCAGAAGACTTGAGCCTTCAGGCTGCCAAATTGTAACAACATAAAAATTGTCCCCCTTATTCAGACCAACGAGCTGTTCAGACCAGTGGGCTGTTCAGCCCATGATTCTGTTTCTGACAGGCACCAAAGTATGTGTTGCCGAAGGAGATACTTGTCTACTTTGATACCAGCTTTAATGGTGTGGGGAATGTCCCCTGAAACATCCCAGTTCTCTTCATTTCCCCATAGCTGAATTCTTCTATGCTTTTTTTGCATCTCCATATTTTCAGTGTATGAGTGCTCTAATTATAATGACTCATATGTGAAATACTGCTTTCTTTTCTTGTACTTAGATTGTTTTTCATACAGTCTTCCTCATTCAGGCACATGGCAAACAAATCTAGATTCACTTTTTCTACCATTTGTCTGACTTCAGCAATAGTACCCAAGCCGCCTTCTTTCCCAGCTGGTCTTTTCCATTTTTTAGAGGTCACCAACCCTCTGCCTGATAATTAAGTATCCATTACAACAGTCCCTCCAAATGGTTATCAGGCCTCTGCTTGAGCATTTCTTGTGACAAGAAACAAAAGACGAGATTAGTTGTTAGAAAGTTCTTCCTGATATTGAGCCGACATGAGACCAAGTTCTCACTTTTAAAAAAGCAATCCTATTGCCTCTCCCTTCTGACAGCCCTCTAAACATTTGAAGACAGCTGTCATATCTTTTCCTCTTCCTCCTACCCCCATAGAAAGCAGTTTTTACTCCAGGCAAATCCCGTGTATCTCCTTCAACCATTTCTATCTGAGGTGCTTCCTAAATACCTCACTGTCCTCATTAGCCTCATCTATGCTTAAACCAGTTTGTAAATGTCCCTTCTAAAGTGTAACACTCAGAACTGAACACAGTGTGGCGCCTTCTAATTTTGGACTTTGTGCAGGCCCATTGATGCAACCTAAGATCATTTTAGCTTTTTGGCAGCCATGACACATGGTTGAGTCATGTTGAGCTAAAATCACTCAAGACTTTTTTTTTTAACATGGACCTGCTCGCCATTCATGTCTTTTGTCCCCCTTTTTTTGTGTAGTTGATTTTTTTGAACCAAAGCGTAATTTGTTATATCCGTCCCTGTTCGGTTTCATTTTGTTAGATTCTGTCCATGGTTCTTATCTGTCCAGAGCTTTAGTATTCTTCATTGCGTCATCTGATCCATGATTTTCATAAGTATATGATCTATGCTTTCATCCAAAGTGATTTTTTATGTCTTATCTTGTTAGAATTCCTAATCTTAGTCTCTCTCCACCATATCATCCTTCTAATAATTCTTAATTTTGTCCAGTTTGTTGACTGTTTTAGCAGTGGTGGCATGGTCTTCAGAAAATTTACCATGAGTCCAAGGTTCTTTTCCTAAATATAAGACACTCTCTCTTCTGCCTGCAGTTCGAAGAGCCTGCTGTACTAAAAATAAATAGAAGGTACAGTCCTAGTTTGAGTGAAACATCAGTGAAGGTGTCTGATAGATGTGAACTTTTTGAACATCAGAGAAGGTGAAGTAAGGGTGTAGCTGAATGCTGGAGTCCTGAGCGAGGACCAAGCTGTATTTCTTGGGGCTTCTTGGAAATCTGCAGCTTTTCCTGGTAGTCATGATAGGAGGACTCTGGAGTTAAGAGGGATCATGTCTATAGTGCCGACCTTTACTCTCCTCCTAGCATTCACTAACTAGCAAGTGTCCACTGCGCTGTCTCCTGTTCTGTTGGTTGGTTGGGTCACCTTCATTTCGTGCTTCTTGTTTCACCTTTGCATGGGATAGGATTCTCCCTTATCTCTTGTGCATGTGAAGAGGTCTTGATTCCCAGGGTAGGAGTGTCTGCCTTCTTCTCCATCCTCCACTGGAACATATTTGGCAGAGCACCAAGCCCTGTAGAAAACTTTCTTCTTGGAAGAATTTTCCAAATATTTGAAAATCAGAACCAGATACATTGCTATAGTTTAGGTGTTTAACATTCTCCAGACCTCTGAGAGACTTTTATGCCAACTGAGTTGTAGGTTTTGCCAGAACTTCTGTAAAATTTCTTAAGAATGCCATTTTACCCCTTTTTTCTCCACTTCACGATTTTGTGTTTGGAATCAGGAAATCCTAGATTTTGACAAAAAGCCCCAGGTATCCCAGTGAAAGAGAGCATCCCCTTAGGGTTTGTTTGCTTTTCATTCATGTGCACTCCTCCCAGTTCCATGCTTGCTGAGTCCCCAGAGCCCTCAGCATAACTGGTGCTTGTATTTGTCAGACATGCCAGGAACAGCAATAGTGATTCAGATGATGGTGATCTACGTAAGAAACATGTGATGTCAGAGAGCGATTCTGACGAGAACCCAAATCAGTCTGGGAGTGAAGCGGGCAGCCCCCGGAGATCCAGCGTGCAACAGTCAGAGGAGGATTCTGACAGTGACCGGTCAGCTCCAAAGAGAAGACGCTCGGTGTCTGAACAGTCTGACAATGAGTCTGTCCAATCAGGACGGAGCCACTCTCCAGGTTCTGACAATGAGTCCCGGCCAGCTTCACCGAGTGCTGATTCAGACCGGGAGTCAGAGAGAGCCTCTGATAATGAGGCTTCTGCAAGGGGCTCTGGGAATGATTCAGAACCAGAGGCTTCCAACAATGAGGCCTCAGAACGGGGTTCTGATGATAGCGATTAGATTTTAGTTTGTAAATAAGCTAAATTTCTGGAAGGAAACCTTTTTTTTAATATATGAAAGCTGTGAAATGCTTGAAATGTTTAGTAAAACTTGTGAAATTTTTCTGAAGGCAATTTTTTTCTATCAAATTATATATTACTAAGCCCTGAGAGACATTTTCTTGTGCCAGAGACCAATATTTGAGTTTCTTGTGCAAATGAAGTCTACTCTCCAATGTGGAACAGAGCCACCTGTCATATGTGAAAATTACACTTAAAAATAAAACCAGACATTCAGTCCTTCCTGGAGTAGTTTGGCTGCAATTTTGGCCTACGTCCCAGGTCTTCTATATGTTTAGCTGCATTAGATAAGTGATTTTTTGATAAAAGGTACAAGGAAATATCTATTTCCTTTATTACCTTTTCATTATTATCTTTGTCTTTCTCGGGAAGTAGGTTTACTTTACTTTCCAGTTAGACACATAATTTGTAATTATACCAAAATGCAAGAAAAAGAAGCAGGTTTTTTTCCCAGAAAAACAATCCTGCAGAGAAGTCAATTACAGGCATGGCATATAATTCCTCAGGAGAAAAAAATGTGTGAAAAGACCCCTTGTTAGTCAAATATAAAGCTCTGCCTAAGCAAACTGTTTAATAAAATTCTGTTGTTACAAGCTTTTGTGGATAACCTCATTTGTTTTGTTACTGAAGTGGGAATCAGAATGCCCTGCCTATAGGGTTGATTAATCAACTGAGCAGGGAAGGTGTGGCTAGAGAATAGTTTATGTGAAAAATATCTTGGGCTTTAAGGAGGCTGCAGATTCGTTGTGAGTTAGAAGTTATGGCAGCCAAAAAGCTGACTCTATGTTTAGCTGCATTAGGAGGGACAAGTGAGGTGGCCATCCTCCTGCACTCTGCCCTGACCAGACCATATCTGGGGTTTTGTGTTTGGTTCTGGGAAGGTCATTGATTAGCTAGAGGTCAGCCAGAATTGGCAGAAGGCTTAGAGGTCATGCTTAGCCTGGAGAAGAGAGGAATTGGAGGAGACATAAAAGATCTTCAGGTATTTGTCATATGGAAGTTGGACTGAAATTGTTTTGTTTAGACCCAGAGCTAGAAGCAACTGGCAAAAGTTGTAGAGGGACAGAGTTGAGCTCAGGCCAGGAAAAGCTTTGGACAATTAGAGCCATCTGTGAATGGAATGGGTTTTCTTTGAAAATAGTAACAACCTCTCCCCTTCCCCCCACCTTGAAGTTTTCAGTAAAATTTAGCCTGGCTGGGATAACCACCCAGGAAATTCTTAGAGGTCCTTCTCAGCCAGGTATGGGGTTCTGGGGCTCCTTCCTGCTCTTGAGCTTTATCTTCAGTAAAAGGAAGAGATTGAGCTTGACCTCAGGTCCTTTTCAGCTCTAAATCTGTGTATGGTATAATCAATAGAGGACCAGTCTTGGAGTTAAGAAGACCTGTATTCAGGTTCTGTCTCTTAACACAGCTTTGTGACCATGAGTTTTGTTATTCACCGTCCCAACTTAGTGAAGACCAAGGGTTGCATGACTTTCATATGCTTAGGGAGAATTTCCATGCTGGTAAAATCATAGGTCAGGGCCAACAAACGTATATATAAATCTACCCAGATTCAACCCCAATCCCTTGGAACTCAACATGAACCCAAGTGACTGAATTAATCATTACCCCCCCACCCCAAACCTCCCTTTTCATGTCCAGAAAACTTTCCTGTTTCATTTGATGGCACTACTATACTTCCGTTACCCAGCCTCAAAACCAGTGGTTTTCTCTACCCCACCCCACCTCCCATGTACCTCAACTCCAAACACCCTTTACATCCAATCATCCTCTGGAATCTTAGCATTGATTAGAGTTCTAAAAACCTCAACATTGTTTTTCTTGATAATGTCGCACTGAATAAGATTGTTCTAGTTCTCAATTCACTCTGCAATAATTCATAGGTATTATCCCAATTTGTTCTGAAATTGTCTGTTTTGTCTTTTCTTATGGTGTAGTAATATTCCAATGCATTCATATACCCTAATATACACTTTTAGTTTCCAGTTTTTTGCTACTAGAAAAGAGTTGCTAATAAATATTTTTGCGTATGTGCATCCTTTTCATTTCTTTGATAGCTGGGTCAAATGCTATGCACACTTTAATAACTTTGGGGGCTTAATTCCAAATTGCTTTTCAGAATAGATGGGCCAGTTCACAACTCCCCCAACAGTGCATTAGTGTGCCCATTTTCTCTCATCCTCTCCATTTGTCATTTTTTTCTTTTGTCCTCTTTGCCAGTCTGATGGATGTGAAGTGGAAACTCATAGATGACTTAATAAGCATTTCTCTAATTATTGATTTGGAACATTTTTATATGATTATTGCTAGCTTGGATTACTGCTTTTGAAAATTGCCTATTCATATCCTTTGGTGACTTATCCATTGGGGCATGATCCTCAATCTAAAATTTGAATAAATTTCTTATATATTTTGGAAATGACTTATCAGAAACTTGATGCAAAGATTTTTTCCCCCGGTTATATTTTCCTTGTAGCTATAGGATTTCATCAAATTTATAGAGAATTAGGATTGGAAGGAAGCTTTGAGAATCATACAAATACTTTCTGGAGTTGGAAGGGAGTTTGGAAGCCATCTAATCAACCCTCTCACTTTGACAGATGAGGAAACTGAGACCCAGAGAACTTAAATGAGTTGTCCAGGGTAACATGGTTTGTAAGAAGCATCAGAAGCCCTTTGCTTTGCTCTGTAGAAGTTTATTATGTCTCTACCTTGGAAAGAAGCTGTAGGGGTATGCTTGTGTATTTATTTCTTATATAAAGCCACCTACTAGGTTGGGTGCTAAGCCCATTCTTTTCCTTCTCAGTGGTCTATTTGTGGCTTCATGTAGGGGTGATGGTGGTGGTGGTGTGTGGTGGTATGTATAATCCTTCCACAGATATTGGTCACAGGGCAGTCCTGTGTGGTACCTACCACTAGATGGATTATTAGGCACAGGGTGAGGTTAGGATTTTCTGTGAGACTTCTGGGGGTGGAGCTAAGAAGGCAGACTATAGAAGCACTCAGCTAAGCCCTCCCAATATTTTCCTCCAACTAACTTTAAAATAATGCCTTAAATCAAATTCTATAGTGGCAAAGCCAACAAAAGGTCAAAGTGAAACATTATTCCAGCCCAAAACAACATAGGAGGTTGGAAAGAGATCTGTGACATGGCGTCTCAGCTGGCCCAGAGCCTTTGTGGATCAAACACCAGTGGTGAGACTAGGTTGTGGAGACAGAATCAGCAGCAGCTTTGGGACTTTCCAAGCCAGAGACAAGAAGGGGGCCTGGCAACTGGTTAGAGGGAAATTACAGGTTACCTCCTATGCTAGCACTGGACTCAGAGACTAGGCACTGTTTGGCAAGTCCTCTGTCTGTATCTACTTCTGGGTCACCATTTAAGGGCAGAGAGGAGAACTTTTGGTCAAGAGGGAGTGGAAGCCTGGGTGGGGAAGGGGGAGTATAATAATTTCCAGCTGCAAGGGATAAGGGACTCTGAGGAACAGTATCATTTCCGGTTCCAAAGGAGGAGGGGCCCTGAGGAGCAGTATCAATTGCAAGCCCAAGGGATCAGGAGACCTTCCTGAGTATGTACCAGAGTAAAGACCATGAGAGCAGTGACCACATCTCTTCCTAGCTCACACTGCCTTGGAAGCATCAAAAACTTCCAACCCCCCAGAACTAGCTCTAAAAATAGCAGTGTGAAAAAGCCTGAAGGTTGAGATAGACTCCCCCTACCCTGACCCTGCAACTCCCAACCCCAGCTGCCTCATGCCAGGAACAGAGCCCAACTTTAACAACAACAACAAATTCCAAATCAGTAAATAAAATGGAAAAAATGAACAAACAATAAAGAACCTAACCATAAAAAGCTGCTATGGTCAGAGAAGATCAAGACACAAATATCAGAAGAATGAAGTCAAAACAGCTTCAAGCAAAGCCTCAAAGAAAACATGTGAATTGGACACAAGCCCAACAAGAATTCCTGGAAGAGCTGAAAATTATTTTCCAAATCAAATAAGAGTAATAGGAGGGAAATTAGACAAAGAAATGAAAGCAAAGGAAGAAAATTGTGAGAAGACAATAGCTTGGTAAAAGAGGCACAAAAATACTGAAGAAGATAACACCTTAAAAAACAAAATTGGCCAAATGGAAAAAAAGATACAAAAATTCACTGATGAAAACATCCCCTTAAAAAGCAGAACTGGCAAAATGGAAAAAGGTACAAAAGCTCAATGAAGAAAATAATTTCTTAAACATTAGAATTGAGCAAGTGAAAGCTAATGACTCCCTGAGACGTGAAGAAACAATGAAACAAAGTCAAAAGACTGAAAAAAAGTGAAATATCTCATCAGAAAAACAACTGAACTAGAACATAGACTGATGAGACATAATTTAAGAATTATTGGATTACCTGAAAGCCATAATCAAAGAAAGAGCCTAGACATCTTGTTTCAAGATATTATCAAGGAAAATATCCCTAATATTCTAAAACCAGAAGATAAAATAGTAATTGAAAGAATCCACTGATGATTTCCTGAAAGAGATCCCAAGATGAAAACTCCCAAGAATATTATAGTCAAATTCCAGACCTCCCAGGTAAAAGATAAAATACTTCAAACAGCAAGAAAGAAACCATTCAAATTCCATGAAGCCACAGTCAGAATCTCACAAGATTTAGCAGCTATCATGTTAAAGGAACAGAGGGCTTAGCATACTATATTCCAGAAAGCAAAGGAGCTAGGATTACAACCAAAAATTACCTACCCATTAAAGCTGAGTATAATTCTTCAAGAGAAAGATACATATTTAATGAAATATAGGACTTTCAAGCATTGCTGATAAAAAGACCAGAGCTGAATAGAAAATTTGACTTAGAAATATAAGACTTGAGAGAATAAAAAAAATATGAAAGAGAAATCATAAGGAACTCAATAAGGTTAAACTGTGTACCTTTTTATATGGAAAGAAGATACATGGATCTTTTAAGAACTTTCTCATTATTACAGCAGTTGGAAGCATTCTACATGGAAAGAAGGTGTGGGAGTGAGTCAGTTATTTTGGGATGATATAAAAAAATGGATAGGCAAGAAAAAGAGATGCTCTGGGAGAAGGGGGAAAGGAAAGAAAGAATGGGGGAAATTAACATAAAAGAGGTATGCAAGGAAGAGCTTTTACAGTGGAGGGGAAATGGTAGGGGGATGGGCAATGTTTGAACCTCACTCATGTCTAAATTGGCTCAAAAAAGAGAATATATGTGTGTGTGTGTGTGTGTGTGTGTGTGTGTGTATATATATATATATATACACACACACACACACACACACCATATTCAAAAAAGAGAATATATATATATGTAATAGAAATCTATCTTACCCAACAGTAAAATAGGAGGGGAAGAGGATACAAGAAAGGGAAAGTGATAAAAGGGAGAACAGATTAAGGGAGGCAGTGGTCAGAAGCAAAACAGACTTTAGAGAAGGGACAGGATAAAGAAAGGGAGGGATAAACAGAAGGAAATAGAATGAAGAGAAATGCACACTAGTAATCATGACTGTGAATGTGAGTGGAATGAACTCACCCATAAAAGGGAAGTGAATAGCAGGATGGAGCAGAAACCAAAATCCAACAATATATTGTTTGCTAGAAACACACTTGAAGCAGAGAGACACACACAGTTAAAATAAGGGGTTGAAGAAGAATCTACTATGTTTCCTCTGAAGTAAAAAAAAAAAAGCAAGGGTAGCAATGATGATCTCAGACAAAGCAAAAACAAAAATAGACCTAATTAAAAAGGATAAACAGGGAAACTACATTTTGCTAAAAGGAACCATAGACAATGAAGTAATATCAATACCAAATAGGTATGTACAGAATGGTATAGCATCTAAATTCTTAAAGGAAAAGGTAAACAAATTGCAGGAGGAAATAAATGGTAAAACTATACTAATGGGGTACCTTAACCTTCCCCTCTTAGAGCTAGATAAATTTAACCATGAAATAAATAAGACAGAAGTTAAGGAGTTGAATAGAATCTTAGACAAGTTAGATATGATAGACCTCTGGAAAAAACTGAATGGGAATAGAAAGAAGTATACTTTTTCCCAACTGTGTGTGGCACCTTCACAAAAATTGACCATGTATTAGGGCATAAAAATCTTATAACCAAATATAGAAAGGCAGAAATAGTAAATGCATCCTTTTCAAACCCATAATGTAATAAAAAATTACATTTAGAAAGGGCTGTAAAAGCATAGACTAAAAGCTAATTGGAAAACAATTTAAAGAATGAGTGGGTCAAAGAACAACAATTTCATTAAAAAGAATGACAACAATGATACAACATTCCAAAATTTGTGGGATGCAGCAAAAACAGCACTTTGGGGAAAATGTGTGTGTGTGTGTGTGTGTGTGTGTGTGTGCGCGCGTGCGCATGCACATGCACGCGTATAAATGTAGTATGTACATCAGTAAGAGAGAGAAAGAGCAAATCAATGAATTGGGCATGCATCTAAGAAAACTAGAAAAAGAAACAAAATTTAAATCCCTAATTAAACACTGAAATGAAAATCCTGAAAATCAAAGGAGAGATTAATAGAAGTGAAAGTTAAATTTAAAAAATTGCACATTGAACTAATTTAAAAAAAAGCAACAACAACCTAGGAGCCGGTTTCATGAAGAAGCCAACAAAATAGATAAACCTTTGGTTAATTTGATTTTTAAAAAAAGGAAAAAAGAAAAACCAAATTACTAGTATAAACAATGAAAAAGATAAATGCACCACCAATGAAGATGAAATTAAAGCAATTATTAGGAGTTATTTTGTCCAATTACATGCCAGTAAAACTGACAATCTAAGTAAATTGAATTTACAAAAATATAAACTGCCCAGATTAACAGAAGAGGAAATAGAATCCTTAAATAACCCTATCTTAGAAAAAGAAATTGAACAAGCCATCAATGAAGTTCCTAAGAAAAAAATCTTGAGGACCAGATGGATTCTCTATCAAATGTTTAATGAACAATTAATCCCAATACTATATGAACTATTTGAACAAAGAGATAAGTCCTACAAAATTCCTTTTATGACACAAAGTTTTGATACCTCAGCTATGAAGAGCAAAAACAGAGAAAGAAAATTGTAGACCAATTTCCTTAATAAATATTGATGCAAAAATTTGAAATAAAATACTAACAAGGAGATTACAGCAATATGTCACAAAGATCATGCACTCTGATCAGGTGGGATTTGTACTAGGAATACAAGGCTGGTTCGATACTAGGAAAATTGTCAGCATAATTGACCATATCAATAACAACAACAAAAATTGTATAATTATATCAATAGATGCAGAAAAAGCCTTTGACAAAATATGACACCCATTCCTATTAAAAACATCATAGAAAGCATAAGAATTGGTGGAACCTTTCTTTAATAAATGTAAATATCTAAAGCCAAAAGCAAGCAAGGGTATAAACTTGAAGCCTTTCCAACAAGATTAGGAGTGAAGCAAGGGTCTCCATTATCACCAGTATTATTTAATATTGTACTAGAAATGCTAGCTATAGTAATAAGACGAAAAAGAAATGGAAGGAATAAAAATAGGCAATGAGGAAACAAAACTATCACTCTTTGCTGATGATATGATGGTATACTTAGAACTGAAAAAAACTAGATGAAACACAACTACTTCAGCAAAGTTGCAGGATATAAAATAAACCTACATAAATCACCAGCATTTCTATACATTACCAACAAAGGCCAGCAGGAAGAGATAGAGAAATTCCATTAAAAACAACTACAGACAATGTAAAATACTTGGGAGTCTTCCTGCCAAGACAAACCCAGGGATTATATGAATACAATTCCAAAACACTTTTCACACAAATAAAGACAGATTAAACAACTGGAGAAATATTAATCGCTCATGGATAGGTCAAGCCAATGTAATAAAAATGACAATAAATTTAAAATTTATTTATTTATTCAGTACCATACCAATCAAACTAACAAAAATTATTTTATGAAGCTAGAAAAAAATAATAACAAAATTCATCTAGAAGAACAAAAAGTCAAGAATACTAAGGGAATCAATGAAAAAATGTTAGGGAAAGGGGCCCAGCAGTTTCAGATTTCAAACTATCTTACAAAGTGATAATCATCAAAACAATCTGATACTGGCTGAAAAAATAGAGTGGTATATCAATGGAATAGATTAGATACACAATACATAATAGTAAATGACCATAGTAATCTATTGTTTGATAAACTTTTGGGATAAGAACTCGACATTTGACAAAAATTTCTGGGAAAACTGGAAAGCAGTTTGGGAGAAACTAGGTATAGAGTTAGACTAATGTCTCACGTCGTATACCAAGATAACGTCAAAATGGATAAATGATTTAGACATAAGGGGTGATATCATAAGCATATTAGGGGAGTTTACCCATCAGATCTATGGATAAGGGAAGAATTTATGACTTGAAGACTTTAAAGAAAATAGAGGTTCTAAGAGGCAGAAGTAAAGAGAGCAAACATTTCAGGCATGAGAGGCCCACCTGTGCTACATGGAGATGGGAGATGGAATGTAGCACCCCAGGAACACTAAGTAGGTCAGCTTGGCTAGAACATCAAGATTCTAAGGGAGAATGATATGTAATTAATCTGTCTTACAAAAGGGCAGCAAGGTTATGGACTTTACATGACAAGGAGAAGGGCTTGCATTTTATTTTAGAGTCAGTAGGGAACCACAACAAGCTTCTTGAGGAGAGAAATGCCATGGTCAGACCTGGATGTTAGCCATATCAATTTGGCAACTTTGTAGAAGTTTTGGACATGGATGAGGCTGGATGCAAGAAGACCAGTTGAGAGATAGATGCAATAGAAGATTGCAGAGGTGATGGGTTCCCAAACTTAGGAGGCTGTGATATGAGTAGAAAGAACAAATATGAAAGATGTTTGAGGAGCTAGACTCTACAAGCCTTGGCAGCTGATTGGGTATGTGGGTGGGGGAAAGGGACAGCATGTATGAGAATGAAGAGTCAAGGATAACTCCTAGACTATAAAACCTAGGAATTGGAAGGATGATGGTGGTCTGAACAGTAATATGGAGGTTAAGAGAAGGGTTGGGCTTAGGAAGACTGAAGTGGGTTCTGTTTTAGATGTGTTGAATGGGAGATACCTATGAGATATCCAAGTGAAGGTGTCCTGTAAGCATTTGGAGATGTGCTACTGGAACTTGGAATTTTGCTATTATATTCCTTGGCGTTTTCAATTTGGGATCTCTTTCAGGTGGTGATCAGTGAATTCTTTCTATGGTTATTTTCCCTTCTGGTTCTAGGACTTCCGGGCAGTTTTCCTTTATGATTTCCTGAAAGATACTGTCCAGGCTCTTTTTTTCATCATGATTTTCAGGTAGTCCAGTAATTTTTAAATTGTCTCTCCTGAATCAATTTTCCAGGTCTGTTGTTTTACCAATGAGGTATTTTACATTTTCATCTATTTTTTCATTTTTTTGTTTCTGTTTGACTGATTCTTGCTCTCTCATAGAAACATTAGTTTCCATTTGTCCAATTCTAGTTTTTAACAGATTGTTTTCTTCTGTTAGTTTTTGTACTTCCTTCTTCAATTGGCCAATTGTGTTTTTAGGGACTTGTTTCCTTCAGTATACTCTTCTGTTAGTTTTTGTCTTTCCTCCTTCAATTGGCCAATTGTGTTTTTTAGGGACTTGTTTTCTTCAGTGTATTTTTTTTCCAATTGGCCAGTTGTATTTTTGAAGGACTCTTCTACCTCTCTCATTTGACTATTAAAATCCTTCTTGAGCTCTTCTAAGAAGGCTTTTTGGGCTTCAGAACAGTTCATATTCCCTTTTGTTGTTGCAGATGTGGGTTTGTTGACAGTGTTGTGCTCTTCAAAATTTCTGTCTTGATCTTCACTCTTCTCATAATATGAATCTATGGTACGTTTCTTTTTACTCATGGTGTTTCTTTATTCCCTGGCCTTTAAAGAGATTGAGCTCTCCTGCTGAGGAACAGAGGGCACTGACCCAAGCCTCGTGCTGGGAGACTAGGTCTTGGTCACTGGCTTTGTGTGCTGGGGCCTCTTATGTTGGCAATTGGAGGCTATAGGGTTCTGGCAGCTTACCTTGTGTTGGGCTGGAATCAGCAAGGTTGGAACTTTAAGGCAATTCTAGGTTGCCTGCTTTTCCTTTCCTTTAGCTTTCTTCAGCTTCTTTTAGATGGGTGCAGCAGGGTGTTTACCTGCCTGGGGCCCCTTGCAATGCTACCTCCCTCGTTTCTGCTAATGCACTGGGAGATTTCTTTGTGGTAGAGTGCTGAGGCATCTGGTGGTTTTCTGAGCTGGTTTCCACCAGTTCCCCCGGCCCCCTCCAAGCACTTGGAGGTCCAGATGTTGGTGTTTGCCTGCTTTACCACCTGGGCTTCAGGATCTCTTCCTGGTTGACAGTTGGAAGCTGTAGGGTTCTGACAGCTTACCTGGTGTTGGGTTGGAATCAGCAAGGCTGGGACTTTAGGAAGACTCTAGGTTGAGTCCTTCAGCTCCTTTCAGATGAATGCCACAGGGTACTTATCCACCTGGGACCCCTTGTAGTTCTGCCTCCCTTATTTTTGCTGAGGCTCTGGGAGACCCGTTTGCTGGGCTGCTGCACTGCTGCTCCCCGTCTTTCTTCTAATTCAGCTATTCCAGGGTTTTTTCTGGGGTGATATTTTCTGGGTTTTCAGAGATTGATAGGGGAGAGTGAGAGCGACTACTTTTTCACTCTGCCATCTTGGCTCCCGGAAGCAGAAGTCTGTTGCCATTGGAACTTGGGAGAAAGAAAAGAACTAATATATAAGTAAATGTGGGAGTTATGTGTCTAGTGATGATAGTTGAACCCATGGGATCTGAAGAGATCACCAGGAGAAAAAGAGGGTGCAGGACAGAGGTCTGGCTGGAGAGGGTGGGTGAAGGGCAGACTAGAAGATAATCCTACAAAAGAGACTAAAAAAAATCTCACAGCTGAGAGGAGAACTAGCAAAGGCAAATATCATGAAAACCCAGGGAGGAGAAAAAAATCCACATAGGAAGATTTGACAATGATAATTATTTACATATGTTATCTTACTCGATCCTCACAATGACCCTGTGGAGTAGTTGCTTTTATTAGCCCCATTTTATAGATGAAGTGATTTGCCGGGTGTCACCCAGCCAGTCAGTTTCTGAGGTAGGCTTTGTAGTCAGGTCTTCCTGAACCCAGATCCAGCTCTCTATCCCAATCTTTGCCAATCTAGCTGCAAGACTTCCACACACTACAGAGAGGTCTAGAAGGATGACCACAGGGTTTTTTAGTAAAGATATCATTATAGAGAGTATAGAAAGGGGTACAACATAAGATAGGAAAGGTAGGAAGGGGACAGATTATAAACAGGCTTTAATTGCCAAATAGAGCATTTTCTATTTGATTCTGGAAGTAATGGGGAGGGCTGGAGACAGGAACATTAACCAGACCAACCAGAAGGCTATTGGAATAGCTCAAGAGTCTAAACCAGGGTGGTAACTGTGTGAGTGGAAAGAAAGGCACATAAATGAGAAATGTTGTGAACCCTATATGGGGTCGTGACCCACAGTTTAAGAAGAGCCAAAGGGGTCATGAGTGGAAAAAGTTTAAGAAGCCCTGGACAACACTTGGAAACAGATTGGATGTGTGGGGTGAGTGTGAGTGAGGAGTGGAGTGGAGGATGAAACCCAGGTTGCTGGGGGTATCCTTGAGAGCAATACATATATGTGTGTGTGTGTGTGTGTGTGTGTGTGTGTGTATACACACAATATATATATATACGTATGTACATACACATACAGATATATATACATACATATGAGTATATGTATATATATATATATATATATATATATATATATATATATATATATATATAACATATGTAATATATAATGTTATATAATATATATAACCAGGTAATCTTTTGGCACTTAACATAGTACCTGTATAGAGCAGGCACTGTATAAATGCTTATTCTCTTCCTTCCCTTTCCCTACTCAGCAACCACCCTCAAATTTTGAGTTAGAGGCTTTGGGTGAGAAACCTGCTTCTGCCGCCTACTAGATATGTGACATTAGGTGAATCACTTACCCTTTCTGGACCTCAGTTTCCTCACCTGTAAAATGAGGGCGTTGGACTCAATGATCTCTATGGCACCTTCCCATTCTAAATCTATGTTCCTAAATAGAGATGCCCAAAATGTGGCTTTGCTTCCCTCTTAGATGCCCAATGGTACTTAGCTGTCATGATTACTGTGCTCTACAGGTTGAAAACAGGCTTGCTTAGAGCCCAGGATTCTTGGTGTTTGTTGTGCGTGTCGTCCCTCATCAGGTCCATTCAATTCAACAGCAGCAAGTCAGTGGAAATGCTGAGTCCTGAGATCAAATCCAGCATAACATTCCATTCTTCCAGTGTTGCTGCCCTTTCTTTATTTAATAGGGGGGATCTGGACCCTCCCAACTGTCCTGTTCTATATTCAGCCACTGGACCCAGATGGCTCTGGAGGAGAAAGCGAGGCTGGTGACTTTGCACAGCCCTGCCTCGCTTCAATCCAATTCATTTGCAAGTCATGGCATCATCTTCCTGATGTCACGGGCCTCTTCGAGAACGAAGGACAAACCACACACACACAATGTAGTGGAAGAATGGGGACAGGCCAGGGGAAGAGGATCCTTACTGAGAAAGCACATGATGCCATTCCTGTGGCTTGATGTTTGATTACTCACCATCTCCAAAGGCGGTGATTCACTGGGCCACTTGTGTTTGTAGCCCCAGGCGTGTGTGGAGATTGTGTTTTCTCTGAGCTCAGATTCCCCTTGCATCATTCCATATGGCAGAGAGACGTCAGGGGAGATTCTCCTTCCCACCCCTGCTCTGTCTCACCCTCCTCCAAGCCTCAGCCGACAGCTGCCATTTTTGGTGGTTTTGAGCCTTACGAAAGCAAAAACAAGAAGACCGAGCTGAGGGTCTAGGGGGAAAGGCAAGAGCAGCAGTAGAGCTGCAGTGATCAGACTGAGACGAAGGAGGAAGCCATTCAGCCCCCCTCCCCATCCAAGCCCAGACCTGGAACCCACGGGAACCATGATGGCTTCAGGCTCAAAGATGGCTTCACCAGTCATGGGCACCTACAGCCCTTCCAATTTGAAGTAAATCCTTCATCTAGAGCAGCTGTGCATGACCTTTAAAAATATTTTGATGATTGTCTTTCAATGTAATTTGTTTCCTTTGAAATCTTAAACATTTTATTTTATACATGTAAAAACTAAATTCTGAGAAGGGGTCCATAGGCTTTAGCAGACATTGCCTAAAGTCTATGACTTCCCAAAAGGTTAAGATTTCCTGTAGAGGCTCTGGGCTGGGTCAGGATCCAAAGGCCAGAGAGAAGAACTTGTGTGGGGCAGGGGCCAACTGTTCAAGGCCAAACCAAAGCAAGGCTTATACCAAAGAAATCATC
Source organism: Phascolarctos cinereus (assembly GCF_003287225.1). Classification (NCBI taxonomy): domain Eukaryota; kingdom Metazoa; phylum Chordata; class Mammalia; order Diprotodontia; family Phascolarctidae; genus Phascolarctos; species Phascolarctos cinereus. The sequence continues at coordinate 214,381,650 of NW_027556402.1, forward strand.
TCTGACCATCCCCCTACAGGTCATGTGCCTAGAGGATCTTTTGGGTGATCCTTATTAGCTGAGCGGGCTTGGTCAAGTTTCTTCCCTTTCCTTAAACCTGTTTCCTCGTCTGTAATTTGGGGTTGGACTCGATGACCTCCAAGTCTCTTCTGGCTTTGATGATTTATGCCTCAGTGTTACTGGTCTGGACTTAGAGTCTTAGACTGGCTCTTAGATTAGAGTGTGAGCTCCTTGAGGACAAGGACTGTGCTATCCTTCTATTTGTATCCCCAGCACTTAGCACAGTGCTTTGCATATAGTAAGCACCAGATAAATGCTTCTCCATTCATAGACCTTAGAGATCATTCAGTAACCCCCTCAACCTACAAATGAGGCAGGAGGGAAGGAAAGAAGGAAGGAAGGAAAGGAGGGGGGAAGGGAGGGAGGAAGGGAGGGAGGAAGGAAGGAATCATTTATTAAGCCTTTACCGTGTTAAGTGGATACAAATACAAGCAAAAAGAAAGACAGCCCCTGCCCTCAAGGAGCTTACTTTCTAATGCAGTAAGACAACATATAAAAGACAGCTGAAAAGTTGGAGTTGGAGGGATGAAGGTACCTGGCATAGGGGTATAATTTTTAAATCCCCATAGTCTGGAACAAGCCCAGAAAGGAAATGAAGGCAGGCTGCCCTGGGTCCCTCCACAAAATGGAGGCTCCTGGAGGAACTCACCAATAAGAGAAGAGGGGCAGGCCTCACAGAGGGATATTCTAGGGTGAGAAAGCCACAGAGATAGTAGGATGTTCCGGGGTCAGGAGGCCCTACGTGCTGAGAGATGTTCCAGAATGAGCCAGCAGTAGAGGAGGCAGAATTTTTAAGTCCAGAACATCAGAAACAGGACCAGAAGGGACCTTAAAAGACCATCTAGTCAAATCTCCTCAAGAAACTGAGGCCCAGTGAGGTTCAGTGATTTGTCCAAAGGCCCATGACTAGCAAGTAGCCAAGGTGGAGTTTGAACCCTTTGACACCAAAGACATTGCCTTTTCTACTGTACCATAAGAATAATGTAGGTAACATTCACAGAGTATTTACCTGTGAGGTAAGTGGGATGGTAATCCCCACTTTACAGATGAAGAAACTGAGGCTGAAAGGCATTAACTGACTTTCCCAGAATCACACAGTTGCTCTGCATTCCTCATATTATTTTTAATGACATAATAATTTTCCTTCACCTTCATATACTACAATCTGTTTAACCATTCCTTAATTGGTGGCTCCTACTTTGTTTCCATTTTTGTTTTGTTTTGTGTTTTTGCTACAACAAAGAGTGTTGCTATGGATACCCTGGTGTCTATGAGATCCTTCTTTCTGTCTCTGACCTCCTTCGAGTGGTGTGATTGCCTGTCACAGTGGACACTGACATAAATATTTGTTGAACTGAATGGAGTCTATAAATCATGGCTAATAGGGCTTGTACTCACTGTCCATCTTCTGGGGCTGCTGTCAGGAAAGTACTTTGGAAACCTTCGATCACTAGGGCTGTTGTTCCTGTGGGGAGGCTAAAGTACCCCAGTGCCCAGAGGCCCACCACAGTTGGGACCCTGGTTTGAGGATGAAGTTTTGCGGCTCCTAGACACACATGGAGTAAGATGGGCTTTTTCCTTCCTGGGTTGGCAGCCCCTGGGCCATAGCCCAGAATCGAAGCGAACCTAGGGAAGAACTCATCTTCAAATTGTCCAGCCCTCTGGTTGCCAACATAAACAGAGGCTAAATATAGCAGCCCAGAGAGGGGCTTTGTTTCCCTTACAAGGTGGAAAATACTCCTGGTCCATCTGAGCTACCCAGTGGTACTTAGTTGTCATGGTTACTCCTGACGGAGATTAACAGAAGCACTTTTCTTGGAACCCAGGGATCCTGCTGTTTGCAATTGAATCGGAGTGTTTATTAAGCACCTGCTGTGTGCTAGGAATGGAGCCTAGGAACAATCTGGAAATGGGAAGCATTTTTCCTGCACCAAGGCCCGGAAGGGGACTCTGTCCTCCTCTAGGAATTCTTTTGTCTCTCCAAAACCACAGCTGAGACTTTTTACCTCCTATTCCCAAAGCTCTTTCATTTACGGTTTCTCCTTTGACCGGCATAGCAGCCCTGCCAGGGAAGTTGGATAAGGGATAGCATAGTAAGTGCCAAGTGGGAAGGCCTCAGAGACCATTTAGTCCAACCACCTCCTTTGACAGATGAAGAAACTGAGGCCCAGAGGTGAAATGACTTCCCCTGGGTCATACAGGCAGCAAGTAGCAGAGCTGAAGTTTCCAACCAGATCCTCTGACTTCAAATCTGTTGCCTTTTCCACTGGGCCACATTATTCCCCCCTGCCCTTCTTTAAAAACAAAAAAACCAAATAAGGAAACTAGAGAAGATGAACTGATTTACCCATGACCACATAGCCAGTCAGTGCAAGAGCTGGGATTCAAACCCAGGTCTTGTAATTCCTCCATCAGCGTTCTTCCCTCTCCAGCCCCAGCCTCTCCTATTACCACTAGCTAAGAGGAAGAGTTATTAGTCAGCATCCCCTTCATCCATCAATGAATGTTCCTTCCCTGCCAACCCACAGCCCTGAGCAATCCGTAGCGTCCGCTTTCTCCAGCCCTGGGCCCAGGCTGCTGAGCATAGCTGGAAAATGTCACAAAATGCAGCTGACTGTTCAGTGTAATTGCATGACACCCAACCTCAGCAGGGGCTGTTAGCAATCCTTCTGTTCCACTCTTCCTTGTTGTCATTCAGTTGTTTTAGTCACCTCTGACTCTTCATGACCCCATCTGGGGTTTTCCTGGCAAAGATACTGGAGTGGCTTGCCATTTCATTCTCCGGCTCATTTTACAGATGAGGAAACTGAGGCAAAGTGATTTGCCAGGGTCACACAGCTAGGAAATGTCTGAGATTGGTTTTGAAGTCAGGTCTTCCTGATCCCAGGCCCAGTGTTCTACCCACGACACCACCTAGCTGCCCCCCCAAAATGTACAATTGCTATTCATTCATGTCTGACTCTATGTGACCCCATGGACTTTTTATCCATGGGGTTTTCTTGGCAAAGATACTGGAGTAGTTTGCCATTTCCTTCTCCATTGTGCTCCCATAGATAAAGAGCTGAGGCAAATATGGACCATCTAGCTGCCCCATACCCTTAGTTGACTCCCATCTTCCTGCCCATAATATCCACTTCAAGTTTTCTCTCTCTTTTCCAAACTGTGTCCCTATCCTCCACTGACAATAAATAACCTAATCATAATAGTTAGCATTCATTTAGTGCTCTGAGGTTTGCAAAGTGCCTTACCTATATTCTTATTTGATCCTCACAACAACCCTAGGAGTCAGGTGATTTTATTATCGCCCTCTCCCCCCTCCCATTTTACAGATTAGGTAACTGAGGCTGAGAGAGTTTCATTGGTTTGCCCAAGGTCACACAGCTGTTAGGTGCCTGGGGCAGTATTTAATTTTGATTTTGATCAGTGCCCTATCCACTGCACCACCTGGCTGCCAGCTTCTTTGCTTACAAGATTGAGGCCATTCAATATGAATTGACTCAGCGGCCTTCCTAAACACTTCAAAGCTTTTCAGCCTCTTCACCTATTCCATTTTATTCACTAAGAAACCCTATCCCTTAGATCTCCATCCTTCCTCCTGTCTCTTCTCACCTCAGCCTCTTTACCTGCCAACAAATATTGAGAACCAGAGAGATCTCTAAGGGAAAGTATACAGAGAGAGAAGAGAAGAGGCCTTGTGGGAAACCCCGAGTGGAGGATTATGAAATGATTATATTGCCTCATTTTTACAAAATTTTATTTCATGAAGTCATGCAAGACAAATTTCCACATTAGCAATGTTTCAAGAAGGAAGGAAGGAATATAGAATAGAAGGAAGGAAAGAAGAAAAAAGAAATGAAAAAGAAGAAACTACACTTCAGTCTGCACCAGCTGTCTATCTCGAGGTGGAGAGCATCATGAAAAAACATGCGTCCTTTGGAACTGTGGTGGGTCATTGTGCTGATCAGAGTCTCTAAGTCTTTCACAGTGGATTATCTTTATAATATTACTATTACTATGTCAATTGTCCTTCTGAGTTTGCTCATTTCAGTTTATATCAGTTCATACAGGTCTTCATGGTTTTCTGAAACTACCTCCATCATTTCTTATGACACAATAGCATTATATGACATTCCCATACCTTAACTTGTTTAGCCGTTCTGCAGTTGATAGGCATGCCCTCGGTTTCCAATTCTTTGCCACCACAAAAAGGAACTGCTATAAATATGTTTTGTGCATTTGGGTCATTTTCCTCTTTCTTTAACCTCTTTTAGGTATAGACCCGGCAGTGGCATTGCCTGTGGGTGTAGTTCCAGATTGCTTTCCAGAATGGTTGGACTAGTTCGTAGCTCCACCAGCAATGCATTAGTGTATTTATTTTCCTCCATCCCCTCCAACATTTATAATTTTCTTTTTTTGTCATCTTAGCTAATCTGATGGGTGAGAACTATTTTAATTTATATATCACTAATTATTAGTGCTTTAGAGTATTTTTTCACATGGCTGTTGATAGCTTTGATTTCTCCCTTTAAAAACTGCCTATTGATATCCTTTGATCATTTATCAGTTGGGGAATGGCTCTTGTAAATTTGATTCCGCTCTCTCTATATGTTAGAAATGAGATCTTTAGCAGAGAAACTTGCTGCAAAGATATTTTCCCAGTTTCCTAATTTTCTTCTAATTTTAGTTGCATTGATTTTGTTTGTGCAAAATCTTTTTAATTTTATGTAATCAAAATTACCCATTTTACCTTATGTGAACCTCCTTATTGCTTGTTTGATTATGAACTCTTCCTCTATCCATGGATCTGACAGGTAATTTATTCTGTGTTCCACTAATTTATGCTACCTTTATATCTAAATCATGTGCCCATTTTGAACTTCTTCTATTGTGTAAGAAATTGGTCTGTGCCTCATTTCTGCCATTAGATTATAAGCTCTTCGAGGGCTGGAACTATCTTTTGCCTCTTTTCCTATCCCTAGCACTTAGCACAATGCCTGGCACAGAATAGGTGCTAAATAAATATGAATGATTGGTTGGTTCATTGTCAGACTACTTTCCACTTCTCCCAACCATTTTTGTCAAATCTTGAGTTCTTTCCCAATAGCTGGGATCTTTGGGTTTATCAAACACTAGGTTACTGTGCTCATTTGCTTTGATACCTAATCCATTCCACTGATCAATCTCTCTACTTCTTAACCAGTACCAAATTGTTTTGATGATTACAGTTTTGTAGCATTGTTTGATATCTGGTACTTATGATATGGATTATGAACCAGCAAAAGAAACTGAGAAGGAATGCTCAGACATACAGAAGGAGAACCAGGAAAAGTGTCATGGGGACAGATAGGTGGTGCAGTGGATAGAGCACTGGCCCTGGATTCAGGAGGACCTGAGTTCAAATCCAGCTTCAGACGCATAATACTAGCTGTGTGACCCTGGATAAGTCACTTAACCCCACTGCTTCGCCAAAAAAAAGAGAAAGAAAAAGAAAAGAAAGAAAGAAAAGTGTCATGGAAGCCAAGGAAGAAAATAGTGACTTAGGAGAAGGGGGTAGTATACTCTGTGAGGACTTGAAGAGAAGTCAAGGAAAATAAGGACTGAGAAAAGACCATGGGATTTAGCAATTAAAATTGGTAACTTAGAGAAGTTTTAGTAAAATGGTGGGGGCTAAAAGCCAGATTGTCAAGGATTAAGAAGTGAGTGAACGCTAAAGCAATGGAGGCTACTATGTTCAGCAGCCAGGGAGTAAGAACTGGGAAGACAGATGGTAGGGGTGACCCAGGGTTGAGTATTGACAGGGTATAAACAAGAGAACAAGTGGGTCAGAGATTCAGGGGTGGAGCCAGTGCATAGTTGACCTGTCCAATTGTAGGATAAAGGCTGAAGGGATGAAACTGAGGTCAGAACTGTGGTGTGGCCTGTAAGAACAGGGAGGGACTGAGGGATTAGAATTCACAGTGACATGTACCCTCGATAAGGAAACATAAGTGCTGATAAATAAGTGGGAGCAGATGAGTAAAGGATAAAAGTGTAATATGCAAATTTGAGGAAGATGAGAGTAGCGTAATTGGGGAAAACTGGGTAGAGAATGCACCTCAGTTAAGTCTTAAAGGATACTAAAGATGCTGAGAGGGAGAGATGAAAAGGGAGTCTATTCAACATATGGGAATGGGCTTGGGTTAACTGAGTGGTTGATTGCCAGACTGCTTTTCAGTTTTCCCAAGTTTTTGTCAAATACTGAGGTTTTCCCCCCAATAGCTGGGATCCTTGGGTTTATCAAACACTAGGTTACTATGCTTATTTGCTTTTTTTAAATTAATTTATTTTGATTTATCAACAATCACTTCCATAAGCTGAGTTTAAAATTTTTCTCCCCCTCCCTCCTCCCCTCCCTCCCCAAGACGGTGCACAATCTGATATAGGCTATATATATATATATATACATTCCTATTAAACATATTTTCACATTAGTCATGTTGTAAGGAAGAATTAGAACCAATAGGAGGAACCACAAGAAAGAGAAAACAAAACAAAACAGAAGAAAAAAATAGCAAAGAGTATGCTTCAATTTGCATTCAAACTCCATAGTTCTTTCTTCAGATATGGATAGCATTTTCCATCATGAGACCTCTGGAGATGTCTTAGATCCTTGCATTGCTGAGAAGGGCTAAGTCTATCAACGTTAGTCATCACACAATGTGTACAATGTTCTCTTGGTTCTGCTCACTTCACTCAGCATCAGTCCATACGAGTCTTTCCAGGTTTTTCTGAAGTCAGCCTGTTCATCATTTCTTATAGCACAATAGTATTCCATTACATTCATATACCACAACTTGCTCGGCCATTCCCCAATTGATGGGGATCCTCCCAATTTCCAATTCTTTGCCACCACAAAAAGAGCTGCTATGAATATTTTTGTACATGTGGGTCCTTTCCTCATTTGTATGATCTCTTTGAGATACAGCCCTAGAAGTACTATTGCTGGGTCAAAGGGTATGCACAATTTTGTAGCCCTTGGGCATAGTTCCAAATTGCTGTCCAGAATGACTGGATCAGTTCACACTCCACCAACAATGCATTAGTGTTCCAGTTTTCCCACATTTTCTCCAAATTTATCATTTTCCTGTTTCGTCATGTTGGCTAATCTGATTGCATGATGTGGTACCTCAGAGTTGTTTTGATTTGCGTTTCTCTGATCAATAGTGCTTTAGAGCATTTTTTCATATGACTATAGATGTCTTTTTGTATGTTGTTTGTTGTTTAGTCATTTCAGTCATATCTGACTCTTCGTGACCCTATTTTAGTTTTCTTGGCAAAGATACTGGAGTATTTGCCATTTCCTTCTCCAGTTCATTTTACAGATGAAGAAACTGAGGCAAACAGGGTTAAGTGACTTGCCCAGGGTCATACAGCTAGTCAGTGTCTGTGGCCAGATTTGAACCCAGGAAGATGAGTTTTCCTGAATCTGGGCCTGGCACTCTATTCACTGAGCCATCTAGCTTGCTTCTGTATTTTGCACACCTAATCTGTTTCACTGATCAACATCTCTATTTCTTACCCAGTACCAAATTGTTTTGGTGATTACATCTTTATAGGATAGTTTGAGATCTGGTACTTATATCCTCTGATGCACAGAGGATAAAGAGGATAAAGAAAAATCATTTCTTAATTGGTGAATCCATCCCTAGGACCACCATTTTAGGAAGGATCCCAGTCATACTTCACCTCACAAATGTTTAGCTTGTCTCTCCCAATTCTTTCTCCTCCTAATCTGCTACATTGCCACTCTGGAGAACCCTCTACTCTGAGGCTCTCTTCTCCTGATTGGTGACTCCATCCCTGGACCACCATTTTGGAAAGACTCAGTGCTAAGCAGTGCCTGGCACATATTAAGAGCTTAATAAATGCTTTATGTATTCAAGAGGAATGAAGCAGAGGGAAAAACAGAAGTATAGGAACAGGTGAGCTGAGAAAGAGATTTCAGAATTCGAGATCACAGAATTAGAATGGTTTTTTAGGAGATAGTTGAGGTTTAAGGCTGAACCACTCCTGTGGGTGGAGGAGGTACTGTGGGAATGTAGGTTAGAAGACTTGAGGAAGGTGATTAACTGGGAGGCCAAGGTAGTTTATGAGGCATCATTATGAATATTGAAATCCCTAAGAATGAGGGCAACTATGAACCAGGTGCTGAACCCAATGAGCAAGGAGAGGGTATCCTTGGGGCTGACAAATGGCACTGGCCAAAATCCAGATGGATCACTCAACCCTGGATATTTTGGGACATCCCAAGTGAGGTTATTCCCCGTTTTCCTGCCTGTTGGCTTTTGTTCACCTCATTCTTTATACTTGGATTACTTTCTGTTGAAATCTTCCTATTCACCCATCAGGATTCAATTCAAATGCTACCTTTATTCCTTGAGACAGTGTTGGGTACTGGAAAGCTCCAACTTTGCAATCAAAAGACCTGGGTTCCTATCTCACTTCTGCTACTGTGTGACCTCAAGCAAGTCACTTTACCTTTGTAGGCCTCCATTTCTTCATCTGTAAAATGAAAAGGTTGGACCAGATAGCCTAAAAAAACCCTTTAAGCTCCAAAGCTATGACTCCTTGATTTGGTCAGAAGCTTAGCACTATGATTAAATCTTTCCCAATGCATTTGTTATTCTAGGTTATCTTCTCTGCCCTGCTAGAGTCAGGGGAAGGGGCGGAGGAGATGCTTCAATCTGCATTCAGAGTTCAGTTCTCTCTCTATAAGAGAATAGTATTTTTCATCATGAGTCCTTTGGGAATATCATGGATCACTGTACTGATCAGAGTAGCTAAGTCTTTCATAATTGATTGGCATTACAGTATTGCTGATACCATGTACAACGTTCTCTTGGTTCTGTTCACTCCACTTTGCATCAGCTCATATAAGTCTTCCTAGGTTTTTCTGAAACTATCCTACTTGACATTTCTTATAGCATAATAATATTCCATTACATTCATATACCACAAGCTGTTCAGTTGTTCCCCAATTGATGGGCATGCCCTCAGTCTCCAATTCTTTGCTACTACAAAAAGAGCTGCTATGAATATTTTTGTATAAATATTTTTCTTTGATCTCTTTGGGATACAGACCTAGTAGTGGTATTGCTAGATCAAAAGATGGGCATAATTTTGTAGCCCTTTGGTTGTAGTTCCAAATTGTTCTCCAGAATGGCTGGACCCATTCATTACTCCACCAACCATTTTTCCACATCCCCTCCAGCATTGGTCATTTTCTTTTCATGTCATGTTAGCCAATCTGACAGGTATAAGATGGTATTTCAGAGTTGTTTTAATTTGCATTTATCAAATAACTAGCTATTGGGAACATTTTTATCTGACTATTAATATTTTTATTTCTTCTTCTGAAAACTGCCTGTTCATATTCTTTAACCATTTACCTATTGGGGAATGTCTCTCTTTTCTTTTTTTGAATTTGAAGTTTCCTATATGTTTGAGAAACAAGATTTTTATTAGAGAAACTTCCCCACCAAGTTTCCTATTTTCCTTCTAATTTTTGTTGCATTTTGTTTATGCAAAAACATTTTAAATTTAATGTATTCAAAATTATCTATTTTATCTCCTGTGATCCTTTCTATCTCTTGTTTAGTCACAAGCACTTCCCTTATCCAGATATCTGACAGGTAGTTTTTTCCATGATCCCCTAATTTCCTTTTGATATCACCCTTTATGTCTAAACCAGGTACCCATTTTGACCTTATCTTAGTGTACGGTGTGAGATGTTGGTCTATGCTTAGTTTCTGTCAGACTGCTTTCCACTTTTCCAAGCAGCTTTTGTCAAATAGTGGATACTTAACCCAATTGTTTGGTTCTTCAGGCATATCAAATCGTAAATTATTGTGCTCATTTACTTCTGCCTATTAAATATCTAATAAGTTCCATTCATCAACCACTCTATTTCTTGTTCAGTAGTAGATTGTTGGCATGTTACTGCTTTGTAGTATAGTTTATGACCTGGTACTGGTAAGCTGTCTTCCTTCGTTTTTTTTTTTCATTGATTCCCTTGATATTCTTGACCTTTTGTTCCTCTAGTTAAATTTTGTTATTTTTGTCCTAGTTCTATAAAATACTTATTTACTAGTTTGATGTGGTGCTGAATAAGTAAATTAATTTAGGGAGTATTAATATTTTTATTATATTTATATATTTATTTATATATATTTTTATTAACATCATTTTATTATATTGGCTTAGCCTACCCATGAACAATTAATTTTTCTCCAGTTGTTTAGATTTATCTTTATTTGTGTGAAAAGTATTTTGTGGAGGTATTCAAATAGTTATAGGGTTTGTCTTGGCAGGTAGACTACCAGATATTTTATATTGTCTGCAGTTATTTTATTTTATTTTTTGTGAGGCGATTTTGGGTTAAGTGACTTGCCCAGAGTTACACAGCTAGTAAGTGTTAGGTGTCTGAGGCCAGATTTGAACTCAGATCCTTCTGACTCCAAGGTCGGTGCTCTATCCACTGTGCCACCTAGATGTCCTGTCAGTAATTATTTTAAATGGAATTTTTCTTTCTGTTGGTTCCTGTTGGGTTTTGTTAATATATGGAAATACTGGTGGTTTGCGTAGATTTATTTTATATCCTACAGCTTTGATAAAGTTGTTAATTGTTTTGACTAGTTTATTAATTTGATTCTATTTGGTTCTCTAAACATACCATCATATTTTCTGCAAAGAGTGATAATTTTGTTTCTTATTCTTTGTTTTCTGTTCTCATTCCTTCAATTTCTTTTTCTTGTCATTGTCAAAGAGATGATCTTTGGGATGTATTGTTGTAGTCTCCTTGCTAGTATTTTATTAAAAATTTTTCCATCAATATTCATTAGGGAATTTAACCTATAGTTTTTTCCCCCCCCTCTGTTTTTTCTCTCCCTAGTTTAGGTATCAAAATAATATTTGTGTCATAGAAGGAATTTGGTAAGATTCCTTCTTTATTTATTTTTTCAAATTGTTTATGTAGTATTGGAATTAATTGTTCCTTAAATACTTGGTAGAATTCACTTGTAAATCCATCAGGTCCTGGAGTTTTTCTTAGGGAGACCATTTGTGGTTTCTTCTATTTCTTTTTCTAAAACAGGAATATTTAAGTATTCTGTGTCCTCTTGTAAATATCTATTTATTGGCATATAATTGGGCAAAATAACTCCTAATAATTACTTTTAATTTTATCTTCATGGTTGTGCTTTTACCTTTTTCATTTTTGATGCTGGTAATTTGGTTTTCTTCTTTCTTTTTTAAAAAATCAAGTTAACCAATGGTTTATCTATTTTATTTTACTTTTTTCATAAAACACTGTCTAGTTTCATTTATTAGTTCAAGGGATTTTTTTTTCCACTTTCAATTTTATTAATCTCTCCTTTGGTTTTTCAGAATTTCTATTTTGGTGTTTAATTGGAGATTTTAAATTTGTTGTTGTCCTACTTTTTTTTTTTAGTTGTATGCCAGATTTATTGACCTGTTTTCTGTCTCTTTTATTGATATAAGAGTTTAGAGTTACATTTCCCTCCTGCTAAGTACTGTTTGGCTGAATCCCACAAATTTTGGTATGTTGTCTCATTGTTGGCATTATCTTTAATGAAATCATTGTTTCTATGGTTTGTTATTTGACCCATTCATTCTTTAGGATTAGATTATTTAGTTTCTGATTAGTTTTTCTGTATTCTTCCAGGGCCTTTTACTGAATGTAATTTTTATTGCATTATGGTCTGAAAAGGGTTCATTTGATATTTCTGCCTTTCTGCATTTGTTTGTGAGGTTTTTATACCTTAATATGTGGTCAGTTTTGGTGAAGGTGCCATGTACAGTGGGGAAAAAAAGTATGCTTTTTTCTATTCCATTCAACTTTTTCTAGAGGTCTATCATATCTAACTTTTTAAAAATTCTATAATCTCCTTAACTTCTTTCTTATTTATTTTATGGTTAGATTTATCTAGTTCTGAGGGGAGTAAATTGAGGTCCTCCAATGGCATAGTTTTCTGTCTCTTTCCTCCTGTAATTCATTTAACTTTTCCTTTAAGAATTTGGATGTTTATGCTACTTGGTGCATATATATTTAGCACTGATATTATTTCATTGTTTATGATACCTTTAAGCAAAATACAATTTCCCTAATTATCTCTTTCAATTAGGTCTGTTTCTCCTTTGCTTTGCTTGAGATCTTAACCGCTTGCTTTTGTTCATCCTTCACTTTCAAAGAAGACCAATGAAAGCACAGGATAATGTCTTGATATATGGGTGAGTTGGAGAGAAGTGAGGCAGAACTGTACAGTGATCAACCTCACTCTCTCTTCCAGAGTCATCAAAGTCCAGTGGCAAGACATGAATCAAGATGACTGGCAATGGCTCAGGATGCAGTTGATGACCATGGTGTCTTTGATGTCTGACCAAGCTCTAGGCACTTTCATCACCACAGAAAAAAAATGGTTCTCATCTGCCCATTCCTCCGGGAGAAGTCTTCACATGGTAGGGGTAGCCATCCCCCTCACTCACTGATGGATTTGAGGCCTCTTGGTTACCCTCAACAGTTTCTTGGGGTGCGGCCACTGTGCGTGCTACAGCTTCTTGGAACCGCAGGTGAGAATTGGGTGAGAGGTGGACACCAAAGGTGGATAAGCAGCCCTGAAAAGGACTCAGCAAACTCTCACACTAGAGGTGCTAGTCCTCCTGAAAACCCCATACACAACAGTAGTGGTATACCTGGTATATAAATGGTATAAACTGAGTCAAAGGGTCTGTGTACAGTTTAGTAATTTTGGGGCCATAGTTCTAAATTGCCCTCTAGAATGGCTGAACCCATTTATAGCTCCATCAATAGTGCAAAAATCTACCTGTCCTCTTCAACATCTGTCATTTTCCTCTTTTGTCATCTTTGTCAGTCTGAGGGGTGTGAAGTAGAACCTTAAATTGTTTCAATTTGCATTTTCTGAACTATTAATGCTTTGGAGCATTTCTTTTTTCATATGGCAGTTGATAGCTTAGATTTCTTCCTTTGAGAACTTCTTGTTCATATACTTTAACCATTTATCTAGTGGGAAATGGTTCTTAAATTTCATAAATTTGAATCACTTCATGATACAGCTTGTAAATAAGACCTTTATGAGAAAAATATATGACAAAGATCTTTCCTCCAACTGCCTGTCTCCTTCATTTTAAATACATTAGATTTGCTTGTGCAAAACCTTTTTAATTTTATATAAACAATGTTGTTCATTTTTACCATCAGTGATCTTCTTACTTATTTAGTCATGAACTCCTCTTTCTCTGGAGTCCTTCCTCCCTGCTTTGGAGCTATTTCAGTGCTGGGCTCTTGCTTCAGGCTTTAGGGACTAAATGAGGTGGATTTTTTACCTAAGGCCTTTCTCCTACAGCTGGGCTTGAGCACTTGTCCTGTAGGATCCTGACTAGAAATCTCAGGGGCTTCTTCTTCTTCTTCTTTTTAAATTAATTTATTTTGATTTATCAACAATCATTTCCATAAGCTTTTGAGTTTTAAATTTTTCTCCCCCTCCTTCCCCATCACTCTCCCCAAGATGGGGCACAATCTGATATAGGCTATACATATACATTCCTATTAAACATATTTTCCCACTAGTGATGTTATAAGTAAGACTTAGAACCAATAGGAGGAACCACCAGAAAGAGGAAACAAAATTTAACAGAAGAAAAAAAATAACAAATAATATGCTTCGATCTGCATTCAAACTCCGTAGTTTGTTCTTTGGATGTGGATAGCATTTTCCATCATGAGACTTTTGGAGATGTCTTACATCCTTGTTTTGCCGAGAAGGGCTAAGTCTATCAATATTAGTCATCGCACAATGTGGCTGTTACTATGTACAATGTTCTCCTGGTTCTGCTCACTTCACTCCACATCAGATCATACAAGTCTTTCCAGGTTTTTCTGAAGTCAGCCAACATGTTCATCATCTCAGCACAATAGTATTCCATTATGTTCATATACTACAACTTGCTCAGCCATTCCCCAATTGATGGGCATCCTCTCAATTTCCAATTCTTTGCCACCACAAAAAGAGCTGCTATAAATATTTTTGTACATGTGGGTCCTTTTCCCATTTGTTTGATCTCTTTGGGACATAGCCCTAAAAGTGCTATTGCTGAGTCAAAGGGGTATGCACATTTTGATAGCACTTTGATCATAGTTCCAAATTGCTCTCCAAAATGGTTGGAGTTTCACAACTCTACCAACAATGCATTAGTGTTCCAATTTTCTCACATCTTCTCCAACATTTATCATTTTCTTGTTCTGTCATGTTGGCCAATCTGATATATGATGTGGTACCTCAGAGTTGTTTTGATTTGCATTTCTCTAATCAAGGGTGATTTAGGGCATTTTTTCATATGACTATAGATGGCTTTAATTTCTTCATCTGAGAACTGTCTGTTCATATCCTTTGACCATTTATCAATTGGGGAATGGCTTGTGTTCTCATAAATTTGTCTTAATTCTCCATATATTTTAGAAATGAGGCCTGCAATTTTGCTAAAGTTGTTCATTATTTGAAGTAGTTTTTTGCTTGATTCTCTAGGATTCTCTAGGATATCATCATGTCATCTGCAAAGAGTGATAGCTTTGTTTCTTCTTTGCCTATTCTAAATACCTTCAATTTCTTTTTCTTCTCTTATTGCTAAAGCTAATGTTTCTAGTACAATATTGAACAACAGTGGTGATGATCCTTGTTTCACCCCTGATCTTATTGGAAATGCTTCCAGCTTATCACCATTACATATGATGCTTGCTGAAGGTTTTAGGTAGATGCTATTTATTATTTTAAGGAAGACTCCATTTATTCCTATGCTCTCTAGTGTCTTTAATAGGAATAGGTGTTGTATTTTATCAAAAGCTTTTTCTGCATATTTGAGATGATTATGTTTCTGTTAATTTTGGTGTTGGTATGATCAATTATGTTGATAATTTTCCTAATATGAAACCAGCCCTGCATTCCTGGTATAAATCCTATCTGGTCATAGTGTATTATTCTTGTGATAAGTTGCTATAATCTATTTGCTAATATTTTATTTAAAATTTTTGCATCTATATTCATTAGAGAAATTGGTCTGTAATTTTCTTTCTCTGTTTTGACTCTTCATGGTTTAGGTATCAGCACCATATTTGTATCATAAAAAGAATTTGGTAAGACTCCTTCTTCACCTGTTTTCCCAAATAGTCCATATAGTATTGGAATTAATTATTCTTTAAATGTTTGATAAAAGTCACTGGTAAATCCATCTGGCCCTGGAGATTTTTTCCTAGGGAGTTCATCAATGGCTTGTTCAATTTATTTTCCTGAGATGGGGTTATTTAAGTATTTTACTTCCTCTTCTGTTAATCTGGGCAATTTATATTTTTGTAAATATGTATCCATTTTACTAAGATTGTCAAATTTATTGGCATACAGTCGGGCAAAACAGTTCCTAATTGTTATTTTAATTTCCTCTTCCTTGGCGGTGGAGTCACCCTTTTCATTCTTGATACTAGTAATTTGGTTTTCTTCTTTCTTTTTTTTTAAATTAAATTAACCAAAGGTTTATCTATTTTATTGTTTTTTCATAAAACCAGCTCTTAGTTTTATTAGTTCAATTGTTTTCTTAGTTTCAATTTTCTTAATTTTTCCTTCGGTTTTCAATATTTCTAATTTGGTGTTTTGAGAATTTTTAGTCTGTTCTTTTTCTAGATTTTTTGGTTGTATGCCCAATTCATTGATCTCTTTTTCTTTTTATTTATGTAAGCATTTAGAGATATAAAACTTTCAGGGGCTTCTTCTTGACCTGGGCTCTTGCAGCCATGAGCTTTGTGGATGTCTTGGGCTCTGCTGGGTTCAGGTCACTCATGCTCAGATCTACCCCAGAGCCTCCTAGGGCTACCTGGGACCCCATTGACCCCAGCTTGTCTGTCTCAGGGTCTCTGGATCTGGAGTCTCTCTAGGAATTCCTGAGGTAAGTGAGAAAGTCTAGAGGTGATTTACAGTGGTGCATTTCTAAGCCTTGCTAGTGCATTAGTTGGTGATCTAGGTTCCTCTATGTTATAGCACTCTGACCTTCTCACTACTAGGTTAATTTAGTGTTATTCAAAAGAAATGGCACTGGGTGGGTGGGTAGGAAGAGAAGTCTTCCAACCATATCCCAGTCATGGATCTCATTCCACTAAGTCTCAGTGATGCCCTTCTAGTCAGACATCTGGGTTTTATGATTACTGGTTTCTTCTTTGAATTTTGTCTTGTGAACTTCAGAACCACTGCTCTTTGTAGTTACTCTGATTGCTATAGTGATGTAAAAATTACATGGGCCAAGCAATAATTTTGATATAACTTCATTTTATGACAGCAATGAGTGCTTCTACTGACTCTAGGCTGACATAAAATGTCTGATCATGACTAGATGAAACTAGAGTGAACAAATTTTCCCACTTTTCATTAGTTGTCAGTTGAGTGGCAGATTTCATGCCATACATATGTATCTCATTGCTCTTTTGTTTTCAAATATATTACTCCAAGGAAAAGTGTAAAGGTTGTAACTCCTAATGAGCACACTTCAATGATGACTGTAAGAAATACCGTAGTGGTTATTGGTGTGGTTAAGATGGTTCTAGTCCACAATGAAAAACACTCAGTTGCAAATGTGTGAAAGTGACACCAAGTGACAAACTATTGTTGCAAAACATCTTAATTCTTCTGAAAGATCTTCAGAAGGAGCTGGTAGCTGGATGGGGTGTTACTGATCCTCAACAGTGTGGTATAGATTCTTGAAGTTGGAAGAACTGTGAGACATGTTACAAACTATTGTTATATTCATCCCCTAAAAGTGTTTGGGGGATTTTTTATTTTAAAACTAAGCATTTGCTTTGGTAGGGAAAAAAGGCCATCATATTTGAGCTGTCTTCCTAGTTCTTTTCCAAGGTGTTCATCTCATGTATACATCAAAACTGCAAGACTGATCAAAAGGTATAAGAAAACCTTATCTAGTGGGCCTAGAAATCTTTTCTCCATTGAGGGGATGAACTCACATTTATAGTTTGAGAAACAGAATTGCTCCAGAATCATAGAAATTGCTAAGTAGAGATGAAATACTAAAGCATAACCTTGCCTCATGCAGATCCAAGAGATGGAAATGAATATTCTTTGGTGGTATGGGAACCTGTTTAAACCCCACTGAAAATCTGTAGGCTATTATCAAGTTCATCAAGTACACTTTATATCCAATGTAGTAAGTATAATGATAAATTAAACAATTTGTAAAAATCCTGTAATAATAAAGTCAAAGCCAAATTTTATGCAACAACCGATTGCAGTTTAAGAACCTAGATTTAAGGTAGCTTGGTGGACATCCATAGGTAATTTTCTTTTTAAGATTCCAAACCAATACTTTACCAACCCTTCCAACCCTAGCCAGGAGCCTATCACTCCTATAAACTATGGTCCGGAGATCCAAATGCCATTCAACATCTTAACCAAATTTGCCTCTTCCTAATCCCTTGTGCCTTTGACAGCAAGGGCAAAAGCTTATCTATCCCCTCCTCCCCAGGCCCCCTCCCATTTTCATCCTTTTGCAAAGGCTTTGTCTCTAGCAAATACTTTTTGTTGTTAAAACTGTCTGGATCAGGGGTTCTTAATCTGGGGGCTCTCAAAAATATTTCAAGAACTTTTCCAACAATTTTCTTAGTAATCCTAATGTTTTATGCATTTAAAAATATTCTGAGGGCTTTGAGAATTCCTGATCTGAAGGGTCTCCTGGGGGCAGGTGAGTTAGTTTGTGTGTTAAAACATGTTATACAGGTTACATATTCGCACTCTTTTCCCCACTCCCTCCAAACCGCCCCCCCCAAAAAACCCCAAAAAACCCTCCCTTGTAACA
The DNA here is from genome assembly GCF_003287225.1 of Phascolarctos cinereus. NCBI lineage: Eukaryota > Metazoa > Chordata > Mammalia > Diprotodontia > Phascolarctidae > Phascolarctos > Phascolarctos cinereus. The sequence continues at coordinate 214,399,632 of NW_027556402.1, forward strand.
AAATTTACATCCATCTAACCCCAATCCCTCTAGCTGCCCAGAGAGTTTCCTTCACAACTAGAACTGGGTAGCAGTCATCCAGTTTAATTCTTGGTCTCATTATTGTCAACTCAACAGCTGGCTCAGCACAGCTCAGCAGAAAGTCATTCTTCATTGACTTTCACTTCGGGTCTTATCTGAGGTGCTAAGAGATAGGATTATTCCTTTCTTAGTTTCACATGCTTGATGATCCTTTCACCTCCATTGCCTTTTTAACCTCCTTAATAAAAGCCCAAGTGCTGGGGTAGGAAAACCAAGAAAAAGGAGTGAAGGATCAAGCTTGTTTGCTTTCCAAGAGCAACCAGCCTGCATTTTGAGTACAGGTTTTATTTCCACAATGCAAAGTTAACATCACCCATATGCAGGGGCTCTAGCAAACTTATTGGAGATTCACATTATTTTTGCTGCCCACATAAACTGTGGGCCCATGCAGCTTCATTTCACTCCAACCTCACTGGCCACAACTTTTCCTGTCAATCTTCTTCAGTTATCCTTCTATAGATGTCCTTCCACTCTTCCCATTATCTCAGGTCAAAATTAGAAAGGGGCACAAATGCAAATCTGTTAACTCTTAATCCAAGGCTGTCAGAATTAAATGGGTGATCACTTTGGCCAACACCTATGTGCAACTCATAAGGAGACCAGTGACAGTCTGAACCTCATTCAGTAACCAAATTACTTCACAAACACCACCACCACCAGCGTGCTTGCCCTGCAAACATCTGGGAGACAAGTCATATGATCACACTACTCATCAAACCTTCAATCCAGTGATACATCCCGTCACTCCATTCTCTGCCTGATGAAACGTATCACTACATTTAAAAGTCATTCAATCATGTTGCAACAGCAGCCTGTTATTGCTGGACAAACCCAAAGTTGGAAGTCATCAGCCTACTACCTTGAGTGCAGAAAAAGCTTTTAGAAAACCAAGATTTCCCAGGGATATCAATATACCTGCGAGTCAACAAAACTCCCGAAGCAGAAGAGTGGCCATTAGGAGAGTAGAACGATGAACTGGAAAGAATACTTGCTAGGACCCATGATCTGAAGATTCAAGAGCTTAGCCATTCTCTAAAATATCTGATCATCTCCAGGCATATTACAATTCTCCAGAGAAATTTAAGAGAAATTCAAAATATACACACACACATCCCCTCAAGTATCACAATGTTTATTGATAGATACAAGTATATAAAATCAGGGCATGAACATGACTTGATAAATTAAGTAGACTTAATTTCAATACTATAATAAGAGGGACCAATTCAAATTCTCACCATTTTTTGTTTCACACCCACAAAAACCACTTCTCCAAGGGCATTAACGATCTCTCAAAACTGATCAGTTTTGTGCAAGTAAACCATGTTTCTTTTAAAAAGACTTATGCACTTGCCCAGGCTCAAGGATATTAAAATCTAGCACATAAAGCCCATTACTAGAGGTAGAAATACAGGCAATATACTATTACGGCAACAACCATCGATTACAGTTAAGAATCCTCTGTAACAACCAAATGGATAATCAAATATTGCAACGACTCAAGTATTACACTGAGCAAAGTGCATCTCTACAGTATTCAGTGTTGCTATTCAGTTTCCTAACTTAAAACAGCCTATGATAACTGGCAGCCAAGAAGGTCCTTGCAACAGACTGCCTCCGCTTGAGAACTCAGGATGTAATTATTGCATGCTACTATAATACACTATCTAAACATTAAGGATACTCTAAGATATTTGATGGTAGACTATGATTAAGACGTTACACTACAAAAAACCTTAGGCAGAAGAACATCCTATTGACATGCTTCTGCTTTAGATATTGTGAAAACATGACAGCGGAATGAATGTTCGCAGTGGTTAGGTCAAACGCAGTTACATCCTAGCAACAGTATGTTTGCACAATTTTAAGGCTTTGGCTGGTCTTTAGTCAGCTTCTTCCTCTGATTCTTCTTCTTCAGCAGTTTCCAGCCAGGTGAGCCATTGGTTGACCTACGAAAATTAGATGAACAGCTTTTAGCATTCTGCACCAAAGAATCTTGCTTCTGTGGCATAGATCTCTATTAATACAAAATCCTATTTCACTTCTGCTGTTGAATGGGGTGAACTTTATTTTCCCAGAGCCATATTCATGAATACCAGACTACACCTTAGAAAGGGAACCTTAAGTTACCTATGCCAAAGTGCCATAACCAGGCCCAAATGGAATGGTCACCTTTGGCAAGAATGCCTAGGATTAGAAACCAGGTTCCTCTAAACCCTAGACCCTAATTTTAGAAATTAAGTCACCCCAAATGTAAACATATTAAAGAGACCTGTTGCTCAGCTTGTAAGAAGTTACTGTGATGCTCTAATCAGTCTGAGAAAAAATGATATTTTCTTTGGACCTGCTCAAGACTATATTAAAATCTAAGGTAGTATCTGTGGAGTACGGGAAAAAACATTAAGCTAGGTCTTTTAATTCCTTCATTTATACACAAGAGAATATTAAAACGCCAGTTTTAGTTCCCAAATCCTAAAAATTCTGTTTCCTATTATGTCCCTTGCTAGTAAATCAAATGAACAGGCTCAATGTGCTCAAATGTAAATTTAACATTTAGGGAGAATTTCTATACCTTTCCCAACCTGTAGGTGGCTTCAACTGAAAAGCTTTTTTCTAATGCAAATCAGTAGTAGCTAGGTGGACAATCTGCCAAATAATTCCTCTCATACTGTGGTTGGCAAAATTTCCAAACCCCATCTCTCTCTATGAGCCACTTTTTATTTTAAAATTATGGTGCCAAGGTCTTATTCTCAATGGATTTACTTTGTTGTATTATGCCTAACCCCTAATTATCTTAAAAGACATTGATGAATCTAGCACCAGTGATGTTCCACAGTTGTAGATAAATAGTATGACATTCAAGAACCATTTAATACAATACTTAGTTTTTAAAAGCTCATGTATGAATTTAGGCCAGACAACATTATCAGTTTAAGTGAAAATTTACCTGGAATAAAGCCTTGCCCTTCCCTGGAAACTCTTGGGTTATATCCTCTTTCCATGCCAGGAAAGCTTCCTCTTCAATTATTTCCATATCATAGAAATGAACAAAGAAGCGCAGTAACATGCCTACAAGGAAAATCAAAACCCACCATCAAGTAACATGTAAGAACTAAGCCACCCATATTTATGGTATTAAAACCCTAACCTCAAAAGCCAAAGGCTCACACAAGCCTCTATTAAGTGAAATACTGACTCACCTTTTGGAAAGTTGTTATTGTAGCAGTGCACCTGAAGAGCGTATAGGGCACTAACTTGTAGGTCGACGTGATCATGAAGGAACTTCTGCATTACTGGCTTGAAAGAGAGAAGCAGCTGTTTTTCCTGCTCCAACTGCTCTTTGGAAGGAGCAGAGGAAGAATCTGTTTCCTCATTGGGTGGGCTTACTTCACTAGAGATATACTGCAAGAAGCTGGACAAAAGAGAACAAGTCAGACCTGAAAGCTACTGTCTTTTTGGTGAAATTTTAGAGATTAGAAGCACTGTTACGACCAAATGCCTTCATCGTTTTTCTCAGCTTGAGTCTAAAGACCACAATTTATAACATCTTACCTAGTCATTAAAATGTTCACAAATCCCTTGTCTACATGAAGTTTGGGAGAAATGTTGTCTTTAATCCATTTATATATGGTTTGAGGGGATGGATCCAACTTTATTTGCTTCAACAGTTCCTTCTCCAATTTGAGAAGTGGGAACAAGAAACTAAGTCCCTTTCCCTCCAAAATCTCCAACATTCGATCCTTATTCTGATCAATTTCTGCAAGTGAAAAAGGTCAAATCCTACTAAGTAAAAAGTTAATTAATTTTGAAAATCAAGTAAGGTTTAACTAAATGAACACAAGCACTGCATCCCAGGGCAGTGACTTCATAACAAATACACTAAATACTGAATTCTTGATGTTTTGGTAACTGCAATTTGCATATATAGAAAAGATAAATAACTAACATACTTGGACCACCTTTATTTACAAAAAATTACTCATAAAGAGCTTGCTATTACCTTGATTGGAAGTTTGAATATTTCTGTGATTCCCATTGTCTAATACCATAGTGGGTGCTTATGTGGTTTGTTCAACAGGGCTAGGGGACTCTGTGATACAGGGCAACTTCCAGTTGAGGAAGCTTCCTCTACCAGTATAGCCTCTAGGCTCCTTCGCAATTGTCTTAGAAAACTGCCTAGAGATTTAAGACGGTGACTACTCAGGGTCAACATTCAGGTGTTAAAGGGAGAACCTGAACACAGGGCTTTCCAGCTTGAATCCAGCTCTCTACCTACTGTGCCACAACTGCCTCTTGGTGAGCTAAAGATAAAATGTAACGGCCTTCCAAGCATCCTCATAAAAAGAACCGACTACTCATACAAACACAAAACCAGCACCTTCTTACCTGGAAGCATTTTCTGCATATTGACTTTGCTTTGTTGGAAAAGTTCTGTTAACCATTCACGATCTTGTAACTTAGCTAATTGTTGAAGGCAAAGTAAGAAGAGAGGAAAGTGGGTGCCGCTTTCCAGTGGTTGAGCTAGCTCTGAAATGCTCACCAACTCTGAAATGATGGCCCGGGCTGCAAACTGTGCTAAATAGGATTTCACCAAAGGGATGTCTACCTCAAGTTTTGGGCACTGATCCAATACATTCTGGAAAGCCTGGAGGGAAAAAACCCCAAAAGCCCCATGAGCTTCAGTTCAACAGTTTTCAAGACTATTGGGCAGTTACGTTATTTCAACAGAAGCAATGCTCCCATACCTGCATAAAGTTGTCACTAGTGGCTATTCCTTCCTGTTTGAGTAAACTGATCAAAGCACTTGCTTTTTCTTTGTCTTCATCAGTCCTGTCTAGGGATTGGATGATTACTTTGCTTAACATCTCTGGGAGAAAGTGTTTGGGGGCCCTCATTTCCCGTACACCATTGACAGCATCATTTGCATTCCCACTATTCAGATACTCTGTCACCACAGCTTCCTGAAAGGGAAAAAACAGCCAATATATAAGCACCTTTCCTAGCTGTGCCATAAACTAAGGAAGATTTCCAGGACTATTTTAAGGATAACTTACAGTTAGTTTGAGTAGTTCTTCTTTTGATGGTGGCGGTTTTTTACTGATCTTGGCAGGCTTTTCTTGAATAAGTGGTGGATTAGTTTTGAGGCCAAGCTGAGGAGTCTAAAAATAGCAATGAAACACATTTAAAGATGATCTTTACATCATGTTGTACACATACATCTCACGTACATCTTCCGTTTAGTCCTATATGTTCAGTTGTCCTGACTTTATCACCAAAAGGAATGGCATTTGCTCTCTACAGAAGTATGGAAAAAAAGGGGGGGTGAGAAGAGAGGTCCTAATGTTATCATACAGGAACTCTTAAGATGTTCCTTACCTGTCCCAGAGGTGGTGTTTGAGTGCGTGGTGGTTGTGCACTTGGAGGAATCATAGTTATCTGGGGCTGAAGCTTTGGCACTTGATTTTTATTCATTAGAAAAGATTGAGCAGGCCTCAGACTAATCTGTAATGAAATACAAATTATTCTTACAACGCCATTAGACTTAAAGAACAATCACCTAGAAACCTTTATGTTTCACCTGTTCCCCCAAATCAGGCATAGTAGAATCTTAGTGAAGGCCTTTTACATAAGTGCTCTAAGTTTACTAGCAGGTAAACTTAAAAGGTGGGATTGACATTTATAATAAACCTATTAAGTATTCTTTTCTTAGGGTTACATTCCATCAGCTCAACTACGCCTAAGTTAAAAGAAAAGACAGCTTATTTACAGGGAACAATATAAACCATGTCTAATATTTTCCTTCCACTAATATGTAAGGAAATGAAAAAGGTAGCGTTGCCCTCATATCTCATAATCTTGTTCACAGGACGCTGGACATCCAAAGAAAGAAAAGGAGAAAAGAAAAGTATAGAAAAAAAAAAAGAGGTAAAGAATTCCAGCATTAAGTCCTCGTAATAACGCGTCTTTCTATAATCATTGGGCAATATATTTTGAATCCACAAACTATGGTTATGAATAACACAGGTAAAGTACCTCATCTGCATTAAGCTGTCCTTTCTTAGAAAACCGAGGTGGCATATCCTTCGACTGTCCTTGCAGCTGGGATAAGAGTCCCTGACTCTGGTTATGGTAGAGCTGGCTTAGCCCCTATTTCAGAAAGAAAGAAATAAAGTCTAGATATGAAGGAGTCCACAAATTATGGTAATAAAGAATCAGAACAGTCAAGTCATGAAGAAAGCCTAGCCGGATATGCCCAAAAAAAGTGAATGATGGAGGAGAATAAAAAAAATGTACCATCTAGCCTAACTGGTACTTAAGAATGAAGCCAATTGTTTCCAGGTCCACTAATTGGCACAATCTAAGTGAAAAGATTATGGCTTTATGAGTTGTAGAGATCTGGGCATTTTCCTAATTTTTATCAGAAATTAAGTTTTTAGATGTTTTTCATAGAGTAGATACAATTCAGTTCATTTTTAAAGGAAATTTGTATTCTAACTTCATGTGAAAATGCTTTAAAACGCTTTCTTACCTGGCTTTTCATAAACTTGCCTCCCATCTCTCCAAACTGGGATTGTGTAGGAGGCATGATATGACCCCCATGGCCATTGAAGAGTTGATTTGATCGATGACGTCCCATGGTGGGTGAAAATCTATCCTGGATAACTCCTGGACCAGTACCAATTCCGCTACCTAAAAAAGTATGATTAACAATAAGGATTATACATCTCTAAAAAAATTTCTACACATTAACTTTTCATTAATTTCAGTTACCTGGCATTTGTCCAAACATATCAGCAAGTCCTCCAAGTGGGTCCCTGTCGAGTTTCATCCTGGGTGGCATAAACGGTCCCTCCAGGAAAAAGTCACTTCTCATCCCTTGAGCCATAGGAGCAGGAATAAAAACTCCTAGATCCTTCAAAACAACAACAAGGTTTTGATCTGATTACAATTTATACAATTACTTAGAAGGCAAAACCATCGTTAAAAAGCCAGCACGACCAATCTATTCAGCCCTAATATAAAAATGAGAAAATGCAAAATGAAGTTCAATGCACTAAACTCACTGGCAACCTAAATCATCAAATCTCATACATTTATGGAGATGTTCAAGAATTAGCAAAGTCCCCACTATGTCTCAAGTATTACAAAAAATCATCCCTTACTTTTACTGCATCTTGACGGATTTGATTGATCGTCTTTGGTCCATTGTCAAGAAAAGCTTTGCGAGGAACCCAATTGTGTTCTCGCAACTCCACAGTATCCTTTAATTTAAAAAACAAAAAAACCAAGTTATTTTACATTTTATTTGGCAAAGAATCAAAATCAGCAATGGAGTTATTTATGGACACAGTCTTACCTGCAGCAGGAAACGAATCCTTGCTGGCAATTCCTTACTTAGCATTAAGGAACACATTCGGGCAAAATACTGATCCATTAAGGACTGAAATAGACAAAGATAGAATAATTGGGATACAATTTAAGATAAAATTGCACATGATATAAACATTTACTAATTCATACTAAAAATTATAATCAAAGTCTTTGTTTAAATATACTGGAATGGCCTATGCCCTCATAACTGATATGTTTGATATAGGAGATAAAAGAGAAGAATGATATAAAGACTAAATACCTTGGCTCTTTCATGGTCTAACCTAGGCCCCACTGTCCTCATTATCTGACAGAGGCACTCCAAATCCTCTCCCATATCTTTGAGTTGTACTCTCTTCTTCTTTTCCAAAAGCTGTAATGTACCAAGAATAAGAGAACTGATTAAATTCTTTTTAGCCACCATTAACATAATACCAGCTCAATATACTGTGAAAACTATCAGCTAAGGCATTCCAGCTTCCCAAAACAGCCACACTGGGCAGATGGCTTTAAAACATTAAAAGCTTATGGGTTACCTAAAAATGGTCTACACCTTACCTGACACCAAGTGGTATAAGGTACGAAAATGGTTCTCTGTTTTTAAGGCTACATCATTAATTTAAACTTTTAAAGGAAAAAACAAAACACTGAATACTTACTGTTTTGATGCACTTATGAAGGATAGATTCATGAATAAGATCAAGCTTGCCAAGCTCTCCAATGAATTTGATGTTTCCCAACATCTTGATCTTAGCAATGGCTCTCTGTTCCTCCTCCTCAGGAAGGAGGGGGTTGTCACGTTTGTCATAGACTAGAAAGTACCAAAGCCAAGTTTCAGTGCTCAAGCTTATTAACAAAAACCACCAGGGGGCTTAAGGGGACAGAGGTCAGGGAAAAGAAAAACGAAAAATCTTACTATCAACATTTCTGGTTCGGTTTTCAAATTCATCTTGAAGTTTGGAAATTAGGAGGCGTCTGAATGTCTATTGAAAAGAAGAGATACTAATGAAATATTCTAAAAGCAAATGAGTAGCAAATATAAATATGCAAACTATTTGGCAAGCAGAAAAGAAAGAAAAATGAACAAACCCTTACTGTGCTTTGCTTCTGTCCTGGTTGACCCTCAGCTGCTGGGCCATCAAAGTTTGGTGCATCTTCTGCCAGTCGCAGACATAGTTGAGCATACAATGAGCTATACTTTGGCTCTTCAAGGGCTTTGTCAACAATCTACAAATACAAGTTTGCTCCTTTAATAAACATTATTTGTTTGCTATTGGACTTAATATCTATTATACAGCTCAACAAGAAAATGGAGATTAAAAAGAAAAAAACACTCAAGAATTCTGCTAATCATTGTAGACTGTGTCCTCCTTCCATTTGTATTACTACAACTGTTTTTCAAAGAAATTATTTTCTATTTGACTGGAAAAAGAAACCAGGACCCTGGCTGCTATAGATGCCTCTTCATACACAATTGGATGCTGGGGAATGATGTTGATAGTTCTAATTAAGTACAGTACTTTTTGAACTTTAGGGACCCAAAGCAAAGTGTTCCTGGCTTAGGAGTCACCTCCTCTATGAAATCTTCCTTCCTGAATTCCTATAGTACTGTTTTCTTCCTCTTCAAATATTCCAGAACATTTCCTTCACTCTACCTTTACCCTGTGCACCCTATATTCATTCTTATTAATGTCTCTTTCCCTCCCTCTCATGCTCCCCCCCCCGCCCTCTTCTTCAATAATTTCAAAGTTACTTGAGTCAAGCATTTTGCAAGTCACACAATTTCAAAGAGTATTTAATATAGTTATCTTCAAGAATAGTTTTATCACCACAAATTAAAAATACGAATTGACTTAATTCAGGTGTTTTAAGAATTAAAAAATTCATTAAATTTAAGCTGTTAAATAATTAAAGGGAAGGGGGAAGAAAACAGTTTTTAACATTCATAGTTTCTTACCAGCAGTATGACCCCTTTTAAGATGAGTTTAGACTCTACACCCACATTGAGGAGCTCAAGGCATAGCTTGTCAAACTTTTCAGGAGTAAGCTTATTTAGTATGCTGGGGAAAGAACAAAACAGACATTAAATGTTTCTTCTTGGCACTAGTCCAAATACCAGAATACCTTCTGCACATTTTCCTTAGTTTATGTGATGAGCCTATAAGAAGTAGCTATATTCTCTTACCTAACAAATAATTTTCACGCACAACTCAACGGTCAAGACTGTTGGGTCTTACTTTATGTTTTAGGTCAAACAATGATGTTTTATAATTAAGCTTTGGGTGTACACATACTGAATCCCTACTGCCTGAAAAGTCCTAGAGATGTGGGGAGGCTTATGAACAAAAAGACAAACCTACTGGGAATTCAGAAAAAAGTTAACAAAGAGTATGTATTTCTAAATCCAGTGAATCTAATCTACCATTCGAGAAATATCTTACCACATCCCATGTTACCAAGTATTTACATGCTGGCTCATCAGCATAATGCACTGAACATTTTTAAAGCTAATGTGTGCACTATTACTCTTCATCTCCTTTGCTAATACATTACTAGTTGTCACTCTATCAACACAATTTATATGGTCTGCAAGCCATTTTTGTTGACAGTCTGATAAAAGTTCTTTCCTTACCCTCTTACTTTCCTGAAGATTGCGTCATGTCGTTCTTTTTCGTTTGCGGAGTTGTTTGCTGCGGAGTTGTCATCTCGTCTAGTGCTTCGTGCAGGGATCCATTTCTGAGCGTTTTGCCCTGGGGTTTTCCCCAGGAACTCGCTGATTAAGAGTGGAAAGGAGAAGAGTAAAAGCCAGGATTATGAATAACTTCTACAAATATCTAAATGTACTAAATTCACTAGCTCAAAATTGGGGGTGGGGTGGGGAGAAAGAGGGAGGAGAGATCAGTTGAACCCCCCCCACACATATACAGAGGTATATAGATAAATTAGAAATTTGTAAACACTACTCTAGGAGAGTTCTTAAGTGGCTTCTTGGAACTGTAAATCTCTTTGGGTCTCAGTCTCTTCTCTTTTCACAAACGAGGGCATCAAGAACAGAAGATTAACAGTCCTTAGATCTAAGGCTTTATGACTCTAAGTAAGAGAGCCAAATAAAAAGTAAAAAATAGCAAATACTATAGGAATTTTGAGGACTACTTTCCCAAGAAATACACAAGGTAGGAGAAGAAACAAGGAGCTAATAATGTAATGCACACTAATTAGTGAAGGACTCATGGCCTTCAGGCAAATTTTGCCCCAAACATTAGTACAGCATTATTTATTTTGGCGTTCCTAATATCTAAGACTAGATCAATTACAAGAAATGTGAGGAAGGATAGGAAGAACGTACAGACTGCACTAGAGAACAAAGGCCTCTAAGATGGAATGTTAATATTCCACAGCTTCAGAGACATGTAAATCGAGATACCTGTTGCCGGCAGTCTTGGGATAGTGCTGAGGCGCACCCCTACTTCCTCCTCCGCCCGAAGAAGCACTATTTTCAAAAAGACAAAGCTTTTAAGCCAAAATAACTTTACCTGACACGACCCCTCAGATCTTTATACATGAGTGTGCTATCTTTAGGAAAGAGATCTTAAGGGCCAATAATGCTATATCATTCTGGAAAAGTCTACACAAATTCTTTGATTACTCTGTATCCCTATTTAGCCAATTTGAAGTGAAAGACTGAACTCTGCCGCTTTTGAAGCTGGTTCAGCAGTGGTTTCTCCATCTAATTATACAGCCAACTAGTTAACCATTGAGCAAGGTGAAGAACAGGAAGGAGCTAAGTTGTACTGGTGTATTTAAAGGAGACCTAATGAAAACCTTTTAAAGACTTTCCAGCAAATAGGATTCCAGCATTAACCTGTTGGGTTCACCCCAGTATCTGTGGATCTTAAGCATTATGATTGGATATTTTGCCCCAGTTTTACTTTGTCAGTTAAAACTATTCACACATTACTTACCTGAAACGAGAAGCACCCCCTTCTGCAATCGCACTCTCCACTTTGGCGGCTTGACAACGAAGAGTCTTCAAAAGAATAATATTAATGGATGAGGGTGGGGAGGGGTGGGGGGAGGGGGGGAGAAGTGAAAACCTAAGAAAAAAATTTAAAAGGGGCGAAAATAATCAGGATTAGAGATAGTAGTACATACAGAAGAATCTCTCCCCCCCCCATTCCTAAAACGGTTATCAATCCAACTAAGATTCTTCCAGATGCCAGGGCGGTGGCTTCTCAGGTCTCTACTGCAATGCAGATCTCCTCGGACTAAAAACAAAAGTGTGTCCAAAACACCCCAGGGAGGGGGGGAGAAGAGGTGAAAAATGGCCAAATTGTTTTTTAACCCCCAAACCCCACCCGTCCGGATCTTGGGGCTGACCAGAACAGCCGTACAGATACCTTGGTTTCTCAAAGAGGCTGGAGCTTGACCAGCTGACCAATGTCCTTAAACCAGAGTTAAAAACAACCACCCACGGGAATTGTGCCCGCCTCACTCTAGGAGAGTGAGGCCCCCTCGGCCAGGACCGAGCAGGATCTATCGATTGGCCTCCCCCCCTCCCCACCCCGCTAGTCTAATTAATCACTGGAGGGAGGTGACGGAGCGGCCACCGGCCCGGCCCTTCAAACAAAAGACCAGGGAGTCCCTGGGGCCCAGCTTTTGTTTCCCTCCCTCGCTCCGGCCCAGGCCCAGGCAGCGCCCACGGCCCAGCCGCTCTTTGTTCTCGGGACAGGAAGGTCTCGGTCTAGGTCTCGGTCCCGGCCCCTCCCCGCCCCCTCCCCAAATCCCCGGCGGCGGGCTCGGGGCGCTCCGGGAGCCCGCACCTCCTCCCCGCCGGGCCGTCACCAAGGACTCCTCTGTGCTGCTCCGCCGCCTCGAGCTCGGCCTCTCCCCGCCCGCGCGCACGCGCCTTTCGAACGGCCGAGCCGGTAACCGGCCCCGGCTCGATCCGGCAGCCAGGCTCGGCCGCCTAGCCGCCGCTCGCTCGCCCGCTCGCCGGTCCCGCCCCGGGCCGCCGCCGCCGCCGCAATGCGAAACGGCCAAGCGAGGCCTCCGGCGCTCCTGCCACGGCCTGGCCTCGGGCCGCTCCCGCCGGTCGCTTCCCTCCCTTCCTCCTTCCTGCCTCCCTCCCCGCCCTCGGCCGGCGCCTCGGGCTAGCGGCCCCTCCGCTGCCCGTCCCAGCCCCGCCGGGCCCAGCCTCTTTCCCGGGGCCTTCCCGAGGAGGCTCGGCCACGCAGGGACCCCCGCGGCGGGCGGCCAGACCCAGCCCGGCCGCAGCCATGGCCGCCTCCGCCTGCCGCCGCCATTTTGTGCCGCTCGAGAAGGAGCCAGAGGACGGCGGCCATCTTAGAGCGCGCCGCTCCACGGCGGCCGCCGCGGCCCCGCTCATCTCACCTTCACCGAGGCCTCAGCAGCCGCCGCCGCAGCTGCCTCCTCAGGATCCGGTCGTCGGGGACGGGGGGAAGGGGGAGGGGAACGGAAAACAAAAAAGGGGGAGGGAAGGGGGAAGGAGCCGGGGACTAGGTGAAGGTCTCAGCTCAAGGGAGTCGCTGCTGCAGCCTCCACCCGGTACCCACCGCCACCTCCATAGAGCTCCAACTCGCTGCTGGCGCGGCGACTAGTCTGCAGCCGAACTTATCACTCCGGGGCAGCCGAACCCACCGGAGCCGCCCCGAACGGCCCGCCCGCCGCCCAATCAGCGACCGATCTGCTCTGCACCGCCAATCCGGGGCGGGCCCCGGGGCGGGGCCAAGGCACCAAGCTGGGTTGAGGCGCAGCACAGCCGCAGTGCGCCAAGCCTTATTCACTAAGCCTCTTAGGTCAAGTAAGTGGCGTAAGGGAGCTGGCGAGCTGGATCCGGGCGGAGGCGGCGGGGTGGGGGCAGGGGGGTTTGCGTAAATCTGGGGAAGCCGATGGAGGCGGCCTTCCTCCTGTCCTCCTCCAGCGCCTCATTGTTCCCGTGGCCCACCCGGATTACACAACCTCTCGCTTTTACGTGGGGCGGGAGGGGAGCCGACGGCGGCGGCGGCGGCGGCGGCGGCGACGGCGAAGGCTCCTTCCTCCGCTTGCCTCTCTTCACTCCTCCCTGGCGGAACCCGAGGAAGGGTCGCCCCCTCCCCATTGCTCCTGGTCGCCGGTCTGGAGGCGCAGCCGATCTCCAAGCGTCTCCAGGGCCCCGGGAACGCCAACCGCGGCTGGGGTGGCTGGGCTTGTGCAGCCCGGGGATGGGGGGGGGGCCTGTGCGTGCTGCGCTCCCCGGCTCGGTCGCGTGCTCGTGAACCCCAGCAAGGAGCAGGGAGAGGGAGCCTATTGTCCGTGGGTCGTGGGCGCGCGGAGGACCCCCGGGGTGGGGATGCTGCCCCTCCCCCACCCCCCCATCCCTGCAGAGGGCCAGGCTGGTCCAGCAGCACCGGCAACTGCCCCCCCCCCCCCCCCCGTGATGGAGAGGCCGGAGCATCCCCCTCACCATCCTTTTCAAAGGACCGACTGCTCTTGGTATGATGTGGCCAGAAGCAGGACCCGCACCTCTCCAAAAAAAGAAGGGACCCCACTCCCCCCCCCCACACGTCCCCGGTGACCTATCCAGAAATGGAAGGAATGAAAGGCCAGTGTTTGTTAAAGGCCCGGGCATGTCAAAACAGCTCTGGAGTGTTGAAAGCAGCCCAACCCCTCATTTAACCCAGCCTTCGAGGTTTCCCTAGGACCTGGGAAGCCGATAATAGAAAACGAAATCCAGGGGAGTGGTTCCACCTTAAGAGGTTTGAAGTCCGGTTTGAGCATCCTTAGATCTTTTGTCCAGACCGTAAATGGAGAGGGGAGCACTTGCTCTTGTCCACCCTCAAGCCTATTCCTGTGGAATTGATCTCATTTGAACCCTAACCTTAACAGCTGAAACCAAAGCAGTTCCCAGACTTGTGATTTCTAAAGGGGAAAACCTCACTTGTTTTCAGTAAAGAGGAAAATTTTGATTAAAATGCAAATTATTTCTCTTGTAATTTGTTAGTTTTCCTGCTTTGGGTTTACAGATAGGAGTCTAAACCTTGAATTGGGAAAATCTAGTTCTGTAATCCGAATGAATCAACTTAAGATGCATGAATTTAAGGTGACATCTCTAAATTGGAATCCTTGACCAAGGAACATTGGCTTAGCCTAGATCCCAAAACCTGGAAGTCCAGTTAAAAAGATTAAGGGGCTCACAAAATTCAGCATTTATTGTCAAACACAGCTGCAAAAATAATTTTGTAAACTTCCAAATCCTTTGTGTGCTAAAAATTCCAAAATGTGTTCATTGATTGATTCACTTAAACATTTCTAGTGCTTGCTGCCATTGGAGGTAACCGTTGTGGATAAAAGAACAAAAGAAATGCTTCCTGCTCTCTGGAAGTTTACATTCTACTGGGAGAACACCACATTTAAATAGATAAATACAATTAATGAGGCAGGAGAGAGCACTAATCAAAAAAGACTTACTTAGGAGTTGGGTTGACTTGGATCGACCGAAAAGCATTTATCACCTACTATATGTCAGGCACTGTGCTGGGTGCTGGGGATGTACGGAGAATGAAACAACCTTTGCTCAAGGATCTCATATTCTAACAGGGAAGAAAAGAAGGAAATAAGTATTAAGTCCTTGTGAGGTAGATGCTGTCATTAGGGGAAACTGAGGCAAACAGGTTCAGTGACTTTCGAAGGGTCAAGCAGCTAGCTTCTGAGGCTGGCTTTGAACTCAGGTTTTCTTCAATGCCTCACAGACAGGTGTATGCAGAATAAATATGAGAATAAAGGCAAAGTAGTTAAATACAAGGTAGTTTGGGAGGGAGGGCACCGGCTGTTGGGAAGATCAGGAAAGTTTGTGTAGAAGGCAGTGCTTGAGTTGGGAATTGAAGACCAGGTACCTGTGAAGTAGAAGGAATGCATTCCAGGCTTGGGAGACTAAGGAAGCCTAAAGCTGAGATCAGGAGACCGGAAATGGAGTGTTACATGGGCCCAAAGGTCAATTTAGCTGGAATGAAAAGTGTGAGGGAGGGAAGAAAGGAAGCCACATATTCTGAGAGGCAGATGTGAAGAGAGTGTCTTCCTTGGCATGGGCAACAGCTTGAGCAAAAGCATAGAGGAAGGGCTTGTGATGACCCAGTAAACCAGTCTTGGGAACCTTGTGTAGTTAGCTTTTACTGTCAAGCTAAGTTCCCCAAAAATCAAATTTCAATTTTTACCCCAAACTGCCAAGTATTGGAACTTTCATTCTATGTCAGATCTCTTTAGGACTGAAAAATGCTTGGATAGCTGAACTTATTAAACTAATAAATTTTGCTTAAACTTTGTTTTAGTTTCATCAATACAGTTGGTATAATAATGTTAAGTTGCAGATAATATTGAAGGGGTTTTGCATTCCAAAGGCTTAAAATAATATCAATGGGCTTATGACTCCTAAATCTACATTTCCTCCCCTGACCTCTTAGCTTGAAACAGTATTTTTCTACTTGCATTCAATATGTACAACCTATCTTCCCTCTGAAAAATAGCCCTTCTTCCATTTGTTTTCCATTTATCTCAGTGGTTCCTCCATTTTTCTAAGCTCCTGGACATAAAACTTCTTCTTAAACCACCAGTTCACCTCTTCCTTTCCAATCTCAGCAGATGAGTTGGCCACTCTCCCCCTCCCCCAACACTTTAAAGATATCTTTACAGAGAAAATGGCGGTCATCAGGCATGAATCCTAATATAAACTTCCATTTTATCCCTAATGCTGTCTTTTTGGTTTCCCTTTTAGTACCAGAAGTTTTTCCTCTTATTTTGTGCCCTGTAAATTGTACCTTAATTTGTACCTCTGAATATCATCCCTTTCTAATGTCTCCCACACCTCACTCCCTTTCCTCTCATATTTAATGTCTCTCCGTCCACAGTTTATTTCCATTTTGTCTCTAACATAGATGCTACCAATACAAGCTAGCTACAAGAGCTTATTTTATCTTCACAACAACCCTGGGAGAAGGGTGCTGTCTCCAGCAGACATCAATTAAGTGATTGTCATTGCTCAAACAGCTAGGAAATGTCTGAGGGAAACTCCAACTTAAGGTCTTTCTGACCCCAAGTGACTCTATCCAGTAGGTCATCTAGTTGCCGTGCTTTCACATTAAAAAAAAAATCCCCCAACAACCCTTGTGTTTTGTCTTTCTTTGTATCCCTAGTGCTTAGCACAATGTCCAGAATGTAGTAGGTGCTTAACAAGTGTCAGCTGACTGACTTGACTCACCAGGGACCTTACCTAGCTACCCATCTCCTTACTTTGGCACCAAGCCCCTTGTACATTTAAAGTAATAATTGGAGGTAAATTTACTTAGCCCTTGTGGCTTACCTAGTACTTTTCTAACAGTAGCTGGATGAAGTAGGAAGTAGTAGTATACATGTTTTCCACCTCTACTTGGCCCTTTTTTAGGGTAGAGTGGTGGGGATCATACCTGTGATTTCATGGGTGTTTTGCTCATATAGACTGGTGCCCCCCCCCAACTTTAGAGTTACCTGGATCATTGAGAGGCTAAGTAACTTGCTCATGGTAGTATGGCTGGAATGTATCAGAGGCAGCACTTGAACTCAGGTCTTCTTGACCCCAAGTCTATCAACCCCTCTACCCACATTTCCTTTCTGTCCCTTTTTTAGGCTCCTGTAATTTGGTTTCCTCACAACTAAGAATATTCTCTCATATTGCCAGTCCGGTCTCTTTTATCAAATCTCATGTCTTTTCTCCTATGTTAATCCTTCTTGACTTCTACAGTCTGGCATTTTGAGCTGTTTCCTTCTACTTAAAATTCCCTTGTCTCTTGGCTTGTGACCCTATCTTTTCCTGGTTCTTTCTTTGACTCTTCTCTCTCATTTCCTAGTTCTTCTGTGGGTCCATTGTTGGCCTTCTGCTGTTCTCTGCATTCACCCCATTGATAAATGCATCCATTTGTAGCTTCAACAGTCACTTCTGGGCTGATGGTGTTCTGACTTCTATCTCCAGTCCTAGGCTCTAAACTCATGCCTGTGAGACATCTACTGGATGTCCTTCAGATGCAACAAATCCTAAACAACTTATTTTTCTCCCCTCTCCCCCAAACAAGACCCTTAGTTTTAACAGTGGTCTGCCATTTCTCCTAGTTTCCTAGATTTAAAAATTTGGAGTCAAATGACTTTTAGTCTTATACTATTGTGTCACCAAGTACTGATGTTTTTGTTTCTTCATAATGCCCCTCATATTTGGCTGTTCTCCATTCCAATGCTTTTCCATTTGATGTCATGTTGCTGGCAGGGGCCTCTCACTACTTCTTGACATAGCTCATTGTTCTTGAAGCAGGGTAAGATGACTTTAAGATAGGTCACTCCATCTTGGCATCTCTCTGAATCAAGAGACCATCAGTTCCTCCTTCTGGTGGCCCAGAAAGATATGATGTCTCCATTGTCCTCTCCCTCTCCTCACCTTTTAGGTTTTATGGATGGGGCCCATCTGAAGCACAAAGTCGCAGTCTCCAGGGAGATAGAGCTTTTTAGCTTCTCTCCCCAGCCTCCCTTTACACTTATGTTGAGCTGAAATTACATCCTTGTAATTGTTTGTAGCACCAGGGACTTGGATGAGACAACCTCATTTCCCAGCCCTATATCCCACTTATAATTCTACCCTCTGGAGCCAAATGTCTTATCCCTTTTCTCCATGAAATATTGGAAGATAATTATACATCCTCCTTCGATCTTTTCTACTTCAGATTAAACATCCAGTTCCTTCCATTAATCCTTATATAGCATGCTTCTGATTCTCCTTTCTCTCCTGATTACCTCTTCCTACTTATCAGAGTGCTTCCGAGACCCAAACAAGCAGAGACAACAGCAATACTACCACCTTCCTCATTCCATGTTAGTCCAACCCAAGCTCACATTAACTTTTAGAGCTACTTCTCTATATTCTTGGCTCATCTTAAGCCAAGGGTCTCCTAAAATTACTAGATGACTCTGTAGCTGAGCTCTTGTAATTATTTTCACGTGAACTGCTGCTTAACAGGTCTCCCTCCCCAATCCCCTTATTCCCTCCTCCTTTAATCAATTTAGTTTTTTGAAACTTGGGTGTGTAACATTACATGTGCCCCTATTATGTTTCTTCATGAACTATATCTCGAGATCCTGAAGAAGAGGTAGATGTGATGGTTCAGCCACTGTCAATGATCTCTGAAAGAATGGAGAGGTATCACCAGATGGGAGAAGGGGAAATATTGTCCATGTTGAAAACAGCATAAAACAGTAGAATGGAGTCTGCAAACTAGTAAGATAGTGAGCTTAATGCTAGAACTAATGGCCAGTGAGGTCCCTTTAAGCTCTGGAACTGTGAAATTCTGCAGTCATATCCATTGGTCCAGCCTGTCAATAGCTTCTTGAATCCACTGTCTGTCATCTCGCCTATTAGCTGTCAGCTAACCTGTTAACTGTCACTCCCAGGTTCACGTCATTCATGAATTTGTCATCATCCCAGTCACTGATAAAAATATGGCATCGTCCACGGGGGAGGATAGAGGCTGCTAGCAAATTACCAGTGATACTCCTCTAGATTGGCCTCATCCTATAAATCAATAATCTTTGCATCAGTTGTTCACCAGTTGCCCAGTTGTGAATCTACCTAACTGTACTTGGCTTGCATTTCCATTTTGTCCTCAAGAGTGTCAGGAGAGACTTTGTCAAACGCTTTGCTGAAATTCAGGTATCCTAGTGTTTCCCTGCTCTACTTGCATAGTAACCCTGTCAAAGAATGACATAGAATTACCTTGGTATGACTTTAATCTTGTTAAAGCAAGTATTTCATCGTGTCATTTAAGTGCCAAACCTACCATGACTCTCCATTTCTTTTGAGTTCAAGAGAGGTAGTGCTTTGAAATGGCTTTGTAGTTAGAGGTACTAGATTCAATTTCTGGCTCTGCCACTTATACATCACTTGTATAACCCTGGGCAAGCCAATTAACCTCTTTGGGCCCCATTTTCCTTGTCTGTAAGCAAGTTTGCATGAGAAGAACTCTAGGATCCTTTTTAACTCTTTTGCTTAATCTTAATCTTTAAGGCGCTACATCATCTGTCTACACCTTAACTAATCACTTCATAATACACTGCTCTCTGGCATCAATCTCTCGCTCAAGGTGGTGTTGCCATGTGTGAGGGGTTCATCCCTTCCCTCTTTTGCTCATGTTGCCGGAAACTAACCAAATTCTACCTTTTCATTACATCTCAGCTAAAGACCTTCTCTTTGAAGCATCTCAATTAGCGATTATTTCTTCCTTCTCTATATTCCTGTTGTACCTAAAAATATAAAGGTGGGATTAAGTTTTAGTTTTTTAGTTGATAAACATTCATTAAAGAGTGCTGGGCAACTGTGCTAAGTCCTGGGGGTACAAAAGAAAGGCAGAAGATAGTCCTTGCTCTCTGGGGGCTCACAGACTAATGAGGGAGACAGGAAACAAAGAACTATGCACACACAAGCTAATGATATGAAGGGCCGGGTAGAAAAGGGTAAGAGCAGGGCTGGGGATCCTGCTGCCTCGAGGCCACATGTCACCCTCCAGGTCCTCAAGTGTGGTCCTTCGACTGAATCCAAACTTCACAGAAGAAATCACCTTAATAAAAGGATTTATTCGGTAAAACGTGGACTCAGTCAAAAAGCCGCACCCAAGGACCTCTGGTTTAGAGGCACCGAGCCTTGACGGAAGCTGATGTGACAGAAAGGCAAAGATGAGGAAGAGGTGCATTGTAGGTGTGGCATGTTCCTCGCCCCCTACTCTAGATGTATACCTGGACAAGCCCTTTACGGTTATATAGGCACTGGGGATAGTTTGCTCCAGTGCAGATGTGGATGACGGCAGGCTGAGTTCATTTTGTCTGGAATATAGTTTGGTGTAGATTAATGTGAACTAATGCTGGAATGGTAGGTTGGACACAAACTCTGCAGTGCCGTAAATGCCAGGCTGGGGATTTTGTCTGTTATCCTGGATCAGTCTATTAAAATTATTTGTTATTATGATATTAAACATTTGTGAAGCACTTACAATGTGCCAGGCACTAGGGATACAAAGACAAAAAAGCAAATAGCCCCTACCTTCAAGGAGATTTTCGTCCGGGGAAACAACATGTACACATATAAGCAGATGCGCGATGCCTACAAAACACAAGATCATTTCAGAGGTAGGGGAGGCACCCCTGGGGTAGGAGTGGGCATCAGTCAGTGGAAGTTTCCAAGCTAGGGAATGATATGATCAGACCTATGCTTTA
Organism: Phascolarctos cinereus; assembly: GCF_003287225.1. Classification (NCBI taxonomy): domain Eukaryota; kingdom Metazoa; phylum Chordata; class Mammalia; order Diprotodontia; family Phascolarctidae; genus Phascolarctos; species Phascolarctos cinereus. The sequence continues at coordinate 214,420,359 of NW_027556402.1, forward strand.
GGAAGATTATTTGGGCAGCTATGTGAGGGTTTGTTGGAGAAGGAAGTGGGGAGACCAATTAGGAGACCTGACAATAGTCCAAGGGAATGGTGATTAGAGTGGGAAGCTAGGCTTGGGGCCTCTGGAGAAGACAGGGCAGACCAAAAATGTTGCAGAGGTAGAATTAAAAGGAATTGGCAAATAATTTGAACTTGGAAGGGTAGAGATAGGGAAGAGTCTATTTGGTATGACTGAGGTAATGAGCCTAGGTGATGGGGAGGATGCAGTATTCTCAGAAGAAATGAAAAAAAAAATAGAGCAGGAAAAGTTTGATGGTAAAGACAATGAGTTCTGTTTTAGATATGTTGATTTTGAGATGCCGTTGGAACATTTAAGTGGAGATATTCAACAGGTAAATTGGAGATGCAGGGCTGAAGTGAAGGAGAGAAATTGGCCCTGGATAGATGACAGTCCTCTGTGTAGAAATGATAATGGAGCCCTTGGGGGCAGATGAAATCACCAAGGAGAGGGTATAGAGAGAGAAGAGAGGAGGGCCCAGGACAAAGCCTTGTAGAATACCTGTAGGAGCATGATATGAATTATGAACCAGCAAAAGATACTAGAAAGGAGTGGTTAGACATTTAGGAGGAGAACGGGGAAAATAGTGGGAGCCAAGCCAGGAGATTGTGTCTAGGAGGTGGGGCTTGTCATCTGTGAGAAGGTACAGAGAAGTCAAGGAGGATGAAGCCTGAGAAGAGACCATGGGATTTAAGCGTTTATCAGATCATTGGTAACTTGGAGAGAGCAGTTCCAGCCCAGTGGTGGGGTTCTGTTGGTAAATGTTTAACAAATAGCTCCTGATGAGTTTTATGTTTAATTTTCATCATTAACATTTTCTCCATCACTTTCTTAAGTCTAGACAATCAACAGAATAATAAATGAAGCCCTCATTGGCTGAATTCTGGAGTGTAAATGCTCATACTGAAAATTTAACAATAGGCTCTTTCAAACCTGTAGGAGCTGGTTCCAGCACTCTTGAGTAAATGGAAACCATGAGAGATTGAGTAGTGAGTGGATGGTGAGCTAGGGAGTCAGAAGGTAGCTAATTATTTAGGGGAGTGTGACAGGGAAAAGGAGAAAAGATGGAGGATGATAATTTGGGGGGATAACAGAGACAAGTGAAAGTGGTTTATTTTTTAAAGAATATTGGGGAAACAGACCATGTTTATGGGCAGCACAGTAGATAGGAAGAGATTGAAGATTAGAGAAGTAGGGACTGATTGGTTGGGACAAGCTCCTTGAAGAAATAGGAAGAGAGGCATTAAGGATATGGGTAGAGGGGTCAGGCTTAGCAAGAAGAAGTGACCAAGAAAAAGAAGGAAGAGAGAATAGGGGATGATGTAGAAGAGTTTTGTATGAAGTAGGGAAAAGGCAGCCTTCTCCTCATCTCAGCCAAACAGAAAGTGGAACTGGGAAGGTGATTTTGAGGAGGGAGAGAAGGTTTGGGACAATTGCTTCAGGAAGCTGCCAGTTAGGGAAAAATAAAAGGGTTACCTTTTGGCAGGGAAGGTCCAGTTATCTAATCTCTGTTAGATAACATACATTTTAACAGGCTCAGAAAGGCGCAGTTTTGTGACTTCGTGCAGCCCATCTGAAGTTGATGTGATCCAGAGTTGAGGATTGAGAAGATGTAAACAACGGCAGAAGAACAATGAGGCAAGAGATTGGAGGGCAGAAGACAATGAATCTTGGACCAGTTAGTTATAGGGTTGAGGCTATGAAGAGAGAAAAGTGAGGCCAGAGCAAGGCTGATGGACCAAGAGGACAGGGAGGGATAGGTCCATAGAAGTCAAGATGAGGATCAATCAGTCAATCAATGAACATTTCTTTTTTTTCCTCCTCTTCTTTTTTATTTAGTATTTTATTTTCTCCCAGTTACATGTAAAACCAGTTTTTACCATTCACATTTAAAACTTTGAGTTCCAAATTCTCTCCCTTCTTCCCTCCCCACTCCCCTCATTAAGAAGGCAAGCAATTTGATATAGGTTGTACATGTGTAGTCATGCAAAATATAGCCATAATAATCATGTTGTAAAAGAAAACATAGACCAAAAAAACTCAAGAAAAATAAAGTTTTTAAAAAGTATATTTCAATCTGTGTTCAGACACCATCAGTTCTTTCTCTGGAGATGGATAGCATTTTTCATCATAAGTCCTTCAGAGTTGTCTTGGATCTCAATGAACATTTCTTTAAGTACCTCCTATGTGCCAAGGCCTTGGGGATACAGATGGAAGGAATGAAACAATTACTACTCTCAAGGAGCTTAGACTGAGGAAAAGAGGGAAGGACAGGAGGTTAGGAGTACACAGAATTTCAGAACGGTGAGACAGATTGGGTTGATGAGGTCTAAGGGGTAAATAGCTTGGTAGGTAACTGAAGTAGAGTAGAAATGTTGGTCTTGATAGGCAAGAGTTTTGAAAAGGATTAGGTAAAATGAATTCAAAGGAGCAGCTGAGATAAGGGATGTCAAATTTTTTGCAAATGTAAAAGTGGTACTTAATGCTAGGTATTATTATTAAAAGAATTGACAATAGCAAAGATGGGGAGCCCCTGTAAGGAGGAATTGTTGTGAGAGGGCTACCCTCCCAGATGGAGGATGGCTGCTCCTTCCTTCTTGCCCTCTGACATAAAAGCAGCAAAAATTCTGTTGATTCCTCCTGACTCAGTATGTCAGAGGGCAGGGGAGGAGAAGGTGGCCAAGGTGGAGATGTCTTCCACAGTAATTCAAGTTTCCAGGAGTGCCAGAAGATGGGAATGAAGGGGAATTTGTTAATACTTACAGGTCAGGCCAAAATCAGAAGAAAAGCAGAAAACTGGGGAAAAATTTTTATAAATAGTTCCTCAGATAAAGGTCTCATATCTCAAATATATAAAGAACTTTGTCAAATCTATAAGAATGTAAGTCATTCCCCAGTTGATAGTCAAAGGATATGAACAGGAAGTTTTCCAATGAAGAAATCAAAGCAATTTATAGTCATATGAAAAAATGCTCTAAATCATTATTTATTAAAGAAATGCAAATTAAAACAACCTTGATATATCATTTTACATTTATCAGGTTGGCTAAAAGGATAGAAGGGGAAAGTGACAAATGTTGGAGGGGATGTGGAAAAATTGGGATCTTATTTCATTGTTGGTGGATCTGTGAACTGATGCAACCATTTTGAAGAGAGATTTGGAATTATGCCCCAAGAATTATTAAACTGCCTATACCCTTTGACCTAGCCACTATTAGGTCTGTTTCCCAAGATAATTGAAGGAAAATGGAAACTACATGTTCTAAAATATTTATAGCAGTTGTCTTTGTAGTGGCAAAGAACTGGAAATTGTGGGGTGCCTGTCAATTAGGGAATGACTAAACAAATAAGAAATGATGAGCTCAATGATTTTAGAAAATCATGGAGAGAGCTCCATGAAATTATGAAGAGCAAAATGAACAGAACCAAGAGAACATTGTATACAGTAATACAAGTATTGTCTTAAGAACAACATTGAGCAACTGAGTCATTCCGACTATTATAATAGCCAAATTAACCTCAAAGATTCTGTGATGAAAAATGCTGTTTGAATCCAGAAAGGAATATTGCTGTGGCGTAGGAAATGATGAACTGGTTGATTTAGAAAAATATGTAAAGACGTGGATTTATGAAGGAAGATGCTATCTACCTTTAGAGAAACAGATGATAGAAATAAGCATAGTATGGTCTTACATATATGTGTATGAGTGTATGTGTGTGTGTGTGTCTTTACACATACATATATATACATATACATATGTGTATATGTATGTGTCTCCACACTTATTTGTAACCTTTTTTAGAGTGGGTGGGAGGAGGGAGGGGAAAAAATAAAGTAAATAGTGCAGGGCAGAGAACAAAGGAAAACCAATAAGGAAGCAAAGAAGAGGTAGGCAGCTTTGAAAACAATGTGTAGTATTTATCATATAGGTTTTCTTGAAATGGAAATTTATTGTTTACATTAAATCTTCTCTTATGGTTTACTGTGTGCGTGGCAATGTTTTTTTTTTCCCTTTTCTCATTCTGTATTTAAGTGTAAAATTTTTAAAAATTACCAAAAATATAATTGGTAAATACCAAAATAAAAAAAAAATACCATAAAACATAAAAAAAAATAATTATAGGTTGGAGGTGGTGGGATAAAGCTGGCCCATGTGATGTAGCATTCAGAACTCCAGACCTTAGGACCACCATCAAGAAGGGCCTCACTAGGCATGGGAGGAGAGTTTGGCATATGAACACACTGTAGTTCATTATTGTAGGACAGTCCTCCCTAGTATGACCTGAGTTATCCCATCATTTCAGGGGAAGCCTCAAAGACAGAAATACCCGGGTTCAAGTCCCACTTCTGACATGCATTTGCTCTGTGACTCTGGGCTAGTCACTTAAACCTTTCAATGCCCTAGGCCACATATACATCCACACACATTTATATAAGACTGTGCTATGCTTATTTCTATCATCTGTTTCTCTAAAGGTAGATAGCATCTTCCTTCATAAGTTACCGAGAAGGTACCTATGTGCATTAGTAGAGGTAGTTTTCTCATCTAGGAATTCCCTATACCAGTGAAATCTTAAATTCAACCCCTATACTCTATATCTTGTTAATAATAAGACAGGAATTCTAGAGGGCACAGTGGTGTGTGGAAGAGGATGGGACCTGGGAAGGGATACAGTTATGCTGAATGGGCTCGAGAATGTGGTGAGAGGAAGCCAAACAAAGGGGATTTTGCTTTGGCACAGACAATGCCTGTATTGGGGGAAAAGGAGGACGGGGTTTGCTATCTGTAGCATGGGGGATGTACCAGCCGATTGTGTACCCCAGCAATTAGAGGCAGGTGACAAGCAACTGTAGCCAGGAAGGTTGTTGGATAAAGGAGGTCTGTGGGTAGTGTCAGAGGGTCCTCCACTCTCAGGAGTGGTGACCAATGAAATAATTAAAATCACTACATGAGATATTAGTCTGTCCTCTTAGAGATTAGCTTTTCAAGCTGTAGCAAATACCTAAAGTCCCTTGCATAAAATGGAGAAACCATAAATGCCTATTACTTATAATGAGATATACCTTTATTATTATTTTTAAGCCAGGTGTAAGATTCTTCTCTGTTGGTAAACCAAATCTAAATTATGGAACTTTGACTCTAAAGGTCCAATTTCTCTTCAGATGATAATTGCAATCTATAAATAATAGATGATATTCTTAGCATCACAACCAAGAAGCATGTATGTTAGGTGCTAAAAATTATAACTAATAATAATTGCACTCTAAAGTGTTTTGAGGAAGGATGGTATTATGGATAGAGCGCTGAACTCAGAATGCAAGTGACTTAACCCCTTCATGCCTGAGGTAACTCCCTAGAATTTATCTGCTAAGTCATGGATAGATCACATAGGCCTTTAGCAATTGCAGTTCCCATTCTGGAAGTCCTCAACGCTGGAATCACACGTCCTTCACATATATGGGTATTATATAGGGCTTTGTGGTCACAAAGTGCTTGACAGAGATTGCTTCATTTGGAGCCATTGGGGGGAGGGGCGGCAGACCAAGCGTGAGTATCCTGATTTTCCAGATGAAGAAAGTAAGTAAGTCTCTGAGAGATGAGATAATTTGCTTAAGGCCACACAGTTACTAAGTGAACCCAGCTCTTTTGATTCTAAGGGTAGTGTTCTGACAAAAAGACCAGTCCCTTTTAATATCACCCAAATGACAACAGTAACAAAAAAACCCAAGCTACTGTCTTATTTCTTATCCATTTTCAAAATAACCTGTAAAGTGCATTGCTCTTTTGGGATGAACGTAGTAAAGCAGTATTCCTTCTAAGTTCTACACTGTGGACAGTGCTGATTTTTGTCAGAGTAGCATGCTTGAATTGTACATAAGCCTGTCTAATGGCCTCCTTTGGGAATGGTAGGCAGTAAGATTTTTAATAGAGAGTGCTTGGAGACAAGGCTGCTTGTTATCTCCCAGGTTTTCTGCTATTTTTTGTTTTGTTTGTTGTAAAACTTATTGCAGTTAACTCAATTTCTCTTCAACCGGAAAGAAACCAAAACCAAACCAAACCAAAAACTTGTCAGCCCTTCTATATAGTGTTTATTTTGGGTACTGAGTGTCAGTTTCCAAGGCGTTTTGTTGTTGGTTTTTTTTTTTGCTGTCATTTCCATTTGCCAGTGAAAACCCATTACTTTTAAGAATGTTTTTCTTCTTTTTCCATCATTGTCTGTATGTGTTCCGTGAATAGGCCTTCACCATGATAGGTTCCTGTTGATAACCCATAAGAATCCTTTGTGTACAAAATGGGGCTAGTAGGGCATGAGATATTTTCCAAGCAGATCTACGGGAAGCAGTGAAGAGGTAAGAAGAAAAGCCCATCCTTTGCCCGCTTGGTCTTCTCTTCTCCAGGCTGAACATTTCCAGTTTTTTCATCCTATCCTTGCACCAAATGGCCTGTGTTCCCTCTAGCATCCAACATACTCCTCAGATTCAGACCACTTGCTAAAATATGGCACCAAGATCTGAACATGCTACTCCAGATGTGTTCTGACTAGATAGAGAATACTGGGGTGATCAATTCCTTCATCCTGCATACTGAATCATTATTAAGGCAGCCTCTGATCATGGTAGCCTTTTTGGTTTCTGGGTCACACTGTGCACTCAGACTTGTAGTCTACTAACACCCCCAACTCTTTTAGAGAATATTGTCTCTCATGAGTTGCTGATAACATGAGCTGGGCTCTTCTCCTTACTCCATCACTACTTCTAGTAGATCTGCTTGGAAAATGCCTTATGCCCTACTGGCCCCTCTCTGGCCCCATTCACAAATCCCTTTCAACTTAGAGGTTTTGATTTTTTTGGGGGGAGGGGGGATCCTATGCATTCTATCTTCGATTCTGTTTCTTTGTACAAGCTGATCCTAACGCTAGCATTGCTCTCCCTCTTCACCTCTAACCACTTGAATCTTTAGCTCTTTTGTTGAAAACTAAAAATTAATAAATGAACTGTTTAATTAAAAAAAAAAGAATGTGGAGTGGAATGGAGGTATTAAATGTGCCTATCATTTTAGTCATTTTCTGCCATTTACACATCCAGCAATCCACTGAGCTAAAGAAGGGAAGTATTTTGCCATTTTAAATGAAGTGCTAATAACTTTTTGGGGCAAAGGGTGGACATATGACCAGAGCATAGATTATTTTTATTTTTTTAAATATTTATTTTAAAAGTTTTCAACATTCACTTTTATAAGAATTTGAGTTCTAATTTTTTTCTCCCTCCCTCCCTTCTCTGCCTCCTCCCCAAGACAGCATGCAATCTGAGACAGGCTATACATGTACAATCATATTAAGCATATTTCCACATTAGTCATATTGTAAAAGAAGAATCAGAATAAAAGGGAAAAACCAGAAGAAAGAAAAAAAGGGAGAAAAAAGTATGCTTTGATCTGCATTCAGACTCCATAGTTCTTTCTCTGGATGTGGATAGCATTTTCCATCATGAGTCTTTTGGAATTGTCTTAGATCATTGTATTGCTGAGAAGAGCCAAGTCTATCAAAGTTGATCATCACACAATGTGCTGTTACTGTGTACAACATTCCCTTGGTTCTGCTCACTTCACTCAGCATCAGACCATACAAGTCTTTCCAGGTTTTTCTGAAATCTGCCTGCTCATCATTTCTTATAGCACGATAGTATTTCATTACATTCATATACCACAACTTATTCAGCTATTCCCCAATTGATGGGCATCCCCTCGACTTCCAATTCTTTTGCCACCACAAAGGAGTTGCTATAGATATTTTTGTCAATGTGGGTCCTTTTCCAATTTTTTATGATCTCTTTGGGATACAGACCTAGAAGTGGTATTGCTGGATCAAAGAGTATGCACAATTTTATAGCCCTTTAGGCATAGTTCCAAATGAGCATGGGTTATTTTATTAAAACTTTTAATAATATGTGATACTTGAATATTCCAGATCTGCTCATTTCACCTGAATACTTTCTTCCTTAAGCCTGCCGGGAGACAGACAGTGAGTCACTATATTTGTTACCCAGCAAGGTAGTGCAATTTCTGAGTTATGTACCAGTTAATTATCTACTCAAGCTACCAGCTAGCTCAGTGGCTTTTGCTAGTCTTTTTATGTCTTCGTGTGTGGGCTAGCTTTCCTATAAAGCTGTAATATCCCTACTGGCCACCAGAGGGTACTCAACCTGCAAACACTTAGATGCCCCGCCCACTTCCAAGCCTTTACCTTCCCTTGTGGTGGTAAGCAATTTGGTTCAACTCCTGATATCTGGGTCTGATATTAATCTGCGGGATGATATAGACTACTTCTCAAATATTAAAATGTAAAATATATGATTTCTACACAGCTCACGAATTCCTACCCTGTCTGGACGCCCCTACACATTCACCACCTTCCACATTCAGGAATTCAAAGAAATAACATACTGTGATCACATTATGTATCGTGTAGTATGTGAAGTGAAAGGAACTGGATGAAGAACTACATGGAGACATTAACCTCCAACCATCTCCTCAACCTCCTCCTGCCTGTCCTCTCAGATCTTCAATTATAGCGGAAGGATTCTTAAAGCACATAGCCCATCAGTTTATGGAAAGGGACAACAGGAGGATATGTCAGCATCCTGTCTCAGCATCCAAGACAGAAGAGAAAGTAGTCAAGAAGTGATTCACTGTCACTTCTCCAAGATTATAATCAAAGGAAAGTGGGGAAGATGGTGATGGAAATTGGTCTCTCCCTACCAGATCACTAGCTCAATAGGATTCTCCATAGCTGGCAGCCTTTGTGACCCAGGATCTTTCTTTCTCAGGATCCATCTCCATACATGCTCCAGTATTAAGTTCCCTACCTAAATATCGGTCTCTGGTTGTCTATTTCATCAGATACTCAAGCCTCTGGACGCAGCAGCAGTATCAGTAGTGACTGCTATGGTAAAAAATTGGCTTGCTTCCATTTAAATCATGGAAGCCTGAAATTCAAATTTGTGTTTAGCAGAAGGAAAAGAAGAAATCAATTCTGGATGCCAAACCATGCAGATTGTACCCTCCTCTACCCTCTCAGGAGGTTTTCTGCCCATCATCATCATCATCATCATCATCATCATCATCATCATCATCAGCAGCAGCAGCAGCAGCAGCAGCATTTATTAAGTGCCTAAAATGTGCCAGACACTATGCCAAGCACACTTGGGGATACGAAAGGAAACAAAGGGTCCCCTTGAGGAGCTCACAATCTAATTTCTAGTGGAAAAAAAAATCAAATCAGTCCCTGAATTCAAGGAGCTTGCATTTCCTATAAAAAAAAGAATTTTTAAGAAGATAAGATAGAAAAAGATGAGCAAGAGGAAGGAAAATCAGCAAGACTGATCAAGATATTAAAAAAACAAATCCTGAACATACATGCAGTGTGCCACGCCTATGGTCCTCCCAACCCCACAGGGCTGGGAGTGGAGTCTTCTCACCTCTTCTTTGGGGCCATGCTTTTCTTTGTAATTTCATAATGTTCTTTTTTAAAAAATTGTTTTGTGATTGCTACTCAGCATTGTTGTTGTCGTCATTGTATGTATTCTTTTCTTGGCTCTACTTACGTCACTTTTTATCAGTTTGTATAAGTCTTTCCGTGTGTCTATTGTTTCTTGCGACACAGTATTATTGAGCTACCATGGGGTGAGAATGAAGGACAATCTATGGAGAGTTATGCCTGGCAAATAGTGGGTTCTTAATATATGCATGCTGATTGATTTATAGCCTGTCTATCATTCCATAACCTCACACTGTCAAGAGGTAACAAGAAACTCCTCTGGCACATTTGGGTAAGGGAACTGGAAAAAGAGAAGCAGTCAACAGTTAGTTCTATCACTAAATAGCTTCCTCTCACTCAGCTATTTTCTTCTCTCTGTCTCTCTCTGTCTCTCTGTCTCTCTCTCTGTCTCTCTCTCTGTCTGTCTGTCTCTCTCTCTCTTTCTCTCTCTCTCTCTCTCTCTCTCTCTCTCTCTCTCTCTCTCTCTTCTGTTTTGGTCTGGTATTGAAGAGCTTTTGGATCCTCATTGCAATTCCATGGAGGGAGACTGTCACAGTGAGCTGTGGATATAGCTTTCTGTTTAATTCCCTGGACTTAAATCTGAAACTCCTAAGGAAAGGAAATCCCAGTGTAAATATCACTTTCCAATCCCTTGCCAATCATCTCCTGATCCTACCCTTGCTCTGCTAAATACAGATGCAGCTCCAAGGCCTCCTCAATTCCCTTATCTTTGTCCCTTTGTGCTACTTTCTGGTGGAACCAGAAGAATTGGTAAATGAAGAGAGGGCCGAGGAAGCATATGCATATTCCAATTACTTTTGCTGTTGGCTGTTGAATAACTCTGAATGAATCCTTTTTCCATTGGTAAGCAGAGTGCAAAGCAAAACAATAACAATGGATGATGTGGGAGCCAGAACCAGGACAGAGCCACTCTCAAATTCCCCTTTGTTTCCTTCCCCATTTTAGAGCAAAAATATCAGGGGAAAAGGTAGGTGACTGGATTATGAAATTTAGTAGCCACTGGCTATTTTTGCATTTCACGTGGGACTCTGCCAGCTGAGGTTTATACCAGCTTTTCTAATTCTCTTTCAGCTACTGGCATTGACATATGGCTAGGATTCTGAGCTAGAAGGTGTCATACAGTTCAGTGCTTTCCAATGCTTTTTGTTCTGTGAACACTTCTCAACAATGATGAAACATGTTTTATGGACACATTTTTTGAAAATGAACATAGAGTAATTGAATATTCTTTTAGATTTATTCATTAAGTGCTTACAATAATTACAATGATAACCTTTGTCCCCTCAAATATCCAATTTAAAATTTTGTAACATATTTATAAATACAAAATGTAGAATTAGATATTATATGAATAATAAATTATATAAAATATATTTATAAATATAAAATTGCATTCTATAAGCAATTTTTACATATAATCATATATGTAATTATGATAATTTTAAATAACAAAATATTAGATAATATTTGTAAAGCACTTACCACAGTGCCTGGCACATAGTAGGTGCTTAATAAATAAATACTTATTCCCTTCCCATTTCCTTCCTCTCTAATTATAAAACAATCATGAGTATTTTATGTGGGACATTCTGTAAGAATTAAAAAAGTAATCTAGCAAGACTTCATGTGGTCACTATTAGCTACAAAACTATGTATTATATTATATCATGTCCATTTATTTTTACAAATTTTGTGGAATATAAATGACAGTTTTAATGAAATAAGTTGCAACTTGGAATATATTTTATTTGAACAAATGTTTGCAATATTTGGTTCAACATTAGACAAACAATCTCAAGTCTGGTTCTGTATTGAGTTTATTTCTGTATTTTGATTTAAAACAAGAATGAAGTAAAAATGTTCACACACAAATATATGGTGAAAAATGGTAGGAGAATTTTATAAGCTGTCTTGTTGAGAGATAGAAATTCATTCTTATGTTTTTTAGCCACATAAATGCTTGACAAAAACAAATAGCTACTTAATGATTTAAAATACTCACTTTCCTACTGACTAGTGACAACTGTGATTGTATTAAATTATAAATATACTTAAAGTTCAATAGCATATATTGCTTCATTTTTTTTTTTAGCAATGTTTATATGTAAAGTAACTTTTGTAAGTAAAGAATCTCCTCAGATGTGATTTTCTACTCTTCTACCATTGGTGCAAAGAAACTCTCCTTAATGACTGACCAGTGTTGCCAGTCAGTTCATTTTAAAATCTGCCAGACAGAAGAAGAATAACGTAAGCAGAAGATGAGTTTAAATCAAAAAAACAACCTTGATAGTGCAATGGGAGGCAACATAAAGTTCTTTGCTGTAGAATGTTTGTGATGATCTGTGATGTTTTGAAGATACCTTTTCGTGAGACTTCTCAGGGACCATGGATTTTAAATGGGCTAGCATTTGTGCTTTAAGAACATTTATATCACATGATTATACAGCTGATGAGTTGTGATTACAGGGTGACAGAGGGGAAAGAGAGAGCTCTTCTGGCACGATGTGTAGAACGCAAATGAGGCTGTGTGGCCCATCTTTAGGGAATTGGTTTATGCTGAAATGTCGGGCCCTTGTGGTGGTTTGGAAACAGTGTGATCATTTTGTTGAGAAACTGCAAGGACATATTGCACTTAGAACCATCCAGACTTTGAAGGAATTGTTACACGGACACGAAGATTGTTGTGCGTGTGATCATGATGGGTTTCAAATTGATGTAGAAACGAATGTATGATGCTTCAAACATGCATGTGTTTGTTGTCACAGAGGAAGAATTCATTTTTAATATAATTAGGCCAATTTAATTTATATAAAATAATGATATAATTTATTGCTTAAGGCAGTAAAGAATTTTTAGCATGAACCCTTTGGGTCTTTGACTTGAATCCTCAAGGGGTTTGTAAGTCACTGCATGGGGACCAATGGGCAACTAGGTGGCACAGTGGATAGAGTGCCAGGCCTGACGTCAGGAAGACTCATCTTCCTGAGTTCAAATCTAGCCTCAGACAGTTATAAGGGGGCAAGTCACTTAACCTCTCTTTGCCTCAGTTTCCTCTTCTGTAAAATGAGCCAGAGAAGGAAATGTCAAACTGCTTTAGTATCTTTGCCAAGAAAATCCCAAATGGGGTCACAAAGAGTTGGATATGATTGAAAACTGAATAAACAACAAACAATGGAAACCACTGATCCAGTCCAACTCATTTATTTTATAGAAGAGCAAGGTTAAGGGCTTTTTCTGAGGTTAGTAGTAGTTAGTAGTTAATCAGTAGTTAGTAGCAGAGCTAGGGCTTGAAGATGGATTTTCTCACTCTAGGTCCTTCCACTATGCCATGCTTTCCATAACACTGAGGTGTTTGCGTATGAGGCCCAAAATTTCCACTGGATTGATCTGTTTAATCGGAGAGAAGACAAGGAATAAGATATGTAAGAAAGGAGGGATGTAATTTGTCTTCTTCTACCTCCATGTGAGCAGTCATAGAAAGCCCATAATCTAATCACAATGCGTTGATGAGGTGTCAAGGGACCTGTGATTTCATTAATATAGGGTGAAAGTTCTAACTTTTTGGTCTTTACACCTTTATGCTCTTAAAAATTATTGAGGATGCCAAAGAGCTTTTGTTTATGTGGGTGATATTTATGATATTTATCCTATTAGAAAGTAAAAGTGAGAAAAATTATAAAGCATTTATTCATCCAAAATAACAAACCTTATTAATGTGTTAACATAAATCTCATTTTAAATGAAAAATAACTATGTTTTCCAAAGCAAAAAACTCAATGCAAGAAGGTGCATTGTTTTACATATTTTTGCAAATCTATTTAATGTCTGGCTTAATGAAAGAAAGCTGAATTCTCATGTCTATCACAAACACGCACCACAACTTGTTTAGCCATTCCCCAATTGATGGGCATCTCCTCAATTTCCGATTTCTTTTTTGCCATCACATAAAGAGCTTCTATAAATATTTTTGTACATGTGGGTCTTTTTTTGCTTTGATCTCTTTGGGATTCACACCTAGTAGTGGTATTACTGGGTCAAAGGGAATGCACAGTTTTAAAGCCCTTTGGATATAGTTCCGGAAAGGTTGGATCAGTTCACAACTCCACAAACAGATGTGCATATTTTTTGATCATCATATATGTTTCCTGAAAGTAACCCCCTTCCTTGGTGATGATATTATAACCTGACGCAGAATGTACATATGAGGGAAATATTTTTTGCTGCTTATTTTTCTATGTTGTTCACTTAAAAAGCTTTTATTTTTAACTAATGTCTCCTCTTCTTGACTGGTGAAACAAATACATCAGTAAGGGTTCACACACTTTGGTTTTGAGTAGATGCTGATCAACATTCACAACATACCTTGAACATGAGGTAGTATTTGGAGAGGGGGGCCTCCCATGTGGAGAGGTGCCTAGGAGCCTATATCATCATCCTCATCATCCATGTTTACCTTGTGCCTTTAGTTTTGCAAAGAACAATAATCCTATGAGGGAGGTAGTGTAAATATGGTTATTCCCAGGCTCAGGCTGAAGGCCATATAACTTATCAGTGACAGAGCCAAAACTCAGTTCCAAATCTTGTGACTCCACACCGTTTCCACTATATTCCACTGCCTCCTATACCTTGTGGCATATCTGGACCTATCTTTTGCATCACATACTTTTATTTTTCTAGACATAAATGCACCGACACTTAGTTTTCACCCTTGTCTGAAATTATAGAATGTCAGCGCTGGAAGGAGCCACAGAGATTAAAGGTATTGGGACTTACCCAAGATCACACAGTCAATTAGTAGCAGAGCTGAGATTTGAACCAGGGGTCTTGATTTCCAGTTTGGTGACCTTTAACAGTACCATGTATGTAAAAGAGATTCCTCCCAACCTCAAGAAAATCAAGGGAAATCCATCCATCCATCCATCCATCCATCCATCCATCCATCTATCCATCCATGCACCACACCCACACACACATAACACACACAAATAAACATATATACGTACACACACTTTTATACATATATATGTATTGAGATTTGAAGTCTCTCATTCAATGCTGTCTGGAAAGTGAGTACTTTCTGAGGCTCTTTCTGCTTGGTTCTCAGAGATTATGGCCCTTTGCCACAGGGCCCAAGCAATAATAAGCCGATAGTTTCCTCAGTCAGAAACTGGAAGATAAAAGGTCCTTTTTACTATAAACCTTTGCCAGCACACATTGATTTCTCCTGCTTGGACCTGTCTTTCTTCTTTTTAAAAGCCACGTAATCAGGTTAATTGGTAGTTGTTTGGTGTGGCCTGTAAACAGTGAGGAGGGAGGATTGGTCAGAGAATCCCTTCAGATGTTCTTGTGGACAGAGAGAGAATATCGAATTTTTTCTTGCTATTGCTTTACTAGAAAATGGTATTAACTGTATCAGCCCACCAGAGACATCCCCCCGTTGAAGAATTCTGAGGAATCCCATGATTGGAGAAGAAGATGAGCAGCTGGTGTCTGCCAGGCTAGAGCAGCTGGTGCTGTTGGGAGAGGAGTAACAAAGACATTGCCTGTCCACTCTAAGAAAAAAGTGCTGGGCTACAGCCCAGGCTGTCTTCAGGCAAAGGGGTGGATCTGTGCTTTGTTGTCAAGATTCCCTTGAGTAGAATAGGGTAAAAAGCTTTGGACTTAAAGTCAGGAGACCTGGGTCTGAGGTGAATCAATCAATGAATGAACATTGAGCACCTAATATATTCCAGGCATTGTACTAAATTCAAGGGATGCAGAAGATGAAGCAGTCCTGCCCTCAAAGAGCTTACATTCTGTAGGAAAGAAGATGTACGTATATAAGTCTGTACAAAATACATACAAGATAAGTGTGTGTGTGTGTGTGTGTGTGTGTGTGGTGTGTGTGTGTGTGTGTAGGGGTGGCACTAGCAGTTAAGGGGCCTTAGGTCTCACGTAAGAGGTGGCATTTGAGCTGAGATTTGAGGGAGACTAGAGGAAGTACATTCAGGATGTGGGGGACAGACTGTGCGAAGGCACAAAATGGGAGTCTCATCTGTGAGAAACAGCAAGAAAGCTGGTTTGACTGGATTGAGAAATGCACAAAATGAGTAATGTGTAATACGGTTGGAAAGACAGATCGGGACTGGTTGTGAAGAGCTTTAAACATCAAATCGAGGTGTTTGTATCTGATCCTAGAGGTCATAGGGAGCTATTGAAATTTATTGAGGAGGAGAGTTACACGGTCAGACCTGTGCTTTAGGAATATCACTTGGACAACTGCATGGAGGAGGTATTGGAGAAGCGAGATGGGGAGATCAGTTAAAAGGAGGTTGTCAGGTGAGCAGAGATCAGGACCAGACTGAGTAGTGCTTGTAAATGGAGTGAAGTGAAGGGGATGAATCAGAGCGATTTTATGGAGATAGAATTGACAGATTTGGGCAGCTGAATGGATTCATTAGGTTAGGGAAAATGATTTCTCTCTGTCTCTCTGTCTCTCTCTCCCTCCTTCCCTTCTTCTCGGTCTTTCTCTCTGTCTCTGTCTGCCCCTCTCTCTACATCTTTGTCTCTCCATCTCTGTCTGTTTCTTGAACCCAGAGTTGGAAAGGACCTTGGTGGCCAGGTACCCACTCTCTTTATTTTACAGATGAGGACATGAAAGCTCAAGGAGATTAAGTGACTCACCCAAAGCCACACAGGCAGAAAGTGTTAGAGGTGAGATTTAGACCGAGGTCCTCTGACCCCAGAGGTGACTTTCCAGCTGCAGGTGTGCCCTGTGGTATGAATGTGGGTGAATGAAAGGCCAGATAGAAGAACATTCAGAAAAGGGAGGTGTTTTTAGGGAAAGCAAGTGAATTGTTTTGGGCAGGTGGAGTTTAAGATGCCTATAGGACATCTAGTTCAAAATGTCCAATGGACAGCTAAGAGTCATCTGCATAGAGATGATAATTAAATCAGTGCGTGGGAATGTGTGTGTGTGTGTGTGTGTGTGACAGACAAAGACAGAGAGAGAGAAAGACAGAGAGAAACAGAGAGGCAAAGAAACAGAGACAGAGAGACATACAGAGAGAAGAGACAGAGAAAGGGAGAAGAGAGAGAGAGACAGAGAGAGACACACACAAGGAGAGAGAGAGAGACAGAGAGAGACAGAGAAAAAGAGGAGTGAGAGAAAGAAACAAAGGGAGAAACAGACAGAGAGACAGGCAGAGAGAAAGAAACAGAGAGAGAGAGAGAGAGAGAAGAAAGGGAGAGAGACAGAGAGATAGACAAAGAGACAGAGAAACAGAGACAGAGCCAAAGAGACAGAGATGGAGAGGCAGAGAGACAAAGAGATAGAGAGACAGAGAGCAAGACAGAGAGAAAGTGGGGGAGGGAGGTTCTAGTTTGAAAAAGTCACATCATCTTATAGAGATACAGGATCATGAGTTTAGAACTTGCAGAGATGTCAGAGGTAATCTAGTACGACCTCATCATTTTACGGAGTGAAAAACTGAGGCCTAGAGAGGGGAAGGGATTTGCTTAAGGTCACAGATTTAAGGAGCAGATCTTATCTACTACTAGGATTGGGGTGCAGGTGATATGACCCCAAATTCAATGCTCTTCCTACGATGCCATGATCTCTTTGAGTCCAAATTTTGTCACCCGCACAATAATAATAAACATTTACATAGCACTTTACATATGCCATCTTACATAAGTGTCACAACAGCTACCTGAGGTTAGATATTGTCCCCATTTTGAGAGATTAGGCGCTTTGTCCATGGTCACACAGCTAGTAAGCATCAGCAGTAGGATATGAATCCACATCTTCATGATTCTAGATGCCGTGCTCTATCCCCTGTGCAGCCCTGCCTCTCATTGAAATAAGGGTAGTAGTGTTTGTCCTCTGTCTTAGCCAAGTGTAGTAGAAAAGGCACTAGATTTGACTTTACAGGACTTGTTTTCAAATCCTGCTACTTATCATCTGTATGAACGCACATGAATCACTTAATGTCTCTAAACTTCAGTTTCCCCATCTGTGAAATGGAGACGATAGAGCCTCTCCCACACACTGTTTAATCCTCAGTTTCCTCAGCTGTAAAATAAGGGGTTTGGAGTTGACATTCTCCAAGGCTGCTTTCTACTCTAATTCTATGTAATCCTATGATCCCAAGATAATGACTGTGAGAGCGCTACATAAATGTCAGCTATTAATAACAACAGGCTGCCATGATTACTAATGTGTATAAATAGGCTACGGCCTTTTACCAGTGATGACTTGCATCTCACGAGTGACGTAGGAGAGATAATTAAGGACATGTACGGTCTGCAAAGGAGGTGGGCTGGTCATGCAGGAAGAATGATAAACAATAGATGAACAGCTCAGATGCTACGTGGAGATATTTAAAGACCCGAGGAAGGCTTCCGGCATGTTGGATGGCTCCCCTGTAGATGCTTAATTAAAGGACAGGTTTGAGGTTTGCATAAGGTGAGAAGGCATGGAGCAGTTGGGATCCGTGCCTGTGGAGTGAAAGGCCCTGTGGAGGAGATCTCCGATTTGATTTCAGTTTGCTAACTCTTCTTTAGGTTTTCTGATATCTTCAGATATTTCTTCCTAATGGTGATAATAATAACTGACATTTAGACTAATAGGGAAATAGCAACAATAGTAATAGCTAACATTTATATATGACTTTGAGATTAGCAAAGTGCTCTGTGTGTGATATCTATTTGATCCTCAAATGAGGAAACTGCCTCTTTCTCCTCCATCTGCTTTACTTGGTTTTGACTTCATCACTACCATCATCACCACTGTGGCCGCCACCACCCCCACCCCCACCCCCACCGCCACCACCGTCATCACCATCATCATGTTCCTTTTTTCTCTCCCATCCCTCCCCTCTCCCCCAGTTAATCACCAGGAAACTCTCATCATAGAGACTCCTTCAACCTCACCACTTGCACTTCGTCAGTATCCTCAATCACTTCCAGCTCTCTGGAGGCCTGTATGACAGAGTAAAAGTCTCCTCCCACAGCCTCCCTTTAAAAAGTGTTGAAAATCCCAGCCGCCTTTTCATTTGCCACCACTTGCATTACTTGGTTTTGACTCTACCAGTCTTTGTTCCAGGGACCCTGTGGCATACCCTCCCCTCCTTTCATCTTCCTTTTGTCTTCCTTCATTAGACTGTAGGCTCCTTGAGGGCAGGACTGTCTTTTTTAATTATTGGTATCCCTAGTCTGACACATAGTAGATGCTTAGCAAGTGTTTATTGTAGCATAGGGGCTACTAGTATCCCTATTTTATAGAAGAGGAAACTGAGGTAGAGAGGAGTTTAATGACTAGCCTAAAGTCACGCAGCTAGTTAGTAACTGAGGGAGGATCTGAACATAGCTCTTCCTGATTCCAAGTCCAGCGCTCCATCCTCTATGCCAACTAAGTGTCTAGAGAGTAATGAGAAACTCACCTTTGATTTCCCAAAATCATTTATTAAAGATCAAACGAAATAATATTTGTAAAAGTAAAATTAGCGCTGTACATTAAAATGAGTACATTTTGTAAAATTTTAATATTAGCACATAGTAGGCACATAGGAGCAAGAAAAGACACGTGTAGAAATTCCCTGCACTCACTTCTTCAGAGTGAGGCCGGCTACATTGCCCCCTCCTCATCTGCGCTCCTGGCTTCCTTTAAGTCCCAGCAGAAGACTTTTCCAGTCCCCCCCTAAGGCTAGTACCTTCCCTTGTTTGATTATTTCCAGTGTATTCTGTATATATCTTGTTTGTACATGGTTGTTTGCTTGTCATCTCCTTGAGATCAGGGACTGTCGTTTGTTTTTCTTTGTATCTTCTGTGCCTCAGCACGGTGTCCAGCACACACTAGGCATGTAATAAATGCTTGCTGTTTGACTCACAACCTTGTGAAATAGAACCTACAGATTCAGTACCCATATTACAGATTAGGAAATAGAGTGGTTAGGTAACTTTCTGCAGGTCACACCACTGTACGTTCATTAAATTAGCTCCTAAAGAATCTCTGCTAGGCAGTA
The DNA here is from genome assembly GCF_003287225.1 of Phascolarctos cinereus. Lineage (NCBI taxonomy): Eukaryota > Metazoa > Chordata > Mammalia > Diprotodontia > Phascolarctidae > Phascolarctos > Phascolarctos cinereus. The sequence goes on from NW_027556402.1 coordinate 214,439,978, forward strand.
TTTTATAATAATTTAGTGCGAGTTACTCTATGCACTTCAAATTAATCAAGCTGCATTTCTCCCCTTTAATCTTTGATTTAAACTTTCTACAAATTCAGACAGATTTCTGTCATCAGAATGAAGCACTGGATGTGGGCAGTTTACCAAGTTGCTGCACTGTTTGCCTCCATGACTTTGACTGTGCTGACCACAGAGGTCACGTCCTGGGCAGAGGTGTCCCACGAGCCAGACACATCACGTGCATGAGGTATTGGATTGGCTTGGCACCAAATAAAGACGTTTGACTTCATCCAAACATGTCTTCATTGATTTTGGCACCAGGTGTGAAGTGTGTAACTCACTCTGATTCAGTAGAAGATTCCATGCTTACCAGCAGGAAACTGGACTCTTTGTTCCTAATGGTCTTGTTTTTAAGAGCAGTTAATTGAATAGAGATATAATGGGCCCAGGCTGGTGGCTGTGGATATATGCACTGAGTTCTCTTTTATGTTTCACTTGACTAATGGTGGATTTGTATACTTATGGACATGTGCACTTGCTTGTATCTTCTCATACTGTGCCACTATGGGTCTTGCTGGTATCTTCTCATTCATTAACCCTCCACAGAGAACCTAGCCAGGGTGCTAGGGTCTAGCTAATGTGCTTTCTTTTGATATCATAGGGGTATACCCCCATTTATATCTATCTATACCCACATTTATACCTATCTCTATATCTACATCTATCTATACCTCTATGTCCTTACGCCTACATCTATCTCTACATCTACATCTATATCTATCTATATCTATAGCTATATCATCTTATCATCTCATTATAGCAACTTTTTAAAGGTTATCCCTCCCTCTAGCTTAGAGCTAAAACTAAAAAAATTTAAAAAAAAAGATTTTATTGTTATATTTTTTATCACCTAGATATCCCTCTCTATTCCTTCCTCTCAACTTTTTCAGAGAGACATCTCTTCTAACAAAAGAATGTTTTGGTTTTTTTTTTAAAGCAATTGGGGTTAAGTGACTTGCCCAAGGTCACACAGCTAGTAAGTGTCAAGTGTTTGGTCTGAGGCCATATTTGAACTCAGGTCTTCCTGACTTCAGGGCTGGTGCTCTATCCACTATGCCACCTAGCTGCCCTTTAAGAATGTTTTTTAAAAAAGAAAAAAAGGGGAAGAGAAAGGGAAGAAAAAGAGAAAGTGAAAAAAATTCAGCAAAACTGATCAATACATTGAAAACATTTTTTAAAATTTTATTAATTTATTTTGATTTATCAACAATCACTTCCGTATGCTTTTGAGTTGAAAATTTTTCTCCCCCTTCTTCCCCCCCCCCCACCTTCCCCAAGATGGTACACAATCTGATATAGGCTGAAAACATTTGATAATATGTGTAGTGTCCCACACCTCTGGACCCCCCACCTCTGCAAAGGAGTGGGTATATAATACATGGAGGAATCTTCTCATCTTTTCTTTGAAGCCAATCTTACTCTTTATAATTTCACAATATTCATTTTTGATTGTTTCATGGCTGTTGCTCTTTCCATTTACTTTGTTGTAGTCATTGTGTTATTGCTTTCTTGGCTCTGTTTGACTTCGCTTTGCATCAGTTCATGTGACTCTTTGCATGTTTCTCTGTATTCACAATGTCCCTTGTTTCTTATAGCATAGTAATATTCCATTACATCTATGCACCACAGTTTGCTTAGTCAATCCTCATTTGGTAAGCATTTACTTTGTTTCCAATTCTTTGCTACCACAAAAAATGCTGCTATTAATACATGTGTTGGAATTTTTGTGCTTAGGGGCAGGCATCAATATAAACCAGGTAGAGGTAGGCATGAGGACCTCACCAAGGTTGTGTCTGTGGGGGGAAGGAAATACACCCCAGGACAACACAGCTGTCAGCACAGGTTGACCCAAGAGTAGGATAATCTCACTTAGGGGGCAGCTGCTGGCATGGGGAGAGGAAGCATGGTCTAGCATGGTCTTTTTGGAGACCTCTAAAATGTCAGTATCCTTGCTAAAGCCCTCCATGTCCTGCTGGCATAGTGGTTCTGCTCTCTTTACATCACTGGGCCATCCCCTTTTCCGCTCACTTTCATATTTTGAGAGTGGTCGTATGTGACATTCCATTCATACCTACCATGCATTTCTCCATTGCTCTTTAGATGAATGGCAATTTGAATTCTTCAAAGATTATGTGACATTCCATGATTTGTAGCCATATAGAGTTACTGGGGGAAAAAATGGTGTTAAAAACTTGGGTTTTGGTTTCAGGGAGAAGCTTGGAATCACTAAAAATACTGCATAATTAATTTTGCCAATGACTTCTCTCTTCATCCTAGAGGACTCTTTTTTTACATGATTAATATCATCATCATTCTTATTCTTCTGTGACTTTTTTGATAGTCTTCCCATGGACTTTGGAGAAGGCAAAGTTCTGTGACTACAGCAGGACCCTCTCAGTTAGGAGCATACTTCTTTGGAATTTCATAGAATCACAGAATTTCAGAGTTGTGGGGGGAGTCATAAAGGTTATCTAGATCCAACAAGATGATAAACATATAGCTCTCTGCAAACCTTCAAATGCTATGCCAGAGCCAGCTCTTACTATAGTCTAGGATAGGGGCGGCGAACCTGTGACCTCGAGGCCCCGTACGGCCTTTCACAGTTCAATGAAGTTTGGATTCAGTCAAAGGGCCATGCTTGAGGATCTAGAAGGCCACATGTGGCCTCGAGGCCTCAGGTTCCCCACCTCTGGTCTAGAAAAAATCTCTGCTTGATGCGTGATACAGTATTAATAGCCAGAACTGTTGGTCAACTGCAACTTCTGTCTTGTGAGATTCAATGGATTAGTCAAACCAGCTAATATGGATCTAATCTCTTCTGGAACATGCATAAGATGATGCCTGACCAGAATGTCAGCCGCTTAGTTTTTTGGGGTTTTTTTTGGCCTTTTGGTGAGGCAATCAGGGTTAAGTGACTTGCCCAGGGTCATGAAGCTAGTAAATGTCAAGTGTCTGAGGTTGGATTCGGCCACTTAGTTTCAATAACACCAATGAGTATTAATTCCCTAGTAAGGGAGGCTCTCTAGGGAAAGGGTGCTTAAGCTTTTTTTTTTTTTGGGGTGTGTGTGTGTGTGTGTGTGTGTGTGTGTGTGTGTGTGTGTGTGTATGTTGTGAACCCTGTTGCATCCTGAAGAAGCCTACAGACCCTTTTGGCAGCCCGTTGAGCCCTTTGTCAGTCTGGTGAAGGCTACGTATCCCTTCAGCAGTCTAGGCAAACCCTTCATCTGGTGAAGCTTATGGATGCCTTTTTCAGAATGATGTTTTTAGATGCATAAGCCAAAACATGTGGGATTATGAAAGAAACCAATTATACTGAAATAAAGTTATCAAAATATTTTTTAGAAAGTTCTCCTATCCCAGACTTTGAACCGCCTGGCCTAGAAGGTGTAGAAAGCATAAGCTTCTCACTGGAAGGGATTCTTTCATTTTAGGTTGCTGTGTCTTCAGGACCTACCACTGTGCCAGATCAAGAGGAGGTGATTAATAAATGGTTGGTGATTGATTGTTAGTTCAGACCTGTGATTTCATCAGTGTAGGAAATTCCCTCCATTAGGCAGATCAGCTACTGGTCTGCAATTTATAGTCTTCTTAGAAAGTTGCCTGGGGCATTGAGACATGGCAGGGCTACTGGCCTTCTGGCTGTTCCACAAGCAAGACTTTGCATCTTTTAGCTCAGGGCATTTTCTCTCTCCCAAGCCTGGAACACTCTTCCTCCTCCACTCTGACTACTGACTTCCCTGGCTTCCTTTAAATCTCAACTAAAATCCCACCTTCTATAGGAAGCCTTCCCAACCCCTTTTCATTCCAGTGCCTTCCCTCTGTTAATTATTTCCTTTTCATCCTGTGTGTAACTTGTTTTGTATAGATTTGTTTGCATATTGTCTCCTCCATTAGAGTGTAAGCTCTTTGAGGGCAGGGATTAGCTTTTGCCTCTTTTTGTATTTTCAGCTCTTACCACAGTGCCTGGCATGTAGGAGGCACTTAATAAATGTTTATTGAACTGCATTAGAAATTAGTTTTGACAGAGGCAGGACAGGAACCTCCAGGACTTCCTGACTTCAAGACCCACCACCCCAAAGTGCCTTAAGATGTTTCTTCCTAATGGTGATAATAATAACTGACATTTAGACTAATAGGGAAATCTGTTTTGCATGATTGCACATGTTTAACCTGTATCAAATTCCTGTCTCAGGAAGGAAGGGAGGGAAAGAATTTGGAACTCAAAATTTTAAAAAAACCAGTGGTAAAAAATGTTTCTACAGGTAAGTGGGGAAAATACAATATTATTTAAAATAGTAATTGACATATAGGACTTTATAGTTTGAAAAGCGCTTTATTTGTTATCTTATTTGATCAATCGATACTTATAGCCAAAATTTGTATAGTGCTTGTTACGTGCCAGGCACTGTGTTAATTTGATCCTCACAACAACTGTGGGAGGTAGGTGCTGTTATTATACCCATTTTACATATCAGAAAACAAAGGCAAACAAAGGTTAAGTGACTTGCCTAGGGTCACCCATCTGATGAGTATCTGAGGCCAACTCCCTGACTCCAGTACCAGCCATCTATCAACAATACCATGTAACTGCCTCCCAATCAACCAACTGAGTACCTTTGTTCATCCTTCCTTTTCCAAGAGGACCAGTGACATCACAGGGTGATGTCTTGACTTTCCCATGAACTGGATTTAAGTGAGGCAGAGTTATACAAAGTTGTCAGCCTCACTTTATCTTCCAGAGTCAAAGTCAAATGGCAAGATGAAAGTCAAAATGACCAGCAACGGCCCAGGATGCAGCAGATGACCTTTGTGGTCTTTGATGTCTGATCAAGCTCTAAGTGCCCCATAGTGCCTGATTCAGCCCTTGGAACAAATTGTTTCATCCCCCAATTCACCCATTCCTCAGAGGAAGTCTTCACATGCTGGGGATAGGCACCCTCCTAACTCACCTATGGGTTTGAGACCTGTTGGTTACCCTCCACTGGTTTAGCCCATCTGCTTGGACAGTTTTACTGGGGTGTGGCCACTGGGCATGTTACAGACTCTTGGAGCTATTACTATGGGCCAGCTATGCTCAAAGTTGGGGACACAGGTATGAAAAATGGAATAATTTTGATCCTCACAATAACCACGGAATGTAGGTACCATTTGATTGATGAGGAAATTGAGGCAGAGGAAGGCTCAATGACTTATCTAGCAAGTAGATGTCAGAGGCAGGATCTGAGTCTTCACAGCTTCCATCTGTTGAGTAGAACATAATTTGTAAGGGGAAATATCTCTCCTGTCTCACCTTTTGACTTCTTAACCTTGACCAGGGTTCTTCAGGGCACTTAACACAAACATTATCCTTCTCTCGGTTCCTGTGAAGTATCAAGTCACTTGTTTGACATAGGAATGAAACCAGGAGCGACTTGTTCAAACCACTGCGCTTCTTTGCCTCTCACCCCACCCCCCCCACCCTTTCCATAGGCATCCACCCATTTCCACAGTTCTTTAGGGTGGAGTTCATTATGAGGCACAGAGCCAGATGTTTTGTAAGATCTGAAATTCTTTCCAAATAAAATGTCAAAGTGGGCTGTTCTTCTTGTCATAGGCATTATTCTCAGCTGTATATCAGCAGGCCAATGAGATCAGCTATAATAATATTAACTATAATGAGTGACTTGTTTATAAAACACCTTATATTTACAAAACTTTACCTATTGTTTGACTATGCCTTCCTTCCCCACCATTGAACTGTGAACTACCTGCCTTGGAGCTGGGCACTCTTGATCAGTGAGTGAGTGAAACCTTCTCTAGTCCTTTCTCTTTCCATCACTCCCTCTCACTTTCCACCTCTTACGTTGCGAATAGCAGTCAAATCAATTGTTCATCCATTTATTAGTCATGTTGGACTCTGTACCTCACTTGGGGTTTGCCTGGCAAACCCCAAATGGGGATCATGAAGAGTCAGACACAAGTGAGAACAACTGAATGAGAAAGATCCTGGAGTGATTTGCCATTTCCTTCTCCAGCTCATCTTATAGATGAGGAAACTGAAACAAACAGGGTTAAGTGACTTGCCCAGGGTCACACAGGTAGTAAGTGTCTGAAACAGGATTTGAACTCAGGAAGATGAGTCTTCCTGACTCCAGGCCCAACTCTCTGTGCACTGTGGTTTAGTCGGCTCAATCATGTCTGATTATTTGTTACCCTGTGTAGGGTTTTCTTGGCAAAGGTACTGGAGGGTTTTCCATACATGACTTGCCCAGAGACACTTGTCCAGCTAGTAAGAGCCTCAGGTTGGTTTTGAACTCAGGTCTTCCTGACTTCATCCACTGTGCCACCTACCTGCGCCCAAAACTAAGTATAAACATGTGTATATATTGTGCATTCCTTTACGAAATGTGAAAAGATTGATTTAATTAAAAGAGTTAACTGACTGGTTGAAGATCGGCACATCCCTGGTCTCCTTTAGAAATCTAAGCCTGCCAAACTCCAGAGATAGTTGATAAACAGATTGAGAGTCAGGGATAGGCAGGGAGATAGGGAGTCAGGGAGCAGCTCTGTGGAGAGGGAGCCCCACATCTCTGCTGCACCTGAGCTGCAGAGGGGAGCAGAGCTGGGGAACCTAGCTGAGCTGCTGAACCTAGCTGAGCTGCTCCCTGAGCAGAGAGGCTGTTTCCAAGGGACATTGTGACCCTGGAGGATCACAGCTGTGAGCTGCTTTGGCTTCAGGAGTCACATACACCCACTATATCTATCTATCTATCTATCTATCTATCTATCTATCTATCTATCTATCTATCTATCTATCCATATATACAACATACTACATATTATATATACACATACTTACACATGCATGCATATACATACATATGTGTATATATCTATATATCTATTTCATTGTCAGTATACCCTAAATTTCTGTTCATCTTTCCCACATACGCTATGTGTCTTTGTGGCAGAACGTGTCCCAGGTTTGTGGGGGGAGGAGTGGGATTCCCCTTAGCTATTTTTTTTACTACGTCACCTTAGTAAATGCCTTTGCTTTAAGGTAATTGCATTTACCAGCTTACTAGGAAAGGTCAACTGGCCAACGCAGGTTCATGTGCTATAATTTTGAGAAGTCTACAAGGTAATCTTTTTTTTTCCCTTTTGGCTAGGCAGTGGGGTTAAGTGACTTGCCCAGGGTCACACAACTAGGGTTTATGTGTCTGAGGCTGGATTTGAAGTCAGGTCCTTCTGACTCTATCTACTGTGCCACCTAGCTGCCCCCCCCCCGGCAAGGTAATCTTGAAACCCTTGAAATCAGAGAATGGTGGCCCCTCTGGGAATTCAACCTGTAGATTTCAAGCTTCTTGAGGGCAGGGATTCTCTTTTGCCCCTTTTTGTATCCCCAGTGCTTAGCACATTTCTTGGCACATAGCAGGTACTTCATAAATATTTATTAACTAGGTCTTTGAATAATGAGTGGGGTTGGGGGTGTGTGTGGTGGTGGGAGCCCGGAGAGGGAACCACAATGAGGAGGCTTTGACTGGGGTATATTTATTTGTCCTCTACATTTGCAGGGAATGACTTAGAGATTCTCCATCTGGGACTCTTCTTGGCTGCCCTAATAGGACAAGGATCCGCTGGAGAAAAACTAGTGATTTTTTTCTCCTCTTTTATTTAGACTGTAACTGGACAGCTAATTTTCTGGTGTGTTTCCTTAACAAGTCAGATCAGTTTTATTGAAATAACTTTTGCATGGTTGAATGAGTAAGCACTGATACCAATGCATTATTTTGCATTTTATAAGTATGGAAGTTTATGCGAGCAGTAGCTACAAGGATGTTAAATTCTTAGAATACTGGATCTAGCAATGCCACCTGAACCAAATAAGGGTCTCCTAGTTCCCACACCCATTATATCTGGCACCTTCCCTCCATAGCCGACACCTCAATTTAGACTCTCATCACCTCTTGCTGATTGTTCTCCCTGTCTTAAATCTCTCCCTACTTAGAGACAATTAGGTGGCATAGCAAATAGAGTGCTGCGCCTGGAGTTAAGAAAAACCTGAGATCAAATCTTACCTCAGACATTTACAAGCTGTGTAACCCTGAGCAAGTCACTAGACCTCGGTTTCTTCAACTGTAAAATGAGGGTAATAATAGCACCCACTTCCTAGGATTGTTGTGAGGATCAAACAGGATAATATTTGTGAAGTGCTTAGTACAGTGACTGGCACAGTAGGTGCTTAATACATGCTTATTTCCTCCTGCCCCTGCCTCTACTCTAATCAGTCTTCCACATAGCTGCCAAAAAGTGTTTTCGCTTATTCTCAAATCATTCCCTTACTCAGTATCCTCGAGGGGCTCCTTATAAAATATTATTTTATTTTTCTCTTTTCCTTTTAAAATGTCTATTTCTGTGTAAGTTTTATGATATAAACAATTGCAAGTTATATAGTTCAATGTAATTTATAAATATATAATATATAAATTATATGTTTCTATAGATGTAAGATATACAATAAACCTTAAACATATTACATTACATTGTATTATACTATATATTATAATTTGTAAACATACAGTATTTATAATATATAATATTTATAATATATAATTTACAAACAAGTTAAAATGCTCATATTGGTAGTGGTGTGCACATAACTTTTTTTTTTTAAGTGACAGAGAGGCTGATCCCACAAGTTTGGAGACGACTGCTCTCTAGAGAAATTCCAAGCTGTTCCAGGGCTACAGTAGTCAGCAGATGAGCGCCCCGCAGGGTCTGTAACTAGCTTCTTGGGAATGACATCAGCAAAGCTCCCAGTTCAGCGAGCAGAGCTGGCTTGAACTGCGTGTTTGTGTCTCGCAGGGTTATTTGAGGTTACTACACAGACAAAGCTCAAGTAAAAGCCTTATGAGGTTTGCTGCTTTGTACCACTGCACAATTCAAATGTCAGAAAGCATTCTTCTTGCACTCTTGTGTTCTGAAAAGACTCGCTGGTTTAGGTCCTGATAATGGCGCTCAGATCTGCTGGTATCTCTTTGATAGACCAAACACATATTTACCAAAATTCTCCATCCTTTAAAAGCAATTGCTATTGCCCCGAGTTGTCTTCTGGAGCTCTCTCTCTCTTTGTGTCTGTCTCTCTCTATCTCTCTGTTTCTTCTTCCCTCTCCCTCCTTTTTTTCTCTCTCTCTGCCTCTTTCTCTTTCTCTTTCTCTCTCAGCTGCCTCAGAAAAGGGAGCTTGGCTGAAAAAATATAATAAAATAGATGTTTGTTCAATGACTGAATCAGAATAAAAAGGCTTCTGGGTTTCAGTGCTGTCTTTGCCAACAACATGTCTCCTTAGAGCAAGATTTCTTAATCTGAGTCCATAAACTTATTTCTTTCTAAAAAAATATTTTGATAACTATTTCAATATGACTGCTTTCTTTTGCAATTCTCTTTTATTTCATGCATCAAAAAACACTATTCTGACAAGTGGTCCATAGCCTTTACCAGACTGCCAAAGAGAGGTCCATGACACCAAAAGTCAAGAACTCTTGTCTTAGACGGTATGCCTTGACTCCTATTTACACATAATGACCTCCCTCATTCAACAGGCAGCCATAATTACTGGGCTCCAATCAATGTAATAGCCATTGGACACTGTACCTCAGCACTTCATAGACACAATGTAATGAATCCCTGCAGGATCCTTGTTATTATAATTATACCCATTGACATAGAAGGAAATAGAGGGTAGAATGGCTAAATGAATTGATTTAATACAATGTGGCAAAATCTTGGTACACTTGGAATGAAATTTCCTTCTTCTTACATTGCCTTCTCCTATTACCAATTAGGTAATTGTGCTCAGTTCTGGGTACCACCGTTTAAGGCGGAATCAACAAGCCAGAGCCAGAAGAGAGTGACCAGGATGATGAAGGGAAGCTTAACTATGTCATTTGAAGATTGGATGCAGAAACTGGGAATGCTTAACCCATACAAGACAAGAAGAAGAGGGAAGGCTTTGTTTATATGGGAAGTATAATTGTCTTTAAGTTTTTGATGGACTGACAGAGGAAGAAGGATTGCCCTTATTTTGCTTGGCTCCAAGGGTAGGACCATGAAAAATAAAGTTACCAGGAGGCATAACGGAGCTCAGCATAAGGGGACTTTTTCAGTGGTATACAAGTGGGAAGGTAGGCAAAGGGTCAGTAGTTACTGATATTTTCCTGGTTGTCTTTTTTTTGGGGGGGTGGGGGAAGGGGTAATAATAATATTCTTGAGCTTTTCTGTTCTTTCAGAATCTTCTGTTTGAGGCATCTTGCAAATCAATCACATACATCAAGATAAGATCCAAATAGATAAAAGTCGCATCATGAACAAATTAGAGGAGCAAGGGGAAAAAATAACCTTTCAAATCTCTGGATGGGGAAGAACAGTTCATGACCAAACAAGGAATAAAAGAGCATCGCAGAAGATAAAATAGATAATTTTGATCACATAAAACTAAAAAAGCTTTTTCACAAACAAAACCAACACATTTAAAATCAGAAGGAAAATAGTTAACTCTGGGGAAAGTCTTTGCATTAAATTTATCTCATAAAGGCCTTATTAAAAAATTAAAATACTATTTTATTTTTTCCCCCAATTACATGTAAAAACAATTTTTAACATTTGTTTTTTTAAAAATTGACTTCCAAATTCTCTCTTTCCTCTGTCACTCCCTGAGATGGTAAGCAATTTGATATAGGTTATACATGTGCAAGCATGCAAAACATATTTCCTTATTAGTCATGTTGTGAAAGAAAACATAGAACAAAAAAAAAACCTCAGAAAAAAATAAAGTGAAGCATATTATGCTATGATCTGCATTCACTCTCCATTAGTTCTTTCTCTGGAGGTGGATAGCATTTTTCATCATGAGTTCTTTGGAATTGTCTTGGATCATTGTATTGCTTAGAGTAGCTAAGTCATTCACAGTTGATCATCATACAATCTTGCTGTTACTGTATATAATGGTCTCTTGGTTCTGCTTACTTCACTTTGCAACAGTTCATATATGTGTTCTTAGGTTTTTCTGAAACTGTCCTGTTCATCATTTCTTATACAAATAGTATTCCATCACAATCATATACCACAACTTGTTCAGCCATTCCCTAATTGATGGGCATCCTTTCAATTTCCAATTTTTTGCTACCACAAAAAGAACTGTTATAAATATTTCTGTGCAAATAGATCCTTTTACCTTTTTTTGAAGTCTTTGGGATACAGACTTAGTAGTAGAGTCGTATTGCTGTGTCAAAGGGTATGTACAATTTTATAACCCTTTGGGCATAGTTCCAAACTGCTCTTCCAAATGGTTGGTTCAATTCACAACTCCACCAACAGTACATTAGCGTTTCTATTTTCCCACATCCCCTCCAATGTTTATCATTTTCCTTTTCTATTGCATTAGCCAATCTGATAGGTGTGAGGTGGTACCTCAGAGTTGTTTTATTTTGTATTTATCTAATCAGTAGTGATTTAGAGCATGTTTAAATTTGATTTCTTCTTCTGAAAACTGCATATTCATATCCTTTGACCATTTATCTTTTGGGGAATGATTCATTCTTATAAATTTGATTCAGTTCTCTCCGTATATCTGAGAAACGAGGCAAAAGCCTTATTTCTAAGGTATATAAGGAGCTTATTCAAATTTGTAAGAATAAGAGCTATTCCCCAATTGGTAAATATTCAAGAGATATGAACAGACAGTTCTCAAAGGGGAGAAAATAATAACTAAGCTCTCAATAACTGTATGGAAAATGCTCTAAATCATGAATAATTACATGAGTGTGAATTCAATTAACTTTGGGGTTCTACCTAACCCTCATCAGATTGGCAAAGTTGACAAAAAGGGAAATTGACAAATGTTGGAAGGGCTACAAGAAAATAGGCACATTAATGTACCCTCGGTGGAAATATGAATTGGCCCAGCCATTATGGAAAGCAGATTGGAATTATGCTCCTAAAGCTACTCTACTGCTCAATCCCTTTGAACCAGAGACACCACTGCTAGGCCCATAGCCCAAAGAGATCAAAGAAAGAGGAAAAGGAATAATAAGAGCAAAGATATTTATTTAGCAGCTCTTTTTTTTTGGGGGGATGGGAAAGAACCAGAAACTTAAGGGGGTACCCATCAATTGGGAATGACTGATTAAATTATGGTAGATAAAAATGGCACTAAGACTTTTGGGACACAGGGTATTATGGAATACTATTGTGTCATACAACAAATGAAAGGAATGGCTTCAGAGAAAATTAGAAAGAAGTGTAGACTGTTACAGAGTGAAATGAGGAGAACCAGGAGAACAGCTTATATCAGGACAACAATTTTGTAAAAGGAACAACTTTGAAGACTTTATTACTCTGATCAATAGAATGACTACCATGATTTCAGAGGACTAGTGATGCAGCCTGTTATCTACCTCCTGCTAGACAGGTAATGGATTAATATGTAGAATAAAGTGAACAATTTTGGTTCTGACCAGTGTGGTGATTGTTTTTTCTGGGCTATGCGTATTTGTTTTAAGTTTTGTTTCATTTTTGCAAGGCAGGTGGATATGAGGGAGAGAAAATAAATACTTATTTATTGAAAAATGTAATTAGAAAAAGAAAATCAATCTTTAAAAGTTGTATTGCCTGCAAAGCTGATTCCCCCCACCCCCTTTGCCTTATGCATTTGCTTATGCTGCGTTCCCTGACTTGATCTTCTAGATGGTGCAGTGGCTAGCATGCAGGGCCTAGACTCAGGAAGACCTGAGTTGAAATCCAGTGTGAGATACTACTAGCTGTGTGACCCTGGGCAAGTCACTTAATTTTGTTTGCCTCAGTTTCCTCATCTGTAAAATGATCTGGAAAAGGAAATGGCAAACCATGCTAGTATCTGTGCCAAGAAAACCCCAAATAGGGTCATGAAGAGTTGAGACATAACTGGAAAACAACTGAACAACAATGATTCTATCTCTTCTTATAGCTCATTGAGTACTGAGGCATTAGAGTCCAAATTTGGTAGTTTCACTGTTGTCAATGATACAAATAGATTACAATAGAAACAATGATTAATTTGTTGCATTTTATATCCATTTGTTGTTTTCCTTCAGCTTTATTTATATACATTCTTAGGACTACCTCAATAAGCTACATCAGTACGCATCCATTATTAATAAGGCCTAAAAGGTTTAAATGCGTTTGATAGCTCCTTTATGGAGACTTCACATGAGGATATGGCCGAGAATTGGACAGGAAGAGAAGGTATAAACCAGTTTCTGTTCACACTGTTCCAGACAATACCCACGCTGTTGAGATCAGGGCTCCCATGAGCCCTGGCGTCTCAAGCCCAGCTTTCTACAGGCTTGTTTCCCCACATACTGATTTTCACTGTTTTGTGAGGTCATCCTGCTCATCTCATATTGACCAATGTTTTTATTTTTAGCCATTTCTTCCTTTTTCAGTGGAAACAGATTGTTTAAGTAAATTAGGTTGGGGTTGCTGCAATATTCCTCTGTGCCCTCTATCTTTCTTTCTTTCTGCTTTCAGTATTAGTTTTGACCTTTGTCCTAACCAGTCAATGATTCAGGCAACTGATTCTGAGTGACTCCCACATCAGTGTTGTTGTTTTTTTTAATGTTGGAGGTAAAAATCAATTTCTTTTTTTTTCTTTCTTTTCTCCTGCTGTTCAGTGCTCGCCTTATTCAATATCTTCTGATTCTCTTCTTAAAAAAAAAGATCAATCCTGTTCATGATATCAAGTCATGAGGCTTCTGATTAATCTATAAATCGTTGGTATAGAGATTAATTCCTTAATCCCGAAGCATACACCCATACCTGAAATGTTCAGATAGTTTTGCTTCTGAAGCACATGGTCTAATAGCTCCATTGATAATGCACTTTACATTCATACTGTACAAAACATATATTATTTTCATCAGATTGTCCCAACAGATAGCTTAGTGCAGTAAGCATTTAATCCCTATTTTATAGATAAGGACGCTGAGGCTCAGAGACATTAAATAACTCGTTGGCCTACAGCCACAGAAGCAGCAAGCCTGAGCTTCATCTTGTGATAGCCAAGAATTGTCAACAGAGCCAACATAATTTCATTAGGGAATGACTAAACAAATTGTGGTATTCAGATCTAATTATAAGGGAGGGGCTTGATTGAATCAATTACTCAAATCACCAGCCCCCAGCCCCATACACACAAACTTTTTTGTACGTATACACACACATAATATAGTTATGCATATGCGAATATACATATGCACACATATTTTCATATATACATACATATGCATACATGCATATATAAATTTCTAAAAGCTAATTGAGTCTGGCTGACATATATATGTGTACTATATATGTAGTGCTAGCATTAATAGAGTGCTTGAAGGTTTGTGTTTCACAAGTATTATTTCATTGTATTCTTACAACAACCCTGGGAGGGAGGTGCTATCCCCATTTTACAGATGAGGTAACTGAGGCAGACAGAGGCTCTGTGACTTGCCCAAGCTAGTACGGGTCTTAAGCAAGATTTGAACTCTGATCTTCCTGATTTCAAATAGGGAGCTCTATTATCAATGAGGGAGAGACACAGGTGAGGTATTGTGAGCCATAACCTTAGAAAAGATACTCCTCTTCTCCAACTCCTCAGGGCTGCCTCTAGAATCCTGAGGGGGGGGGTATAGCAGTCTTGCTCTGGGAATCTAGCCTGTCAGCGTGAGGGGAGGTTGGAATAGTTGCCTCAGACCATGGGGTACATAATGTGATATTATTGTAAGAAATAATGAGTGTGAGGGATGCAGAGAAGTCTGGGAAGGCTTATAGGAGCTGATGTGGAGTGAAGTAATTAGAATCAGAAATACAGTGTACACGAGGACTCCAACAATGTAGATAGGGAAAAAAAAACCCTAACAAAATAATATAAACTGAATGCCGGAGAATTATAATGGTCAAGCTTGTAAGTGAAGAAGAGGCAAGAAAATGTCTCTCCTTTCTTGGCGGAGATGGGGGACTATGACTATGGAACTTTGCATACAGGCAGCTAGGGGGTGCCCTAGTGCTCAGAGCTGGACCTGGAGTCAATAAGACCTGAGCTCAAATGTGCCTCATACACTTACTAGCTGCATGACCTTGGGCAACCCTATATGACCTCTGTTTGCCTCAGTTTCCTCAACTCTAAACTGGGAATAATAATAGTACCTGCCTCTAAGGGTTGTCCTGAGGCTCAAATGAGATAGTAATTGTAACGTGCTTAACATAGAGCCTGTGTTATAGCAGGTACAATATAAATGCTCATTTCCTCCTCTCTATCACTGTTATCAGACTGAATTGATGTGTGGGCATAACTGCTTTTAAAATTTTTTTCCTTCCTTCCTTCCTTCCTTCCTTCCTTCCTTCCTTCCTTCCTTCCTTCCTTCCTTCCTTCCTTCCTTCCTTCCTTCCTTCCTTCCTTCCTTCCTTCCTTCCTCCTTTCCTTCTCCTCCTCCTCCTTCTTCTCTCTCTCTCTCTCTCTCTCTCTCTCTCTCTCTCTCTCTTCTCTCTCTTCTCTCTCTCTCTCTCTTACTTTCTCAAGGGATTGCTCCTTAGGTAGAGGAAAAGGGAGGGTTATCCTTAGAAATGAAGGTAATATAAAAAACAAGTGGTGTCAATAAAAAGGAAAAATTATTTAAAAAAAAATCTTAGGTTGTCACAAGTTAAGAAAAAATGTCGCTGAGCTGAGACTCCAGTCCTGCCTGAGATCTTGCTACTTCTGGCTGACTTACTGTACCAGTTTATTACTCTGTCATTTCTTTTGTCAGTTGCATCAAATTAGTGAAAATTGAGCGGAAAATTTGTCCTCCTTTAGAATTTCTGACTCAAATTTTTAACCTGAATTATTCACCTGAACTGTCAGCTCAGCATGAGGCAGAACACAATGATTAACAAGTGGGGATCTCAGCCAAGAGAAATCAAATGACTTATTCACGGGTTCCCAGGAATTTTTATATATGTTAGAAAGGATCCTTCAGCCTGGGTGACTTCACCAGTGACAGAGCCTTGAAGGCAGATTTTCCCAGTCAGGTCTCCATCTCCTCCTCCTTCCACAGAGTGGAATTTACAATGATATTCCCCGAGGCAGTGAGATATAGTGGGAAGACAACTGGAGTTGGAGCCTTCATTCTAATTATAATTATAAAGAAGAGCTATTATATGTCATCTTCTTTGCAGAAGAGGCGGGCTGTGGGTATGGAATACTGCATATAATATCATACTTTTTCAATACATATGTTCATTTTACTGCATTTCTTTTTGTTATAGGGGATGGCTTTCTGGAAAGGAGAGGGAAGAGAGGTACACTGGGAAATGTAGGCGATGTAAAAACAGTTGATATCAATAAATTTTATTTAATGAAAAATGAATCCATCAGTTGGAGCTGCCTTGCCCTGGAAGTCTTTCCCAGAGTGAGCTCTTTCTTGGCCTGGCCTTAACCCATTACCTTCTGTGGCAGAAATCTCCTCCGTGGCAGCTACACAGTATCCTGGCATCTCTAGGTGCTTTAGTGCGGCCTTTTGACTGAGTCCGAGTTTCACAGAATAAATACTTTTATTAAGGGGATTTGGTCTGTGAAGTTTCAATTCAGTTAAAGGGTTGCTCTTCAGGACCTAGAGGGCCACATGTGGATTTACTGTGCCCTGCCCCCCCACCCCCCAGCAAATAAACCAAGTGAAACATGTAAATATGAAAAACCAACCAAGTCTGTTTCCCCCAATGCAGCTTTTATGCTCTGAGGTCTAGCTTTCTCCCTTCCTCCAACTCAATTTGTCTTAACAAACTGGTTTGAAGACCCCTTTCATGTTGCCTTCCTTGGGCAGTTTCTGTTGCTTGCTCTGGGCTTCTGAAACCTTGTTTCTTAGCTCTGATGACCAATGCAGTCATCCACTGACTTCTTTTCTTGTTTTCTTTCCAGTACACATTAGAAATTCCCAAGGTGAGTAAGTCTCCTTTCCAAAAGACATTTCCTTTCTCCCACAAATTGGCCCATGCCATAAGGTGGGACTGGGCGTGAGTTTAATCACTTTTCTCAGTGCCAAGAGGGCACAGGGAGAAAGGTATAACAAAGATTTTGACTTTTAGCCCACAAATATACACATTCTAGAGGTCTGAACATATAAAATGGTCATGTTGTTACTCAGGGTCACAGTGATATTAGCTATTTTAATTATTAATAAACTAATTCCTCTACTAAAATCTTCCCTTGATACCTCATTGGGCTGTAGGGGTGACTCCATTTGCTCAAAGGCTACACACACACACACACACACACACACACACACACAGAGTTTAGCCATAGTCCCTCTCAAAGATCATCTCCTAAGTCACATAGGGGCTATAATCTCCTCAGTGGAGGGAGTACTCATATCGACAGGAAGACTTGGTTTTGGAGTCCAGAAGACCTGGGTTCAAATTCCACTCAGGCATTTATTTGCTTTATGATTCTGGACAAGTGACTTGACCTCTCTCAGATCCAGTTTCCTCATCCATAAAATAGAGATAATAATGGTAACGCAAGGATCGAATGAAATAATATATTTAAAGCATCAATATAACCGTTAGCTGTGGATGTAATCCTAAATCGCTGAAATGCTGAATGAATAAATGGATGAATAAATGAATACAGACCCTTATGAGGGTTTTACAAACCAAATGTGAATTAGCTACAGCAGGGGTGGGGAACCTCTGGCCTTGAAGCCATACGTGGCCCTCTAGGTCCTCAAGTTCAGTCCTTTGACTGAATCCAGACTTCACGGAACAAATCCCCTTAATAAAAGGATTTGTTCTATAAAATGTGGACTCAGTCAAAAGGCTGCACCCAAGCACCTAGAAAGCCACATGTGGCCTCGAGGCCACTGGTTCCTTACCCTTGAGCTAGCATAATTTGTCCTCTGGCCTGTTGTTTGTATACAAACAAAAGTTGTAGGTTAAAAAAAAGTTGTAGTTAAATTATATATGTCTCTATTTTTGAAGTTGAATCCTATTTAAAATGCAGCTGGAGAGAGAGCTATTCAAAGGAATCCTAAGGAATAATTGTTTCCTAATTTATGTCCCTTGTGAGTTTGGATTCTTATATATTATATTTTCTTAACACAGGCTATATAGGGATAGACAGATAATACAGAACTGAAGCTTTGTTTTCAGAGCTTACAGGGATCTTAAAGGTTTTCCAGTTTAAGCTATCATCACATACAGGAATTCCCCTCTGAAACATTTCATACAGATGGCCATCTGAAAACAAAGACTGTGCTAAGATTCCCTTGGTGACAGGGAACTTGCTAAAATAATGACCATAACAATAACAATTGGCATTTATGTAGCAGTTTAATGTTGTAGTATGCTTTACATGTCCAATACCCTTCAAGTGAGGTGCTATAGATATTATAAACTCCATTTTACAGATGGGGAAACCGAGGCTTATGGACATGAAATGACTTCTTCATAGTCACATAGCTATTAAGTGTCAGGGACAAGATTGGAACTCATGTCTTCCTGCCTTCAAATCATCATGAGGCAGCCCTTTCCATTGTTAGACTGCTACAACAGGAGAGCATTTAAGGTGCAAATGACATACAATTCATGTAAATTATAGGTATTTTTCTCCCTGAGCTTGGGAGACCTTGGGGTTGAAAGCAGTGGACATCCCCCATCCAGGTGCTCTCTTGTTATCACTCCTCTTTTCCATCTGCTGGCCCAGACTCTTGGAGCTACAGTTGTTTCTTTGTGGTTTGTGCTCCTCCCAGTTCCAGGCCTGGGTCAAGCTCTCTTTCTCAGCCTTGTGTAGGTCCCTGGAGAAGAAGTTCTTTTCCTGTCTGGGTCCCAGGTGCAATCCCCACCTTTGGCTTGAAGCCAGAACAGCTGTCCTGGCATCTGTGGGAAATCTGACTAGTTTCCCTTCCACCCCTTCCTGGACACTTAACACCTTATCAGTTTCCTTGAGAGGAGTTGGGAGTCAGTTTCTATGACCTCCTTTGGCACAACCTGGGCTCTATTTTCCCCAGCTCTGTTCTTGTTTTCATTCTTGTTTTTTTTTTTTTAAACTCCTGCTCCTACCCTAAAAGGTTTTTTGGCTGTCATTTTTCCAATCCCCTTTACTCTGGATCAAGTAATCCTCAAGTCATCTTTACTAGCCACAACCTTCTTTAAACCCATAACATATCACTTAAAAGCTGCTTGCTTTCCTCCTTAGATAAATTGCATTTCTGTACCCTGGCATCATTAGCCAACCTTTTCTGCAGGTCCCCTTTCCCATTACAGAGGTCATTGCATCCTTCCTCCTCTTCCTCTCTGGCCCACTCACCAGGGATTCCTAAAAGAAAGGCAGAAATCAGTGTAGAAAGCAGGCTGAATCTGGAGTGAGAGAATCTTCATGCAGGTCTTTCTGTGTGTCACCTATGTGACCTTGGATAAGTCACAAATTTTTTTGAGCCTCAGTTTCCTCATTATCAAATTAGGTATTGGACTAGGAAGGTACTGGAGTAATATCTAGCTCTAAACTTAATGATTCTGTAACTGTTGTCTTAACTTTACAAGCATTCAAATACTTTTTTGAGGCAGAGAGGTCTGGGCCTATGGTGCTGTTGAGGCATTTTTAAGTTGTGTCCTACTCTTCAATATCCCATTTGTGGTTTTCTTGGCAAAGTGGAGTGGTTTGCCATTTCCTTCTCCAGCTTTACATATAAGGAAGCTGAAGCAAACTGGATTAAGTGACTTGCCCATAGTCACACAGCTAATAAGAGTCTGAGGCCAGATTTGAACTCAGGAAGCTGAATCTCCTTAACCGCAGGCCTGGCACTCTATCCACTGTACCACCTAGCTGCCTGTGATTTCATCACTGTATAGAACTCTTGGTAAGGAAACTCCCTCTCTGAATGTGAACAAACAACTGTTAAGCAGTTTAGAGCCTGAAAAATCAGAGAGGTTAAGTAATTTGCCCAGTACGACAAAGCTTGCATGAGGTAGAGCTTGCTAAGTTTCCTTAACTATCAGACCAGCCTCCAAGTTGCCTTTCACTGAAATACTTAGAACTTCAAGTTAACATGTTATCCAATCCATTCCCTGGCCTGCTTCCCCACCCCCCACCCCAAAAAGAGTCAAACTATTTTGGGGGCAAAGGATTATTTTAATTTCTGGAGTTCATAAGATGATAAATTTAGAGCTGGAAGGGACCTTAGACTCTCCCCCCCATTCTACAGAGAAGTAAACTGAGGCCCAAAGAGGGGAAGTTACTGGCTCAAGGTTATACTGTTAGCAAGCAGCGGAGCTGAAATTTGAACCCAGATTCTCTGATTCCAAATCTCATGCTCTTTCATTCTTTCTTTCTTTCTTCCTTCCTTCCTTCTTTCTTTCTTTCTTTCTTTCTTTCTTTCTTTCTTTCTTTCTTTCTTTCTTTCTTTCTTTCTTTCTCTCTCTCTTCCTTCCTTCCTTCCTTCCTTCCTTCCTTCCTTCCTTCCTTCCTTCCTTCCTTGCTTCCTTCCTTTCCTTCCTTCTTTCTTTCTGTATTTTTAAAATTCTGAACTTAAAGACCAAATAAAATGAAAATTTCCATAAACATAGCAGAGGCTTATATGTGAAACTGCCCATTCTCAGGCTCTTTTGATTGTGTGCTGTGCTGGTGTGATGGTCATTGGGGCACAAGGTGAGGATTAACTGAGGTAATGATTGTAAAGCGCTTAGCGTGGTGCCTGGCACAGAGTAGGAGCTCTATAAATGTCAGTTATCATCATCATTGTCATTACTTTTGTGTTACAGTGACAGATGGCCATAGGTGTGTTTGACATTAGAGCACCGGTGCTTGGCCTGAGGTCCTGGGGCGCTGCACCCTCTCCCTTCCCTACTAAAAGGCTCCTCTGCTCCAGACCCACACATGGGGTCCAGACTGGGCTTAGTCCTAGGGACAGCCTGGTCTCTAGTGGGAGGGTCGAGGCTTCCTTTCTCACACATCCCCATTCCAGAGCCTGAGAGAAGGATTGCTGAAGGTTAGATGTTGGATCGTGCCTAGAACATCCCCAGAGGGGACTGTTGAAAGGTATTTTAAAACAGAAAGAGGGGGGAAAAGCATTTTAGCAAAATCAGGTATGGGACACACAAAAGAAGAGCTCAACACAGAACATTTATAAACATAGATCTGGCAGAAACAAACTTACAACAAGCGGAAGGACTAACTATTACGTTATTCTGCAGGAGGTGGACACTTAAAACCATCTAAGCATGAAGCGGTTTGGAGGACTGCTGACTGGCATTTTACATTTCACCTCAGCTCTGCACTGTCTCCATCAACATCCACGCTTTGGGGCAAGTCAGGCCAAGGTTTACACTCTTCTCCAAGGGCACTGGGGTAATGCTTGGGGGCTCCTCCTTCTGATGCTATTCTACTCTGATCAAAGGACCCAGGAACTTTAGATCTTTCAAATTCACAAAGTGTCTCCTAAGCCTGATAGGTCAATTCTGAGATCGTCTCATTTACCTAAGATCAGCAAAGAGAAAACACAGAAGCGGCAGACCCTAACTAGGATCAGGCTTGCCCAGAAGGATGTGGGCTCTAGTTAGCATGTGTTCCTGACTGAATGGTGGCCAAGGTAGAGAAAAGAGTGATCTGACTTTTTCCTACTCATGTGAAGTCCTAGAGCTTCAGGACACCATGTGGAGACCTGAAAGGAGAGAGAAACTGTCTCTGCTTTTTGAACTGACTCAGCTTCCTGTCCTTCTGCTGGTATCACAGGGGAGAGTGAGGACCAAGAGACCACGTGGAATGGCTGTATCATATCAAAACACCAAGTCCTTTCAGCCCTGAGTCATGCTCATATACCAGTGGGATACAGACAGAGAATCTCTACATACTCTGTGTATCTTCAGTCACATGTGTGTATGGGGAACATGGTTTCACCAGTGGTATAACCTTATGTGTTATATAGTTGAGAGTCTACATCATGAAATTGAAAAGTATTTTATTGATGATTTTTGTTTTTATGTCATTTGCATTACTGAATATGTCACTCCCCATCTTCTACTCAGAAAGTTATACCTTATAAAAAGAATTAAAACAGAAAGAGGGGGAAAAAGCATTTTAGCAAAACCAGGCAACATATCAACTCAGGAGATTTTACTATGTATGTATATAATATATGCATTTTACTATTAATGTTAATAGCTAATGTTTATATACTACCTACTCTGTGTTAAGCGCTTTGCAAATATTATCTCATTTGATCCTCATAACAGTCCTGGGAGGTGGGTACTATTATCATCTTCATTTTATAGGTAAGAAAATTGAGACAAACATGGTTAAGTGACTCGATCAGGGTCACACAGCTAGTCAGTGTCTGAGGCCAAATTTGAACTCAAGTCTCGCCAACCCTAGGGCAGCTAAGTGGTACAATGAATAGAGCACTAGGCTTGGAATTGGGAAGACTCATCTTCATGAGTTCAAATCTGGCCTCAAGGGGCAGCTAGGTGGTATAGTGGATACAGCACCAGCCCTGACATCAGAAGGACCTGAGTTCAAATCTGGCCTCAGACCAAACACTTGACACTTACTAGCTGTGTGACCCTGGGTAAGTCACTTAACCCCAATTGCCTAAAAATAAAAAAAAAAATCTGGCCTCAGATACATACTAGCTGTGTGACCCTGGGTGAGTCACTTACCCCTATTTGCTTCAGTTCCTTATCTATAAAATAGGCTGAAAAGGGAATGGCAAAATCCTCCAGTATCTTTGTCAAGAAAACTAGAAAATTGGGCTGGAAAGTATCAGATATGATTGAAACGACCCAACAACTTGCTGACTCCAGGCCTAGTGCTCACTGCATGATGCATACTAGATTTGGACATGTGATGAGTCTGGAGAGCAGCTGATCAGGACATGCTGGATCAATACTTTACCCTCAAGTCAACTGATTAATATATGGACAGTAAGGGTTAGGTAACAGACAATGAAGTTTTTCAAGCTTGATAAAATTTGAAAGCAGCTAGCCATTGGCTGACCCCACATTCCTGGGGAGGGGCGGTCTTTTAAAAAGAGATATATTCTCTAAGGAGCAGAAGAGGAAGGAAACGGCTCAGAGGAGTGTGAGCTCTGTGAGTCAAGAAGACAGCCAGTCCTGGACTCTGGGAACTGAGTTGCTGATATGAAGACACCCAGGTAACCGAGATGGGCAGCCTGCCCAGCAGAGACAGTGTGACCACGGAGTACCATGGGAACGTCACAAGAAAGGAAAGGACATCGGGCCCCGCAGGCTGGTGGTGTGATTGCCTTGACCACTTGCATGCTCTCTTTTTAGGCCTCTTTTGGAGTACAGTCTGTGCGTGTGCCCATTCTTCCCACTGACCCTGGGCACACTTGTGGGACAGTGTCCCCCAGGCTTGTGGAGGGAATGTTTTGTTACTGCTGTTGATGCTATGGTATTTCAGCAAAGCCTTTGAACTGAACTGTTTCCTTTTGCTGATTTTTCAAGGTAAATAAATGCCGTGGTGGGGGCTTGTGAGCTATAGTTTTAGAAGAAGGGTATCTTGAACCTGGGGCAGTTGCCCCTGCGGGAAAGTGCAAGGTAAGGCACTGTGCCACACCGTTCATGCCCAGTCATCACCTAGCAGCCAATTCTCTGACGTTCAGGTTCTTAGCACTTACGGAGAGGCTAATCCTCTGATGACAGACATCTCTAGTCAATTACTGGTACCCCACTTGAAACCTTTCCAGCTTCATTGGACCTGCTCGTGCTTGTATCACTGATGTGACTCTGGGGATGCCGGCGTTGCCTCTGTGCCCAGTGAGCATGGCAGGAGGATTGTGGCGTGGTTTCACAGTGGTGAAAAGACGCGGAGTCAGGAAGAGCTCTATGTCCTCGCTGTGGGGCCATTAGCCAATCACTTTGGTAAGCCTCAGTTTCCTCACCTGTAAAAGGGGGAAAACTTTCCAGCGTTATCCTGAGGAACAAATGAAATATATTTTATGAAATGCTTTGTAAACCTTAAAGTACTCTACAAATGTAAGCTCTTATGATAGTTATCATATACATTTGTTAAATGTTAACTTAAGCACATCACTCTTGAAATTCTTTTGCAAGGAGTCTGGTAGCCATCACAAACTCAATGTGTCTAAAATAGAACTCATCATCTTTCCTCCCCAAACCTACTACTCTTTCAAACTTCCCTACTGATGACACCATTGTCCTTCCAGTTATCCAAATCTGCAACTCTGATATCATTCTTCCCTGTCCCTTATCTCACAATCAGTTGCCAAATCTTGTCATTTCTGTCTCTAAACTATCCCTTTCATGGATCTACTCTCACCCTTGTTCAGGTCCTGATCACCTGCAACTCAGACATTTCAATAATCTAATTTGTCTCACTGTTTTAAACCTCTTCTCATTTTAATCCATTTTCTACATAGTTGCTAAGAGGGTTTTCCTAAAGAGTTGGTCTGACTAGATCAGCGTTCCTATTCATTAAACTCCAGTGGTTTCCTCATTACTTCTAAGATTAAATATAAACTCCTATGTTTGGCATTTAAAGTTCTTTACCACCTGGCTTCCTTCTACCCCTCTAGACTCTTTATACATTACTTCCCTTCATGGACTCTGTGGTCTAATCATACTAGTCTACTTGCTCTCTCTTACACACAGTGCTTCATTTCCCACCTCTAGGCCTTTGGAACGCCTGGAATGCTCTCCTCCTCTTGTAATTCTCAACTTCTTTCAAGATTCAGCTCAAGTCTCTGTGACCCTGGGCAAGCCACTTAACTCTGATTGCCTCACCAAAAAAAAAAAAACCAGAAAGAAAAGAAAGAAAAAAGAAGATTCAGCTCAAGTGCTACATTCTTTAAGACGACTTTCTTAGTCCTATCATTTGTTAGTTCCTTCCCAACCGAGGTCAACGTGTGTCTGCTTTGTATGTGTTTTGTATGTACATATGGGTTGTCTCTCTGGATAAAATGTGACTTTCCTGAAGAGTAGGATGGTTCCACAGTTTTCTTTGTATCCTTAGGGTCAGGCCTTTAATAAATGCTTGTTGATGGGGGGCAGCTAGGTGGCGCAGTGGATAGAGCACCGGCCCTGGATTCAGGAGGACCTGAATTCAAATCCAGCCTCAGACATATAACACTTACTAGCTGTGTGACCCTGGACAAGTCTCTTAACCCCATTGCCTAGATTCTCCCCCAAAACCCCTCCCCCCAAAAAACCAAACCAAAAAAAATGCTTGTTGCTGGATTGAAGGAAACTGAGATCAGGGGGCTGGATAGGAAGAAGGGATTCCAGCTTCCTCATTCTATTGTGTGGGTTTTTGTGGCTTCCTGGAGGCTTGTTCCATTTAGCTGGACACTCAGTGGTTGAAACATGCTGTGTGTCAATGAGACAGTGGGCTCTCGAGAACCCTACTGGTCTCATCTGTCCATTGGCTTTGGAGAGTGACTGAGAGTAGACTGGGGGCATATGTGATAATAAAAGTTGCCTCCGGGCTCTGCTATTATCAAAGGCTTAAAAGAACCTATGTGGCGACTCTTAGACCTAGACCTTTTCCTAGGAATGAAGCAACACAGAAAAAGACAGGTCCTCTGGCCTGCAGATTCTAGGGGCTACAGAGTACATTCTGGTTTTAGAATTGTAAGTTAGACTATTATAAATGGGAACTGAAAGTTATAAAAGCCATTCCTTTTTGCGTCAAGATTCAGTCTCTGATGGATGAACACTCAGGTCATCTCCCTTGTTAATTATTATTGGAATTCTTTCCTCTACAAAACCTTTCCAAGCCTGTTTATCCCAGACAAAGTTCAGCCAAGGAAACAATTTTCAACAGCTTATTGCTTTCAGAAAATAAGAATTGGACAGTGCCAGCTGATGAAGACTTCTGCTTCCGAAACCTGGAAGAGAAGTGGGCCCCACCTATGTTTACATGGCTGGTGTTCCTTCCTAGTCCTGCGAGGGGCTGCATATATCACAGATTTGGGGTGGTTTGTTGCTGTGGGCTGGCAACTTCTTCCTCAGCTATCACCAACTATGGGTTTAGGAGCATGGTGGTTCTTGAACAAAGGCAGTTTTTCTTTGAGCCTTGGGGGAGAGGGCTGGGATCAGCTGAAGGGAAGAAGAGTCTCTAGTTTTAGGATAGATGAGTGAAAGAATCCTGGGATAAGCTGGTAAGAATGTGGTCTACATTAGAGGGGATTGGGGAGAGGAATTTAGAATTGAGAAAGAACAGAAATGGGGATGTCTGTAAGTCAACAAGAATTATTCCAAAGCTACTGTGGTGCTAGGCACTGTACTGAGCACTGGAGATGCAAAGAAAGGCAAAACCAGTCCCAGCTCAAGGAGCCTGTACCTCCCTTCCATAATGCATGCTCTGTCTCTGGGTTGACTTTCCCACCTTTAGAATGTGGCTACAAACTCCGTGTTTTTAAACTTTCTTCTTAGCTCTTGGATTTGATTGTCCTGGAACCTCTGGCTGGACTTACCTACTGATTGTGTAGGGATCATGTTCTCTCTTCTCTTGACTTGGACCACCCCCCTTTCTCCCCATGAGGTTCTTTCCCTCTCCCTATGTCTGAAGGTAGGGTGAGGGAAAGCACCTCTTTCTCCCAAGACGGGGAGATTCATTCAGTCAATAAACATTTATTAAGCACCCACTAAATGCCAGGCATTGAGCTACGCACTGAGGATATAAAAAGAGACAAAAAACAGTTCCTGCCCTCAAGCAGCTCATAATCTAATGATGGGAAAACAGATGTGTCGAATAAGCTATACACAGGATAAGTAGGAAATAATTAAGAGAGGTAAGATGCCAGAATTCCGAAGAGTTGGGAAAGACACTTCCTGCAGAAGACTGGATTTTAGTTGGGATTTAAAGGAAGTTAGGGAAGCTAGTAGGTCAAGATGAGGGGGGAGAACATTCCAGGCCTGGAGTACAGCCAGAGAGAATTCTCAGAACCAAGAGATAGTGTCTTACCTGAGGAGCAGCAGGGAGGCTAGCGTTCTGGACTGAAGAGTATGTGGAGGGTAGTAATGTGTGAGAAGACTGGAAAGTTAGGAGGGGACTGGGTCATAAAGGGCTTTGAATGCTAAACAAACAGTTTGGTGTTTGAAGGAGGTAGTTTGGGAGAACAGGTGATGGAATGCCTGCTACTTATCTGCCTTATAGTCTGTTTTAAGTAAATGTCCTTTTGCCCTATTGTGGATGTCATGTATATAATCTGTCCAGGTTGAAGAGAATCAGCAGGAAATGGGGCTCATGAGCAGTGGTTTTGAATAGATGATGGACCCCAATTAGGGTTTTCCTGGCAAAGATACGAGTATGGTTTGCCATTTCCTTCCCCAGCACATTTTAGAGATGAGGAAAATGAGGCAAACAGGGTTAAGTGACTTGCCCAGGGTCTTCCTGACTCCAGGCCTGGCACTCTATCTGTTGTGCCACTAACTGCCTTCAATTGGCTCTGGGAACCTGGAAATAAAGGAAGAAGGGGAGAAACTTAGAGTTTACCATATTCTTCCTGTTGCTTCACTTTTAACTACCCAGTGTTCTGACATCATCTGAGCATTTAATAGAGAGTTCTGAGTTCAAGACTTGTAAAAAATAAAGCTGGTGACACCCAACTTGGGCAATTCAACAAACATTTTTGGGCATCTACAATGTACAAGGCTCTTCTTTAGACCAAGAGAGTGGAAATAGAGACTGACCCAGGGTATCTCTGAGGCTGATGGCATGAATGATGGAGCCCCAAGGCCTTGGGTTTCCTTCATCTGAGTGGCTTCTCTTTCTTTCTCTGAGCCTTTTGCCACCTTCTCAAGGTTACTGAAGGGTGTGGTAGAAACTGGATTGGGACATGGGGTCAGAAGACAGGCACTCTGGCTCTGCCATTTGCTAGTTGTGAGGCTTTGGGCAAGTCTGTAAAATGATGATGCCACATGAAATTGGAGGTAGATAAAGCATTTATTTAGTGATTATTATGTGCCAGGCACCGG
Source organism: Phascolarctos cinereus (assembly GCF_003287225.1). Taxonomy (NCBI): domain Eukaryota; kingdom Metazoa; phylum Chordata; class Mammalia; order Diprotodontia; family Phascolarctidae; genus Phascolarctos; species Phascolarctos cinereus. The sequence goes on from NW_027556402.1 coordinate 214,468,020, forward strand.
CTCCTCATCTTTGAACTCCAATTCAAGTTCCCTGGGACAATTTGGTTCCTTGTGTCTAGATATCTACTCCACCTAAGTCTTAATTCAGAGGCAGCATGGTGTAGAACAGTGGTGTCAAACTCAAATAGAAACTCAACAATACACAAGGATCCCTGTAGGCCACGTTTTAACGCAGAAAACCACATATGAACATCATTGTTGTTAATCAGTCTTTTTAGTCATGTGGACTCTCTGTGACCCCATTTGGGGTTTTCTTGGTAGAGATACTGGAGTGGTTTAACCATTTCCTTTTCAAGCTCATTCTGGAGATGAGAAAACTGAGACAAATAGAATTAAGTGACTTGCCCAGGATCACGTAGCTAGTCAATGTCAGAGGCCACATTTGAACTCTGGAGGATGAGTCTTTCTGACTCCAGGCCCAGCGCTCTATCCACTTCACCATCTAGCTGCTCCACATATTAGCGTTATCTATATTCTATTGTATTTTTCTTCATTTTGTTAAATATTTCCCAGTTACATTTTAATCTGGTTCCAGTAGTATTGGGCAGTGTTGTGGGCTGCATATGGGCTACTGTGGCTGAGTGTTTGACATTTCTAGTGTAGTGTGGTTTGATACTTCTGACCCTGGAGAGACCATTTAACCTCTCACTCCCCCACTAGGCAATTCTTTAAAGACTTATAAGTCATAGAGCCCATGTTGAACTGAATCAGTCAAGGCTGTTAGTTTCTTACTGGGAGCCTCCTAAAATGGATGACATCATAGGCCCATTAAAAAATGTCCTAGTTCCCTGTTCTTCTCCACTACAGAGTGGATTTCTGCATCAAGCAGGGAATTGGATCAGTGATCTCCAGCTCTAAGATTCTATGAATTTGCATACTGCTGTGATGTTTGTGATCATTTAAGATCCAGGTTTGCAAAGACAGCTTTGGAGGCGGTAGCTATTTTCTCCTGGGTTCCTTTTTTCTACAATTCAAGTTAGCGGTCGCCCGGGGGAACGACAGTGCCTTAGGGTACCAGGCTAGGCAACAGGGAGATGCAAAGATAATTAAGACATGGTCCCTGCTTTAATGGTGCTTCCTGTATAGACTTTCCCTAATGTGTATGGGCCCTCGTGTCTGTCATCTGGACTTGTACAAAAACCTCCCCATTAGTCTCCCTGCCTAAAGTCTCTTCCCTCTTTAATGCATCCTCGACACTGCGGCAAGAGCCATATTTCTAAAGCCCAGCTCTGACTATATCGCAGTCCTATTTAAGAAGCTCCAGTTGCTTCCTATTACCTCCAGGATCAATTGCAAACTCTTTTGTGTGTCATTTACAGTCAGGATCTAACCCATCTTTCCAGGCTTATTATATGTCACTTCCCCTTCACACTTTCTATAGTCTGCCATATTGGCCTCCTCACTGTTCTTCCCATCCAGCTCTTCACCTGTCATCTTTGTTTTCTTCCTTTCTTCTCTTAGAATCCCTGGTTTTTTTCAAAGTTCAGTCCAGGGCCATCTCCTATATAAATTCTTCCTGTTCTTCTCAGCTGCTTGCGTATCCTACCCACCCCGTCCCACAAATCACCGTGTGTGTATGTGTGTGTGTGTATAGTATACACATAGGCAGACATATGTATATACACATGTACATACATGTATATGCAAACACATGTATATGTATATTTGTGTATACATATATATACACAAATATATGTATACACACTTGTGTACATGTTGTTTTCCATGACAGAATGCAAGCTTTTTTTTTTTTTGGTTAGGCACTGGGGTTAAGTGACTTGCCTAGGGTCACACAGCTAGTGAGTATTATGTGTCTGAGGTCGAATTTGAACTCAGGTCCTCCTGACTTCAGGGCCGGTGCTCTATCTACTGCGCCACCTAGCTGCCCCCAAATGCAAGCTTCTTGAAGGTAGGCTCTGTTTCATTTTTGTCTTCGTATCTCTGGTGCCAAGCTTAATAAATACTCCTGATTGATTATTTACCTGAATGGATAAGTTTCAGAGCTTTTAGCATATGATCGTGTCAATTTGTGACTTTTAAAAATTTGTCTTTATTGAAGTTATATTTTTTAATATAGATACAATATTCTTTATGAAATTATTTGAAAGCATTAAAGGGTACTACTCTTTGATAAGTATATGGACATAATTCTTTAATAGTATACGTGTCAACCTATTGCTGATAACTAGTAAGGTATAACACATTCAAGTTAAGATGTAGAACTTTTGAAAATAACTGTGAATGCCCAGGTACAATATTGTATCTCCTTGGCTAAATTTCAACTGCTTTCAGCCCTTGTTTAATTCAGCCTTGATTTTTTCCTGCCAGGGTAAGTACAAGCTAACCTTGGACTCACACTGAACATTTGCTTATTGTCAACAGTCTTCCAGGTTTCTAGTCCATGTCCAGCTCCTGGTACTGCTTGGTATTTTACCGTTCCTGCCTTTTGTAGCAGCTTGGAATAAAAGGTAAGAATATTCTCTGTGCTGGTCACCTACCCAGATTAGCCGCTCAAACAATTGGTTAAACAGTTAAAAGATAAATTTGATTCATCTGGGCATGTCTTTCTTGAGCCAGGACATATGCTTGGCATGAGTGGAGGTAGGGAGCTGAACCAGGGGCTCCTGACCCAAGAGGGGTGGGCTGTGATGGTACTGCTATCGGTGGAAGGCAGAATTCCTGAGTCAGACATAGTCCGCAGTTAGCTAAAAAGCTAAAAGATAAAGAGTCCTTTCACTTCTGCCTAATTAGATAGTAAAGGTCTTGCAGCAAGGAATAATGTTGAATGAGGAGTCGGGACACCTGGGTTGTCATTTTGGCTCTGTGTAAAATAGGCCGGGTGACCTTGGGTATCTCTGAGTCCCAGCCTCCTTGTCTGTAAAAGGACTGGATAGAACCTGATGATTTCTAATCTTGGAGATCTTCCAGCATTTAGTTAGTGAATTAGTTAAAAAGTTAAAAGGGATTGCTTTCACTTTTAACCTTCAAAATACAGTTAGCATTGCATCTGGTTGTATCAGTTCTGGGAATATAAAGGACCAATGACTTCTGGTCATAGTGGAGTAAGAAATAAACTCAGTCTTTTTCCTTTGCTTTTCTCCCTCCCTTCTGTTGAAATCAGAAAGATAAGGGCTGGGGGAAACCCTTAAATCACCCTGGCCTGGTTATGTATCCCACCCTGTGATTCTCACCTAATTCAGAAAAGATTCCCTTTGGGGCAGGACTCTCCTCTCTCTCAAGATCTTTAAAGCTCAGAGTTTATATAAAGGAATTAGAGAAAAGGGTTAACTGTGTTGGGTAGATTCCCTCTGGAGGAGGGATGGAAAAATGCAGACTCCAGCTGCCCAGGATGAGAAGGTGTGGAGTGACCGTCATCTGCATTTGGAAAGGAGAACCCACCGGGGTAGAATTCATTTCACACAAAGTACCAAGGTAATCGGCTATAGTGTCACTTATCTTTCTAATTAGTTTGCAGAGGCCTATGTGGTACAACAGCAGTGTCAAAGTCAAACAGAAATGGGGACCACTCATCTGTACAAAAGTATCCCCGTGGGTTCCATATTGACTTAGTTTTCGAGCGTAATGTTATTGACGTCTTATTGTATTTTTATTTGCTTTGTTAAGCATTTCCCAATTACACGTTCATGTGGCTTGGGCCCCACTTGAAGTATCTCCAGGGCTTCTTGGCACGGTATTTTGGTACATAGTACATTATTAAAAAGTGTTTGTTGAAATTAATTAAACTTGACCAATATTTATTAAACATTGTGTGTCAGACACTGGGTTAAAGCTGGGCATACAGAGACAAAAGGAAACATCCCTGCCATCAAAGAGCTCATTTTCTTTTTTTATTTTCTTTATTTTTTTCTGATTTCTTTTTTTATTAATTTATTTTGATTTATCAACTATCACTTCCACATACTTTTGAGTTTAAAATTTTTCTCCCTCTTCCTCCCCACCACCCTCCCCAAGACGGCACATAACCTGATATAGGCTATACATATACATCCCTATTAAACATATTTTCACATTAGTCGTGTTGTAAGTAAGAATTAGAACCAATAGGAGGAACCACCAGAAAGAGGAAACAAAACTCAATGGAAGAGAAAAAAAAAAGCAAATAGAGTGCTTCGATCTGCATTCAAATTCCATAGTTCTTTCTCTGGATGTGGATAACATTTTCCATCATGAGGCCTTTGGAGATGTCTTAGATCCTTGTATTGCTGAGAAGGGTTAAGTCTATCAATATTAGTCATTGTGCAACATAGCTGTTGTTGTGTACAACGTTCTCTTGGTTCTACTCACTTCACTCAGCATCAGACCATACAAGTCTTTCTAGGTTTTTCTGAAGTCAGCATGTTCATCATTTCTTATAGCACAATAGTATTCCATTACATTCATATACCACAACTTGTTCAGCCATTTCCCAACTGATGGGCATCCTCTCAATTTCCAATTCTTTGCCACCACAAAAAGAGCTGCTATGAATATTTTTGTACATGTGATTACTTTTCCTATTTGTATGAGCTCTTTGCGATATAGCCCTAGAAGTGCTATTGCTGGGTCAAAGGGTATGCACATTTTGATAGCCCTTTGGGCATAGTTCCAAATTGCTCTCCAAAATGGTTGGATCAATTCAACTCTACCAACAATGCATTAGTGTTCCAATTTTCCCACATCCTCTCCAACATTTATCATTTTCCTGTTTTGTCATGTTGGCCAATCTGATAGGTGTGATGTGGTACCTCAGAGTTGTTTTGATTTGCATTTCTCTAATCAATAGTGATTTAGAGCATTTTTTCATATGACTATAGATGGTTTTAATTTCTTCATCTGAGAACTGCCTGTTCATATCCCTTGACCATTTATCAGTTGGGGAATGGCTTGTGTAAAGAGCTTATTTTCTACGAAGGATCCAATCAGTCAACCAGTATTTGTTATTTTTGTTTATTTGTTTCTGACTCTTCATGACCGCATTTGGGGTTTTCTTGGCAAAGATACTGGAGTGGTTTAACCATTTCCTTCTCCTGTTAATTTTGTAGATAAACAAACTGAGTTGCCCAGGGTCACACAGCTAGTCAGTGTCTGAGGCTGGATTTGAACTCAGGTCCTCCTGACTCCAGTGCTAGTGCTCTATCCACTGGGCCACCTAGCAGCTCCTTGAGCTATTTATTTAAGGAGACTGAGGATCCTAAGAGGCAGAGATGAGGAGACGAAGTACATGCCAGGCAGGGAGGACAGACAGTGTGTGTGTGTGTGTGTGTGTGTGTGTGTGTGTGTGTGCTGGAGATGGTATGTTGGGGTCAGGGAATAACAACTGGGACAGTTTGTCAGTGATATAGCGTGTATAAAGTGGAATAACACAAGCTAAGAATGGAAAAGTTATAGGTTGGAGCCAGATTTGGAGGGGTTTGAATGCTGAGCTGAGGACAGAGAATGTTAAGCTTTTGTCTTTGTATCCCCAGAACTTAGCACAACATCTGGCACAATGAATAATTGTATGGAGTGGGGTGGAGTGAATGTTATCTGCACTGGTCCAGAGAGGAACTACCCTGATGAGAACACATACTAGGCAAAGCGCTTCAAAGTAATTGGACACTTATTGGTTAATTGATTATCGTAGAAGGTAATAGGGAGCTGCTCAAGGTTTTTGAGCAGGGGAGCGACCTGGTCAGGGCTACTGGAGAAAGGAGACACTGGAAGTAGGGAGGCCAGAGAGAAGGTGATTGCAGTGGGTCGGTTAAACAGTGATAAAGGTCAAAAATAGAGCTGGGGCCATGTGAATGAAGAGAAATTGGGAGAGCCTGTGGAAGTAGTAGCAGCAGCTATGGAGGTGAGGGGAAGGAAAGAGTCAAGGAAAATGGGTTTTGAACCGCATGACTGGGAGGATGGTGGTTCCTTCAATAGGAAGGACATTTTGAGGAAGGTAGTTTTAGGGGACCTCGATGAGTTTAATTCTGGGCATGTTGAGGCTGAAAAACATCAAGTCATCTAGGCAGTTGGGTTGGAATTCAGGAGAGTGATTAAGGCTGTAAAAAGGAATTTGGGAATCGTCTGCTTTACACATGATCATTGAACATAAGGTCAAAATTGAATCAAGGAGGGCTTCATAGAGAAGGAAGCATTTGATGAGTAGAAGTGGCATGCAGGGAAAGGCATCGCAAGGACTGCACAGAGAAAGAATATTTAGGGATGAGAGTGTGGAAAGAGAAGAGCAGGTGTCCTTAAGGGACTCCTACATTTGGTGGATGGGAGATGGATGATGAACCAGCAAAGGTCCAGTTAGACAGGCAGGAGAAGAACCAGGAGAGATCAATGCCTGAGAAACCAATGCAGGAGAGAGGAAGCAAGGTGGAGAGTGGGATGGTATGCAGTATTTAAAGCTGCAGAAAGGTCAAAGAGGATGAGGACAGAGAAAAGACCACAGGATTTAGCAATGAAGAAATTGCTGGTAACCTTGGAGACAGAGTTTCAGTACAGTGCTGAGCACTGTAAGGGATTGAGAAGTGAGTGGGAGGTGAGGAGGGGAGGGAACAAATATAAGTGATTCTTTCTAGGAGTTTGGCATGGAGAGAGGGGGCAATAGTTTGAGGGGACGGCAGGGTCAAGTAGAAAGGTTTAAAATTTCTTTTGCTTTGTTTTGAAGGGAAAGGTTGTTTGTAAGGAAGGAGAGACTGAAAATAAAAGAGGAAGGGAGGGAGGAAGAGGAGAGAGAAAGAGAGAGAGACAGAGAGAGGGGAAATGATCAATGAAACAAGGTCCCAGAGGAGACTAGAGGGGATGGAATCAATAGCACAAGCAGATTCCTAAGGTTCAGCTTTAGGAGAGAAAGGGTTATTTCTTTCTCAAAGACTGGAGAAAAGGAGAGGAAGGTGTGTGATGTATAGAGTGATTTTTGAGGTGTGGAATCAGGAGTGATGGAGGAGGTGATGATAGCTCACCTCATTTTTTCCACAAATTTCCAGCAAATTAGGAAGTGAGCTTTGGATAGAGAACTGATGGACTTAGAGTGCAGATTAAAACATTTTTTTCTCTTTCTTTTTTTCCCCCCTTTTTTGGAATTTGGCTAAAGCAGAAATATATTTTGCATGACTTCTTATGTGTAATGGCTATTTGTATTTCTTGCCCTGTCAATGGATGGAGGAGGGAGAAAATGTGCAACTGAAAATAAAATTGAATAAAAAATTAAAAAAAAATTAGTTGGTGAAGTAATCTGTTGAGAAAGTCATCTAGTTGACAAGCATTTATTAAGTGCTGACTAGGTACCAAGTCCAGTGCTAAGTTCTGGGGATACAAAGAGAGGCAAAACCAATCCTTGCGCTCAAGGACCTTGCAGGTAATGGTTGGGGTGGTGTTGGGGTCTTAAAGAGAGAAGAAAAAGTTTGGAAGAACCGTCGTGGGGAGAGCTAGAGAGAGTCAATTGGTGAGGAATTAAGGCCCAGTTTGTGATGGACACAGCCACCACATTGATGTCACTCAACATCAGTCACTCAAATGAACAGTAATACCTTATACTTCACCATCCCACAACTAGACCAACTCCATGACCTTGGACTCTGACTGCCACTCTGATCACAATCTCCTCTTCTCAGCCTCGCTCCTCCCAAGCCTAACCCATGAGAGGTGGTGTGATATGGCAGATAGAATGTTGGACTTGGAATCAGGAAGACTGGACTAAAATCCCCCCTCACACCCTGACTAGTATTACCCTCAGGAAGTTATCTCTTGTCTGTGAGCCTCAGTTTCCCCCTCTGTAAAATAAGAGGGTTGAACTTCATGATCTCTGGTCCCTTCCAGGTCTAAATTTGTGATCCTTCACCAGAACCATGGCCTCTATTCTCACCATCTCTACACGATATTCCATTCCCATCTTTCCCAACCCCATTTTCCTCCCTTCCCAATCTTGGTCCAATAGTTGACTAGTTCAACCATACATAGTTCTCCACCCTTGCATCCATTGCCCCTTTATTCTGCCACTATTCCTATTTCTGTCCATCCTCAACCATGCCTTACTCTTTGCCAACCTTCTCAGGTGCTCTTCCAGTGCTGCAGAATGCCTTTGGTAGAAGTGACATCAATGTGGTGGCTGTGTCCATCACAAGCTGGACCTTCACTACTCCATCCCTTAATTCCTCACCAATTGACTCTCTCTAGCTCTCCCCATAATGGTGCTTCCAAACTTTTTCTTCTCTCTTTAAGGCTGAGGTGGCTGGATCATCTGAGCTCTGGAGAGCTGAGCTACATGGGGCTAAAGTTGAATGGGTGTCTGAACTAAACCAACATGGCGAGCCACCCAAAGGGGGAAGGCCACCAGGTTGCCTAAGGAGGGAAAAACAAAGCAGGTGAAATGGGATTGGGCCTGTGAAATGCCACTGTACTTCCAGGCTGGGTGGGATAGGGAGACCCAGCCTCATCACAAAAAAAAAAACAAAAGAAAAGGGAAGGAGGGCTAATATTGCCCAGAGTACCTAATTCACAGGGTGTGTGTGAAGCTACAGTGAGATAATTATACCAAGCGCTTTGTGAACTTTAAAGTGCATTGTAAATGGTAGTTATTATTATTTAAAAATTTTAAAATTACCAACAGATACCAACAACCATGAATATTTCCATAGATAAGAGCAAAAGAGGAGACTTATATAGGAAACTATGAATCTATATTATATACAGCTAGCTCATTTTATTAAAATGATATGATGATTTTTAACACAGTAGGACCAACATTGCTCTGCGGGCCTAGTTATCGCTATTTTTACAAGGCCTGGTAGGTCCTGTTGCATTGCAAAGGCTTTGGGGTGAGGCCCTGGGGGACAGGTGGCGTTCTTGCTTTCTAAGCTGGCTAAGTATAGGGAGGCAGACTGATTATCAGAAGGTTGGCTGCCACTGGGTTTGCTTTGGCAACAGCAACTTATGAAGTCCCAGATCCTAAAATATGGGCGGTGGGGCTGGGTTCTAAGGCTGTCGAGGGAGCATAATTCATGATCATAATCTTCACAACATGCTAAGCAGAGGGATTGTTCTTCTTAGATGAGGGCTCCTAGTCTACAGTGTCTCCCTTTGTCAGTCTGTCCTCCCAGCAGCTGCCAAAATGGTAGCCAGGAGTGGCTAGGTGCTATGGTGGTTTGAGCGCTGGACCTTGAGTCAGGAAGATCTTGGGACAAGTCACTTAACTGCTGTTTGCCTTGATTTCCTCATCTGTAAAATGGGGTTAATAATAGCACCTACTGCACGGGGTTGGGGCAGCTAGGTGGTCCAGGCCTGGAGTCAGGAAGACTCATCTCTTTGAGTCCAAGATCCAGCTTCAGACACTTAATAACTGTGTAACCCAGGGCAAGTCGCTTAACTCTGTTTGCCTCAATTTCCTCATCTGTAAAATGATCTGGAGAAGGAAATGGCAAACCACTCTAGTATCCCTGCCAAGAAAACCCCAAATGGGGTCACGAACAGTCGGACACAACTGAAAATGTCTAAACAGCAACAACAGCTGAACACAGGGTTGCTGAGATGACATATGTGAAAAGCTTTGCCAGACTTAAACCGCTATATAAACACTAGCTATTTATTATATTCCTAAAGCCCAGGCCTGACTGGGACTTATTTCACACACGCTTATTCAATAAACTTCAGCGCCTCCTGGTTGAGCACATGGATGAAATCCAGGATCCTTACAGTAATGAGACTGAAGGCAAATTGACATCCCGCAGCCCTGGTGTTAATTGCTCCAGCTCCAGTAGAGTGATCCAGTCCTAACCCATACATCAAATGCCTTGCTGACCTCATCATGTAGGGGAGAGAGCTCTTAAGAAAAGAAAGTGAGTTGACCTGGGTTGAGAAGGACATATTCTCAGGTGCCCTGGTATTTCTCTGATGAAATTCTCTGAACCTGTATACACAGGCAGTCTTTGAAACACACTGAGTCAGTGTGAGACAGAGAAACTCGTTTGGCAGCTCCGGACAGAGAGATAGGCAATTAATTTCGCAATGGGACTGACAAGGGGAAGTGAGTTAATGACTGGGAGTTTTGCTTCAGCCAGGGTGTCAGTTTTTAATGTCAGCTCGAAAACCAGTCCCAGAGGAAAAAAAAAAATCTTTGTTCCTCCTAAGTGTGAATGTGTGCGTGTGCATGTTGGTGGGGTGGGGTGTATGTATGTGTGTGTGTGTGTGTGTGTGTGTGTGTGTGTGTGTGTGTGTGTGTGTGATGCATTTCAAAGATAAAAAGAGTAAGCAAAGGAGACCAGGTTAGGAAAGGGAGACTGTCTGGGAGATGCCAACAAGTGGCTGGCAGGTTAGCATGGTCCCAGCAGGGCTGTGATTTGAGGCCAAAGCTGGGCAGCCCAGATCCTGGCCCAGAAGTCCTTGTCCCATAGCCTGCTCCAGTGACTCTTCAGTTTCTGATTCCCCCAACCTGGCCCCTGCCTGTCACCTCACATCCACTCTCCTAGGTACTTCTCTTCTATGTTTAGCCAGACTCAATCCAAAATTCCCAAGCCACTCTGGGGCCATGGAAACCGTGCTTTCAACAGCGTGGGTAGCTGTCTGGGCACCTGTCAAGGCCTGTCTTTATCTCTGGCTCCCCTGCTCCCATTGCCCAGGACACACCCCGAAGTTGCCAAGCCCTGGAATTGGTTCCTGCCCTTACAGGAAGCCTCGAAGAGGCTTCCTATTGACGGTGAATTTTGTTTCCTCTTGTGACTCATGCTTTGATTATGTCTGCCTGCCTGGTTTCTGAGAATCACCAGGCTCTGAGGTAGTGTGAGCCCCCTCGGCTCCACCAACCTGACTGTTAAACTGTTGAGATTAGAGAGGACAGGGGCCATTTTTGTTTTGATTTTGTTTCCCTAGCACCCAGTCTTGTAGTAGCAGGTGTTCAGTAAATGCTCGTTGGATTGGCTTGAATTAGGTCAGACTAATTTTCAACTTGAGGCAACCAGGTGACATAGTGGATAGAGCTCTGGGCTTGGAGTCAAGAAGACTCATCTTCCTGAATTTAAATCTGGCCTCAGACACTTACTAGTTGTGTGACCCTGGGCAGGTCACTTAACTCTGTCTCAGTTTCCTCATCTGTAAAATGAGCTGGAAAAGGAAATGACAAACCACTCCAGTACGTGTGGAGAAAACCTCAGGGGGGTCATGAACAGTTGGACGTGCCTGAGCAACAACAAAACAACTTCTCATTTATGACCCTGGGAGGCCATGAGGAGAACAGGAAGTGCTGTGAATTTGGGTGGAAGCCACTGGTGACCGGGAGGCACAAAATCCTGGCAGGTCATTTCTCAGTGCTGCAATTGGTGGGAGCTCCTTGGGCATCTCAGCAGGGAGAGAATGAATATTTATTAAGTCCCTACTATGTGCCAGGGACTTTGTTAAGCACTTTACACATATTCTCTCGTAAGATCACGAGATCATAGATTTAGAACTAAAAGGCCTATTAGGAACCTTCTTGTCCATTCCCCCCATTTTACAGATGGGGAAACTGACATGTATAAGACCTCCACCAGGGTCATACTTGAAAAATAAGGGAAATACCCTACTGGTTACAATAGAAAAGATAGCTGATGGCTAGTGTCCCCCCTACCCCCCAATTGCTTTAAATCAGCTTTGTATATTTTTATTTCATTTTCTATGTACACATTGCTTTCCTCTAGTAGAGTGTAAGCCCCCACAGGGCAGGGACTGTTTGTGTTTGTCTTTATATCCCCAGTACTCAAATAAGTGTCTAGCATGCTATGGTCATTGAATAAATGCTTGCTGAATGAATGAATGAATGAATGCCAAAGCCCCCACAGCTTTGAGGCTGTCCAGACTCATGGCAAGTGACAAGATTCCACCTGTCTTCCTGCCTTTCTCCCTGAGCACTGGATGATCTGAGCATGAAGTGAGGCCCGTAGACTTGGGACCCTTACCCTACCAAGGTCTGATGGGGGCAGGAACCAAAGTCTTGGCAATTGGGCTGGATTCCATTTGGGGAACTCTCAAGAATTCATCTCTTTATGGTCTGTTTGCCTCTACCCAGAGGTTTTGTTGAGAAATTTGAGTTTGGTTTGCTATTGACTGGGATTTATGGTAGTTTACCTGCTAGCTACAGAGGCAGCTTTAAGCATTTGGACACATTTAACGCTTAAACACAGTTATTATAAAACAGATAAACATAAATGAGATTTGGACCTGAGTCAGCTAGTAAGGTATAACTTGGAGCATTGGTGACGAAGTCCCCATAATGAGGGTAGAATTGGAACTTCTCGGTGAAGATGCTGTTGCCTCTCACATCTGGCTGTTACTGTTGTTCGGTCATTTTTCAGTTGTGTCCAGCTCTCCATGACCCCATTTGGGGTTTTCTTGGCAGATATACTGGAGTGGTTCGCCATTTCCTTCTCCAGCTCATTTTGCAGATGAGGAAACTGAGGCAAACAGGGTTAAGTGACTTGCCCACAGTCATACAGCCAGTAAGTGTCTGAGGCCAGATTTGAACTCAGCAAGATGAGTCTTCCTGATTCAGGTCCCCTACTTTATCCACTGCTCCAGCCTGGCACATAGGAGGTACTTAATAAATGTTTATTGAATTATTGAATTGTGTGCACAGTCCAATTAGATTACTGTTAGTCCTGCAGCCTCTGCCTTAGCTGAGGAAGCCTTACACACTGGCCTGACAGCTAATGTCTCTGCCCGTGCCTCAGCTATCACTGCTCACAGATGCCTTCTTGCCAAATGCTTTTGCCTCAGGGGCAGGCATATGGCTTCTCTCCCTCTTCTCCACCATGCCTGTTCTTTGCCAATCAATGTCAGAGCTCTGTGCGTTCTCCAACGTTTTGTCATCCCAAAGCATCCTGGGAAATGTAGTCTTTTCTCTTTTCTAATCACTGCATACACCCTTCTTCCTAGAAAGTCAGGGAATAAGGGAAAGAAGTAAAGACTCCAATGTATGTTTGTTATTTTCTCCCCACAATTAAAGAATTTGAAGACCCTGAAAATTATCCTGGGTATTTAGGTATGGTCTATGGGTATGCATTGTACAATATTTATCCAATTATACGTAGTACAATTTCATGCAAATTATTCCAGATACGTAGGCCACGTGCAGTACAATGAATGCAGTTTCATAAAAGAATATACATATATGTCACAAGCAGATACATACTTCACTATGTCTCATGTAGGAACATGCTACCAAAGAATTCAAGTAGGAACACACTATATAGCATCACATATGAGTTGCACACATATGTTGTATCCATTCAGTGATCTGGGTGCCATCCTGTTCTGAGGGTAGCACACAGTTCTATGACAACAGTCACCTCTGGGCTGCATAAAAGGCATCCTTGCCCATTTGTAAAATGGAAAGGTTGAATTGAATACCTTCTAAGGACTCTTCCAGCTCTAAATCTGTTGTTCTACGACTTAAATGCCCTTACAGGGATGATTTAAAGCAGAGGTTCCCAAACTTATTTGGCCTACTGCTCCTTTGAAAAAAATTACTCAGTGCTCCCCTGAAAATCTACTTTTCTTAACACTTTAATTTTTTAAAAAAAATTTGTATCATTTAAAAAAAATTTTAAAAGACGCATCTTAAATTTCCTAATTTATTGTAAATTTGTGGGTTTTTCCTGCATTGAAATTTTGATGACACAATATTGTGCTATGTCACCATATAGTATCATATTGTAAACAAGTCATTACATGCACGTTTTCCTGCCGATGCATGCTAGACTGCCCAACAATGCATGACAAGCTTGCCTGCCAACACTCGCTTGTTAAGACCTGTTGGCATACTGAACAATTATAATTTTCATCTTGTGTGTTTATTTGGAAAATAATGTAATCATTACAACTTTAACTCTGTTATACAACAGATGGAAAGATGTACAAACAGCTTTTCAAAATTCTCTTCTCTTCTTATGATTCTACCACCCCTTTATTTTTATTCAATACCCCCTGCAATTGCACCCGAGGCTACTACCACCCCCCTGGATTGTTCTAGCACCCCTTTGGGGGTGGTATATTGAGCACTTTGGGAACCTCTGAAAGAAAACATTGCCCTCCATCATCTCTTTTGCTTGGGAGATAGGTCCTGAGCCATCTAGGACTCTGGGTAAAACTTTGGGAGATGGAGAAACAAGAGATTAGAAAACAGAGATCAAATAAAGACCTGAAACCTACAGATTGTTTTCTGGCCAAAGCACACAGATTATGGAGTGCAGAGCTGGAAACAGTGGGGAAAAGTTACAGGAAGGCATTTTATTAGCATTAATAGAAGGAAGAACTTCCTGACAATTGGAACTGTTCAAAAATTGAATGTCTTTGCCTTAGTAAATGATGAGCTCCCCATTGATGGAGGTATTCAAGCAAAAGTTTCAAGGGTTCCACAGAAGGAATTTCTTTTTCAGGCGGGAGGCTGGGCTTGATGATTTCTGTCTGCATCAGAAATTCTAAGATTCTATGAATGGACATCCTTTCCTGGATAAACTGGTAAAATTGTTACTCTGAGCAAGTAAAGCATCTTTGACATGCGATTATTCAACCCTTGCTTGAATAACTCCAAGTATGGGGAACTCACCCCTTTGCAAGGCAGCTTGTTTCATTTTCTTATTGCTCCATTTGTTAGGAAGCATCTAATTATTAAGTATTTTCCCCCTACATCGGTAGGAAATCTGCCTGCCTGTAACTCCCATTCATTGCTCCTAGTTTGGCCCTCTGGGACCACGCAGAACACGTATCAGTCATTCCTCTTCTATGGGACGGCCTTTCAGATACTTGAAGCTGGCTCACATACCTCCTGCTCAAGTCTCCTTTTCTCCAGGCTAACCACCGCCCTCCTTCCCCCAAGTCTTTTTTTAGAACATATTTTATTTTTTCCCCAATTACATGTTAAAACAATTTTTAAACTTTTTTTTTAAAAGTTTTGAGTTCCAAATTCTATCCTTTCCTCCCTCTTTCCCTTACCCCCTTTGATTGATAAGCAATCAAAGATGGGTTATACATGCACAATCATATAAAACATTTTCATGTTAGTCACTTTGTATAAGAAAATTGGAATAAAAGAAAAAGAATGAAAGTGAAAAATAGCGTGCTTCAGTCTGTATTCAGACAATATCAGTTCTTTCTTTTTTCTTTTTAATTAATTAATTTATTGTTAGTTTTCAATGTTAATTTCCATAAGCTTTTGAGTTTTAAATCTTCTCCCCCTCCCTCCCACCTCCCTTCCCAAGATGGCATGTGCAATCTGAATATCAGTTCTTTCTCTGGAAGCAGATCTCAGTCAGTCTTATAGGCAAGGGCTGTCCTTGGTTGTCTGAAATCCTCTCTGGATTCCTTTGAAAGCTGCCTGCCTCTCTTTCCCTGGAGACTCCTAATCTTTGCCTTCTTCTCTTTCTGCGCTTCCATGAATTGAAATGTTTGCCTTAGCTCATACTCCCACTGGACCTCTTGGTACTTTAGTCATCTGGTAAGTTCCTAAGGAGAAAAATCATTTGGACAGAGCATTGCCCTGTTGTCCCCATTCCACTATCAAAGAACTCTAGAGCAAACCAAATTGCTCTAAATTAGGGGGTTCCCAACTTTTAGGAGTCCACGTGTCTCTTGGCTTTCAACTAAAGTGCTTAGCTCAGTGCCTGGCACGTAGTAGGTACTGTATGAAATGCTAAAAGTGAATGTTAAGTGACTGTACTTCCTATTGAATAAGAAAGAAAATAAATTCTAATTTTCCTTGTACATAAGAAATCAGAGCAATTAATTTTTCTTGAATAAGATTATTCAGTACATACTTTTTTTTTTAGTATTATAAGTTGTCAAATGATCAGAACACAATTCATGTGATTATTAATTCTGGGTTTTTTTGTGCAATTTACAGTTTTATTCTAGGCATAATTTAAAAAAAATTTTTTGGGGGGCTAGGCAATGGGGTTAAGTGACTTGCCCAGGGTCACACAGCTAGTAAGTGTCAATTGTCTGGTCTGAGATTAGATTTGAACTCAGGTCCTCTTGACTCCAGGGCCAGTGCTCTATCCACTGCGCCCCCTAGCTGCACCTCTGGGCATAATTTTTGAGAGAGTTTACCCTCATAAAATGTTTAGCCTTTAGTTTGTTTCTTGCTTTGGATTTGATGGAGATAAGAACCAAGAATCCTGATGCACAGAGGTAAACTGATATAAATGCAATTAAAACTTTGGGGTCAGGGGCAGCTAGGTGGCGCAGTGGATAGAGCACCGGCCTTGGATTCAGGAGGACCTGAGTTCAAATCTGGCCTCAGACACATAGCACTTCCTAGTTGTGTGACCCTGGGCAAGTCACTTAACCCCATTGCCTAGCAAAAACAAACAAACAAACAAACAAAAACCTTTGGGGTCATGGTTAGCAACAATAGCATTTGCGTTTCTCCAGGGCATACACCACATTTCTTAATGTTATTGATTGGAAATCACTTTGGAGTTCTGATTATTGCAGAGATTAATAAGCTCCTCTTTCACTGGGTCCCTGTTGCCCGGTTTATTTGTTTGTTCCCCCTAGCTTATTATGAAAGAGGTTTTGTATTCAAACCTCATTCATTTGATTTTGGTCAATAAGAAGTATTTCTACACAATAAGAATAATACCCAGCACTTATTTGGTGCTTAAAGATTTACAAAGCACTTTACATGTAATATCTCATTTTATCCTCACTACCAACCTGGGAGGTAGGTGCTGTTGTGATCCTCATTTTACAGATGAAGAAACTGAGGCAGACAGAGGTTAAGAGACTTGTCCAGTGTCACATAGCTAGATTGTAAGCTCCTTGAGGGCCAGGGCTGTCTTTTGCCTCTTTTTGTATTCCCAGTGCTAAACATGGTGCCTGGCACATAGTATAGACACTTAATAAATGTTTACTGAATTCAACTGAATTGTCTGAGGTTGGATTTGAGCTCAGGTTTTTCTGATTCTGTGTACAGCTTTCTATCCACTGCACCACCTAGCTGCCTCATCCTCCTTAGCTGCTTCTTCTAAATTTTTCATCTGCTCTATAAAGCTCTCTCCCTTTCCCACCTCAACCCTACCTCTTGCCTTTCTTTCTCCAACCTGCAATTCCCACCCCCACCCCCATTTGACAGTATTATTTTTGGAATATTTCATCTGGTTGTATATTTTGATCTTCTTTGTCACCAAAGTAAGATAATATAGTCTGACTCTTTTTGCGCTGCTTGCTCATGATCCCAGCCAATTACTTGAGTTTTAAACTCTTTGTTAAGGTAAGAGTCTGCTTCCAATGTGGAGAATGTATTGTCCCAAGCTTCAGGGGTTTGTGTAGCTGTTTTCAGAGATACTTGTAGGGACCTGTAAATTTTCAGTTCTTGCAAGGTGGTATGATAAGGGACGAGGTATTTACTCCTTTCCTGGCCTGTGACCACAAGTATTCCTTTCTGTCCTGTAACTGTGAGGAGGGGTTCCTCTTCACAGCCACTCCAAGCTCCGCCAAGCCAGTGCTCCTCTTCACCCCAGCACCTACGCCCAGAACTGTGACCCAGATCCACACAGGGGCAAAGCAAGAGATTCCTGCCTCAGCACTGGCAAAGAGATCCCTGTAGTCCCTCTCTGATCAGCCACTGGATTCCCCCTCAGTCTGTGGGCTGGAAGCTCGGGAAGCAGATGCCTCCCCCAGGGCCACGCTCTTGGGGAATGGAGCTGAAACCCCGCCTTCCTTTCTCAGCACCGACAGAAACAGACTTTTCCCACTGACCTTCTAAGTTGTCTTTGGCATTGGTGGATTGAGGAGTCTAGAAACTTCCACAGCTGCCCATGATTCAGTCCTCTGAGGCCTGCTCCAGGTTCGCTGCAGCCTGCGCACCTACGCTGCGCTGCACTGTGCTCCCAGCACGATACACCTTTCTGATCAACCACCCAGGTTGTCTTGGGCTGGAAATTTGTTTCACTCTGTCTTTTTGTGGGTTCTGCTGCTTCAGAATTTGTTTAGAGCCATTTTTTATGAGTATTTGGAGGCGTTTGGAGGAGAGCTTAAGCAAGTCACTGCTTTCACTCTGCCATCTTGGCTCTGCCCCTGGAATATTTCAACAGGATAATACAGCTAATTACCAAATATTTCCCATGCCCCCTTGACCAACTTCTTATATCCTTTGAGGGCACATGTACCTCAGGTTGGAAACCCCTGCTCTAAACCATTCCACCAATTTCACTGTAAGACTGGATTGGAGAGGGAAGAGATGCAATCCTCTCTGGCCAGGTGAGGCCCTATACTAGGCAATTACACAATTTCCTTCAAAACCTCAAGGACCAGGGGACAGGTAGGTGGCACAGTGGATAGAGCACCGGCTCTGGATTCAGGAAGAGTTCAAATCTGGCCTCAGACGCTTGACACTTACTAGCTGTGTGACCCTGGGCAAGTCATTTCACCCCATCGCCTCTCAAAAGAAAAAAAAAGTAAAAAAAACCCCTCAAGGACCAGTAGAATGTAAACTCCTCAAGGGCAGGAGTTATCAATTTTATCTTGGTACCCCCAGCCTTTGCACAGTGCCTTGAACATAGTAGGCACTTAGTAAATACTTGCTGAATGAATGAATGAATGAATAATCAGTGTTTTCTTTTTTTTTAATCAGTGTGAGAATTTTAGTAGATCAGAAGGTCATTGAGGTCAAGAATGGTTTTTCCTTTTGTTTTTCTACCTCCAGCCCTAGATGAGGGCCTTGTGTATCTACTATGTGTGTGCTTAACAAACACTTGTATTTCATAAGCATTTCTAGTCCTTCTACATCTTAGAAGATGATACTTGTGTGTTTCTTTGGCCAATACACAAACAACCAAAAAAAAAAAAACCCAGCCCAACAATCATTGTGTAGTGGACATAGCCAGTAATCCGGTGATGAGCCTCTTTGGATTTAACCATGCTTACCCTCAGACAGTTTCTGCACGAACCCATACACAGAGTCTTTCCAACTTAGCAGGACTTTCAAGAGCTCCATTGCCGTTTCTCTGTATCTCCAGCACTTAACACAATGCCTGGAACACAGGAGGCGCTTAATATGTGTTCTTCAACTGTTTGACCTTTGATGTCTCTTGTAGTTCTAGACCCTATGATCCATGGATCTAGAGGTGCTTGAGACCACAGAAGTCATTAATCCAGCCCCTCATCAATCTGGCCTCAGACACTTCCTAGCTGTGTGACCCTGGACAAGTCACTTAACTTCTATTTGCCTTAGTTTCCTCATCTGTAAAATGGGGATGATAATAGCATCTACCTCTCACGCTTGTTGTGACGGACAAATGAGATGTCTGTAAAGTGCTGAGCACAGGGCCTGACAAGTAATAGGCACCATATAAATTCCCTTTTACTTTCGCTATCATCTTCTTTTCATTTTATAGATGAGGAAAGTGAGGCCCAGAGAGGTAAAACTACTTGAAGAGGTCACGCAGGTATAGTTAGGAACAAAGCAGAATTTGATCCTAGCTCTTCCAACTCCAAATCTAGCACTGTTTCCATTATACCCAGAGATTGCTGTCAGAGGCGTATCCCACATAACCCTCCCCTGGCCAACCAACAGCCTTAGGTAGCAATAACATGTATGATATCCATCTTGTACATCTATATAGTGGGCAGCTAGGGGGCGCCATAGTGCATAGAGTGCTGGGCCTAGAGCCAAGGAGACTCATCTTCCTGAGTTCAAATCTGGCCTTAGATGTTTATTGTTCATCCTTCTTTCTTGAAGAAGACCAATGACACCACGAGTGATGTCTTGACCCGAGCGTGAGTTGGTTTTAAGTGAGGCAGAGTTGCACAGTCATCAGCCTCTCTCTCTCTTCCAGAATCATCAAAATCCAGGGGCAGGACAAAAGTCAAGATGAGTGGCAATGGCCCAGGATGCACTGGATGATCTCTGAGGCGTGACCGAGCTCTAAGCGTTGCTGCTTCAGCCTCCTTCGTGGCCCTTGGAACAGAGTGTTTTCATCCGCCTATTTCTCAGGGAAGTCTTCTCATGCTAAAGGCAGACAGCCCCCTAACTCATGGGCAGTTTGAGGTCCGTTGGTTATTCTCAACCTGTTTTAGCTTGTCTGCTGAGAGGTTTTACTGGGATGTGGCCACCATGCATGGTCCAGCCTCTTGGAGCCATATGTGAGAGCTGGGTGAAGGTGGACCCCAAATGTGTATGAGCATTCCTGAAAAGGGCTCGGCAAGCCCTCACACTAGAGGTGCTAGTCCTCCCAGGACACCCCTAGGAAAGTCACTTCACCCTGTTTGCCTCAGTTTGCTCATCTGTAAAATGAGCTAGAGAAGGAAATGGCAAATGACTCCAGTATCTTTGCCAAGAAAACCCCAAGTGGGGTCACAAAGAGTCAGGCATGACTGAAAAACTACTGAAAAAGAACAACAACAACGCATTTACATAGAATACGTTCTAAACAAATCCCTTGGGGTTTCAAGAAGTGCCGCAATGTATCGTAGTCCACAGATTGCCTGAAACACAGATTGGGCCCCCCCAGACTGAGCTAACACTTGCGGCTTGGGGGCATTAGCTCCCCGGCTCGTCAGCCTGCACATTGCTCTCCTGCTGCTTGCCATGTGTCCCTGATCATCACTTCTGTAGAAATGACTGTCTCCTGGAATGCTGCTTCACCTCATGCTGGCTGAATGGTGCTTTTTGGGGAAGAGCCTAACTTAGCCCCTAGTTTGACCTGTAACCCTCTTCTACTTCCCCTCGATTTATTTCCCACTTCCATTTCCCTTTTCTGAGCTGGCTGGTATATGATTTACAATCTGAAGAACTGTCCGGGTCTGCACTTGGATATGCAGAAAGAACTTTGAACTCAACATTGGGGCATAGATTTTCTCTGTCTGGGTTCAAATTCCTCCTTGAAAGACTTTGAATCTATCCTGTCCAGAATAAAGAGGAGGAAACTGAAGCTAAAAGAAGGAAGTGACATATTTATGGATCCATACACAGAAAGAACATGTAGTAAGAACTCTATAGACAATGGAGCTCTCCATATGCAAATACAAATAAGCACATTAGTCCCTTCCCTCAAGGAGCATACAATTCAAATGGGGGTAAAGATGAGGAAAGAGGAGAAGTCTGGAGAGTGGAATCATGAGTGAGGAGAAGCTGGCAATGGTAGACATATAGCTAGTAAAGAGCAGAACTGAGGTTCAAACCCAGGTCTCCAAGGTTCTCCGACACTAGATAGCCTTCCAAAACCAAACGGCCCAGCATGTCCCTCTTCTTTGCTTTCCTGTTTTTGGTGGTGGCAACACCATCCTTCAAATCACCCAGGCTCAACAGCTCCATATTTGACTGACTTCTTCCTCTATCTCTGCACTATATCTAATTACTCATTAATAATCATAATAATAGTTAACATTTATATAGTATTTACTATGTGCCAGGTATTGTGCTAAGGACATTATAATTATTATCTTGTCTGATCCTCACAACAACCCTGGGAGGTAGGATCTACTATTATCTCATTTTACAATTGAGGAAACTGAGTCAGGCAGAAGTTAAGTGACTTGCCCAGGATTACACAGCTAGCTAGTAAGTGTCTGAGTGTGGATTTGAACTCAGGACTTCCTGATTCTGGGCCTGGTGCCCTATGCATTATACCACCTAGCTGCTTCCAAATCCTATTATCTCTCTCACACACATTCATTCCTCTTCATTATCACCATTCAAGCTCAGGCCCTCAAAACCTCTTTCTTGTCTAGACTACCCCAGGTCCTGATTAGTGTGAACAAGGAATCCCTTGAAATGTTCACTTCATTTGAATTCACGTGGCATATTTCCATTTGGGCTGGAACCAATGACCATATTTTAAATAATCATTACTTTGAATAGTGCAAATTTGAACACACCTATTACTTTAGTTGATTCATTATTGTCACCAATTGGGACTTGACTATATGGAAATGGCCTCCTAGTCATTTCCCTACACTTGGCCACCAGGTTAGCCTTCCTAAAGGAATTCTTTGACGTCACTCCTCTGTCTAAAAATCTATAATGACACTTGTCGTCTACAGGTTCAAAAATATATTCTTAATATGGCATTCAAGGAGCTCCGTAATCTGGTCCCAAACTTCCTTTCCATCCATAGCTTTAAAGACCAGCCAATATAAACCCTATGTGCCAGCCAAGAAGGCTCTAACCCCAAAATTTATCTCGTGCTTTCTCGACAGTTTGCCCCCGTTTCTGTCACTCCCCAACATTTGTTAGTAGAATTCCTATCTTCCTTCAAAGCCCCAATTAAACATTACGTTCTCCATGAAGTCTTCTATGATACCGCAACCAGTAGTGACTTCTCCCTCCTTGAGTCTTTCAGAACACTTTGATTCTACTTTTGAAATGTACTTAACGTATTATAATTTCTATTTCAGTGTCTTGGCTCCTGCAGTAGGCTAAAAGCTCCATGGATACATTCTCTGGCTCAGCACTGAAAGACTTACCTCTCTGGGAGTGAACCAGGGTCCAGAAGATCAGACCTGATTACTTCCATAACACATAGAATCAAGGCATATGGTGTCTCAGAATTGGGAGGGAGTAGGATTTATCTCTACTGCTGTCCTGAAAAACAGTCCATCTGGCCTCTTAAAGATCCCTGCCTATGGCATGCCCATAATCCCTGGAGGTTGCCTACTTCTAAATTTTAGGAGATTTTTCTTTACACTGAAATGCCACCGAGTCTCCCCGATCTTCCATTGCTCCTATTTCTACCCTCTGAGACCAAATGAAATACATTTAATCTCTCTTCAAATATTTGAAGACAGTTAATCACATTTTCCCAACCCCAAGTCTTATCTTCTTTCCTTCAGACTAAACATTCTTGGTTCTGTACACCAATCTTTGTATGACATGGTTTCTAGTCCCTTCACCATCCTGTTTGCCTTTTTCTGGACCTGTTTTTGCTTGTCAAAGTCTTTCCTAAAATTTGATGTCCAGAACTGGATTTAGTTCATCCTTGTGTTCCATCCTTTTTTTTTTTTTTTGGCTAGGCAATGGGGTTAAGTGACTTGCCCAGGGTCACACAGCTAGAGTGAGTGTTTTGTGTCTGAGGTTGGATTTGAACTCAGGTGCTCCTGATTTCAGGACCAGTCCTCTATCCGCTGTGCCACCTAGCTGCCCCCTTGTGTTCCATGCTTAAGGCCTTGAACATTGTGGTCATCAGTAAATCAACGGACATTTATTAATCTCCCTTGTGTGTCAAAATTGTGTTAGATTGCTGGGGAAAGACAAAAATTTAGATAAGGCAGGTTCTCAGAATTCATGAATGTCATAGTCCTTCAGGGAAACAAGAGAAACCAGAGGCAGGGAAGCCAATTAAAAAGCCATATACAGTCAAAATAATTGTCCTCTTTCCAATGACTACCCCATCCCCCAAGGACCTATGTAGTCCTCTAGACTTATGGTACTACCTTGCATTTGAGGCTCCCTCTCAAGAGGAAAACACTTTAGGTTGATGAAAAGTTAACTACTCCTTCCTTGAGACCTATGCACTCCTTGAGACTAATAGGCCAGCTGTCTTATTCTCCCTCTGGTCTCTTCCTCCCCAGTAAAAGAAAGTTCTTTGGGATCATTAGAAAGTCAACTTCTTTCTAACTCATCACACTAAAGAAGAACAAATTCTGGTTTTCCTCTCCCACATCATGGCTTTGTTCTTTGCTACTCCTTGGCTCCAGCTCCAGCACCATATTGGTCTCAGAACAACCTCTGCTTGCTCTGGGAACTCTTCTTCTATCCAGAAAGCTCAGTTCAGGATCCTGGCTTGAGTCATGATCTCCTCTTTCATCTCATTTCTGTGTGACTGCATGGAAGGAGATTCCCAGATGGCTCTTCTTCCTGGGACCTGAATCTGGGTATTCCTTCTCTGAATCTCACCTCTCTATCTCTCCACCTCTTCATGTGTTCAGCTGCCATTTAAAGGCCAATACCAAGGGTATAGCCCAAAGTAAATGAACTGTCCATGGATCAACCCCTTGAGTGGTGTCAGTAAACCTCCCAAGGTAGCAAAATTTCATACTCTAATCAAAGAGATGCTGTTAATTCCAGAACAAAGGCCTTTTCTGTGGGTAGCCATGAAGACTTTTATAGTTTGGATAGGGAGACATTAATTAAGTCAATCTACAAGCTCTCATTTGTGCCAGGCACTGTGCTAAGCACTGGGGCTACAAAGGAAGGCAAAAACATGGGCCCTTCCCTCAAGGAGCTTATATTCTAACGGGGGAGACAACATATAGACAACTATGAACATATAAGCTATGTACAGTGTAAATGGGAGCTATTGCAGAGAGAAGGCACTAGGGATGAGGAGATACCTGCAAAAGGCCTTTTGCAATACTGGAACAAAGCAGGAAGGCTTGGATTACAATCCCATCTCAGTCATTTCCTAGCTGTGAGATCCTGTGCGTGTCTTTTTTTTTTTTTTAAAGGCAATTGGGGTTAAATGACTTGCCCAGGGTCACAAAGCTTGTATGTGTCAAGTGTTTGGTCCGAGGCCAGATTTGAACTCAGGTCCTCCTGACTTCAGGGCTGGTGCTCTATCCACTGTGCCACCTAGCTGCCCTGATCTTGGGCATGTCACAACCTCTCTGGGTCTCAGCTTCCTTATCTGTAAAATGGGCACGTTCCTCCCTGGGTTGTTATGACTGATCAAATGAGATAATAATTGTAAAGCACTTAGCACAGAGCCAGGCACATAGTAAGTGTTATGTAAGTGTTAGCTGTTATAATTATTATTTTTATAACGGGAACGATAACAACACTTACCTCCCAGGCTGGTTGGGTGGATCAAAATGGATAAAATAAAGGCAATGCTTTGCAAACCCTAGAGCCATATAGAAATGTAAACCACTTTTATTGTTGTTGCTGCTAACCTGGTTAGCCTGATTAAGAAAGAATAAACCTAGATTAGGTTTGTCTTGTACATTCTCTAAATGATTATACACAGGGAACAAAGCCCCAAGCACCTGTCAATTTCCCTTTTAACAAGGCAGGCAGACAGACACGCAGACAGACCCGCAGGAACAGCCTGTGAGAGGTGGGAGGGCAGGAGCAGGGCTGGGATATCCCCAGGGAGCTGCTGGCAGGGACCCCTGGAAGCTCAAGGTCCTGAATTCATGAAGCAGGAGGGGTCCTTGAGCTGGGTCTCTGGCATGGGGTGATCCTGTCCCCAGAAGTAGCGTTTCTGTGCCACAACAGGTAAGAGCTGATGTATGCTGCTCTTTGAAATTGTGAGCTGGAGTCTCAGTGAGGAAGGTCTAGAATCACGGGATCATAGATTCAGAGCTTCAGAGGAACTTAGAATCCTTCATTTTACCGATGGGGAAACCAAGGCCCAGAGACATGAAGGGGCTTGCCCAAATTTATGCAGCTAATGTTTGAGGCACAGCCTAGGCCTTCCTGACTGCAAGTTCAGTGCCCTGTCCACTATGGCAATGGGCCTTCCCTCAAGGTCTCACAGGGGCATAAAAACAACAATCATAGGGCAGAGCTGTGAGCCCATTTGTCTTAGAGATGGAGTATGTGCCTCCTTTTCCACTTCCTTTAATCACTGTAGCTTTGAATGCTTCATGGCAACCTGACAAATGTAGGACAGGCAGAATGGCTCTGAAGGGCAGCATGGAAGTCACGAAAGGCTGACGGGCCCAGCCTGTCCACTCTGAGAGTAGTCTGTGGGGCGGGCCTGGCTGGCAGAGTGCTGGGACCCCGGTAGGTGTCTGACTGAGCAAGCACAGGCAGGGTCCTGCTTTAGCTGGGCAGCTCCTGCCTGTCAATCCCTTTGCTTGCTGCCAGGCTCCTGATGGAGCTGCCTCCGTGGGACGGATCTGGCACAGAAGTAAAGGACAGCAGGATCTACCTTATGTTCATTCCCTTTGCACCTCATTCTGTTATCTGGAAACAAAATGGCAGCCAGAGAATCTTCAAGCGAGAATCTCATCGGTGACATTTCAGGGCTCAGTGGCATTTGATGCATGGATAGAGGTTACAGAGATGCATCCTCATACTTCATGGGTTTTATGGGTCACTGGATCTCAGATTTAGAGATTTAAGGAAACTTTGAAGTCATTTAGTCTAACCCCCGACATTTTACAGATGGGAGCTAATCACATCAACCCTGGGAAGTAGGTGCTATTATTATCCTCATTTTACACTTCAGGAAGAGGGTAAGTGACTTGCCCAGGGTCACACTGTTAGCATTCATTCATTCATTCATTTAACTTGAATTAAACTGTGTGCAAGGAAGGCCCTGTTCACCTACTAATTTGACATGAAACTCCTTTTATGCATCATATATTTAGAATTTATCTGCTTTACTGAGTTAGTTGCTTCCCAAATCAGTATCATTTGAAGCTCAATTATAAAGAGAGGCAGGCAGTTTGATGTAGTGGACTGAGGACTGACCTTGGAGTCAGGAAGACTTGTGCTCAGGTCTTCCCTCTGGCACATACTGGCTGGTGACCATGGACAGGTCATAACCCCTCAGAGCCTCAGACAACTCTCTAAGATTGTAAGTTACTGGAAGAGTCATTGATCTGTATCTTTGTGGGGAGTTTCCATACTGGGACTTTCTCACACTGAGGAAATCACAGGTCAGTGGCAACCCCTCTTTATGGGGAAAGGAAGAAGGGAACAAGCATTTATTAAACACCTACTATGTGGCAGTTAAGTGATTTACTCCTCCATGGTCACACCATTAGTATATAATCAGATGTAGAATTTGAACCCAAATCGTCTTGCCTCTAGGGCCTGCCCCTCTATTTACCACATCATGTTGCCTGTCACTTTTCACTACAACTATTAATAGGAAAACTTTCCTAATAGGAACCGTGTGAAGTATGTAGAACAAACATCACCGCCATTTTGCAGATGAGGAAATAAAGTTTCAGAGAGATTAAATTCTTTCTCAAGGTCATACAGCTAGGAGGCAGTACAATTGGGACCTGACCCTAAGTTTTTGATGCCAAGCCCCATCCTCCTTCCAATATACCAATTGAATTGAAGATGCCTTTATTAAGAACCTAATGTGTGCCAGCTATTGGATTAGGTGTTGGAAATGCAAAGACAATGCTGAAGTAGACCTTGACCTTCAGGAGCTTACTTATCCCCAGAAGCTACTGGCTCTAATGGCCCTTTGTGTTCTTTCTCCTTCCACTTTTTAAAGGGACCGGTCTTAGCCAGATCTTAAATTTATTGTTTTTTAAAAAATCCATGAGACCACATGGCATGGTGGATAGAGGGCCAGCCTCAGGACCAAGAAGACCTGCATTTAAGACCCACCTCTGACACTTACTAGCTAGCTGTGTGACCCTGGGCAAGTCACTTAACTACTGTTTGCCTCAGTTTCCTCAACTACAAAATGAGGATAATAACAATACCTACTTTCCAGGGTTTTTGTGAAGCTCAAATGATACAATATTTGTAAAGTGTTAGTATGGTGCCTGACACATAGTAGGGGCTTAATAAATGGTTGTTCCCCTCCTCTTCTCCCTCCAAGCCTAAGTCTAGACTACTCTCTAAGACCATTAATTGTCAAGAAGTTCCTGTCCTCCCCTGGGAGTCCCCTATACCAGTGAAGACTCCTTAGTCTTCTCTCTAGCCTGCGATGTGGCTTTAGAGTGAGGCTGGTGATTTTGCACACCTCTGCCTCACCTAAATTCAATTCATTTGCAAGTCAAGACATCACCATCACCTTCCTGATGCCATCCTCCTCTTCGAGAATGAAGGACAAACAACGACAATGGGGGGAGGAAGAAGGGAATAAACATTTATTAAACTCCCACTCTGTGTCAGGCACTCTGGCTAAGCACTTTACAAATATGTCTCATTTGATCCTCACAACACCTCTAGGAGACAGGTCCTCTTATTAACTTTCCTCATCATTCTTACGGCTATTGAGTAATGATACCCGACTAGATATTGTCCAAGGTCCTATTCCAGCTCTATCCATTCCTAGCTTCATGGATAATGGATCATCCAATAACTTGGGCTTAGACTCATCTCTTTTAAATTTTATTCTGAACATAACAAATACCAAATTGCATGGCACTGGCGTATATGTAGCGAAACAGAAAAAGGAAATGGTACATGAAACTGTGACCCTTTGCTCTGCACAGCTGCTTTTTGTTAGAAGTATAGAATAAGATCAACCTGTATTTCAAAGCTGTCCTATTTGTCTGTGCTTCTTTCTGGCCTTTCTTCTGTTCTTTCTCACCACTGACTTGGGCTTAGATTTCACTATGACCAATTAAAAAGACTTTTAGAAAAACAAAGGAGATGTTTGTAAAACTGTCCTGTAGTAAAGACTATCTTGAAATTCTCAGATACTGTTGGTTCAGATGATCACAGTAATGGTTCCCATTCAGAGGGTGCTGTCTGGTTACACAGAACACTTTCCATAAACTATCTAATTTCATCTTTCGGAGGCAATGCAAGCTGAATCCTGAAGGTGGAGGACCTGGGTTCTGGTCTCAGTTCTGCCACCACTGGCTATGTGACCTTGGGGAAATCCCAGAGTCAAAACTAGCAATTACTGCACCAGGGGCAAACAAGCAAAGACATTTGTCCTGGGGCAAGCAATATGACATGGTCTTAAGTAAACTTTTTAGGACAAATTCAAATGGGGATGTAGTGGGGAAGGGAGAGACTCAGGGACACTGCCTTATTGGGGGAGACAGCTATGTAGCTAAGTAGTAGTGTAGTTGGACTACTGGGCCTGGAGGCAGG
This sequence comes from Phascolarctos cinereus, assembly GCF_003287225.1. Classification (NCBI taxonomy): domain Eukaryota; kingdom Metazoa; phylum Chordata; class Mammalia; order Diprotodontia; family Phascolarctidae; genus Phascolarctos; species Phascolarctos cinereus. The sequence goes on from NW_027556402.1 coordinate 214,496,704, forward strand.
AAGACCAGAGTTTAAATCTGGCCTTAGACACTTACTAGCTGTATGACCCTGGGCAAGTCACTTAACCATGCCCATTTCTTCAACTATAAAATCGGGATCATACTAGCATCTACCTTGCAGAGTTGTTGTGAGGATCAAATGATATAATATTTGCAAACTGCTTGGTATAGTGCCTGGCACATAGTAGGTACTTACTAATGAACTGATTATCTAGATCCTAAACTCAGTTGTTTCTTTAAAAAAAATTCTGAACTTAACACAAAATAAAAAGAATATTGCTTAGTATTTCAAACAGAAAAAGAGGATCATACATGAAACTGTGGGCCCCTGTTATGTGCAGCTTACTTTTCTTTTAAATATATAATAGAATTGATTTCATATCGTTTGCTTGCCTTCTCAGTGGGTAGGGGAGGTGCATGAAAGGGAGAGAATTTTGAACTCGAAATTTAAAAAAGTGAATGCTAAAAATAAATAAAGCATGTAAGATCAACTGTAGCTTTGAAACTGTAGGTCTCTAATCTGTACAATTTGCTTTTCTTTTTAAGTATATAGCAAGAGTCAGACGTGACTGAACAACAACATGAAACATAATCAATATTATATTGCTTGTCTTCTCATTGGAGAAGGAGATGAGAGAATTTGAACTCAAAATTTTAAAAAGTGAATGGTAAAAATAAATAAATCAATAAAGTATATAATAGGATCAACTGTAGCTTTGAACTGTGGATCCCTACTATGTACAGCTTGCTTTTCTGTTTAAGCATATAACATAGTCAATATCATTTTGCCCGCCTTCTCAATGAGAAGGGGAGGGGTGGGTGGGAAGCAGAGAATTTGAAATTCAAATTAAAAAAAAAAGAATGTTAAAAATAAAGACAGACACTTGTAGCTTTGAAAGAGATCCTGCTTGTCTGTGCTTCTTTCTGGCTTTCCTTCTGCTCTCTGCATTTTCTAAAAAGATTCCTCAATAACCTTCTTTTCTTTCTTTCTTTCTCTTCTTTCTTTCTTTCTTTCTTTCTTTCTTTCTTTCTTTCTTTCTTTCTTTCTTTTTTTCTTTTTTCTCTCTTTCTTTCTTCTCTCTCTCTCTCTCTCTCTCTCTCTCTCTCTCTCTCTCTCTCAACTCAGTTTTGCTAAGCTGTTGAAGGACTTAGAAGTGTTGTCAAGAGTCTGCTGAATTCCAGCACCCTGGGTGAAAGCCCTAATCACCTCTTCTTAGGTATAGTTATGGCTCCAGAAAGTCTCTAGATACTGGGAGTTGCAGTGACCAAAGTGCTTTATAAAAGAGAAAGGCTCTGTCAGACCTATCCTGTTTTGAGCCTCACCCTTCATAATCCTTTAAGTGCTCTGAAAACACAATATCATAATCTCCACCACTGGTCATAGATTCTGGTAGTGCAAATGTTATTGTTTTGATTTAGCTGGTGAGGAAAAGCGGACTCAGAGAAAGGAAGTTAATGATTCGCCCAAAGTCACTCAGCTAGGAAATTGCAGAAGAGGAAGGGAGCATCGTCTTTGCTAGCATCCCTGACTCCCGGGCGGGGCCTTTTTGCACCACACCACCCTCCCTCCGGAGCATCACTGTGGAGGATTTCTAGACCTGCCCGTGTCTCCAGTGCAGCCTGGTTTGCTGGAAGCTTATTTTCCTCTCCGGACTTTGGAAACTAAACTTTCCTCCTTCTTGAAATGTCAGTTATGACTTTCGGAATCTCGTGGAAGCCGCAGCCTGTTCAAGAGGAATGATAGTTTCATCCCGCGTCAAGGTTGTTTGCCCAAAGCTGACTTAGGATAGTAATTAATTCCCTGTAGCTCTCGGCATTCTCATTAAACTGCAGTCTGGCCTCCTGTGTCTTTCTGCATTCTGCTTCCATTTTCGTTTCCGCATCCAAGAAGTCATTTTCAGGTCTTTGTCGGAGGGCCCGCTGTAGTTAAACATGGTGGGCACCGATGGAGGCGAGGGCTGGTCTCCCGGCCAAGAGAGGGTGTGCTCAGCTTAGATAAATATCCAGCCTGTTGGCTCCTTTTATTGGACAAGCACGAGGCTTAAACCAATCTTGGAGAAAGCCCAGGAGGTGTGACGGCGAAAGAATGACTGTTAATCACGGTGTTAACAGCCCTGGCTTAATTAAAAAAAAAAAGCCCATGTTTAATAATTCATTTGAAACAGTGTTGTTTTTGAAAAGACAGAACAGTTGCTTGTGTATTGGCAGATTTTGCCTAGGGAAATCGTGTACTCTGCTCAGCTTTGGGCATGTTTTAGTTTCACATAGGATTGAACCTCTATAGCATCTTGTCCCCAGAATTCCTGGTGGGCTCCTCCTAGCCCATTTCCAGCTGCTGAAATCCTGCCCATCCTTTGAAGCCCGTGCGAATACTGTCTCCTTCATGAAGCCCTCCCTGATTCTTCCAGCTGGAAATATTCTTTTCTCTTTCTAGTACTTTGTATCTCTGCTATGCATTTTTTTGGGGGGGGTGGAGGGGGTGGAGAGGGGACGTTGTGGGAGGGGAGTGTCTCATCCTGTGGTTTCATTAGTGTGAGAAAATCCAGGTGTGGAAATGTCTTCCGTGAATGGAGATGTACAACTCTTTTGCTACTTAGGGCTGGGATTTGTAAAACTATTTTTTAAACAAATATAACTTGCTATTTTAAAATATAGTTTGATATTTAAAATAATTTTGATAACTGCTTCTCATGTATTTGTTTTCCTTCCTATGCATTTCCTTTTCTATGCATTTTATTTTATACATTTAAAAACATGATTCTGAGAAGGGGTCAATAGAACACTAAAAGAGTCCATGATGCAAAAAAAAAAGGTTAAGAACCTGTGATCTTAAGAATTTTCAGAGTTGCCGGAAGACACAGAGAGAGAGAGAGAGAGAGAGAGAGAGAGAGAGAGAGAGAGAGAGAGAGAGAGAGAGAGAAAGTGACTTGCTGGTAATCACACAATCACTGTGTATCAGAGGCAGAATTTGAACCCGGATTTTCCTGATCCCAAAGTTGGCCCTTAACCATTATACCAAATTGTCTCTCCTGTGCACTTATCATGTTACATTTTATGCTGTAGCTACCTGTATGTGTGTCCTATCTCTCCTATCAGACTGTAAAAGCAAGGCTTATATCTAATTCATCTTTCTGTGTCCTAGTACCTAGCATTGAACCTTGTATAGAACAGAAGCATAATAACTGTTGGATGAATTGAATTTATTGAGTGGACCAAAGACGAGCCCTATAGACATCCAGGAGTTGTGGGATGGTGCAAAAAGCATGGGCCTGGGAGTCAAAAGACTGTTTCAAATCACCCCTCTGACACCTAATATAACTTAGTATAACCAAGTCACTGGGCCTCAGTTTCTTCTTCTGCAGAATGAGTGGGTTGGACTAGATACCCATTGAATGGAGGCTCCTTCAAGCTCTGATACCATGACTTGGCTGTTCTTTAATGCCTCAGCTAGAAAGAGTTCGGGGAGATTAAAACTCTTGGGTCAGCCCTAGGGGTTTGTCCCCATCAGGAGGAAATCCTTTGTGAGTTGGTTGCCACAGGACAGAAGTGAGATCTGGAGGCAGTTAATTGAGACACAAAGGATTGGAGAGAGGCTGAGTCATGGGGCCATGGGAGAAGTAGGTTTTGCTCTTCTCCAGGGTTGCCCCCTCTACTGGCCGAAGCAGGTGGTACCTCGGAATCAGAAGACTGGCATAAGCCTAAAAATTAGTTAGCCCAAGGTCAAGCAAGACCAAATAATCCGATCAGGCCAGGACCCATCCACCATCAGATCCCTTCAGCCTCGTGCAGATACCCAGTAGATAACTGTAATGAACTTAAACTCTCCTAGGGACCCAGTAGGCATTCTTAGCTTTCCTGAACCAGATATCCAGGGCCTCCTCAAAGGAGCATTACAGGCATGCCCAAAAGACTGGGAACGGAAGGGCCTGCTATTAGATGCTATAAGAGCAGGACTCTTCAGTTGAAAGAAGGCTCCTTTATCTCGCACATGTTCAGAAGCACACCCATGGGCTGAAGAATAGTTAGTACCAATGTGTTAGGCACAAGTTTGAATTTTGTTGGTGGTCCAAACAGGCATGGCCTTCTGAGGGTTGCATGACCACAGCCAGGGCTGTAACTCTATTGAAGATCCCAGGTCCCCGAAGGGGTCAGGAGATTATAGATTTAGAGTTGGAAGAGACGGGAGCTATAGTGTCAAGCCTCAGAATAGGAAACTGAGGCACAGAGAGGTTGTCATTGCCCTGGTCTGAGGTGGTATTTGAACTCAGCTCTTCCTGACTCCAGTCTGAGGAGAGAGGGGCTGTTTACAAACTCTAGGTGATAGACGAATTAGGGGAATAGATAGATTTCTTGAGAGATACAAGAATTAGGGAGAAAGGGAAGAATGCCTGACAGATAATTCTAGAAATAGGCAGCAGACATTTATTTAATACCTAAGGGAAAGCACAGTAGCTTAGGAGCAGAAGGAGAAACCACATTCCCGGTGAGGGAGGGAGAAGTGAGAAGAGGAGAGAGATAACCCTGAAGCTCCAGAGCAAGCGGGAGGGAGGAAAGGAGGGAAGATAGCAGCTGTGAGTAAGAGGTCTGGCAGCAAGCTTGAAGAGGGAAGCTAGAAATCGAGAGGGATGAGCTGGCAGCTGAGACTCGGGCTCTCTCCACGCTCAGCAGGATACAACCAAAATGCTTTGTAAGCACAGAAAGCACATTTGGTAACATGGCTCACCAGCAACGATTCCGAGTGTGTGTACCCAGTGCCCAGAACGCTGTAGTAGAGAGCACAGCATTGTGGGGAGGGAAGGAGGAGGGGGAGATAAACAGAAGATGTGTATGCCTCATGGGACAAGCATGGGATGTGCTCTCAGCCCTGGGAGGGTTTGCAATCTGTTTGAGAACACAAAACATGGAATCAGAAAGGATCACGAATCTAGAGGGGCTCTCATTTTTATGGAGCACAAAACAAGCCTGTCAGTTTTATCAGGGGGCATATTCACAAAATGAAGGGGTGGTAAGGGAGGACTGAAGAAACAAGTGTCCTCTGGGGTGAAAGGGCGTGGGTTCTTATCTGGGTCAAAGGCATTGGGGGGTAGGGGTAGGGGGAATATGTAGGTCAGGACTCGGAGGACTGGTATTGACTCATGCTGGGGAAAGTACCTGCGGGTTCATGTGCCAGCTCCCCGTATGGGAAATATTTGTGGTCAAGGAAGTTATTGTATTCCCTATACAGGTAGCAAGTGATAGCTACAAGATTTGAATCCCCTGGAGGCAGCTAGGTGGTGCAGTGGATGGAGCACTGGCTCTGGAGTCAGGAGGACCTGAGTTCAAATCCGACCGCAGACACATAACACTTACTAGCTGTATGACTCTGGGCAAGTCACTTAACCCCAATTGCCTCACAAAAAATAAAGAAAGAAAAAAGAAAAAGTTTGAATCTCCTCTCACTGCAGGGCCAGTTTGATTTCCACTGTGGCATGCTGTCCATCTGGGGGCCGCATCAAAACAGAAATAATGGGGCAGAATTCAACAAGGCCATCGTTTACATTTTGCAGAGAAGAACCCGGCCCTCTCCCCCACAGAAGGAAGGGACTTGCTGAATTTTACACTGTGAATTAATTACTGAGCCAGGACTCAGATGAGCTAGGGCTTGATGGTTAAATTTACTACCCGGAGCCAGCCTGCATGACTCATACTCCAAGGCTCTATTTATTGTCCCATAGTCCTCCAGATCTATCAAAATGTATACATTAATACAGTATAAAACCAATTACCATGTGGAGACAGAGCATGGGGGCTAGTAGGTAGGTTTTAAAAACCAAAGTAATTGCATTCAAGAGAAAACAATGATGTTCAATTTAATTCATTTCACCTCAGTTCAGTAAACACAGAGTAAGTGCTTTCTCTGTGAAAAGCCTGGTCCTCTGGGAAGCAGGAATTTAGAGTAAGACTCAGTTGCAGCCCTCTTGGAGCTGACAATCCAATAGCACAGTTAAGACATGTATGCAGATAACTACCATAAAAGGGAGAAGGTTGTAAGCAGTTCAGGCTAAAGAAAGCAATGTGAATTCTTGGGAGGGAATATTAATAACTGCCATTTATAAAACCCTTTCAAGTTTTCTCATTTGGGTCTCAAAACAACCCTGTGAGGTAAGTGCTAGGGGCTCTATGATCCCCATTTTACAGATGAGGAAACTGAGGCTGAGTTTCTCAAGGTCATACGTCTAGTCAGTATCTGAGATGGGATTTGAGCTCAAGTCTTCTTGAGTCCAGGTGTAGTGCTCTATCCCTATACCAGGCTGCCTCACTGGAAAAAGAAAAGACCATGATTCTTTAAGATGAGGGCAGATGAGCTAGGGTTTGATGGTTGGATTTACGAGCAGGAGCCAAAGTGGGGGAGGGCGTTCCCAGAGGAACGACTATTCCGAGCCAAGAAAAGACAGGATGGGTATGAAGAATACTGAAAAGTCCACTTCAGCAGGAGCCTAGGAAGAGAATAACATTTGCTAGCAAATGTTTACCATATGGAAAATATTATTGCCGCAGTGAGTGGTTTTTAGGCTGACAAGATAGCCAAGTGTTTTAAAAATGTCTCCCAGATGTCAGAGGTGCATTTTAGAGGCCTCTCAGGTCTTTCTTGAACTCTAGACCTGTATCATCAACTGCCTATTGGATATCCCAATTGAGATGCTCTATGGGCCTCTTAAATTCAACACATCCAAAACAGAATCCATCACCTTCCCTATCCCCTACCCCCAACTCATCCCTCCATTTAATCCCCCTATTTCTGTCAAGGATACTGCCATCCTTCCAGTCGCTCAGATTCACAACCTGGGAGCCATCTTTTATTTCTCTTGCCTTCATCCTCCACATCCACTTGGTCGCCATGTCTTGTTAATTCCACCTCCACAGCATTTCTTGCACGCTCCTCTTCTTTTAATTAAATTTCATTTTTAATTATTAAACATTTATTTTCTTCCCTCCTCTAGCCCTGGAAAAATAAACAAATATACCCAGCCTCATAGCAAATATACATAATCGAGCAAAATCAGCTTCCGTGGTGCAAAGTCCAAAAATGTGTGTCTCGTTTTGTCTGTTAGTCCACCACTTCTCTCTCAAAAGGCCATCCCCTTCTTTCTCCCCTCATCACAACCACCCTAGCTCAAACCCTCATTACTTCTCAACCTGGACCGTCGTAACAGTTTATTAACTGGTTGGTCTCCTTGCGTCTGTTCTCTCCTCTCTCTAGACTATACTGCTCAGGAAGCCCAGCGGCTCTTGATGGCTCTCGTATACAATACAAGTCTCTCCATTCCTTCACCACCTGGCTCCAGCCTCCCTTTCTAGACTTATTGCCTATTATTCTCCATCATTCACTCTAGATTCCAGTCAACTGACATGCTTGCTGCTCCTCATACAACATTCCGCCTCTGATCTCTATGCCCTTGCCTCCTTCCCTCCTATTCAGGTGCTACTGAGCAGAGCTGGGTTAAAATCACAACACTGTGCTGACTGGGTGCACTGCAAATTTACATTCCATAAACTCACTTGGGCTCTCACTGCAGCAAGGCAATCCTTTTATACCTCCTTAATCAATTCTCTAACCCACTCACCAGAAGGGGCTATTCCAAACATTCTTACCTTTTCTCAAGTCCCCTACAACACTCCTTCCCCTCAGCTGTTCAGCTGAGAATCTTATCCCATACTTTGCTCAAAAAATCGAGTCCCTTTGCTGAGAGCTCCCCTTTTTCCTCATCCTGGTGCCTTGCTCATAGTAAGTGATTAATCTTTGTTGATTTGGCTCGTCCCTTCTTCCTCATCTTACTTTACTCAGATGTCTCCCTCTACTCTCTCCTACGTCTGTGGCTCATGTGAAGAGGTGCTCCTGAATATCGCCAAAGCAAACCTGTCAGCATACACCTAACCCATCCCTTACCATTTTCTCCAATAGATTGTCCCCTCTCTCATACCCACTGTTTCTGTAAACATCAATCTCTCCATAGCTATTGCTTCTTCTCTACTGCCTACAAATTTGCCTGTGTCCCCCTCATCCTAACCTGATCCAGTCATTCTTGGTAGCCCAGTCCTACAACTTTCTTCTCTTTATGGGCTAAATTTCTTGTAGAAAGCCACCTACTGTATATATTCTACTTTCTGTCTTCTCATTTGATTTTAAACTCTGCAATCTAGCTTCTGACCTCATCATTCAACTGAAATTCCTCCCTCCAAATTTACAATGATCTCTTAATTGTCAAATCCATTGATCTTTTTCTCTTTTAAAAATTTTTAGTTTTCAACATTCACTTCCATAAACTTTTGAGTTTCAAATTTTCTCCCCCTCCCCACCTCCCTCTGCAAGACAGTGTGCAATCCAATATAGGCTCTACATATACATTCCTACTAAACATATTTTCACATTGGCTCATTGCTGTAAAGAAGAACTAGAGCCAATGGGAGGAACCACAAGAAAGAAGAAACAAAATAAAACAGAAAAAAAGGGCAAATACTATGCTTCAAACTGCATTCAAACTCCATAGTTCTTTCTCTGGATGTGGATAGGTATGAGACTTTTGGAGATGTCTTAGATGCTTGCATTGCTGAGAAGAACTAAGTCTGTCAAAGTTAGTCATCCTGCAATGTGGCTGTTACTGTGTACAGTGTTCTCCTGGTGCTGCTCACTTCACTCAGCATCAGTCCATACAAGTCTTTCCAGGTTTTTCTGAAATCTGCCTGCTCATCATTTCTTATAGCACAATAGTATTCCATTACATTCATATACCATCACTTGTTCCGCTGTTCCCCAGTTGATGGGCATCTCCTTAATTTCCAGTTCTTTGCCACCACAGAAAGAGCTGCTATAAATATTTTTGCACATATGGGTCCTTTTCCCATTCATATGATCTCTTTGGGATACAGCCCTAGAAGTGGTATTGCTTAGGTCAAAGAGCGTGTACGGTTTATAGCCCTTTGGCCATAGTTCCAAATTGCTCTCCAGAATGGCTGGATCAGTTCACAACTCCACCAACAATGTATTAATGTTCTAATTTCCCACATCTTCTCCAACATTTATCTCAATGATCTTTTTTCAATTTTTATCCTTCTTGATTTCTGGGCAGCCTAGACCAGGGATGGGGAACCTGCAGCCTTGAGGCCACATGTGGCCCTCTAGGTCCTCAAGTGCGGCCCGTGGACTGAATCCAAACTTCCCAGAACAAATCCCCTTAATGAAAGAATTTGTTCTGTAAAACTTGGACTCAGTTAAAAGGCCACGCCCAAGGACCTAGAAAGCCACATGGGGCCTTGAGGCTGCAGGTTCCACACCCCTGCTGTAGACCACTCCTCCTGGATACTCTGTCTTCTTTAAACCTCTGGGTAGGCATGAGTGGGGTTATGTTGTTTCTGCATCCTGCCTGAGAGGTGTACTCATATTTGGTACCTCCCTGGGGAAAGAGAGCTGTTTCCCTGGAAGGGCCAGTTTCTGATGACTGGTCAGCTCCAGTCAGTTTCAGATCTGTCTGCATTCCTACAAATGGGACTCATCTGACCCTTGCCCCATTTCCCTAGAGGAGCTCTTGAGAATGCAAGAGGGTACCTCCAATAGCTTAAGATACTTAATAATCTTCATATAATAATCATATCATTGCCTTCAGAAACCTGAGGGCTAAGGTCATAGGATTTAGAACGGGAAGGAACCTTAGATGTCAGGCAGGCAAACCTCCTTCGTTTAGGAGGTGAAACCGTTTCACAGGTTTAGAATGGTATCAGCTAGTAAGTAGCGGGAATGATCTTGAAATCTAGGTTTAATGACTTCAAATCCAGAGCTTGCCAATTCCTGCTAAGTTTAAGTTGTTTTTGAAAGTATAATTGTAATAGACAGCATTTAAATATAATTTTAAAGTTTACAAAGCAATTTGCATATATTTTATCACTTGAACCTCACAATTCTACGTGGAAGGTGTTATTATAACCCCGTTTTACTGAAGCAGAAACTGAGGTAGAAAGAAGTTAAATGACTTATCTAGGATCACCCAACTTATTAAGAGTGTGAGGCAAGATTTTAATTCAGATCTTCTTGAATCCAATTCTAGCACTCTTATCCACCTAGCTTTGTTGCATTGTGCAGCTAGCTTGAAAGAGTAACAAAGCTAATTATAGTTATACTTGCAATTAATTGATTCAATATTTCAAAAATCCATGATTTCATGATGTGGGTGGTGCTACCACTGTTGTAAATGAGAGCATTAGGAGATTGTTTCTGAGTTTCTATGGACAAAACAAATCCACTCCCTAGGGACCAGTCTTATGATGCCTCTCTCCCCTCTTAACTCCACTGGCCCTTAGGTAACACAAGCATTCTGTAACTTAGCCCATGCCTGAAGCCTTTCTTGCTTGGTCAGACCTGCTTTCCAAGCCAGGATCACCTCCACGGCAATGAGAAAACAGAAGAAGAGACTGGGGAGAAATACTTAACAACCAGCTCTCTGGGGAATGCATATACACATACAGACACATACATATATGTATGCACACATATCCACACATATTTAGGACACACTTTTAAATTTAATCTATATTGTTATTAATATTTTCTTCACTACTTTCTTAAGTTTAGACAGTCAACAAATCAGTAAATCAAGTCCTGATTTGCAGGGTTTGCTGATTTCAGTCTAAATGCTCATGTTGAAAATTTAACAATTAGCTCTTGTCATCCCACTTGAGCTGGCTGCAGTATACCATTGCAATTTAAGGGCGGAAAGGACCATCGGATACATTTATCCATAACTTATTAATTTCACTATTAAAGTCACTGTTTTCATGCTTCATGGTTGCACAGAAGTGATCCTGGGTTCTTGATGTCTTAGCTAGAATGATGTTAAAATCTGGGCCCAGGGTGGACAAGATGGCTCTTAACTGAGGACCAGCCTATAGCTAAGGTCAGAGTGGCTCATTGTTGAGCTGGCTGGGGGGTGATGGATTTTTTTGGCCATGTCAACTCTCTAGGACCCTTTACTAAGTTGAAGAAGCGTTGGTGGATGGGGTACACGCCCTGGCAGGACCACGGATTCGTAATTTATTAGAGTAACTCATTAGTCAGCTCTTTCCTCTGTTTCCCCTCTCTTAGCTTTTCTTTGTTTATTTATCCCATTATTTGTGTATATATATTCCCTTTTGTCTGATTTGATTCAATCAATTCAGCAAATATTTATTATATGCCTACTTCATCAAAACAGGAAATATAGTTTGTCCGACCTAGCCTTGCCTTCACAGAGCTAACAGTCTAGTATCAAATGAGATGACATGTACAGTGCTTTGTAAACCTTAAAGTGGTATATAAATTATTATTATTATTATTATTACTATTATTGGTAGTAGTAGTAGTAGTAATAGTAATAGTAACAGTAGTGGTAGTGGTAGTAATGTATATTTGTAGTCAATCGATTTAGTGTTACTCCATGGTTTCTGTTTTCTTCATTCTTTCTGAATTATTGTATCATGCATTTTTCACATTTCCTTTATTCCTCAGCCTTGCTGTCCTTCATGCCTTAGAAGAAGCATGATGTCATGGAGAAAGGGCCCAGCTTTGGAGGGGGGATGAGTTGGATTGAAATCCTCCCCCTGACCTAAATGAGCTAAGTGATCATGGCCAAGTCACTACACCCTAAATCAGATTATAAAGTCTGATCATGACATTCTCCTGCTTCAGAAGCCTTAAGAACTCTTACCTCTAGGATCAAATGCAGACTCTATTTGGAATCTAAACTTGGCATCCATAATCTGGCTCTTAACTCTTTTCTCCCCTTCCTGTACTTATCGGTGTACTTGCTACGCCTCCAAAATGATATTCTAGACCTCTGTCTAGGCTGTCCCCAAGGCCTAGAATGTACTTGCTCCTTTTTTTACCTCTTAGAATCCCTCCCTTCCTTCCAGATTCTGCTCAAGTGCGGAGTCTTTTCTGATGCCTCTAGCTCCTATTCCTTTTTCCCTCCTGAAATCACCTTTTATTTACTGCATGTATATTTTCATCTGCTTACATGATGGCGTATAGTTTCCCCTGACAGAACGTAAGCTTCTCGAGGGGAAGCATTATTTAACTTTTTGTCTTTGAATCCCCAGCATCTAGCACAGTATCTAATGTATAGTAGGTGCTTCATAAATTCTTGCTGCCTGATTGATGATAACCTCTCAGTGTTATAAACAGTTCTTCGAGGCCAGAAGTTATGGAAGAATGGATGATACGTGACACGAGAGGGAGTTTCCAAACCCAGGATTTAATTGGAGACTTTCATTCCATTACACTGACACGGCCCAGTTCTTTCAGCCTTCCCCCGCTGTTGGACATTCAGGTTGTTTCCAGATTTTCAAAGTTTACAAATAATGTTGCTATAAATGTCTTGGAAGGGATAGCTCTATCTGTTTTATAATCTGGGTAATAGGATTATTGGGGCAAAGAATGTGATTATTTTGGAAAGTTTTATGATGTGCCAGATGGCTTTCCAAAAAGACTCCACCAATGTTTTATTCCAATGGGCCAGTGACCTCATCCTTCTGGACATTCTTTGAAACAATACAGATTGCAGTCTATCCATGTCTGTCAATCCATGTATACAATTCTGATCCATGAACTCCCGTAAGTGTGCCATGGGGGATAATAGCATGACGAGGGTCTTCCTTCCTTCTCCTGACCTTGTAAGGACATGGGTGGAGCACTTAGGCTGTGGATGGTTTATCTCTTGCTCTCAACATGTGGCTAGGCCATTTCTAAGGGATTTGGGTTGAACATCTGGCCTTCTTAGGGTTTTTATTGGACATATTCATCACAGGTATTCTCCAGCTAAGCAAGTGAGCTGTGTAAGGACCTGGAAGGTGGGTCCCCTGTCATCTCCAGTCATCTTCAGTCCATCATGGCTCCATATGTTGCAGTAGGGGTGAGAGCTATATATTTTTAGTTATACCTGAATTAGGAAATAATTATTGCGATAGCATAGCCTATGCGAAGAGTACTGAGAGGATTGTCCCTCAGCAAGGGGAGCTGGGATGCTTCAGTTAGTCAGAATGTCGCTCCTGTGGGGACTGATGGCTCTTGGTGGGGGCGAGTCACTGACTGTGGGTGCGTCTGGGTGAGGCAGGCCTGATGGGGCTGTTTCAAAGCAATTGCTCTTCTCTACCCACCCTTGACCCACCAAGCTGAGCCACCACAACCACTGAGACAGACCGTATGTCAGAAACACACAAACCAGGCCATTATCCTTGTCTTTGGTGTAAGAAAGACTTTGTGGGGTTAGGCTTCCACAGCAGGATAAGAAATGCCAAGATCTCATGGATAGTCCCTCAACCAATCAGAAAGTGCTCCAAACTTTTCAGTAGCCAACTAGTTCCTTAAGAAAGAGCCCTACAGGCTAAACCAGTCGCAATCTTCTGGTTCAAGGACAGGGCTTTGATAGGGCAAAGGCTTTTCTCCTTTACGCTTGCTTAATAAGCTTATTGAATATTAACTGACACACCCCAAGGGCAGAGATAGCCGCGATTCTTGAACATGAGGCCCATGAAGTGGGCAGAGTTAATAGAACATGATGAACACACGATGAGCCGTCCAGTAAGGGTGTCACTCAGAAGAACCAACCATAGCCCAGGTAGGTGGAGTATGGATCTTACTAACGGTTTAAAAGTTGATTCTACCACTGAACCAGCACCCACATGCTACTAGAGTGTGTTGTGCCCACTTCTCTTGCGAGAAGTGTAATAAAGGCTTTCCTTCACTCGCTCACTGTAGTAGGTTTTTGCTTCAGATTTTTCTAACTTTTGGCTTCCTTTGCTGTTAGCCTAGATTAACTCTGGGTCCTCTGGTCCTTCCTGGATTGACTGACCTGAAACGTGGTTTCTTTACCTTTTTTCTAGCATCTAGCATAAGAGTGCTCATAAAATGCTTCTAGCCCAGCCACAGCCAAGAATACGGTTTAATTCTAATAGCTGAGTTTGACCCCTGGGGAAAAAGGTGAGAGAATCCACCTCCTTCACTTTTTGCAAAGATGGGGAACTTTGCAAAAAACCTCTGTGAATTGAATGATGTTGACTAATTTTGTTGAGCTATTTATTATCCCTCCTTCTCTTTTATTCTTTGTTATAAAATGTGGTTTCCTGGGTCAGGGAGGGGAGAAAGGGTATACTAGGGAATGAAGGTCTAAAAAACAAAAAGATGTTGAAAATGCTTGCTGAATGGAATTTGGTATGAGAATGCATGGATGAGAAAGGGCCCTTTAATGAAATGGAGTTGGGGTGCCAAAGTGAGGAGACTCAGTCTCTTCAAAAAAGAGAACCTTTCGATGCCTTATTAGTAAGCAAGCATCCTCAGCCTGGGCTAGATCTCTGGCAAGCCTCTGTTATTGATTGATCCTGGTTCCAGCTAAGATTTATAAATGTCATTTCCCTCCCTCGTGCCTCAGGCCCATGGGAGCTTAAATGTCAGAGAGCTTTCTCTCTGTGGCCTATGATAGTACTGGCATATTGGACTGTAAATTGGGCCATAGCTTTGGAATCTTTTTCATTAAACTAAAGCCCAGTAGTCAATGAACTGAAGAATTTCTCGACTCAGAGCATAAATATCTCTTGTTGGGATACATAAAGGAGTGCAGATAATAATAAATAAATGAAACGGCTTTCAGACTCATTCTGCGTTCAGATTGACTTTAGTGGGAGTTGTGGGTAAGAAATGGATATCCTGACTTGACTCTATACATAGAAAATCTGTGCTTAGACCCTGAATATGGAAAAGGCTTAGCTAAAATATTATATAATCCTGGAGTCAGAAATGTCTCTAGAGGTCAGTCATCCTCACCAACCTCTCACCCAGTACAGGAACCCCTAAGAATCGAGGAACCTTGTTCATTTTTATCTTGTTAGTGTCAAAGCAATGTCTAGTCTTAGAGTTAGGAAGATCTGGGTTCAAATTCTGGTTCTGGAGCTTATTGATTCTTGGCTTTCTTCTGAGCAAGTCACCTAACTACTCTGAGTTTCAGGCAACTTTCCAAGACTAGAAATTTAGATGAGTTGGTGAAGAGAGTTCAAAATCACAGACCTCTGGCTTATCTGAGCGCCATCTTGGGCAAGGAAGTTACCTAAAATAAACTGCCTTTTGTTTACCATCTACTACTGCTCCTCTGTATGGTGTGGTCTCAGTTGACCTTATGTTAACTTCCCTAGCTTTTTAAACCATTGGCAGACCCTATCTCCTACCTTGTGGAATAAAATCGGTATTTCAAATTTCCTTTGACTTAAGCCAATACAAGCGCTGGTCTAGTCTACCTTTTATCTGGACCTATCCCATTCCTCGTTTCTATAGGAAGGGTTTGCTCTGGAGCCAGATGAGTGCCCTTAATTAGCAGCGTCCATAAGGCCCCATTATGCTGTTCTTCCCTTCTCATTCTTGTCATCTGTTGGGTAAGATTAAATAGTGAGCTTTGGCCCATCGTTGCAACATGTTGCTATTGCTCTGAAGCTTAATTTTTGTTATTCATCCCTCCTGGCTTCCTGTTATCAGAATAGCTGATGAGCAAGCCTTTCATTAAAGTCATCAATAAACAATATTGGGTGGTCTTGGGTCAGCAACTCATCTATCCTATAAGGCACTCCACTGAAGGCAGCCAGCCCTTTCCCTCCTCACCCTTTGACCCCCATTGGTATTTGTCAAAGGAACACACATTTACAACTAGCAGAGAACTTAGGGGGCTATGGAGTCTCCCTCCCTCATTTTATGGATGAGGAAACTGAGGCCCAGAAAGGTGAAATGATTTGCTAAAAGTAACAAAACTAAGGATGGAATTCAGAGTCCCTAATTTCAAATTTAGCACTTTCCCTATTATTAATGACTATTCTTGGTGTTTACTATTCAGACACTTCCACTGAATTTTCTGCTGTTTAGCTCATCTTTTTCCATCTTGTCCTTAAGGATAACTTGTCAAATGTTTTGCTAAAGCCTAGGTGTAGTATGACAAGAGTGTTCCTCTGATCTTCCCATCTAGAAGATCAGATGAAGAGATGAAGAGATGAAAAGATGAAGAGGTAAAGAATTAGTATGACACTTGCTTATGAATATTTTATTAGCAATGATGCCATTTCTTTTCAGGATAAACAACCTTGCCGTTACCAGATGCTTGCTCATGGAGCAGGCTAGATTGTGTAAACCATGTCTAACCCAGCACTGCAGGATGGAATACATCCATGAAAGGCAGGATTCCAAAGAGCCCAAAATCTACCTTTTGATAAATTTCATCTTCCAGAAGCTGCAGTGGGCAACCAGACACACTGGGGGTTTTCCCAACATGCTAATTGGACTAACTTCCCTGTATTTTGTTATGAGTACATTATACAAATCTAAATTTTCTTTTCTTTTTTTTCTTTTTTCTTAATTAATTAATTTATTTTGATTTATCAACAATCACTTTCATAAGCTTTTGAGTTTTAAATTTTTCTCCTCCTCCCTCCCCACCTCCCTTCCCAAGATGGCACACAATCTGATATAGGCTCTACATGTACATTCCTATTAAACGTGTTTTCACATTAGTCATGTTGTAAGGAAGAATTAGAACCAATAGGAGGACACCAGAAAGAGGAAACAAAACACAACAGAAGAAGAAAAAAGAGCAAGTAGTATGCTTTGATCTGCATTCAAACTCCACAGTTCTTTCTTTGGATGTGGATAGCATTTTCCATCATGAGGCCTTTGGAGATGCCTTAGAACCTTGTATTGCTGAGCAGGGTTAAGTCTATCCTAAATTTGATTTTCAACAACAAAATATACACAGGATCACTAAATGTTAGAACAGAAAAAAATTGTTTAGTTTAACTTTATAGATCAGTTAAGCGCTTAAGTGTGGGACTTGCCTAGAGACCCAAAGCTAATAGGCAACAGAGTCAGAATCTGAATTCAAATCTTTTGATTCTATGCTCTATCCCTGTTACCATATATGGAACTAATTGAATGTGGTAAAGGTGAATGGAGTTAAAACTTGCTAATCTCAGTTGGTGTGTGCATTAAGTGATGGGAAGGAAAGAAATAAACATTTGTGTTGAGTCATATCCATTGTGTCTGACTCTTTGTGACCCCATTTGGGTTTTTCTTGGCAGAGATACTGGAGTGGTTTGCCATTTCCTTTTCCAGCTTATTTTACAGATGAGGAAACGGAGGCAAGCATGGTTAAATGACTTGCCCAGAGTCACACAGCTAGTAAATGTCTGAGGCTGGATTTGGACTCAGATCTTCCTAACTCCAGGCCTAGGCTCTATCCATTGCCACCTTGCCATGCCTAGTGATGGAGAGCATGTAAGATACAAAAAGTAAAAGAATACGCTGCCCACAAGGACCTCTCAATCCAATTTGGGAAATAATGACCATTTTCTGTAGGAATTAGGGGAAGGGTCTGACTTCTTATTCCATGGAGCAAAGGAAGGTCAGGATGGCTCCCAGATGGGAATGCTCTGTCTGAGCTCAGCAGATGTTTCTGAATTTTTTCACCCTCTGAATTCAGCCCTCCTCCATCTCCCCTAAAGGCAGTATGGTATAATGGAGAGAGTATTGAATTTGAGGGTCAGGAAAATCTGTATCTAAATCTTATTTTAAACACCCACTATGACCCTGGGCAAATCATGTTAACCTCTGTGCCTCATTTTCCTCATCTGTAAAATGAGAAGATTGGACGTGGTTTCCTCTTGGGCTTAAAATCTAGGCTCCTATGATCCTCTGTTTTCTTCTACTTTGTACAAGCTCCATGCCATCCCCCCCCCCAGTTCCCCCCCTGCCCCCAGAGGCTGTATGGTCTGGTGGGGATCTTGTCTCTCTCTCTCTCTCTCTCTCTCTCTCTCTCTCTCTCTCTCTCTCTCTCTCTCCTTAGGAAGAGGCTGTAAAGCTTTGTGGGGACCCCATCTTCCCATGTGTCTATGTGAGGCAGTGGTGACATCTGCAAAATGGACCCCACCCCCACTAGAGAGACAGTTCCCAAAACACCAAACATGCAAGAATTGATTGCTAGAATAAATTTATAGACCAACCAGTCTGGGGTTCTCAACCTCAGTCCTGTGAACTTGGATGGGAAAACAATTACATCTTTATTTTACCATAATAGATATCCTTTGTAATTCTATTGTATTTTCTTTTCTACATTTTCTACGTTGCTCTGAGGAGTTTATAAGCTTCTCCAGACTGTTCAAAGGGCTTCCTTAGACTACCTGAGGGGTCCATAGACTTCCCCAGAATGCCTGAGGGGTCTGTGGGCTTCCCCAGACTGCCTGAAGGGTCCATAAACTTCCCCAGACTGCCCAAGGGGTCCATGGGCTTTCCCAGATGCCATATGGGTCCGTGATTCCAAAATATGCAGAGTTCCTAATCTACTCTGGGGCCCTCATTTTACAGAGCAGAAAAGTGAGGTCCAGAGAGAGGGTGGGACTTGCCTAAAGTCACACAGCTTATCACTGTCAGGGCCAAGGTTTGAACCCAGGTCTTTTGAATCTAATTGCTTCAGGATCAAAGAATTTTGCAGATGAGACTATGCTCCTGAGTCAGTGAGTAGTGACGGTCGCACAGCTGCTAAATGTCAGTGGCCTATGAGTTTTCTTTATGCCTAACGAGTCAAGAGAGAAGGACTGGACTTAATCCTCCCTCCCACCTCTCACCTCCCAACCCCAATTACTCTTATTTGCTGTGTTTTCCATACGGTTGTAGAACATTCAAACTGGAAGGGGCCTTGGAGACCACCTACTCCAAACCCCACATATAGCAAATGAAGAAACCAAGTTGTAGAGTTTATGACCCTCCTTTCCAGCCTCTGTGCCTTTTCTGGGCTGTGTGTCCTGCTTGTGCTTGAGATGTTGGTCCTCCTCACCTCTACCCCTTGGAAGTCCCAGCTCTCCTCAGATCCCCACCTAGGTACCCAAGCTGATTCTCCCCAGTGATGGTGCCCCCAGTCATTGTGTATTTATTTTGTAAGGATGTGATATCTCCCTAGAACAGGGATTCTTCACCTTTTGTGTGCCATGGTTGGACTTCTTAGGGAGTCTGCTGAAGCCTATTAAATTAAGCTTTTAAATGCATTTAATAAAATACATAGGGTTACCAAGGAAACCAATTATACTGAAATCCATTTATCAAAGTATTAAAACAAGTTCATAGACTGTAGCTTAAGGACTTCTACCTCAAGGACACATAGGTAATAATCAGCTAAGTCCACCCAGAATTCAAACACACCTTTTCTGATTCCACAGCCCTCATGACCCTGATACTTAATAATAGTAATGATAGCTAACATTTATATAGCGCTTATATAGCTGTGTGCCCAGCACTGTGCCAGGCACTTTAAAATTAGTATCTCCTTTAATCCTCAACGACCCTGGGATGTAGGTACTATTATTATCTCTACTGTACAAATAAGGAAACTGAGGCAAACAGAGGTTAAGTGACTTGCCCTACAGCTAGCAAGTGTTTGAAGCCAGATTTGAACCTCAGTCCAGCTCCTGTATTTTATCCATTGCACCACTTATCTGTCCCAGGTATGAGGATATACGGTATTTTCTAATCCCTTCCCTTTGAGGGAGTGTATATATCTTAGTTGTACATAGTTGTTTGTATATTATCTCCCCCATTAGAGCCTCTTGAGAGCAGGGACTGTCTTTTGTCTCTCTTTGGATCACTAGAACTTAGCACAGTGCTTGGCACACGGTAAGTACTTAATAAATGCTTGTTACCTGACTGACTTCCCTGGGTCTCAGTTTCCTCATATGTATAATAAGGTAGTTGGACGAGATGACCCCTTCAGGTCCCTTCCACCTTTAAATCTGTGGTCCTATGAACTCTCCCTCCTAGGTGTTTTTTTCCGAGGAAAACCCTCTGCTATGGTATTTCCACCAGTTTTTAGGGTTTGGCTCTGTGCAGTTCTCATTTCCTCCACATGGTGTCACTGTGGATCAATGCAACCTCTGCTAGCCCCCTCCCCAAACTTCGAGATGCTGGTGCCCAAGGGCTCTCTCAGCTCTATATGTTAACTAGCCCTCACCCAGTTTCCCTGCCTTATTCTGACAGCAAGCACTGGATGTTATTGCCTTGGGGACCAAAGGGAGTGATCTGTATGGTTGTGAAAAAGCCTGACATCAAGGTTTATTTTGGAGAAGAACAGATACAGGGGGGTGGGGGGTGGGGGGTGGGGTCTAAGAAGTGTCTGCAAATATTTGCAAGGCTGTCATGTATCAGACACATTAGATTTGTTGTGCTTGGCCACCAAGGAGAGAACTAGCAGCCCAAAGAGGCAGATTTCCATTCATTATACAGAAAATTTTCCTAACCGTAAGACCTGTCCAAATGTGGGATAGACTGCCTTGGAAGGCAATGAGTTCCCCTTCAAGGGAAGTAGTGAGTTCCCCTTTACCGGAGGTCTTCAAGCAAAGCCTTGTCATTGTTGATGCTATAGCCTGAATTCTTGGTTAGGGGTGGGACTAGATGGTCTCTGAGCTCTCTTCCAGGTCTGGGATTCTAGGATTCTATGCAGCTAGAGGGAAATCTTTGTTAAATTTAAGCATCACTTTTTGAACCGCGGTTTGTACTGTATATCTAGAAGCACAGACTGTTATAAGGGACCTTAGAGATCTGCACTCCTTTCTGGGGAAGGAGATGCTTTGGGATCTTAGGGGACCATTGCAGACTGAAGAACATTCCAGTGTTTCTCCAGTTTCCAGGGCCTTTGGTCTCTTTCAGACTGAATCTGGCCCCTCAAAGCCCAAATGTAGGTAGAGTTGCTAAGGACGGGTCAATCTACAAACCCAGATCAGCCAATCTCAAGTCCAGACCCATTTAGTCTCTCTAGACCTTGAAATGTCATCATACTACACTTTCAAATGAAATGCTTCAGAACCACAGGTTTACCTGCCACTCAAACAATCGCTGTAAAGACTTAGAGCCTTAGAGGAGTCACTGCCCAAGGCAGCTGAAGATGGCTGGGGGGTGGGTGTGGGGGTAAGATTTCAGATGCAAGTAGAAGGGTCAGGGAGGAAGGAAGGATTTCTGACATAGGAAGGGGGAGTATAAGTCACCCCCTGGGTTTGGGATCAGGGAGTAGATCATCCTCCCTGAAGCAGGGGGAGCCTCCTTAGGTTACCGCGTCCTGAATGGGCAATGACCTGGGTTTGTGGCCAGGGGTGCTGGGTTCTTCCTGTGGTTTCCTGTTAGCAAGCCATAGGAAGCTGGAGCCGCAGCCCTCCCTGTTTCTTAGCTACAGGATGCAATATCATTGTTCCGAGGACTATTGGGCCATTTGATGGTCCTGCAATCTATTCCAAATGGAGTCCCATCTAATTCAGATTAAGGATCACACTCCCCTCCCCACTGACTCTCTGCATTTTTATTTCTGCTCCCCATCCAGCTATAAATACATATGAATAGGGACATCCCAGATGTACTGGGGTGATATGAGCTCGTGCTTGTTTATTATAAAACTGATTTTACCAAAGGCACTGACTCCCATGGAAGAATGGACATGAGGGATCATTACTATCCTAACAACAGGGAATTTACAAGCCCCCTGGGCTGTCTACCCAAAGATGGAGTCAGAAAATGAAGGACCTAGTCTTACCCAGCCATTGTGTTTTACCCAGCTCTATGACCTGGAGTAAGTCCCCTTTCTTCTCTGTGCCTCAGTTTCCTCCTTTGCACAAGGAGAGGGGTTAGACTAGATTGGTTCCAATATCTTTTCTGGCTGTAATGTTTTATGATCCTGTTTCTTAATTCCCCATAGTGCTGGCGATTGATTCTATTTTAATAAAACAAACATTTTAAATTTAAGACAGTATGCAATGGGTAATCTACTAGGTTGATACTAGGGGCATTGAAAGCCTCCTAAATAGTCTCTGGGGCAGTTAGGTGTCTCAGTAGATAAAGCGGGAGGCAGGAAGACCTGAGTTCAAATCCAGCCTCAGACACTGGGCAAGTCACTTAATCCTGTTTGCCTCAGTTTCCTCATCTGTAAAATGAGCTGGAGAAGAAATGGCAAACCACTCTAATATCTCTGCCAAGAAAACCCAAATGGGGTCAAGAAGAGATGGGCATGACTAAACAGCCACAACAATGCCACACTGGCACCCTTTGCATTAGATTCTGGTAGGCTCAGACATCATTCCAGAGGTATGTCTGTGTCCACCAATCAAACCTCTCAAGTTGTGTCCCACCCACCTTAAACCTCTTTTTACTTATTCAATAGCTTAAAAAAACCCAACCCAACCCAACCAAAACAACTCTAAGTAAGCAATTTAATCAGATAAGTAAAAGGATGGTAAGGGCAGATTATTACACTCAACCTCTGAAGAAGCCTGTACATTCCATTCAGTCCCAGAACCATGATTCCCTCCACCCCCAGTCAAATCAAACCAAAACAGAAAACCTCAAACCCTGTTTGAGTGGGCATCCATTTTTTCCTTAGCCAAGGCGAAGTTCATGGCATTGTAAGAAATAAAGCATATGGTAAAAAAAAAAATCCCAGTTCCTTGCTACAGTTTGGGGTATCAGAAGATGTAGTTCACTCATAAAAGATGTGGTAGCTCAAGGTCTGGGAAGCTCTTTCCCTTATGCTGGGTCTGACTTGGAACCCTTATACCTGCACTGTTCACCTAGGTTCAGAGGGGTCTAGGTGAGGTCCTTCTCCAGGTAGAAGGCATGATGATGGTATTCATCTCTTTCCTATTCCTCTTTCATTCTTTCTCACTTGGAAGTCTGTGGCTGGGATACATATCTATCCTTGAAGCCCCATCTTCTTTACGAAGGATCCTAAGACAAGTATGGTCCAGAGCCTAACATCAGAAATACAGGTATGTTTGTTTTCATCCATTTCCACCATCAAAAATCTCCACACAAAGACAGGTGCCCTCCAATACAGTTCCCTCAAGCACCTCAATCTGATCCTGGTTGATCCGGAGGCAGCACCATCAATTTCCATCTAGTGGCTTACATTGTCTCTCCTCTTCCTTCCCCTCCTTGTTTGTCCATTGGTCTGAAAGTGAAATTATCTAGTAAAGTGATTAGATAGAAACATGGGTATAGCACCAAAGCCTCTCAGGGTCATCATTATGTTACCTGATAGGCTCAATTGAGTCTGGGATTGGAAGAATGTTTAATGATCTCACTCCAAGCCTAATTGGGCTCATCCCTAAAATGGGTTGAGGGCAGGGTAGTTTTTGTTCCTCAGTGGCCAGCAAACTACCTTGTGTAGAGTATGTGCTCTCTCCCCTCCCGTCTTCTTGAGCATTGGTTGGGGGTTATCCCCAGAGAAGAGGCTGAATCTGAACACTAGGCGAAGTCAGGGAGCCAAGAAGTTTTGAGATCTGAGTGGTCCTGGAGGTGGTGCCCATTCTTACTTAATTTCCCTGAGGTACTGGATGGCTCAAATCAAAGAGGCTCAGTCCCTCTGCACTTCCTCCTCAGTCTCACCTTAGCTGGAAAACAATCTCCTGAGGAATTGTTTTCTTTCCTTCAGGAGCAGATTAATTTTAACGCTGATTTACAAAGCTTACAGATTTCCCATCCCATTTAGAGTGTGGTATTTCTCTCTGGCAATATGAGTCCCTTTCCTACCCTAATAGCCCAGATTAATTGCTATGATAGATAACTCTCTTTTCCCAATGACGTGTGTGGTGTGGCTGTATTCCTTCGCAGCCATAAGCAAGCTTTCCTGAGTAGCTGGATATGAGCCTGGGATTTGGGAAGCTTAGTGTGCAGGGATCCTGAGGTGACCCACAGGAAACACAACAATAGTAGGGTGGATGAGGGTATCGAAGGCAATGGTTATGGTTCAAAGACAGGATGCATGATGACTGAGGTGGGGGGATTGAAGTGATGGTGGGTCAGGACAAACTATAGATAGGGTAGGAAGCTGGGATCTAAAAGGCTTCTGAACTCCCTCCTTGTGTGCAGCCCTGTCCTAAGTGGCGAGGGTATCAATATAGATAGTCAGTCCCTCCATGCTTCACATTCCACTCCGGCCATCTTCTTTCTGCCTTTGTCTCTCTGACTTGAGGTTCAGTCTCCCCCGCCCCCTTCCAAGCCTGATACCAGAATCAAAGCAATATTGGCATTGCTGCTGGAAAAGGCAGGTCATTCAGCTTCCCTGTGGTTCCACCCACCATCTCTGGGACTTCTCAAAACAAACCAGCCCTCCCTCGGTACCACTTTCCTACGTATGCAGGCTCCCCTTAAACCCCTTCGAGGATTGTCTTGCTTTTCTATTTATATCTATAGTGTTTAGCAAATGTTCAGACATTTAATAAATGCTTTTTATTCATTCATTCATTGATTCATTCATTCATGGCCATAGTAGGTAGGTAGAAGGTGGAAGAACGTAGAGAAGCCAGCCTGGGCAAAGAAATCAAAATGAGAAGCCAATATTCAGGGTAAAGCTGGGGAACATTCTGATGCGAGGTTTTTTTAAAAAAGTTTTTTATTAATTTATTTTGATTTATCAATAATCACTTCCATGTGCTCTTGAGTTTAAAATTTTTCTCCCCCTTCTCCCCCCCACCCAAGACGGCACACAATCTGATATAGGCTATACATTTACATTCCTATTAAACATATTTTCACATTAGTGGTGTTGTAAGTAAAAATTAAAACCAACAGGAGGAACCATCAGAAAGATGAAGCAAAACTCAACAGAAGAGAAAAAAAAGTAGCCATTCAACTTTCATAGTTCTTTCTTTGGATGCGGATGGCATTTTCCATCACGAGGCCTCTGGAGATGTCTTAGATCCTTGTATTGCTGGGAAGGGTTAAGTTTATCAATATTAGTCATCACACAACGTGGCTGTTATTGTGTGTAATGTTTTCTTGGTTCCGCTCACTTCACTCAGCATCAATTCATTTAAGTCTTTCCAGGTTTTTCTGAAGTCAGCCTGTTCATCATTTCTTATAGCACAATAGTATTCCATTACATTCATATACCACAACTTGCTCAGCCATTCCCCAATTGATGGGGTATGCCAGGCTTTTCACAGGGACCAGAGAGAAGATGGTTCACCCATGCTTAGAACCTGACAGTGAGACCAGAACCTGGGCCTATCCCTGAGCTGCTAGCACTGTAGACACAGCTTCCAATACTAATCTGAACACTTTGGGGATGAGCAAGGTCCCTTGGGAAGGCCCTTCAAGCCTGAGGAATGCTTTGGCTCTGGAGTTCTGTAGAAGCTGGGGCCTTGGGGTTGGTGGGACAAGAGACCAAGGCATAAGAAGACCAAGTAATAGAAGTACAAAAAGAAAGAGCAAGATGAACGAATGGATGAGTAGGGATGGAGTCTCTTTTGGGTGATACTTTAGAGCAAGAGTTCTTCTGGGGGTCTGTGAACTTGTCCTTAAAATATGTTGATAACTGTATTTCAATGCAGTTGTTTATCTTTGTAATCCTCCATATCTTATTTTATTCACTTAAAAATATCATTTTTAGAAGGGGTCCCTAGGCTTTGCCAGACTGACAAAGAGGTCCACAGGCTTCAGCAGGTTTCCAAAGGAGTCCATAGGTTTCCCCCTGATGCCAAAGAAGTACATGGGCTCTCCTTGTCTGCTCAAGGCATCCACGATGCAAAGAAGGTGAAAGAGCCCTGCTAAAGAGGGAGAGGTTGGCCCGTATGCTCTTTGACATTCCTTCCAGACCTGACAATTTATGGTGCTGTGATAATGGAAGAAGAAGAAAGGGACAGAGCAGGAAAAATGTCAGCTCTAAGGCACGTTTGATTAAAGGTTCTCATTGCCAAGGATGTCCGCTCATGTGTTTCTAACTCTTGCTGACATTTCACTCGCTGATGCCAGGCCAATTTGAGATCTCATTTGATTAGAAGGATGCAAGCTGATGGCAGGGCCTGGTGTTGACAAGGGATGTGCTGCCATCCTAGACAGTCTTCTTCGGGGCTCATTGCCTGGGGGGCCCATGGAAACACCAAGGGCTCAAGTTTTGAGGGCACTGATGACAGGTGTATATCCTTGTTCCCACCCTGCAGTCGTAAACCTACTGTGTTTTAGGGAGAGAAAGGAGAGGGATTTAGACATCTTTTTTTTCAGCACTTACTGCATGTGAATAGAGTGCTTTTTAATTTTCTTTTTAGAACAATATGTTATTGATGCTTTTTTTTTTTAATGCCACAGTAATTTTCCAATAGACCTTTTGGAGCAGGGAGCAGTTTAGGATTGTGACAATAACCGCACAATTTCCCAACTGTGATTTAGACCAATCCATTCCTCAGTGGAACAGATTTCACTCCCATACCTCCATCTCACCATAGGTGTTTTATACAACTTAGGAATTCTAGCAACAATTACTCATTTAGTGGATGGAGAGCCAGACCTGGAATCAGGAAAACCTGACTTCAAATCTGGCCTCAGACACTTACTAGCTGTGTGACTCTGGACTTACAATCTGTTTGCCTCAGTTTCCTCATCTGTAAAATGAGCTGTTGAAGGACATGGCAAGCCACTCCAGAATCTTTGCCAAGAAACCCCCAAATAGGGTCACAAAGAGTTGGAAACGACTGGAAAATGACCGACAATAACAAGGAGAATATCAAGGTTATCTCTATCTCATCTTGTTATACACTCTATCCCTCCCTTGGTATGTTTATGGGATAGATTACCATTATATGTTCTTTTCTTGGGTACTTGCTTTTTTTTCTTCATCAATAAAATTTTTTAAAAGTCTCTCTAGCATTTTAAAATGGACTAATATTGTACTCAGAAGCACATGACCCTGATTTAAGATGCTTACTCTGTGCAGCAGGAGGTGCTTTGGGCCTGAGAAATTCACACTGATGAGAAGAGGACAAGAAAGTTCCTTCCCAGCTGGGGAGCAGCCATTTGGCCCCAGGCTGAATTGCTGATGGCCCAGAGATGAACAACATTAGGGAAAATGAGAACCAAGCAGAGGCCACACATACAGGGTTCTGTTCTTTTGGATGATTAAAAGAGGGCAGAGGGGAATGGGTGCTAGATTTCAGGCTAGAATTTCACTTTTATGTCTGGCCTCTCAAAATACCCTTTCCAGGAGATGGCGAAGAGTATTAGAATGACCAGTCAAGTCCCACGCTAGCTGCATCTTTTCTGACCTCATCCCCCAATTCTGGGGCTTTCCCCTCTTTGGAACTAACAGTCCTCAGCATGTGAACTGCAAGGTGACTTGACTTGCACAGATCTTTTTCCTCAGTCACTCCTATGAATTTGTCAGTCTTCTACGCAGCTGCCTCCCCTGGCTTCCCATTGTCTCCTCAAGTGAAGTATAAATTCCTGATCCTTCCTCTTCAGGCACTCCATGATCCGGTCCCAATTTACCTGCTGCCAAATAAATATTCCCATCCAGGGGTGTGCCAGAGCCAATTCAGACTGATTGTTAAATTTTCAGTGCGAGCACACACACCTCTGAAACTGGCCAATGCTACAAATTAAGGCTTGACTCGTTGTTGATAGAGAAAATCTTAATAATGCAGATTAAAGTGCATTACACGTGCACCCCAGCTGGTTGTTAAATATTTACCAGCATACCCCTGCTCCCATCCATGCCTTCTGCATTCCAGCCACAGTGGGCTGCTCTCTGACTTCTGTTCTCATCTTGCCCTCTCCTATCTCCATGCTGTGGCTCACACTATCCCTCACGTCCAGACATCTCTCCCACACTTCCAACTGTTGTAGCCTCTGCCTTCCTTAGATCCTCAGCTCAGATGCCAACAGCTCCATGAAAAGTTCCATGATACACAAAACTGGTCTCTTCTCTGAGTTCCTCCTAGCTTTGTGCTGTGCCCTCTGCTTTTTTTTAAAAAAATTTTTTGTTAATTTATTTTTAGTTTTCAACAATCACTTCTGCATGCTTTTGAGTATTAAATATTTCTCCCTCTCTTTCCCCCCTCCCTCCCCAAGAGGATGCACAATCTGATATAGAATCTGCATGTACATTTCTATTAAACATATTTTCACACTGGTCACGTAAGGAAGAATTAGAACCAAAAAGAGGAAACAAAACAGAAGAAAAAAAATAGCCAGTAGTACGCTTCGATCTGCATTCAACTTTCATAGTTCTTTCTTTGGATGTGGATAGCATTTTCCATCACGAGGCCTCTGGAGATGTTTTAGATCCTTGTGTTGCTGAGAAGGGTTAAGTCTATCAATATTAGTCACTGCACAACATGGCTGTTACTGTGTACAATGTTCTGCTGGTTCTGCTCACTTCACTCAGCATCAGACCATACAGGTCTTTCCAGGTTTTTCTGAGGTCTGCCTACTCACCATTGCTTATAGCACAATAGTATTCCATCACATTCATACACCACAGCTTACTCAGCCATGTGTGCCCTCTGCTTTGCACTTGGCATGTCCCGTCCCTGGCCTTGTGTCAGCTCTCCTTGTGTCCGGGTCTTTTCCTTTTCCGCTGTTACCTCCTGGCTCCAGTTCACCTTTCCAGGCTTATTATCCTTTACTCTCTAGTTTTCACTTTAAGTCCCAGACAAACTGGCATATTTTCTTGTTTCTATATGCAACATTTTATCTCCTTTCTTCGTGCTTTTGACGTGTTGTCCTGATGCCTGGGAATATATTCCTTCCTCCTCTTTGCCTTGTAGAATCATAGCTGGAAGAGACTTTAGAGTCCAGGATCCAACCACCTCATTGTCCAAATGGGCAAACTGAGGCACAGAGTGGTTAAGTGACTTGCCCCGCATAATACAGCTAGAATCCCTAGGCTCAGTTCAAAACGTTTTTCCTTCTATCCTGCTTTGCCTTTCTTGCTTATGTGCTGTCCTCAGAGCTCCTTTGTACTTACTTTGTTTATATCTTAAATTTACTTATATGTGCATGAAGCAGCTAGGGGCCTGGTGATAGAGCTCTAGGTCTGAAGCCCAGAAGACCTGTGTTCAAATCCTGCCTCAGGAACTTACTAGCTGTGTGACCCTGAGAAGTCACTTGCTTAACTGTCTGCCTCAGTTTCCTCATCTATAAAATGGGGACACTAATAGCACCATCTTTTCAGGGTTCTTGTGAGGACAAAGTGAGATAATATTGATGAAGTGTTTTGCAAACCTTATTATTAAGATTCTATTCTAGTATATAGTATAATTAAAATTGTATGTAAGCTCTTGAACGCAAGTACTTTCCATTTTTGTCTTTTTTTTTGTCCCCAGTGTCTATCACAATGTCTGCCACATACATAGTAGCAGCTGATTAATAAATGCTAATTGAATGAAGGACTGTGTCTTTTTTAATCTATCTGCCCTAGCTCTTAGCAGAAAGTTTTACATGTAGTAGGTGCTTAATAAGTGCTTGTTGAATAAAGGACTGTGACTTATGTATCTTGTTATCTCCCTTAGCTTCTAGCAGAAGGTTTGCACACACTAGGGGCTTAATAAATGTTTGTCAGACTGAATCCTACATAGAATGGTTCCTTTGATTTTGGCTTGGGTATATTTTGAAACTTGCCTTAGCTTGGATGAAAGGGGAAGGGTGGGATTCTTTACAATTTTTTGTGTGTCATGGACCCTTTGGTAGCCTAAAGGAGCCTAGGGACCTCTTTCCAGAATAATGTTGTTTTTAAAAGAAAATTCATATAGAAGGAAGTGTTAAATTTTTGTTGGAGATTAGTGAAAATAAAGGTGTAGTTTTTACCCCATCGCCACTCCCAGAGGCAGCTAGTGGTGCAGCGGATGGAGTCTGGGCCTGAAGTCAGGAAGTTCTGACTTCATGGTTAGCCTCAGATACTTATTAAGTTGTGTGATCCTGGGCAAGTCACTTAACCTTTGACTGCCTCATTTTCCTTAACTGTAAAATGGGGATGATAATAGTACCTACCTTGCAGAGTTGTTGTGAGGATCAAATGAGATAATGTTTATAAAAAGTGCTTAACCCAATGCCTGACACCCAGTAGGTGCTTAATAAATGTTTGTTGATGGACCATCCTCATAGGATTGTTGTGGGCATCAAATGCCCCAGTGACTTGGGAAAATGCTTTGAAAATCACAAAGCCTGAAACAAATGTGGGTTTTATTATTACGGTTCTTTCAGGATTCTGGAAACTTCTGATGATCCAAGTGGCAATGTTCTTAGAGACCTGTCCCTCTCCCCTTCACTCTCATGATGTAGTTAACTCAGTGTGACCCACATGCCACTCGCATGCATCAAGCATCTTGCATTTGCCTCTTTCTGATTCTTTCCTCTGCTCTCTGAGACCAGGCCTTCCTAGCTTAGTAGGCTCAGCCATAAATACTGAGGCCAGCTTCTGTTAAATCTCTCCTTCCTCTCTACTAATCCCCAAATCTGCCATCAGGAATTTTCCATTGAAATGCTCAGCCTTCTGCTAGTCTGCTTTTTGGACAGGCTATTCAGTCTGCATCTGACCCTTTGACTTTGGGTCCAGAATGGCCTCAATTTTTAAACACCCCAAACCTGCTTGGCAAATTGGTAGAATGAATCCAAGGGCTGAGATTTCCAGTTGGTTGGCCAAGATCACAGACCCTGAAATCTCAGCTGTTGGACTCATTCTATCTTCTTCAAACACATGCTTTGGTGAGGAGGGCAGAGAGACATTGCTTTAATTGAAGTAGTTTCTTGTACACTGGAAAAGCATCCCATAATTCTAGTCAGCAAATGAATATAAGAAAACCTTGTTTGCTGAAATTACGAGGCCACAGAACAAAAGGACTTTGAATGAGCGATTCTGGGTTGTCCAATGTTTTGACTGAAGAATGTGAGGGAATCTGAGGGTCTGGGGAGTAGCATCAGGACTGTTTGGAGGTGTGGAAGTTGGAATATGTCGAGGTCAGAGAAGCTGGGGTTTCTGAACAGGGCTAAGATTCAATGGTCCGTTGAGGTATACACCCTGGGGCTGCTGGTTGGTGGGGGTGGCCTTCCTGAACTGCCTGTAGGAAGCTGAGGAAGAAAGGTGAGGTACTTATTGGGCACAGGTCCAACTGCTGAGGCATGATGCTTACAATCTGGGGAGCTGCCAGAAGGTGAACTTGGCTTATGTTTGTGCAGGCCAACTGGCAAGATGGCTTTCCCTGGCCAAGAGTAAATGGGAAAGCTTAGATAAGTATACAAGCCTATTAGACGTTCTCTACAAAACAATAGCTCACATTGGCAGAGGGTTTTAAGGTTTACACAAGTTCTTTTAAAATTACCTTATTACATCCTCATTTCAACCTTGTGAGGTAGGTAGTCCTGGTATTATTATTCTCATTTTCCAGATGAGGAAACTGAGGCTCAGCAATTGGGAAGAGACTATTCCAATGTCACCCAATAAATGGATTATAGTGTCATAGAGCAAGAGCTGGAAGGGACTTTAGTGGTTATTTAGTTCACCTCAATTTACAGATAAAGAAATTGGGAAAATGAGAGATTAAGTGATTTGCCCGGGGTGGTGTATGTAGTTAGTGTCAGAGGAGGGATTTGAACCCAGGTCAGAGTTTTGACTCCCCAGGCACTGTTCTCTCCATTAAGCCACACTGACTTCAGATGGTCTCCAATTCCACACTATTTCCAGGGGACATAACTGAGACTAGAATCCAAGGCTATTGACTTCAAATTCAATGCTTGTTCCACTATGCCATGGAGGTTTTTATTTCAAAAATCGATATCTATGTAACTTGTTACTAAGTATATGTAAAATGATAGACTGTTTTGAACAACACTTAAAGAAATATAACAATGTGGTACCTTTGTTATCCTAAACTCTGTTATGGGCCAATAAGATATTATATTATATAGAATGTATTATATATTTAATATAATATATTAATATTACATACAACATAATATATTATGATAAAATATATGCACTATTTATGTATACATGCTCTAAGTAATATAATAGAGAAATGACACATCACATATAATATATAATAATAATAATACATACGTAGCAAGTGCTTGGTGGGCTCTTCATGTGTAGTGAGGCTACACGTGTGGTAAAACGTGTCTTGGGGGCTCAAAGAGAGGCAGAATAGACATCTCTAGCTTCTTCTCTCCCCACCCTTATTCAAGGGAGACTTTTATTCTTTCTAGGAGGGGAAAGAAGAAGTTGGGAGTAGAGGCCACCACTCTGCTCTTCTCAGAGAGAGGGGCTGCTGGGCTAGAAGTATATCTATCCGCTCCCTTAAATCTTGTTCATCTAAGGAATATGACTGGGCTCCATCTAACTTTGATTGCTTTGTCATTTTGGGAAGAAGGGGGACCCCAAACTCTATATCCAAGGCTTGACCACTTTCCCACCCAATACCCATCCCACAATGAACCCACAGGGCAAATAGCAAAGAAATCCAAATCATAATGAAAGAGAAACCAGAGAAGGTATACACAGGAAAATATGTATCAGACAATGCTGAATGAAGGAGCACTTCCATCGGGAATGAGGTAACTCAGCTCAACCAAGAGAGGGGGTCCTGGAACTCACCCATGGGGAACCTCCCTGATGTCTCCAGAGTAGGAAGCTGGGAATAGAGACATGATGGAGATTATCAGCTCTTCTCATGAATTCCCAGAGTCTTTTCCTTTAGCAACCTTTGTAAGTGGGGTTGGCTTCTTCCATCTTCTCTCTCCAAACTGACTTAATGTTATACTGAAAGAATGTTCTTGCTTGGAAAATCTAGAAGCGGGATTGGATTTTCCGAGTCCCAAAAGGGGACTCTCTCTTGAAGAGTCCTGAAAGGGAGAGGTGGAAACTTGAACTTTCATGCCTCTCCCAACTCTGCCCGGCCCTTCCAATAAAGAGAGGGTCCCATTCCAAGGGGCTTTGGTTTGGGAGTTCCATATAACAGCATCTTACAAAATTAAAAGCACTACATTAATGTAATCTATAGCAATCACCATCCACATCATT
Source organism: Phascolarctos cinereus (assembly GCF_003287225.1). Lineage (NCBI taxonomy): Eukaryota > Metazoa > Chordata > Mammalia > Diprotodontia > Phascolarctidae > Phascolarctos > Phascolarctos cinereus. The sequence goes on from NW_027556402.1 coordinate 214,529,552, forward strand.
ATCATCACTAATTATTGGAACCCTAATGATTCTACTTTAAGGAAAAGCTCTTCCTCTCCCTTAGATTTCTGTTATTATAAAACCCTAAGCCTTGGCTTGTCCTCACCTTTCTGGGGGCTCTTTGCTTTGACTTGCCCTGCCAGGTGTAGACCTCCAAGCAACTGTGGGTCTCAAAGCCTTTAAACACCTGCTTGTGACTTCCCAGGAAGAAGGCTTTGTTAGGACTCATTCCTAGCTCAGGACCGTTTTTTCTAGACCTTCTCTATCTCTGCCCTTCCTCAACTGTTTTGTTGAGAAGAAACAGGAGCTCTCCTTCAGTGAGAAGAAGCAAGATTAGCTGGGGTGGGGATGGGGAGGGGAGTGTCTCTCCAACCTTGTCTTGCCCATGGGTTCAAAGCTCCTGACTTCCTTGTGTCTTTGTAAAACCTCATAATGTTCTTTGCAACCATGACAGTATCATCTATCTATCTATCTATCTATCTATCTATCTATCTATCTCTATCTATCTATCTATCTATCTATCTATCCCTATGTGTGTTCAATCCATCCATCTATCTATCTATCTATCTATCTATCTATCTATCTATCTATCTATCTATCTATCTATCTATCTATCTATCTATCTATCCCTATGTGTGTTCATCCATGCGTCCATCCATCCATCCATCCATCCATCCATCCATCCATCCATCCATCCATCCATCCATTCATTGATCCATCTGTCTGTCCATCTGTCTCCTATATACAGCTTTCTCCTCCCTTCTGGCCCCTGCAGCTGGCTTTGTTGTCCCTGTTATTTCACACCAAATTGATCAGGCTTCTGTAATAACTACCCAAGAAAACCTGCAATGTTCTCCCCCACCCCGTCTCTGTTTGCTTTCTAGTACATAAAGTACCTCCCTCCCAATAGCTCTGGGAGAGTGGGGGGGGGGTAAATGTGATCACCCCGATTTTATAGACAAGGAAACAAAATTGCAAAAAGACAAAATGTCAAGGTCACAGAGTGTTGGACTAGAACTCAGTTCTCTTGATAACCAGTCTAGGGCTCTGTTTACTCCAAAGTACTGTGTCTTCATGCTACGATGTTATCATGCTAAGCATTCATTTTGATGGGACCTTTTAGAATCAATAAACTCATTCAAAGAGCAATTCTAATGCTGAGAGTTTTTGGCACAGGGGCAATCTGGTAGGGATTTCTGTGGACAGACTGGTAACTAGGGGAGGGCAATTGGGGCTTTGTTATAGGTTGCCAGCATTCAGAGAGAATCTGCAGCAGAAATGGTTAGTTATGGATGTGCATGAGGGCACTTTTCTACCAAAAGGCTGTCCCTCAGGGGCACACCCTGGTTAACCTAGTTGTCTGTTCCGAGGATAAGTTTCACCCCTCTTTCTGAGGCAGAAAGAATCCATTTCTCCAACTCACCAGCCTCATGGGCAAGGGAGCTTGGGCTAGAGGCTCCTTTGGGTAGAGGTCCAGGTTTTCTATTAAAAAGATATGGGAAAAGGGAAGATAAAGAAGAAATGTACTTTTATGTGCCTTTGAATCTTCAGAAATGTCTTTTCTTTCATGCTAAGAAGTCTTCACCCATGACCAAAGCGCTTTCTCACTGAGCTGTGGTCTGTGCTCTTTGAACAATCTTCTTTCAGAAAGAGATGAAAGAAATGAGTTCTGTTCTCACAGATATAGAAAGCTGTTTTGAGGAAAACATGTGGTGTTTGCAGAAGTGAGTGATGTTGAGAAAGAAAGATATCCATGGGGGAAAAGGAGAAGAGCAGAGGAAGTGGGCCATAGTGGATGGTCCACTGGGCTTGGGGTCAAGACCACCTCCAGGTGCACAGCCAGCCCCAGACACTCACAAGCTGAGTGACCCTGTCTGAATCTGTCTGCTCTCTTAGGGGACAATAATAACATTTACCTCCCAGGAAAAAATGAGTTAATGTATATAAGTGGTTTGTTATTGTCCAGTTATTTTAGCTGTATCTGACTCTTTGTGACCCCATTTGGGATTTTCTTGGCAAAGATACTGGAGTGGTTTGCCATTTCCTTCTCCAGCCAATTTTACAGATGAGGAAACTGAGGCACAGAGGGTTAAGTGATTTGTTCAGGGTCACTCAAGTAATGAGTGTCTGAGGCCAGATGTGAACTCAGGTTGATGAGTCTTCCTGACTCCTGGGCCTGGTGCTCTATTCACTGTACTACCTTAGCTGCCCTTGTGTAGAAAGTAATTCCCAAACCTTAAATTATCATGTAGCTGTGAATTATTATTATCATTTTTGACAGCATTTCAAGATACATCTATGTCTATTAGAATAGCTTAATTCTGACCTGTTGGCTGGAACTGAAGGGGAATACAGGTTTCTTGCCTGGGCCTGAAGAGGAATTTGCGTCTATTCCTTGGGGCCTGAGGAGAAGAAGAGTGGGTGGTGGGGCCTGAAGTCATTCTGGGTTGATATTTGGTCCCAAGGCCAATTTGACAGGGCAAAGTTGAAAGAAGAGGGCAGAGGTTAGGGCAGCTTAGGAGTTGGAGAGTTGAGGCTGTCCATTCCCTTCCCCTCAGAGACTGGGAAAATCACTGAACCTTTCAAGGTCACATCCAGTGTCTCCCCCTTTCCAATGGGCTCCATGCTAGGGGAAGATCAATGAGAAAGCAATAGCAAGGACTGCGTACCATCTAAAAATAACTCTGCAGAAACTCTCCACTTCACTTAAGTAAGGAGCCAAGAAGGACTTTTCAGAACACTAGCGATATTATTTTTTGAAGAAGAAAAATGGATTTTTCAATATACCAAACAGAGAAGGATCCTTCAATTTAATATAAGTCAACTCATCTCTTTTTTGGTTCAATTCAACTGAGAGACGGAATGAAGTAGCAGAAAACCAGTCACCAAGCCAGAAAGACTTGAGTTTGAATCCCAACTAGTTGACCAGGGGCAAAACATTTAGTTTCTCCAAAACTCAGTTTCTTCATCTGTAAAATCGAGATAGGAATTTTAAATGTGATTTAATTAGAACGGGGACCTCTAGGAGGAGGAAATGACTTCTGACAAAAAAGGTTGGCATCTTCTCTATAACTCATAATTTTAGAGCAGGGATTCATTGTCTGGGGTCCATAAAGAGATTTCGGTGGATCAGAAGGAAGGAAGAAAACAAACTTTTATTAAGCACTTACTGCATGTCGAACACTGTGCTAAGCCATGGGGATATAAACACAAGCAAAAAAACCAAAAGATAATGCCTGGCCTCCAGGAGCTTACATTCTAATGGGGGAAAGAACACTTTGAAGGGAGATGAAAAAAAGGGTAGGGAGATGAAGGTACCTGGCATGGAGTCATGATTTTAAAGTCCAGAAAAAGTGAAGAACAAGGCCAGGAGGGGAATGAAGGCAGGCTGGCCTGGGCCCCTTCACGACATGGAGGCTCCAAGGACAGAATCACCTCTGGGAAAAGGGAGGCAGGGCTTGTAGAGGATATCCCAATGTGAGCCCACTATGAGGATGGTAATATGCTCTAGGCCAGGTCTTCCTAAACTTTTTCCACTCGTGACCCCTTTTTGCCCAAGAAATTTTTATGTGACCCCAGGTATATAGGTATATAAAATGGATAAACAAATCAAACATTTACTGATAAGAAATCATAAAGAAATTTATTTTAAAATAATTCTCTGGTATACGTATAATTTTACCATTTATTAAAAATGAAAGCGAAATTGCATACTAATGAGATGGATGTATTTGTTTTTACACAAAGAATTAAGTCTTGGCTGAACATTTGACACTGCAGGATGTAGATCATCTTCAACATTTTTCAGAGTTGATCGATATTTTGATTTTATAATTGTCAATGCTGTGTTCAGAACCAAGGCTGCAGTGAAGTGGCGCAATGCAACGTGGGCAAGCATTGCCAGAAACACTGTGCATTCATTACGTGTTTGATTTTTAATTAATTTTTGGTTGTTGTGTGTTCAGAAACCTTTTACCGTTGCCGAATTTTTCACAACCCCCACATTCCGTTACACAATCCGCAGTTTAAGAAGCACTGTGCCCAATGGTGATCTTGAATGGGGAAAACATGTGCATTTTCACTAGCCTTTGGTTTCCTTTGTAATCCCATGTATTTTGTTTTATTCATGAAATTTTTTTCCCCTTGAGAACTCCATAGGAGTCAACAGATTGCCAAAGTCGATAAACACTTATTAAGAGCCAACTGTGTGCTAGCACTGTGTTAAGCATTCTGTTAATCTCATTTGATTCTCATAATCACTCTAGGAGATAAGTGCCATTATTATCCCCATTTTACATTTGAGGAAACTGAGGCAGGCCCAGTTAAGTGATTTGTTTGGGGTCACACAGTAAGTGTCTGAGGCTGAATTTGAACTTGGGTCTTTCTAACTTGGTACCCTAATTCTAGCATTCTGTCACGTGACTAGGAAAATATGGGCAGAAGATGTGGGTGTTGGGGTGGATTGATATTTCTTTTCAGCAGTCTTTTTGCTTTCTAATTCCAAGGTCATCGTCTTCAATGTGAAATTTAAATAGGGGACTTTACATTCTGGACACCCCATGATCAGTAAGGTACGGGATTGATACTGTTTCTTGAGGCATAATAAATGGGAAAAAAAAATTGAGGCAGAGAAAATTTCAATCCATCTTTCCACTGGATGTCACCCTCAGCTTGGGTTTGAATCATTGCCATGTGGCTGCAGGCCCTGGCAGATGGATTTGTCCCGTGGGACCATCCCAGTTTAAGGCTGGGAATGTAGGGTTGCTGGGGCTGCGGCATCTGGCCCAGCGTCCTTGGGACCGCTTCTCAGACCCACCCAGATTCTGGGGGAAGGAATGATGGAGCAGGGAATGTGATTGGGCGGCTCAGCTTGGCCCTAAGTGCTCTTTTGTATTCAGAAAGCTCTAGTGGGCTATAGTAAGCAAGGAGGGCCAGAGAGGAGAAATGGATTACATGTCAGGGTGATTCCAGGTCAGAGCCCTGCCCTAGCTCAGGACGGCAGCAGAGGCTGAGAAATCTCAGGACTGGCCCACTGCCTCCTCAGCTCTTCTGCTCATCTGGGGCTGTCAAAGCCCTCCGTCAATCAGCCCAGACTATTTAAAGCTCTGGCTAACTGGCTGGAGGCTGGACATCTGCTTGCTTCCTTGTTTCTTCCTAGGTAGCTATGTAGCGCAGTGGAAAGAGTGCTGGACTTGGAATCAGGAAGCCCTGTGTTCAAATCTTGCCTTAGTCCCTATTAGAGGCAACAAGGTGGCACAGTGAATAGATTGCTGGGCCTGGAAGCAGGAAGACCTGAGTTCAAATCCAATCTCAGATACTTACTAGCTGTGTGACTATGAATATGGCACTTAACCTCTGTCTGCCTCAGTTTCCTCATCTGTAAAATGAGGACAATAATAGCCCCTACCTCCCAGGGTTGTTGTGGGGCTCAAATGAGATACTATTTGTAAAGCCCTTAGTACAGTGCCTGGCACATAGTAGGCACTTAATACATGCTTGCTCCCTTTCCCTTTCACTGTATAACCCTGGGCAAGTCACTTAACTTCTCTTGAGTCTCAGTTTCCTCATCTGTAAAATGGGGACAATAATAGCTTCTACCTCCCAGGGTTGCTGTGGGGCTCAAATGACATAGTGTATGGAAAGTGCTTAACAAACCTCATGGAACAACAGAAAGGCTGGCTACTGTTCTTCTGTAGCTCGAGTCTTGGTAAAACTGAAGGAGAGAAAAAAGATCACAGTCCAAAGATGTATGGGGCCTCAAAGGCTAGCCAGTCCCTCCCATTCATTTTGCAGATGAAAAGACTGAGGTCTAGAAATGGTAAGTGACTAGCTGAAGGTTAAATAGGTAATCAACATCACGGGCAGGATTTGAACCCAGGTCTGCTGACTTCAGAGCCAGAGTCCTTCCCACTGTACCACACCATCAGCCTTTGCAAACCTTAGAGGTCAAAGCATCATAGATCCACAACTGGGAGGGATCTCAAAGGCCATCTACTCCTACCTTCCCATTATACAGATAAGGAAACTGAGTCCCAGGGAGTCCCGAAGGACTGAAGCATCTTTGAGCCCTGCAGTCTGTGAGGCATATGAGTGAGAGGCATCATGGCACAGTGGATAGAAAGCCAGCCTTGACTCAGGAAGACTCTGAGATATCCTGGCTCTGTGACTCTGAGCAATTCACTTAAGATCTTGGACCCCGGGCAGCTCTCTAAGACCACATTGCAGAATGGCTGCTGGTCTGCATTGGGAGAGCGAGTTTGCTTACCCTGGTGAAATCACTGAGCTGGACATCACAACTTCATTTAAGAAGATAAACTCTGTCCATTGAGGGCAGGTGCTGTTGCCTTCATAAAATCTCAGAGTCAGGAGGAACCTTAGCAGGCTTTGAGTCTAACCTTGCACGGGAATCCCCTTCACAGCACTGCTGAGGAGCGGTCCTCCAGCCCCCACATAGAGACCTCAAGTGGTGGGGAGCTCGCGGCTTTGTGAGGCAGCCCGCTGTAATTGGGGCAGCTGTCATGGTGAGGAAGGCTTTCCTCACGTCAGTAGGAAGCTGCGAGTTGTTGATAAAAATGTTTAATAGAACAAGAGCAAAGACAGATCTTTGATGTATTCTTGTACTCGAGTTCCTTTCTGGCCAATGTTGATCCATCAACATCACAAATCCCTATTCTACAGCAGCTAGGTGGCACAGCGCACGGAGTGCTGGGCCTGGAGTCAGGAAGACTTAAATCTTCCTGAGTTCAAATCAGGCCTCAGACACTTATTAGTTGTGTGACCCTGGGCAAGTCACTTCACCCTGTTTGCCTCAGTTTCCTCATCTGTAAAATAAGCTGAAGAATTAAACAGCAAACCACTCTAGTATCCTTGCCAAGAAAACCCCAAATGGGCTTGTGAAGAGTCAGACATGACTGAAAAATGACTCATCCCTATTCTACGGGTACAATCATTTGACCTAATCTGAATCCACTTAACTATATTTATCATCCAGCCCACTATTTTGTCCACAAAGATGTCATAAGACATTCTGTTGAATGAATACTTGGAGGCAGCCAGAAGCCACAGTGGATAGAATGCCAGGTCTGGAGTCAGGACGACCTCAGTTCAAATTTGGTGTGACCCTGGACAACTCACTTAATCTCTATCTGCTTCATTTCCTAATCTGTAAAATGGGGACAACAGTAATGCCTACCTTCAGGGTTGTTGTGAGGATCAAATGAGAATATTTTTAAAGTGTTTTGCAAACCTTAAAATGTAGAAATGCTAGCTGTTATTATTATTACTTGGACATAATCCACATGTACTCTATCTTTGGAAATTCCCTGATCTACTGACCTAGTAAATCTGTCAAGAAAGGAAAGGAGGTTTAGTCTGGCATGACTTGTCCTTGAAAAATCCGTGCTGACTCTTACTGATCAGTGTTTCTCTATTTGAATGCTGATGAATTACATCTTTGATAATATGAGTTAGAATGTGGTTCTCTCTGGGCCACCTTCACTCAGCAGTCTCTCTTTGTGAGAGTCATTTCCTCTGTCTCTATCACTGTCCAATAATTTCAAGTTGTTTTCCCCTTGATTAGATGGTTGTCGTTCAGCTGTGTTCAACTCTTTGTGACTCCATTTGGGGTTTTCTTGGCAGAGAAACTGGAGTGGCTGACCATTTCCTTCTCTACCTCATTTTACAGATGAGGAAACTGAGGCAAATAGGGTTAATTGACTTGTCCAGGGTCATACAGCTAGTAAATCATCTGAGGGTGGATTTGAACTCAGGAAGAGGAGTCTTCCTCACTCCAGGCCTTACACTCTATGCACTATGGTGTCACCTAGCTGCTTTCACCTACCATCCCCTATATCACTCTCTCCTTTCTCAATTCAGTCCTTGACTTGTAGTTTTTTTTTTTTTTTGGCAATTGGGGTTAAGTGACTTGCACAGGGTCACACAGCTAGTACGTGTCAAGTGTTTGGTCCGATTCCAGATTTGAACTCAGGTCCTCCTGACTCCAGGGCCAGTGCTCTATCCACTGCGCCACCTAGCTGCCCCCTTGACTTATAGTCTTGGTCTCCCGTCCATCCTTTGCCCTCTCTCGGTGACTTCAGTATTCACACTGTTATGCTTTTAAACACTAGTGCCTCATGATTTTAAACCTCAACAACTCTCATGATCTTTGTTTCCATTCTAGTTCAGCTACCCATGGGGAGGTCCTATCTTAGAGATTACTATCACCCTCTAACAGAAGAAAACAGCTCCAACTGCTTGTAAATTCTCAGTTCAAGAAAGAATGTAACGTCAGACTCCAAGATCTTGGAATTCCCCATTCTAATCTCCACCTCCTCTCTTCCCATAGCTCCCTCTTTTCTTCCCTGTGCCTCATTCTTCCTCCCTCCACCTTCCTTACTCGGGTTAGGACTTCCTTCTTTCCTTTCAAAATTATTTCCCTCTTTTTTTTTTTTTGCTTTTGAAGCTCTTCTCCTTGTTAACCTTGAGAAGAGAGAGGGATTCCTCCAGCCCTTTTGGTTCCTATAAATACTCAAGGCAAATGGCAGTTTAAACACACAAAGCTGTCACTTCGCACCCCCAGAAACACAAACATATCACATTCTGGAGATGCTGGAAAATTCCTCGTCGACCATACTTTCTGACACTGCATCCTTAATTCTCTGTCATCCTTACAACAATCTCCCTGTGACTAAAATAGGCAAACAGCCTATTTAAAAAATTAGCTTTTTAAAAATTACCAAGCATTTGTTTTTTTCTCTTTCCTGCCTCCTCCCATCCCACTGGAAAATTAAGAAGCTTGTGATAAAGAGGCATAGTCCAGCAGAACAAAACAAGACAGATCCCCTCACTGGCCATGGCAGAACATAGATTTCTCAGTTTGCAGGTTGATTCCATCACCTTGATGTACTTTTTCATTGACATTGGAACTATAGGGTGAGGCTTTGTAGTTATTACAAGCTTTCTCAAGGATGCTTACTAGCTGTGTAACCCACGGCAAGTCATTTCACCCTGTTTGATTCAGTTTCCTCATCTGTAAAATGAACTGGAGAAGGAAATGAAAAACTATCCCAATATCTTTGCCAAGAAAACCCCAAATGGGGCCACAGAGCATTGGACGTGCCTGAATGACTCAACCAAAAACAGCAAAGTCAGGTTCCTAAGGTGGCTCGGTGGAGAGAGTGCTGGGCCTGGAGTCAGGAAGATGCCTTTTCGTGAGTTCAAATCTGGCCTCAGACTTACTAGCTGTTTGTGACCCTGGGCAAGTCACTTAACCCCATCTGCCTCAGTTTCCTTAACTATAAAATGAGCTGGAGAAGGAAATGGCAAACTGCTCCAGTATCTTTGCTGAGAAAACCCCAAATGAGGTCACAAAGAGTCATATGTGACTGAAAAATGACTGAACAATAACAAAAGGTCACGAAGCCAGTGTCAGGGAGCAATGCTTGAACTTGGGTCTCTTAAACTCATGTTAGCCTTTCACAATACCATACTACCGTGTCCATAAAGGAGGCTGGAATGCTTTTCAAGACTAGAACTCCTCTTTTGACTGCAGGCTGTGGATCTAAGCCCACAACCAAAACTGGTGGTTGAAGAGCCCAGGATTGGAAAGTCCTATGAAAAGAGGATTGATTCCCAGCTCTGGAGCTCTGAAGGGCTTTCTTTTTTTACGAAGTGGACAGAACAGTAGACCTAATCTCCCCACAAATGCATTCACTTTTCCACTCCACACCCTTGGCATTTTTAGAGCCTCTCCTGATGCCTAGAATTGGCCCCCTTTCCTGACCTGAGAGCTGAATAGAGGAGTCTGTCGGCCCCTTCCTTGAGAGGATGCACCATGACAGGTACCGTTCAGAGGCAGTGGATGGCAATATCAGCTCTTTCAGGCAGTCACCTGGCAGTATTTGACATGAAGTAGTTTTTCTATTTATTCCTCTTTGCTCTTTGGAAAGAAAAAAGAAGCTCACAGCTTATCTATAAAATGTCAAAACAACTAGTGAGCAGAAACAAGAACGTGACATCCCTGAAGGCTGACTCCTTTGTTCTTTTCCTGGGACTAGGGTCCTGAAGTGACCCAGAGGCTGCTGGGGAGGATTAGTCCATTTTATAGCTGGAGGAACGGGCTGAAAAGTTAAGTTCACTCATGTGCATACAGTGAGAAAGTTTCTGAATCAGGATTTGAGGCTGCGTCTTCCCTCACTTCAAATCCAGCACAGCCTTTTTATTCTCTGGAAATTGTCATGGAAGAGCCAATGATGTGCTAAGCAAAGAGCAGTTCAAAGATGAGCCCATTGGCCCTGGACCAGTCCAGTTTATATCATAGGTATAGAGCTGGAAGGGGTCTCAGAGACCATCTAGTCCAATCTATAAAAGGGGAAATTGGGGCACAGAGAGGTTAGAGGTAACACGGGTCAGGATGTCACATATGAGACTTGAACCCAGGTCTTTTGACTCCAGATTAAGTGTCTTTCCACTGCACTGTACAATCTTCCAAGCACTTATGAACCAGAGGCAAGTATTGGGGAAGGATGAGAGAGTTGGAGTTCGCTGGAGATTCCCTGAAGGGTGGCAGTGGGGATCATAGAGGGTAACGTACAGGGTCTGAGAATGATAAGGAAGACCTGTGAAGATCATTTGTCTAAGGGCCCTCCAAATAGTTAAAACAAATTGTATTTTATACACATAAAGCTGTAAAAATTTGTTTTTATTTCATTTTAATGAAACAAGCCAATGAGCTAGCCTCTTGTAGAAGAAAATAGCTACAGTTGCTTGTAAATTCTCAGTTCAGGAATGAAGATGTAAACTGTGGACAAACCACTACTCCTTTCTGAGGGCTTATGAAAGCGAGCTCCTTGTCCCAGGTGCTCCCTCTGTTTCATGAAGGGTCAGCAGGGCTGTGATACCCCATCCGCAAAGCACTCTGGGGTCATGCTTTGGCCCCATCGTAGGGAGAAGGGCTCATTCTTAGGAATGTTACGACCCATGATGAAGGGTGGTGAACGGCCATTTTCAAGAACTGAGAGCGGCAGAAGGCATACTGCACTCACACCCCCCACCTGCTGATGGTAAGGATAACAGAATCTGAAACTTGTTTGCATATGTGAGTGTGTGTTTTGTTCATTGCATGTTATCAAAGCTTGCAATGCACCAGGTAGGAGGAAGGTGTCACTTAGGTGTGACTTATATCCCAAGCAGTGTGGAATACCTTCTCATTGGTAAGATGTGCTTCTGTGTACCTGACAGGCAGGAATCCTGGGACCTGGAGTGTGTGTGTATGAGTGTGTGTGTGTGTGTGTGTGTGTGTGTGTGTGTGTGAGAGAGAGAGAGAGAGAGAGAGAGAGAGAGAGAGAGAGAGAGAGAGAGAGAGAGAGAATGGAAAGAGTACTAGATCTGGAGTCAGAGACTCTGGGTTTAAATCCTACTTGTGACATGTCTTGTTCAACATTGGGGGAGCACCTCTGTCTGAAATTCAATGCCTTAGAGAAACTGGCTGCACTATTAGCTACAATGACCTTTCTCATATTTGGCCTGGGGGGCCAAGGACCTAAACACACCTACTCGTCTGCCCCCTGATAAAGGATGGAGGCTCTGAGAGAACAGGTCGAGCTTAATCTTTTCCTTCCCTGAGGCCTAGGGGGAGTTAGTTTAATGAATCCATTTTCATAAATTCAACCTGGAAGCTGCCCATTTATTTTCTTCACCATAATTTGTTAGTGATTAGGAAACTTCAGCTTAGAAAGAACATCTAACAAAAAATAGCTAACTGGGAGTGGAAACCTAACATAAATGGGGAGATAGATGGAGCCTTGCTGCCCTCAATGAGTTTAAGTAGGCAGGCCAGAATGAAGTGTAACTGAGGATATTAAAAGAAATGATCATTGTGATCGTTGACCAGTATGGTGGCCTCTGAAAAAATGGAGAGATCGTAAAAGGTCCTACAGGCAAACATGGTCCAGTTCTACATATTCTTTTAACTCTAGGCTGGTGAGATTCACTTTGGTTCCTGACAAAATTCTAGAATGCATTATTAAAGGGATGGTCCATGAGCATTTGGAAAGGGAAGCAATGAAAATACTAAGATTTAATTCATCAAGAGCTAGCTTAAACTAATTTTTTTTATACCATTACTAGATTTGTAGTGTGAGGAAATGTAATAAGCATGATAAATTTGTATCTCTGTAAGGCATTTAACAAAGCCTCTCCTGAAGTATAATATGTAAACAATGGAGGTGGACCCATAATGGGCATTAGTAAAGTTGGGTGGTTTTATAACTGGTTAAATGGCTGGACCAAAGGGATGATGATTAACGACCTGATGTAAGCCTAGAAGTAGGTTTCTAGAGGAGTGGCTTGGGGAATGTTAGCTATTGTCAATTTATGGGTGACATAAATTTGAGAATATTTAACATGTTGTATGATAAATAAGGTTCTACAAAGATCTCAGCAAGGTAGAGCTTTATGCCAACTAAAATGAGGTTTAATAGGGATAAATAGAAAATTTTAGCCTTATGTTCAAAAAATCAATTGCACAAATATAAGATGTGGGAGGCCTGGCTTAGCAATAAGTCATATGAAAAGGATCTAGGGCTTTTAATGAACTATAAGATCAATGGTGAGACATGGGAACCATGGAAGTGAAGGCAATATTTATTCACATTAATGGAATCATAGAGTAACTAAATGATGCAGCAGATAGAGCACCGGGCCTAAAATCAGGGAGACTCATCTTCCTAAGTTCAAATCCGGCCTCAGATACTTACCCATTGTGTGACCCTGTGACTTAAGCCTGTTTGCCACAGTTTCCTCACCTGTCAAATGAGCTGGAGAAGAAAATGGCAAGCTACTATCTTCACTAAGAAAACCCCAAATGGGGCCATGAAGAGTCAGACTTGACTGAAATGACTCAACAGCAAGAACGGAGCCATAGTTTTCAGAATAAGTGTCTTTCTGTATTCTGCCTTAGAACAGTCTGGAGAATCTTGTTCAGCACTGTGTTTTGGTAAAGATATTGACAAAACTGAAGGAATCAGAAGAGGACGATCAGAATGGCAGGACTGGAGTCCTTGCCATGAGGATTGGCTGAAATGAGTGGGGAGGTTTAGTCTGGAGAAGAAAAAAGTCCACGACGAAAACACGATGGCTGCCTTCGAGTATTCTAAAGATTGTTATGTCGAAGAGGTTGGACCTGGGAGCAATGGCACCAATTTTGACTTTCACATGAAGAAAGAGTCCTGATCAGTGAAATCTGAGGCAGCTGGATGGTGCATTGGGCCCAGAGTCAGGAAGATCTCAGTTCAAACATGGCCTCAGACACCTACTATCTGGGTGACGCTGGGAGAGTTACCTAACCTTTATCTGCCTTGGTTCCCTCAGTTGTAAAATGGAAAGTGTATAGCATCTACCTTTCAGGGATGCTGTGAGGATAAAATGAGATGATATTAGTAAAGCATTTAGCACAGTGCCTGGAACATGGTTGCTGTCATTTTCATTGTCATTCAGTTGTCATTGTTCAGTCATTTTTTTAGTTGTGTCTGACTCTTTGTGGCTCCATTTGGGGTTTTCTTGGCAAAGATACTGGAGTGGTTTGCCATGTCCTTCTCCAGCTCATTTTACAGATGAGGAACTGAAGTAAACAGGGTTAAGTGACTTGCCCAGGGTCACACAGTTAAGTGCCTGAGGTTGGATTTGAACTTAGGAAGATGAGTCTTCCTGACTCCAAGCCCAGTGCTCTATTCACTGTACCACTTAATAAATGCTCACTCTCCCCATCACAATAGCAGGTTGCTATGGGAGATAGTAGGGTCACTACAATTAAGTAGAAGCCAAATAACCATGGAATGGGGGTACTGAGGAGGGGATTCCTTCACAAGAAAGGGAGCTGAACCAGATCCCCTATTAGGTCTTACAATTGAGATTTTTTTTTTCTGGCTAGGCAATGGGGTTAAGTGACTTGCCCAGGGTCACACAGCTAGTAAGTGTTATATGTCTGAGGCCGGATTTGAACTCACATCCTCCTGAATCCAGGCCTGGTGCTCAATCCACTGTGCCACCTAGCTGCCCCCTAAAATTGAGATTTTTGTTGTTTAGTTTTTTCAGTCAAGTCCAGCTCTCCATGACCCCATTTGGTGCTTTCTTGGCAAAGACACGGGAGTGGTTTGTCATTTCCTTCTCCAGCTCATTTTGCAGATGAAGAAACTGAGGCAAATAGGGTTAAGTGTCTTGCCCAGGGTCAACAACTAATAAATTTCTGAGGCTGGATTAGAATTCATGTCTTTCTGACTCCAGGCCTGGCACTCTATCCACTGTACCTACCACTCAGCCCCCGAACTGAATTTTTAGAGTTCTGTTAAAATGAGGTATGAAAAATTTGGATCATGCATGTTCTTCCATAAAGCATATCAGCTCTAAACCATGTACTCCAGGCCATTCTCAGCTCCTGATTAAATAGGAATTTCAAAGCAAAGAGGCAAAATCTGAAATTTAATTCCTTCTGGAGCTCTGAAGTATAATGGAGGACTCCCCACTGTCATTAGCTTTCCTGATAGGGAGGCTTCGCTCCTAGCCTAAAGAACTAGAAAGTGGTTTCATTCAGCCAGAGTAAGTTTCTCCATTCAAATTTTCCTCTGCTAACCTTTGCAGACAATGTTTTGTAGTCTAGACTAAGCTTCTTGGGACCTGTGTCACCTAAAATACATGAGGCTTGGCTTCTGACAACCTCAACAGGAATATAGGCCATGGTGGGTAGGATCTTCCACTGATGGCATGACCTCCCCAGAAAAGCCAGGGGCTAACCAGGCCACCTGGGATCAGTGCTTAGGATCGTGCCCAGCCACCCAGCCAGTAAGTGCTTAATAAATGCTTGTTGGCTGAATTGACTGATTGCCCTTTATGCATTTCCTAGTACCCATACTGACATTTTAAAAAGCCTAATGCCTGGTTATTGTCAGCACCTAAGTAGCTTTCTCTTGGGTACCTGCTGGGATGTCCTGGCATAATGGGTGGATGAGAACAATCTGTTCCAATGGCCTTGGCCGCTGAAGCAGGCACTGTGGAGCCCTGAGCGCTTGGTCAGACATCAAAGACACCAAAGTCATCCACTGTATCCTGGGCCATCACCAGCCATCCTGACTTTTGTCTCGCCACTGGACTTTGATGATTCTGGAAGAGAGAATGAGGCCAATGACTTTGTGCAACTCTGCCTCATTTAAATCCATTTCACACACAAGTCAAACCATCGCCCATGATGTTATTGGTCCTCTTCATGTGGATGGACATCCCAGCGCAGATGAGAATGTGAGTGAGGATCAAAGGACAGGAACATGGTAGAAGAGGCTTGTCTGGTTGAGGCAGAGCTCTACTTGCTTTTGTGAGAGGTGACCTGCTCTAGGAGAGGCATAAGAATTCATCTTGTCTTCTTTTCTTGAGGGGAATTGATCTTTTTCTTCTCACTCCCCTCCCTTCCCCACTTTCTGCTTCCATTTTGTCTGAAAGCAATCATCAAAACAGGGCAGCTAGATGGTACAGCGGGTAGAGTGCCAGGCCTGGAGTCAGGAAGATTCTTCTCGCTGAGTTCTAATCTGGCCTCGGATGCATACTATCTGGGTGACCCTGGGCAGATCACTTCACCCTGTTTGCCTCAGTTTCCTCATTTGTAAAATGAGCTGGAGAAGGAAATGGCAAACTACTCCAGTATCTTTGCCAAGAAAACCCCAAATGGGGCCATGGAGAGTTGGACACAATTGGAAAACGACTGAACAACAAAATACATACTATATATTATACATATATACTACATGTTGCATGTATGTGTATATATTAAATATACTACATATAGTATATATTTGTATATATGTATGTGTATACTACATATGTATATACTATGTATATGTATATACTATAAATGTGTATATATGATATAAAATATGTAATATATTGTATATATACATATGTAGTATTTATACAAATAGTATATGTACATAGAGGGAATATTCAAGGAAGAGTAGCATCTCTGGTGTGAGGGTTACTCATCCACCTTTGGTGTCCATCTGCCACCCAACTCTTACCTACGGCTCCAAGAAGCTGTAGTATGCACAGTGGCCACACCCCGGTAAAACCATTTCAGCAGACTAGCTAAATCAGGTTGAAGGTGACTGACAAGCCTTAACCCTGTCCACGAGTTAGAGGGCTATCTACTCCAAGCATGTGAAGACTTCCCTGAGGAATGGGTGGATGAGAAAAATTTGTTCCAAAGGGCATGAAGGTGGCTGAAGCAGGTGCTGTGGAGTCCTTAGAGTTTGGTCAGACATCTGTGACGTTTACAAAGGTTTGAGAGACATAGTTTCTGGGTAATTTAATAATTTTATTAATAAGGCCAACAGGTTATTAATAAAGGGATGGTCATTTGGCTATTTCTCTTAGAGCAAAGACCATCATGGCAGTGGGGCTCACAGTTTATATGGCCTTTGGAAGAGCAGGTGTCAATGAGAGGCTGAGAATGACCTTTGGGCAGAGAAACTATCTCAGACCATCCATAGTGTATGTATACCTATATCTCTATCTCTATCTCTATCTCTATCTCTATCTCTATCTCTATCTCTATCTCTATCTCTATCTCTATCTCTATCTCTATCTCTATCTCTATCTCTATCTCTATCTCTATCTCTATCTCTATCTCTTATCTCTATCTCTATCTCTTATCTCTATATCTCTATCGTATCCATGTCCGTGTCTGTGTCTGTGTCCATGTCCATGTCCGTGTCCGTGTCCATGTCCATGTCCTTATCTGTGTACATATCTATATCTAATCTCTCTCTGTATACACTTAGCTGGCAGTAATACTGCCTTCGGTTGAGAACTTGGTGGGACCAATGCTATGTACGAATTGATTTATAGGCCTTCTCTTCCATAGAGTAGCCTGGAGGTACTGGGAAAATAATTGTGCCTTTCTTCTTGCTTTATCTTTGAAATAAATATCCCTTTACAAAAGTTATTTGATGTTAAGTTGTTAAATGGAACTAGGGTGCTCGTCACAGACCCCCTAACAGAGGGTGGGGACTTGATGCAATGGTGGAGAGGAGAGACACTCCACAAACCTCTTAGGGTACTCTAGAACCTGGAGAGAAGATGTAACTGGTCTGTCTCTGGGAGAAAGAGCCAGAGCAAACACGCTGCACATCATCTTTGCCCTCAAGGGGCTCCCACTCTAATGGGCAGAATAATAGTGAGGGCCCAAGTATCCTACTTCTAAGTCCAGTTCTCTTTCTATTACATTGGGTGCCTGCAAAAAACAGTCAAGGAAATATTTTAAAAGTTTCAGCAAAAAGCCAGGAGTCATTCAGTTAGATCTGATCATCCCAGTGTCCTCCAGTTAAATGGAATCCTAAAATACCATGAAAGCTCTTAGACTCTTTCTATGCTTGTCACTAACTGTGGGCAGCAAGAGAGAGAAGGACAAGGTTACAGGGGCTGCCGGGTTGTTAGCTCCATTTTTCTCACTGAAGAAAAAAAGCTCCCCAGCTTTAAAATGACACGGAGTCGGAGTTAACACTGGGAAAAATGGTTCTGTTAAGTCAGTTTCTTTAATTGGGCAAGTGACCTCGGAGGGCAGCTTGAGACTTCCCTGTTTTCCCTGTGGGGACCGTGTCACCCTGGAGACACCATATGCCGTGCTAACGGCGCCTGGAATTGTAGGACACATTGCTTTCCAAATTGGAGTCTAACGAGCAGAGCTTAGCTTAGTTGCTGTTTATTTGGAGTGTTACTTATTAAGTGCTGGTCTTCCACACAGCATCGTGAGAAGGGGAGAGAGGTCCCCAAGGGAGAGGAAGCAGGGTGGAGTGGGGGGACATCAACCTTGTATCTGCCTCCAAAAAAAGAATGGATGTTGATCCACGAGAGGTCTGGTTCCAAATGAACATAGGGGGAAGCCTTAGTAGAGAAAAAGGCATCACAAAACATGTCACCTCTCTCCCCCGGAGAGCTGTGACCGGAGTGGGGCTACCAGGCACTGAAACTACCAGATTGTTGTTATGGCTCAGTCATGCCTGACTCCCCATGACCCCATTGGGTCTTCTTGGCAAAGATACTGTGGTGGTTTGCCATTTCCTTCTCAGTTCATTTTATAGATGAGGAAACTGAGGCATGGAGGGTTAAATAACTTAACCAGGGTTACACAGCTAGTAAGTGTCTGAGGCCACTGACAGAGTGACTCATCTCCACTTCTACATGTGACTGACTTTGTCTTAATTATTTTTTGTATTATTTTTAATTCATAAATTACAAATTGATTTAGGGTCACAATGGTTACCTCCACTCATGTTTTGTATTGCTTTCTCTGGGCAAAACCCTTAGTCATAGCTCTGACCCTGAGGGGCACTGAACAAGGAGAGAGGTGGTATGTAGAGATGGCCCCTCATAGTGGCCTGGTCTGGTCTCAGGAAACAGAAAAGTTTGGGACTGGCATGAAAATTTTCTGTAAAGGGGTGTTTCGTGTTGAGCTCAGTTGACTATCATTCCACTGTGACTCTAATCCAGGCTTGGATGGCATATTCCTTATCCTGTCTTTGTTCTGCGGGGGATTCCTGGTTTTGCTAATGACATTGGAACGGTGTCTTTTCCTTACCCCCCTCTCATTTTTTTTACTATTAGCTTTGTACTTTGACCCATTTTGGTAATGGTCCCTCTTAACTTCTCTCCTCCGTGCACTGAACAGTTGTTTGACGGCCAGGGCCAGTGAGAAATTCTCACTTGGTTGTTGCTAATGGTTTGAAAGTGATGGGGAACATATTTATCAAATTTGCAGATGGCATCAAGTTGAAGAGGAGAGTTAATATGTGGGATAACAGAGAAAGGACTTCCAAAGATCTTGACATGCTAGACCCATAGACTTATGACTTGCAGGCTCACACAACCAGTAAATATCTGAGGCCAGATTGAACTCAGGTCTTCTTGACTCCAGGCAGGCACTTTATCCACTGCTCCACCTAACTGTCTTTGTGTTTATTTTCTTTATATTTATTCTGTACATATTTATATATGTAAACCCCTTAGATTTGGAGTTATTGGTCTCCCCAGTGAGGAGACTTATGCAAATGAACTTGAGACCCAGGTTACATTCTGTAATTATTGTCTTCCTCAGAATATCAGTTCCTTAGCAATAGGGATTCCTTACTTCACTGTATTTGTATCCCCTGTGTGTAGCACAATATCTGGAACATAATAGGTGCTTAATAAAGGCTTGTTGATTTCTCCTCTCCTCTCCTCTCCTCTCCTCTCCTCTCCTCTCCTCTCCTCTCCTCTCCTCTCCTCTCCCTCCTCTCCTCTCCTCTCCTCTCCTCTCCTCTCCTCTCCTCTCCTCTCCTCTCCTCTCCTCTCCCCTCCCATGGGCTGCTGCTGCTGCTGCTTCTTCTTCCTCTCCTCCTCCTCCTCTTCCTCCTCTTCTTTCTTCTTCTTCTTCTTCCTCTCCTCCTCTTTCTTTCTTTCTTTCTTTCTTTCTTTCTTTCTTTCTTTCTTTCTTTCTTTTCTTTCTTTCTTCCTTTCTTCTTTCTTCCTCTTCCTTTCTTCTTCCTTTCTTCTTTCTTCCTTCTTCTTTCTTTCTCCTTCTTTCCTTCTTTCTTTCTTCCTTCCTTCCTTCTTTCTTCTTTCTTTCTTCTTTCTTTCTTTTTCTTTCTTCTTCTTTCTTTCTTTCTTTCTTCTTTCTTTCTTTCTTTCTTCCTTTCTTTCTTTCTTCCTTCTTCTTTTCCTCCTTCCTTCCTTCCTTCCTTCCTTCCTTCCTTCCCTTCCTTCCTTCCTTCCTTCCTTCCTTCCTCCTCCTCCTCCTCCTCCTTCCTCCCTTCCTTCCTTCCCTTCTTCATCTTCTTCTTCTTCTTCTTCTTCTTCTTCTTCTTCTTCTTTCTTTCTTCTTCTTCTTCTTCTTCTTCTTCTCTTCTTCTTCTTCTCTCCTCCTCCTCCTCCTCCTCCTCCTCCTCCTCCTCCTCCTCCTCCTCCTCTATGATTTTAAGACCCCCTCTCCCTCACCATTTGAGCTGCCCTTCTCTGGACATCTGGTTTCCCTTTGTCTGAATCCTCACCCTGCCTCACACACTGTGTCCATCCTGGTGCCTTGCCTTGTCCTGCCCTATAAGACCTCCTTAGGACTGATGCTCTGGTTCAGTCTCTAATCTCTGTCATCAGATCCCCATTGTTTTCTGCCATACCCTCCTGCATTTGACCTCTTGCTTGCCTGGACTTCTGCCTACTCTCTGGTGCCAGAACTCCCTGATACCACGCTCTGCCTCCTGACAAGACACCCATTGCTGCTCACCATTGCACCGCCTACATTCTCACCTATGTGGAATTCTACCTGTTGTCTGTTATAGAATTCGGGTGTTCCATTTACCTGTCCTTACAGGCTGTTGCCCAGACCTAGTTTCTTTCTATTTATTCATTCTTTAGGCAAACATTTATTGAATATCTACTGTGACAGAGCATTGGCCCAAGTGTTGTAGGGGTTACAAAGATCCTCTCAGATGACTTGAGCCTGGTTCAGGAAACTGCCAAGCTTCTAGTGGTTCCTGGTCTGGTCTGTCAGCTTTGACACAGGTCTCTGAGTGCTCAGGCACATTTTGGCAGGCCTATGTGGTTCTCTTGTACCACTCCCCCTCCTCCCTTTGGTTCTTAGAGCTTTATCTTTGACAAGAGCCGTGCTTAGGATTATCAATATGATCACAAATTTAGATCTGGGAGGCATCTCAAAAGTTAGCCAGGCTAGCCTCATTTTAACCTCCAGATGAGGAGAGTAAATCCAGGGGTGGCTTGCCCATATAATGGTAGTAAGTAGCAGAGCTGAGATTCAAACCCAGGTCCTCTGATTCCCAATTCATTGTGCCATATCTATACTTTAAAGTTTGGTGAGGAAGCTGCTAAATTGCACTTTGGTGGCTCAAAAAACCCCAACTTTTAAATTTATATAATGCTGCTTTGCGCATCTGCCTTTGATTTGGGAAGCTGGTAGTGCTTCTCAGCTGGCTGTGAGAGCTCAGTTCTTTTTGTCCCCAGTCTGTTCCCTGTGCCTTCAGGGCATTTCCACCCAATCCCACCCCTTGCTTACCCAGATGTAGCCCAGGTACAGGTCCTCAGGAAAGCCTATTGCTTTGGAGGCTGAAATTTCTTGATACACTCTGGCCTGCTTGTACAACCCAGGCCGCCACTCAGTGGCTGCTTCTGTCATTGTGAATGCCTGGTCCAAGTCTCACAACACCAAGCCCCCTTCAGTCACCCCTAGATCTCCCTGTGTGCCTGCTGCATTTTTAGACAGAAGGGACTTACAGAGTCCGGAGCTGAGCAGTTAATGCCTCTTGGCAAGAGGAATCAAAATTCAATCAATGCTCCATCTAGGGCAAATGGTCTTTAAATGCTTTTATGAAACCAGCCAAGCACTAATAGAGCTTCCTTATTCCAGGGAAGGACTGTAATTGTTTGGTGCATCCCAACAGGTGCACGGAGGAGGCTGTGCTAGAATCATTTGTCCTGGGGAATCTTCCAGGCCAGAAGAAGCGTGCATCGGAACTCATGAGAATTTATGTCAATCAGTGCTCCAGTCTCAAAGGATTTGACCTCTCACGAGTGAAACTACGATTTAGTCTGATTGCCACCAGGGGGCAGCATTATGTCTCAGCTATGTGGTGCCTGTATATATTTCAATAACTATTCAATTCATTAAGCATTTAGTAAGCACCTATGGTGTGCCAGGTGCTAGGTTCAGGAGATATGAAAAGAAAAACAAAACAGTTCCTGCCCTCAAGGAGCTTACATTCGTGTTTATGTGTTTAAGCAAGGTGTGCGCAGACAAGCTATTATTGAATGCATACACAGCAACTGGATGGCAATTTCATGGTGGAGGGTGGGAGGAGAGAAGGCTAAATGATAAATTGTGGGGGGGGGGAGTGGCCATAGGAGATTACAACGGGGAAGCTGTTGTAATAATCCAGGCAAGAAATAAATGAAGGTCTGAAGTAGAATAATGATGATACAGATGGAGAGAAGGGGATGAAGGGGAGAGATGGGACTATCGTGATTTGGCAACTAACTGGATATGAAAAATGAAAGAGAACGAAGAGCTGAGACTGGCTTTGAAGTCATCAGCCTGGGCGGCTCTGGGGAGAATGGCGGTGCTCCTAACAGAAACAGGTAATCTGGGAAGAGGCAGAGACTTGAGGGGAAAGATAATGAGTTTCACTTTGGACATTTTGAATCTGAAACATCTATGGGATAACTAGGCGGAGATATTGCATGAGAAGCTGGTGTTGCAAGGCTCTGGGCTAGTCATAGGGAGATACAAGGCCAAAATGAGAAAAAGAATCCCTGCTGTAAGGTGGCTTACATTGTACTCGGAGGCACAACGTATGCATATAATTTGAGGAGGGAGAAAGTACTAACGATTAGGGGAATCAGGAGAAATCTTGTTCAGTTGTAAGCACCTGGATTCAGAGCTGGAAGGGACCTTGAAGGTCATTTAGTTCAATTCCCTGATTACACAGATTGGGAAGCTGAGGCCTGAGGAAGTGACGTGACTTAGCCAAGGTTACACAGAGTGTAAGTGTCAGAAGTAGATTTGACTCCTTTGACTCTAGAGCTAGTGGTAGTTGACAGAGACAAAACTGAGTTCAAATCTGGCTCTAGATCCTTACTATATGTATGACCCTGGGCAAGTCACTTAACCCTGTTTGCCTCAGCTTCCTCATCTGTAAAATGAGGTGTCTTTGCCAAGAGCTAGGGTCATGAAGAGTCAGACACAACTAAAAAACTCAACAACAGCCACCATTTTACTTTGCTAGATCTGTGAACTCACCAGTGGGGACTGCTGCCTCTTACCTCTCCACAGTTCTTCTAGCAATTCATTTGCCTTTCCACAATGTCTCCTATTGCCTTTGGCTGTGATCTTTTCACCCATTCATTTGTTCAACAATGTTTACAGAATGTCTATTGCTAGCCTCAGTTTCCTCATTGGTGAAACAGGGATACTCACAGACCCTCACATAGTTATTGCGAGGATCAAATTTGGAAATTTTTGTCCCCACAGTCTGCTCCCTGTGACCTCAGGGCACATACACATACACAGTGCTTTGCAAACCCTAAAGTGCTGTATAAATACTAGCTATTATTGTGTGTAAGCCTCTGCCCTTCCAGAATGCCTGATCCCTTCATCAGTGAAGGTCACCACCCGCTCCCCCTATGCCTTCTCATCCTGTGTGATCTTTGCCTACATCCTGATAGAGAGCCTTCAGGGTTGATCTGTCCATGTCATAGAGGCCTTTCTTGCTTCCTTTAACATGGAGCAGAGGGCAGTGCAGAATTCAGGCTGGCCACTAGGTGGCATGGTGGATAAAACACTGGAGGGATTGATTTCTGCTCCTTTGTCAGAAACTTACAAGCTGGGGTGATTTGGGGCAGGTCATTTCAGCTTTCAGCCTCATTTTCTTCATCCGTAAAATGGGGATAATTACAGCACCTACTTCATGGGCTTGTTGTGAGGCCCAAATGAATGAACAAATGTGAAGCGCTGAGCAAACCTTAAATTCTACGGACGCTATTTGGGATAATTATTTATTAGTATCCATCCATTATCTCTTGTGCCTCCCATCTGAATGTTCCACCATCTTTGCCCGTGGCACGTGTCCTCAAGGGTGGCTTTTGTAGCCAGTCTTTGTGTTCTCCTGACATGATGTTGGTCCATGACTCACCGCCTTGTATCATCACCAGGAGAATGCTGGTGTTGAAGATGTGGGCTGTTGTAGCCAGGAGCAATTTGGGATGCTTGAAAGTACTGCTGAGTTTCCCCATTGTGGGCTGGCCCCCTCTCTCCTCCTCCTACTCAGCTCTCCTGATTAAGAGAGTTGAACAGCTGTGTGGAGGCCCTATTGTAAAAGAGAAATCTTGAAAGCAGGCTTAAAGGCAAATTGATGCCAAGCAGTGGTATATCTCTGATCCCCAGCTCTAGTTTGCCCCATGCTAGTGTCTGATCTTCTGCTCCCCAGGTTTTCGACTTTCTCCTTTCCTCTGATCTGACTGCTGTCCTTTCATAAAGGGCTTCTGACTCTCAATCCCCATTTTGTCTGTCCCATGTTTGCTTCTGCCTTGCTGAAAGGTGCCCGAGGCTGGGGTCTCTGCTTATGACCCTCTTCTGCTTTTGACCAGCTCCAAACTTTGGCAGCCTTCCATTATGCAGCCCCAGTGAACCAACTCTTTGAGTCTGGCCCTTCCTTGAGACTCTGACAATTCTGATTCTAACCTTCTACATACACCGTTAGCAGAATTTTCTATTTTGTGATTCACCCTCCTTAGAGTCAAAACAGTCTCAATGTAAAGATACAGCTTGGGGCTTCAGGCCAGCTTGGCATCTAAGTGCCTCTGGCCTGTTGCCTTTAGCTTTGTCTCCTTTAGCAAGAGAATCCTTTGTGCTGGGATGACTTCTGGCTAAACTCTTCACTTGCAGAAGCAGGGAATCATTCCCATAACTGATAATGACTTCCTTGCTCAGTTATATGTTTCTCAGTTCTCTACTGGGAAGAGAGGGATGAGCATTAGAAATATGGAGAACCTTGATGATGGAGGCAAATAGTCCTGGATTCCACAATGGTGAGTGCAGTGTTGGTGGCTGCTGTGAAAAGCCAGGACTTGATGGGTCAGACAGATAGCTTGCTGTGTCTCCCAGGGCCCTGATGCTATGTACTGATGACCTTGACATGGTGGCCCTAAGAATTGGGCCACACGCTTGACAAATGCTTTATTAATTCTAGTTGTCAAAGGACTTAAGTGAGTGACAACTCAGTTGGGTCTCCAATCTGAGGAAGGCCAAATTCCAGAAGCAAACCCATCTCTCAGGGAAAGAAAATAAATAGGGAAAGGACAATAGGAAACAGGTAACTAAAGAAGATGATGGCTCCAGGTTTCCACAAACTGATGGCTTTTCCATTTCTAAAGCCCTTCATAGACTGACAACTGGAAGGGACCTTGGAAGCCCTTTCTCTCCATGAAATCATAGACTTTATAATTGTAATTAATGGAATTTAAGGAATTTAAATACCGATATTGACTAAGATCATTGTCTACACAGGTTCTTGTTCTTCTTTCAGGTTTACAAAGCACTTTTCTCACAACCAACATGTAAGATAGCTGTATGGGTACCTCCATTTCATCTTAGAGATAGATGGTGCCAAGTGGAGAAAAACAAACAAACCAACAACCAGGCTGAAGATGGAGAAGTGAAACGTGTCTTTGTTTTCCATGAGGCTCGATGGTCACGGGGAGGGAGGTGGATCCCAAATCCCCCAAGCTATATGGGCAAAAGAAGGCCGAAAGCAAAAAAAGCTTGAGTCTCCTGGAGAGTTGGAATTGGGAAGCCTTGGTTTCTTTTTCTAAACCTTAGCTGAATTCAGCTCTACATAGTTTCTATGCCACTCACAGTCCTGCTGGAAAAGTCTGATTTTCCCTGTATGGATGGAAACATTGCTGAGTGACAGGGCTTTTCTGTCCATGCAGAAAACCCTTAAGAGACAAATGTGGGAGATGGGAACCATTCTTGTCCATGATATACTGCTAAGATGAGATTAAAATGGGAAAGTGCTCATATAGCTGGCTGAGGGCCAAGCCCTCAATGGTGCTAATAACATTCATGTCCAAGCCAGCTAACATCTCTGAGTCTTAGTTTCAACCTCTGTAAAATGGGGAAAATAATACTTATGCTGCCTAACTCAGAGGATTCTTGTGAGGAAGTGTTTTGCAATTGTTAAACAAATCATCCCAAATTTTTTGAGTTCCTCACTTTCCTTCCTTCCTTCCTTCCTTCCTTCCTTCCTTCCTTCCTTCCTTCCTTCCTTCCTTCCTTCCTTCCTTCCTTCCTTCCTTCTTTCTTTCTTTCTTTCTTTCTTTCTTTCTTTCTTTCTTTCTTTCTCTTCTTTCTCTCTTTCTTTCTCTCTTTCTTTCTACTTCTTCTCCTCTTAGTCCTTCTATTCCTTCCATTTCCCCGAAGAGAATCAGATGATAATGAGGCCAACTGACTTTGCTTTGAAGGTGAGGCGTGAATGTGTTTCGGGTATCTGAGGCTCAGGGCCTAGGTTAGTTCTTCTTATGCTTCTTGGTCTCTGTTGAGACAAATGTCAGCACAGGAATGTGAGGGCAGTAGGACAGGGTGATGCAGTCGAGGTCAGAGCATGGGAGTCTGTGTGGCACAGTAGAAAAAGCAGACCTGTAAGTAGGTGATGACAACAGAGCTATGTCTCAATACATCAACCATCTGGGGTGGGTACCCAGTCCTTACGGCAGTTCTCTTGTTCATCCTGTCCTCTCACCTCAAAGTCTTCTGTAAATCCCTTGCTACATGGCATCCCCCAGAGTCCTTTTTGGGGGCTTGCCTTCTCCCACGGCCATGCCCTCTCAAGAGCTGGGGCTTTGACTTCAGAGATTATTGGATATACTAAAGCTTAAGCCTGGCTCACTGGGGGATGAGTAGCCGCTTTCCCTTTGTGCCACCACTCCGAAGCAGGGCAAACTGTTCTCTGTGCTGTCCTACTATACTCCCCAAATGGTGGCCATGTTAACAGAGAGGGGGAATCAGATAGGAGAAATGTAGAGGCAGAAATGCCAAGATTTGGCAAGTGATCAAATGAAGAGGACAAGGAGTTTAAGATAGGTTACAAATTTGGGAGTCTGGTCATGCCTTTGAGAGAAATAAGGACATTTAGAAGAGGGGTAAGTTTAGGAGGAAAGCTAATGAACTCTGTTTAGGACATGCCAAGTTTGAGATCCAGAATACAAATCTTCCTGGTAGAGGGAACACATTGACACTGAGGGGGTCTGAATCTTTCCTGAAAGCAGAGTTTGATTAAAAACATGGGGAGGAATAGGAATGATGGTCCTGGCGACTTACAGTGGAGATGGGACAGAGAAGTGAAATAGAAAGCATGAAGGCAAACCTGGAGTCTGACACCCTGTCTCAGGATCAGCCCTGGTGGTGCTGATAGCACAGTCCACTAACATACAACTACTGTGCCATTTTCTGTCTCAGATGTACAGGTAGTGTCTCTTGGCTGTCTCCTTTTCTAGGCTTCTTCACAAAGAAGCCCTCCATTCAGATCAGGCTGGAGCATCAGATTTATCCACCCAGCTGTAACAAGTGCTGAGCATAGAAAATATTTGGTGTGTATCTCCCACTAGACCTACAAGAGAAAGATATTTGTGGTCAACAAACGGTCAACAACTTTCTTCCCCCACCCCTTCCACTCACCAATTTCTTCTGGGTCAAAGGATCCCAGAGTATTAAAGTGGGAAGGGACATTAGAGGTCTAGTCCAAACCCCTTACTTTACACATGAGGGGGCTGAGGTTCAGAAATGTGATTTGCTCTAGTATCATCCATACAGTAAGTAGCAGACCTGGGATTTGAACCTTTGACTTCTAGTCCAGCACTCCTAGGGTATCCTCTGAAGAAACAAAGAGCAAACTCAAATACCTCTTTCATACGCTAGCCCTTTAAATAGTTGAAAATACTGGCCAGGTCCCTCTAAATTCTTCTGCTCCATGATTCATATTCCTCTAATCCATCACTGTATGGCATGATCTCCAGTCTCCTCACCATGTCGATCCTCTTCTCCGGACACAGTCCACTGTTAATCTCTAGTTTCTTGAGAGAAGAGATGATATTTTCTATGTCTTTGTATCCCCTGCAAGGTCTAGCACAATACTGTGTGCATCACAGGCACTGAGTAATAAGTAAATGACTGTTTCCTCCCTATCATCTGTTTCTTTTCTTTTTTCTTTCCTCCCCTCCTGCATTCCTTCATTCTAGTCCTTGTCTCAGACTATACATCTGAACCATTCCCAACATCAGCAGCACATGTGGACCTCGGAGGCTTAGAAAGTGCATTGAAGTCCTCTGAGTTCCTCATACTTTTCAAAGCTTTGTTGTGAAAGCCTTCAAATACCAATGGAGAAGGGAACATAATTACAATGCATGTAAAAAGTTGTTTGGAAAAGAAAGACAGAGGAAAAGAATGTTTGGTGGAAGAATGGGCTTGGAGATTACTCAAAATGATGCCCTAGGGCAGCTGGGTGGTGCAATGGATATAGCACTGGGTTTGGAATCAGGAAAACTCATCTTCCTGAGTTCAAATCCACCCTCAGACACTTACTACTGTGTGACCCTGGAAAAATCACTTCACCCTGTTTGCCTCAGTTTCCTCATCTGTAAAATGGGCTAGAGAAGGAAATGGCAAACTACTCCAGTATCTTTGCCAAGAAAACCCCAAAATGGGGTCATGAAGAGGTGGATAAGACTGAAACAACTCCACAACAAAAATGACACCCAGAGGAAGTGTGCGAGAGGACATCTTTTGTGTGTTCTGGATGGTAACTCCAAAGTGGGGACAGAACAGTGGTGGTGGTGCTTCAGATCCCTGTCAAACCATTATCACGCAGATGACAATTATCCATTCCCTTCTCTCTTTTTTGTTCAGGAGAAGAGAATGCTGTTCTCTGTGTGGGCTGCTGCATCCAGATCTTCCCATCTTCCCATCTATTCAAAAGTTCATTTTTGGCACAGAGCATGATAACAGTTCTTCAAACCCTGGAATTTTAATTAGATGGCAAAAATGTATATATCAGCCATCTCCATTGCAACAGCGAAATCTTATTGAGGTACATCATTTGCCTCAATGTCATCTGTGTCAGAGTTTTGAAAAGGCGGCAATATATCACCCTGCTAGACAAAAGATGGAGGAGAAAGGGAGAAGGTGCTATTCACGGGCATGCACATTTGGGGATATTAATAAGTACAGAGTCATTCTTCTCTATAGAAGCGTTCATCCTCCACGCAGACTGTGTCCCTCTTTCTTGGTGTTTGTCCTGGTTATGCATTTTCCTCGCTTGACATTGGAATATTTTGTATGGGATATTAGCTCATCTCTTGGCATTGAAATGCAGCCATTACTTTGGGGAAGATGGAGCTGATGACCTTAATAGTGACTAGACTATCTCCTTCTTGGCTGCAACCCAGCAAGTCCACAAACGAAAGGAGGTGATCGATGCTTAATTTCTAATATTAGGTAGATAGCGGTGGTAGCTGGGTCTGCTCCCCTTTAACAGACTGATCATGATCATTCAGAGATGTAGCCCAGGTCCCTGGGGGGGATGCTGGATGCTAGGTTTGAAGACCTTTGCTCTCATTTGAGCTTCGTCATTGACTTAGCGTGTGACCTTGAGCAAATTGCTGAATGTTTCTGAGTTTGCTCATCTCTATAATGGGAATCTCTCAATTCCTATCCCAGAAACCTTGTAAGTGTGTGTGTGTGTGGATGTGTTTCTTTTATCTGTCCCTTCCAGGGTTATTGCAAAAAATATAGTGAGATAATGGATGTGACAGCCCTTTGTAAAGGGTTCCTCTTACTGTTAGGCTGGGGATGCTATTTCAATTGTAGATACAAAAGGTCTGACGGAAGCTTCTGCACATTCTTAGCCCCAAAGACAGTCTCCTCTCAGCAGAGAGCCCCAGTAACTTGGCTATTGGGGAGGGGGCATTACACTGTACGCCCTCATCCAGTGCACCATGTAAGGAAGAGCATGCCATAGCAATGAAGCTTTCTTATCTCTGATGAATGATAAAGAAACATGTGTAAATGTGATATAAGAGATTGGAAGTGGTTAACATCAGTCCCCAGGCTACCATAGTCCAAGAATTCAACGGTTCCAGAATTTCGTTCAATAAATGAATTAAACATCTATTATGTGCAAAGCATTGTGTTTGGTACTGGGGATTCAAAGACGAAAGATGAAAGTTACTGCCTTCAAAGAGCTTACAGATTACTAGCAGGAATATGGTGTCAGCTGGACAGAACTGGCCTTTAACCTGTGGATGGCCAGAGCCGAACAAAGCAGGCTAGAGACATGAAAGTCAGGAATCAAACATAAATTTAGTTTCAAAGTGGGGGAAAAGGCTTGCAAGCAAGGATACAAGTGCTGGGACCCCACCCCTAATGGGGTGACCTGAGACAGTATGGGGAGATCTCAATACTTATACCAATGGCTACTCAGTGAGCTACAGCCCTGACCATGAAGGGTAACAGCAAAGTGGAGAAAAGTTTGATTCATAGCAGGGCTTCACACTGGAATATGGGTACTCGTCCAATGCTTGTCCGAGCTCAGAGAACATCTGGTGCTGGTCAAAGCAATACGATCATTACATGATTTCACCAGAGGGTGAGTGCAAAGGATTGTTGTTATGCCAAGCTCAGGGCACTCTAGAAAACAGGGTGTCTCTTGATATCTTGACAATGGCATAAACACAAATGAATGTGATCCCAGGCAGACATGTCAGGAGCAGAGATTCAGAGTGCTGTGAGTAATTGGAGGTGGGAGAGCACTTTTTGATGGCAATGTCAAGGAGAGCTTCATGTGGGAAGCAGACTTTGAGTTAGACCTTGAAGGAATGAAAAGATTTCAACTGGTGGAGAGATGAGGAGAGATTGCGTTCCAAGCAGGGAGAACGGTTTGTGTCAATGATGGGAGCAAGGAAGCTGAAGGAAAGGAGGTGAAGGAATACGCATTTTTAAAGTGCCTACTATGTGTCAGGCACTGTGCTAAGTACTTGATCCTCACGACAACCTTGTGAGGTATAGACCTCAGAGGCTTAGAAGCCATTGTGACCCCCAATTTTATAATTGAGGAAATTGAGACAGAGACTAAGTGACTTATCATATAGTTAGCAAGTGTCTGAGGTCAAATTTGAACTCAAGTCTTCCCAGTTCTAGGCACCTATTGCCCCATCTAGTGGTGCAATTGAGTTGGATGATAAAGTAAGAGAAAGGGAGTAATGCGGAGGAAGGGCAGAAAAGGAAATGATGGCCAGACTGTAGAAGTTCTTGAACGACAGTCTGAGGAGGCAATAGGGAGCCATTGAAAGTTTCTGACAAGGGCAGTGACACAGTCAGATCTGTGCGTTAGGAAGATTAAATTGGCAGCTGTACTCAAGATGAATTGGAGTGGGGAGAGACTGGGGGAAGGAAGACCAGGGGGAAGATGAAAGACTCGGCCAGCAGGTCTGGGTCCTAATAATAACATTGACTCATAATTGTGCAACTGGGTTAACAGTTTGCTGTGCTTGTGCAAATGCTGGTAGAGACAGCCAGGTTGTTCCTGGCCTTCCTTCTCTTCCATCTTTCACTGCCAGAAGCTAACTAGTGCTAGAAGCTAAGGGATGCCTCAGGAAAAATGTACAGGTCAAGGTTCCTGGGAAGGGTATGATGGGAATAGGAAGAGGCCCGTGAAAAGTAATGAGAAGGTTTGTTCAGCCCAAAAAGGAAGCAGCAGGAGGTGGGGACACTATGAAGGGTCATTCTCCCTTCACCATGGAGTGGAGAAGAGGGGCCAAGAAAATCACTGATCCTGATCCAGATAGAAGTAAAGTTTGACCGCTCCCAGTGTGATGGGTAGGAAAAGAACAAGAGGGCAGAAAGGAAAATGGGTGAGAAGGTAACTAGGATGATGGAGAGAAGAAGAGAGAAATGTCACTGCTACCTGAATAACCTTTTTGGGAATAACCTTCCAAAAATGGTGAGGTTTATAACAGAAAAGATCCAAATTCAGCCCCATGGCATGTAGACCTGGCTGACCTTGAAAAGGATTCATTCTAACAGAGCAGTAACAATAACTCTTCCCAGTCAGGCAGCCTGGGAGGCTAAGGCTAAAAGAGCCCTAGGCAGAAGGCAGAAGGCAGAGGACAGAGGAGGGCATAACTATGGACAGCCACAAAGGAGCCTGATGTGGGGTCAGTGTCTTTGGGCTGGAGGGATGGCTGCTAAGGCAGTGTAAGCACTTTCTCCTCCTCCTGTTCCTCCTCCTCCCTCCTTTTTCCTCTTCTCCTTTCTTCTCCCCTCTTTATCTCTCCTTTCACCTCCTCTCCCATTCTTTCTTCTCCTCTCCCCTATCCATTCCTTCCTTCCCCTCTTTTCCTCTTTTCCTCTTTTCCTCTTTTCCTCTTTTCCTCTCCTCTCCTCTCCTCTCCTCTCCTCTCCTCTCCTCTCCTCCTCTCCTCTCCTCTCCTCTCCTCTCCTTCTCTCCTCTCCTCTCCTCTCCTCTCCTCTCCTCTCCTCTCCTCTCCTCTCCTCTCCTCTCCTCTCCTCTCCTTCCTCTCCTCTCTCTCTCTCCTCGCCCTCCTCGCCTCTCCTCGCCTCTCCTCGCCTCTCCTCTCCTCGCCTCGCCTCGCCTCGCCTCGCCTCGCCTCTCTCCTCTCCTCTCCTCTCTCCTCCTCTCCTCTCCTCTCCTCTCCTCTCTCTCCTCTCCTCTCCTCTCCTCTCCTCTCCTCTCCTCTCCTCTCCTCTCCTCTCCTCTTCTCTTCCTCTCA
Source organism: Phascolarctos cinereus (assembly GCF_003287225.1). Lineage (NCBI taxonomy): Eukaryota > Metazoa > Chordata > Mammalia > Diprotodontia > Phascolarctidae > Phascolarctos > Phascolarctos cinereus. The sequence continues at coordinate 214,561,916 of NW_027556402.1, forward strand.
GACCCTGATGGAGACATTCAGGAGCTTTCAGAAAAACAATGTTTCCAGCCCACTGCCCACAGTCCTCATTTTGGGAAGTAATCCCTGTGGAGACATAGCTTTGCAACTGCCCTTGCAAGTGCTATAGCCAGAGGTACTGAAGGCTTAGACAAGTAAGCTCTTCCAAGTCCTTGGCACCAACAAATGGTTCAGTATCAGAACTGATATCATTTTTACCAGTGGAAATGACATTAATGAAGAGGCCTTACCATCTGCTTTGCTGCCATACTCTAAGGACCATGGGATCTGTCCATCTGACTTGCGGCTGAAACCTTCCATAGGTGTTGTCTCCCGCATTAGAATGTGAGCTCCTTGAGAGGCAAGGAGGACAGCCTTATTTTTCTATTTGTATCTCTAGCACTTAGCATAGTGCTCTGCACATAAAAAAACCAAAAAACAAAAAACCACTTAATGTGTTTCATTCATTCAGTCACTCAGTTTCTCCCAAGGCATGACAGTGGAAAATACCTTTGTCAAGCACACCTCTCCTTCCATTATGTCTCACTTGACATGAACATCCAGTTGTTGAAGAGTTATCTTTGTTTGCATTTGTCAAGGACTCTTGTATGATCTTAACAAATGCATGAGTGTTTACCATGTACCAGGCACTGTGCTAAGCACTTTCCAAATACTATCATTTGGTTCCTTGTAACAACCTTGTGAAGTAGGTGCTATGATTGTCCCCATTTCATAGTTGAAGAAACTGAGGCAAACAGAGGTTAAGTGACATGCTTGGGTCACACAGTTAGTAAGAATCTGGAGCCATATTTGATCTCAAGTGTTTCTGATTTCACAATGAGCAGCCTATCTCCTGAGCCACCATGAGAGGCTCCATGTTGGACTAGAGCCTTCAAGCCTGATTGATGCTCTAGCCAAATGATTTTTTGAAAAAATAAACAAACAATAAATGGTGGGATCTTATATTTCCTGTACCTTTCAGTCAGTTGTGTAATTGTAAAGATGTCATCTCCTGTAGAAAGTCAATTATAAAAGCCAATTCCCTTCTTATATTTTCATTAAGGACGTCTTTGATATGATATATATGTATATCATTCTCATAAAGATTCTATAATGATGGGGAAGTGAGCATATGATCTGCTAGTTGTGAATGTTTCCTTTCCTTTTTTGGGGGGTATTACCATCATTTGTGATATTATCTATTCTTTCTCTCCTCTCCAAGATACCTTAGGAAATAATCTCTCAATGCTTTCAAGATGTGTTGCTTAGAGAACAGGTTTCCATGCTTGGTCTGGATCAGCTCGGCTTCCCAATTTGGCCTTCCTTATGGCTATTTCTACTTCTTCTTACAGTACATCAGGGCCTGAGGTGTTAGAGTCCAAATACGAAGATTCTGCTTTTTGCTTCTGCTGCAAGTAAACTTTTATAGAAACACAGAAAAATTTGTTCCGTATCGTATTTATTTGTTGTCCCCCTATTGAGTTCCTCTATTGATGCTCTTGGGATGATGTGTTCATTTGGGCCTCACCCCAGGTTTTCAGTAAGCTTGTTTTTACTTCCAGAACTTTTTGGTCGTTTTAAAAGGTTATATTGCTTGTAATATTATTTTTTTTACCTTCAGGTATAGGACAGCTATTTATTTTCTCTACACAAAAGAAATGCTACACACGAAAGACTCATAACTACAGATGACAGGAAGAAGTAGCAGTAATCACTTGTAATTACTGTTACACTCTCTTGGGAAGTTGACTTAACACAGCAAACAATAAGCAGTTCGTGGGGCTGATAAATCAGCATTTCACATTTCACCTCAGCTCTTCACTGACTGAGTAACTCTTTCACAGCCCTTGTCTTTTGTTAAGCCAATCCAGGCCAAGGATGGTACTATTCTTCCCTACATTCTTTCCAGTGCCCAAACTTCCTGCAGCCAATCAGCTCCAGTTGAGGGATCTGGGATCTCTAGATCTTTCAAAATCATAATTCTTCCTTTCTGTGGGGGGGGGGAGGTGTATGCTGTATCACACTCACTAGTGGTGTGACCATGGGCAAGTCACATAATCTCTCTCTTCCTCAGTTTTCTCATCTCTAAAATGGGGATAAAAACACCTATCTCAGTAGATATCAGTATCAAATGAGATATTTGTAAAGTGCTTTGCAAACCTTAAGTATTGCATAAATGCTAGCTGCTATTACTGTTGTTGTTATTACTATGGCAGATGGAAGGGGAGGTGGAACATGGTCTTAGGTAAGCTAGGTTGAGTGGTTTAGGAGAGTTTCCACTCATTCACCTATCAGTCAGGACAGTTAAGCCCCAGGGTTGAGTTCCATGCTGATCAACTCCCCCAGGGCAGGGGGTCTGGGGGCACAAACTCTGGTAGATTTTGCTCCAGATGAGTGAGGATAAGAGGGAGGCAGGAACAGGACAAATGGCATGACTTCCATCTGAATGAATGGGTTGGATACATTCAGTCTCTGTTGTGCACAGATAAAGATCAGGCTCCTGTCTCAATATTATGGTTGTTAATTATGTGTATCTGTCATGTTTTCCCAAACTCTGAAATGTATTTGGAGTCCCAGTTTGTTCTTCTACTTCCTTCTAAACTCTCCCTTGATTGGATCAAAGAAAGCTGTCATCCTTAAAAATCAAGTGAAAGATTGTTTTTTTATCTTCGGGAAGACAAAATACTATGTGTTCAAAGAAAGGAGAAGCCCTGGGATCCTGGGGCTAGATGTTGTGGGGTCCAAAATTGTCTGATCTACAATAAAAGAAAGAGAGGCAGAGCTCTGAGACAATAGCACTTTATTAAAGGGTTCGTGGGTTCCTCTAATGAAGTGGACCTCAGATCTTCTTCATAATCTGAGATGCTCCCTTCTGCCTTCCTCTAAGGGCCTTAGTTTTATAGTGCTTGACTCCCAGATAACACAGATGAGTCAAATTAAAAATAGTGTTATTGGTCAATAGATCTTGACTTTGATCTCCAGAAGGGTCAACTCAAAGTACAGAATCCCATTGGTTGACAGATGAGCTGATGTGCAGGCTTTGCCAAACCTATCTTGACCCTTCAGGAGGTCCTCCTGAGCCGGTGAGCAGACCCATGGGCTGAGCTGATAAACAGATGTCAAAACACCTACATGGGATGATGGGCTGGTAGATAGGCAGGCCACAGGATGGCCGACAGGATCACTTGTTGGCCAAGTGCTCATGGTTGTCTCCCCATGTTGGGCGATAGAGGGATGATAAGGGATGGAGGGGAAACAAAAATAGCTGGGGAACTTACCAT